>NC_091977.1:410093066-410715442 GCF_044704955.1 Pristiophorus japonicus
GTGAAAACGACGCACCTCCGAGGCTTAGGTGACCTGCCTGGGCTCGAAGGTGCGCCGGAATATTTTGCTGCAATTCTTCGTTCCTCCTGGACCGTGGCGTGGCACGGCGCAGTCTTCCTGGGGCGGAGCAAGCTGCAGGTGGGCGGGGCTAAGCCTCTGCATGTCTGAAGACTGCCAGATTCGTTGCACGTGCGCGTTGCAACATGCGCGCCTGCACAATGGCTCAGCAGGGCGTTTTTTCCCAGTCTGTTTCAGAATGGTGTGGGTACTGGGGAGGGATGGAGGAGCGTAGAACGAGGGCACTGGGGAGGTGATCGGTGGGAGAGAAACATGGGGAGGTGATCGGTGGGGGAGAAACATGGGGGAGGTGATCGGTGGGGGAGAAACATGGGAAAGGCTGGAGAAGCATGGGAAAGGATGGAGGAGCGAGGCAAGGGATGGAGGAGCGAGGCAAGGGATGGTGGAGTGAGGCAAGGGATGGTGGAGCGAAGCAAGGGATGGAGGAGTGTGGGTTGGGGGGCACTCAAAATGATTGAAGGGCCGGAGGAGAGAGCAGGGGTGCCTCCGTCTAGCCTCCCCCCCCACCAGCGTTCAGCCCCCCACAGCCCCCCCCGCATTCAGCCACACCCCCCTGCTACACCCCCCCCACACACCGCCCACCACACACCCATCCCACACACCCCCCCCCACACAACCCCCCCATCTCACAACATCCCCGCCACCACACCCCCACCCCCCCCACACAGCCCCCACACACACCCCCACTCCCCCAACACACCCCCACCCCCCCACACAGACACACGTACAAACACCCCCCCCACACACCCCCACACCCTCACCACCACCCCCACACCACCCCCCCACCCCACACCACCCCACCCCCCCCTCACACGCACCCTACCCTCCCCCCCCAATGCCCCCACACACACCCCACCCCTCACTGTCAGATACAGAGAGAGAGACACTGACAGAAACACCTTCCCTTCACATAAAGGTAGGACTTCTATTTTTTTTTATTGATTGGTTGCTTATTACTTTGGTCTTGGAGCTTTAGGTGCAGGGTTCCTTCAATTTTTATTAATTAATTGCTTATTACTTTTTGTGCTTCGTAAATGTACTGCTTTGTTTTGTGCTTACTGCTTTAAATGTATTTTGCTTCTTTAATGTTGTTATGAAGGTGTTTATGGAAAATCCTCCAACTTCCCTCCCCCCCCTGTTGTGATGTTGATGTGTTTAATGCTTCCCACCCCCCGTCTCTGGCTGTGCCTGCACTAAACTTAACTCTAGGTAAGGTTTTTCAGAACTTACAAAAGTGGATACTTACTCCATCCTAAGTTAGTTTATAGTAAGTTTTCACTGCTGAAACTTGCAAAACAGGCCTGAGTGGCTGGACACATCCCCTTTTGAAAAAAAAATACCTACCTAAAGCCAACCTAAACTAACTCACTAGAACTGGAGCAAACTATTATCCGAGAATTGCAATTTCTAACATAATCCAAACTAAACTAGTTGCTCCAAAACTTGGGCCCAATATGTCAGTGAGTTTCTACTGCATGCATGGGTACGCATGGCTAATACGTCATCACGCCCACAGATGCATGGATCATTTCTCCTCCCCATGCAAGCTCATTAATATTACTATCTGCTTATTGTTCTCCAGATATTCCCCACATATGAGTGATTGCCTCTGACTTTGATGGCCTTCACTTCCTTATCTCTCTTAAATATGTATTATACAGAGACTTACTTTCTTTTTACACCCCCCTCTTGATTTCAAGACAGGCTGGCACTAGTCCAACAATTAACATTCTATTTTCACCCATCCTACTCCTTTAGAGCTGTATACTGCATTTTTCTATGTCTGGAGATGGATTGAATCCCATTTAACCCTTTCTACTGCAATAACTTAACCATTTCCATAATGCCAGCTCTTCTATCATGTTATCAACAGATTGATTGACCAGCAATCTTTCATTTTTCTAATTATTTTGTGCACACACAAGCAGATTATAATTGTTGAATCATTTTATATAATTGAAAGCTCTCAGCTGGAGCCATGGTTTTGTTCTGTATATTACAAGGAACTTGATGTATCACTTGGTTAAATAAATTTTGTTTACTGTCTGCCGAGCAAACTAACTAAACTCAGCTTGATTGCCTGAGACAAAAAGCACTGTTTCCAGAGTGTCAGCAACTTTTACGTCAACTAATTGCAACTTGGAAATTTTAACAGTGGGCCTATATGTCGCTGATGAGTTTAATGTAGCATTACACGGTTCTGGCCAGTGGACCAGAACATCAATAAAGCTCATTTCAAGCCTCAAACTCAGGGGCACTTGTGGAACTATAGTAATAAGGAATCAACGCCTATAGGAGAGAAGAAGGAGAAATAAAATTAGTCAAGAAATTAAATGAACACATTGCGTCGGATCTTGCTGGAGGTGGGCATCTCGCCATTAGTTAAACATCTTCCGTCAGCTCAAAATATTTTTGTGCCATAGCTTGCTGGATGTGTGAGCTTATAACAGTGTGGCAAGGGCAACGGGGCATCTGGGACATGACCAAATGGCAGCACCAACAGTGTATCTCCTTAAACAATGCGATTTAAAGATTGTGAAACAACAGAGGAACAATGGAGAAGGTGGGTGAATTTGAATCAACTCGTGTACAGAAATAGAAATAGAGGCCCCAAGTTTCCACATGACTTGCTCCTGATTTTTAGGAGCAACTGGTGTAAAACGGAGTATCTTAGAAATTGGAATTCTCCACATTTAGTTTTCTGCAGTTCTAGTCAGGTAGAACAGTTTCACTTTGGAACTGAATTTCTTTTCAAAAGGGGGCGTGTCCGGCCACTGATGCCTGATTTGAAAGTTTCCACAGTGAAAACATACTCCAAACTAACTTAGAATGGAGCAAGTGAAGATTTTTGTAGGCTTGAAAAAACCTTGTCTACACATTAAAAAATCAGGAGCAGGTTACAAATTAGGCGTCGGGAACGAGGTGGGGGGGGGAGTGGGGGGAAGGGAAGTCATTAAATTCTACAATAAATCCTTAGTTATACTTATACAAATATTATACAAATAAATCCAACCTGAATAAAAATTTATAAGCAAAGAAAAGATTAAATAAACCATCTTCCTACCTGTGTGAAAGTGCTTCAGGCAGGCCTTTCAGTCAGTGGTGTGGCGTCGGTCCCGACGACGGGAGGGGCAGGCAGGCAGCTGTTCCCGACGGCAGGGGGGGGAGGCAGGGAGAAGGCTGCAGGAAGCCTCATTACTTGAGGCAGCCGTTCCCGACGGCAGGCGGGGGGAGGCAGGGAGAAGGCTGCAGGAAGCCTCAGTACGTGAGTCAGCCATTTGCCGTCGGGCCCGATGGACGGCAGGGGGAGAAAGCAGCAAGAAGCCTCAGTGCTGATCATGGAAGGGCAATGTGGTTTTATTAAAAAATGTTAAAAATTGAACAGCTACAAAGAATTTGAATCGTCTCAAACAAGTGCATGTGTCCCGTTTATCACAGTCTATCTTTAATTGCAGAATGCACTCCCTCACCCTCACACACAGAAATATCAAGAAAATTAAAATACAAGCCTTTGCAAGGGATCAATAAACAAATTTTCACTTTTTCTGCAGCACTTTTTAAAATGGCCGAGTGCCAATGTTTCCTTCAGACTGCGCATGCGCAAACGCTCCAACACGCACGCGCAGGGTTGCCGGCACGAAAAAAACTCATTTAAATTGTACCCACCCCCTCCTACTTACAAAATCGGCGCGAGTGGTAGGCTCCGCCCCCTGGGCGCCGTGCCAAGCAGACATCGAGCTGCAAAGCGCTCGAGAATAGCGCGTTTTTTTTCAGGCGCCGTTTTCGGCGCGAAAAACGGGCGCCCAGCTCGGAGGGGCACCTGTTTTGCCGCGTGTGGAAACTTGGGGCCAGAGAGAGCAAAAAAGACACAAAAATTAAAATGTAAAATTTTATATTTTTAAGATCTCTAACAACAATTTAAAACATGTAGAAATAAAATTGAACAGTTTAAATCTTGCACTTTCTGGGCCAGAGGGGTGATTGGCATTGCATTAATAAATATCATGTCAAATAGGTACTTACGCTGTTTAGTCCCAGCCCTAACTTTTTACAGCAAATTAATCAGCAATTAATGTGCAAATCCGGTAAGTTCTGAAAAATAGCACAGAGGCTATGTGTGAGATGCTATTTGTGTGAAGCAAACAGTGGAGTGGGGCAAATTGACCAGCAAGTTCTGGAGGTTCACAACTCACTGCGTATCTCTTACTCTTAAACTTGCTGGCCAATTCACGCATTATTATTGACGTGCGTCATTAACATGTCTTTATTGTTCGAGCAAGATCTGACCCATTGAGTTTCAGCCAAGGAAACCCCTTTTTTTTTAAAAAAGAGGCTGACCTCACTCCATAATGTACAATGGAAGCATCATAAACATCATTAATTGGGGGGAAGGGGGCGACAGTTACAATAGTTAAAAGAGAATTCAATTTAGAATAAAAAGGCAAAACTAAAGTTAAAATTAACAATAGGCGGGACCATTGGGAGGAAGGGGGTTAGAATGACAGAGCAAGCACATTAAAAGTGTTACATTCTCATGCAATTTGTTTAGTAGTTTAGGGTAAACATTATAATAATAAAGGCAATCCCGATGTCTTCATTAGTGAAATATCAATGGGCTCAATTTTCCCAGGTTATTTGCGCTGTTTTTTTGGCATGCCCCATTTTTTTTGGTGTATTTATTTTTTTCAACGTTTCCGCCCGCGATCTGTGGCGGCGTAACTGACTTACTTACGATTTTTGTAGGCCAGTTTTTTTCCTTCATGTTCCCTCATGTCTGTGCCAGTTTTTAGAATTTTCGTAGTTTGTCCAAAATGTTTTCTTCCGAGGTCGGCGTATCTGGCCACTCCCGAAAAACCTTCTGGGCACTTAAGAAAACCGGCGCACATTGACAAATCGGTGCTGAAAGACGCCATTGTTTTTAATCGAAGATTTTGGAGGGAGTCAAGAACACTGTAAAAATCAATAATAAAGTTGAACTTTTTTTTAACCTGTCAACATAGTAAATGGAAGTTTGTTGGATTCCAGAAGTTTTCTCTTTTTTTTTACTCACTTACACACCACCACCGAACATCTTGAAGCAGGGCTGGAGGGTCGTAGCTTTGGCCGGCAGAATTGGACCCGCGCCTCGACACAGCGGCTCGGGGCTCGGCTGGAAAACAAAACGGGTGGGGGGAGGGAGAGAGAGAGAGAGAGAGAGAGAGAGAGAGAGAGAGCGAGGTGCTGATTGGAAAGCTTCTGCAGACTGAGCCCGGGGAGCGAGGTGCCGATTGGAAGGCTTAAGCAGACTGAGCCCGGGGAGCGATGTACTGATCGGAAGGCTTCTAAAGACTGCAATGAGTAGGGCGGGGCGGGGAGGGGGTGAGAGAAGGGGAAAAGTCACAAGACTGCAACTAGATAAGGAGTGGGGGGGAGAGAGGAGAAGTCACAAGATGTTGGGTGCGGTCCATCCATACAGATCTTGGGGAGAGAGAACTGTGAACCAGTCCTGCCTGCTTTCCTGCTGTTTTGAGCTTCTTTTAAAGGTAAAATTTAAGTATAGGGGCAATACTGACAATGCCATACCTTGTGAGAGCTTTCTGCATCATGGTGCTACATAGGAGACAATTGATTCGATATCATCGCATCAGGAACACCAGAGCCTGTAGAGTGCTGGGCAGGAGGACTTACCCACCTCGGGTATATCGAGACAGGCGTTCGTACCTCCACCTGAGTGATGCAGACTGTGTCAGAAGGCTATGTTTCCACAAAGAAGTTGTAACTGAGATCTGTGAGTTGGTCAAAACAGACCTGAAACCTAGAAGCATCAGGAGGACTGCTTTGTCAGTTGAAGTGGAGGTTACAGCTGCACTTTCATTCTATGCCTCTGGATCGTTTCAAGCTACAACTGGGGATGTGTGCGCCATCTCTCAACATGCAACACATGTCTGCATTCGGCAGGTGACAGCTGCACTGTATGCGCAAAGGAATGACTTCATAAAGTTCTCCATGACCGCCCAAACAATGCAAGACAAGGCTGTGGGCTTCTCCAGGATCGCTGGCTTCCCAAAGGTACAGGACTGCATTGATTGTACCCACATCGCCTTGCGAGCACCTTTGGAGGATTCTGAGATATACAGGAACAGAAAAGGCTTCCACTCCATTAATGTAAAGCTCGTGTGTGACGTCATGCATCGTATCATGTCAGTCAATGCAAGATACCCTGGGAGCACCCATGATGCGCTCATACTACGCGATAGCATTATATCTGCCATGATTCAGCAGCAGCCAGAAGGGCAGAGCTGGCTACTGGGAGACAAAGGGTACGGCCTTGCCACCTGGCTCATGACGCCCCTACGTATAACTTGGACGGAAGCTGACCGTGAATACATGTCGCACATTGCGATGCATAGCATCATAGAGAGGACCATTGGCATCTTAAAACAGCGTTTCCGATGCCTGGACCATTCCGGAGGCTACTTGCTGTACTCCCCTGAGATTGTTGGTCAATTCTCTGTTGTATGCTGCATGCCGCATAACTTAGCCATTATGAGGCAGCAGCACCTCGTAGTGGAAGACCCACCTGCGGTGAAAGTGGCTGATGATAATGATGCGGAAGATGCAGATGACAAGCTGGAGGAGGATGACGAATGAGGAAAGCATGCAAGTGCCTGAGGCCGGAGCACAACGGAGGAAGGCGGGCCATCGTGCCCCATTAACAACTGCGCAAGCATTGCTCCAGCAGATCATCCGTGAACGCTTTACTGCTGAGGGCTCAGTGACAAATATTCGACACGGACCATGTTTACTATTTGGAGCTGGTCCGTAATGTTGTGTTGTATTAATGGAACAAATCAGAAAATCAAAATGTAGAATCAGTCTGGGTGGAGCTAAGGAGCACCAAGGGGCAGAAAACATTGGTGGGAGTTGTCTATAGGCCTCCAAACAGTAGTGGTAGTGTAGGGGATGACATCAAACAGGAAATTAGAGATGCATGTCACAAGACTACTACAGTAATCGTAGGTGACGTTAATCTACATATAGACTGGCCAAACCAAATTAGTAATAATACTGTGGCAGATGAATGCCTGGAGTGTATACAAGATGTTTTTTTAGACCAATATGTTGAGGAGCCTACTAACGAACAGGCTATCCTAGATTAGGTATTGTGTAATGAGAAGGGGTTAATTAACAGTCTTGTTGTGCGGGGTCCTTTAGGGAAGAGTGACTATAACATGATTGAATTCTTTATTAAGATGGAAAGTGAAGTCGTCCAATCTGAACCTAGGGTCCTCAATCTAAACAAAGGAAAATACAAAGGTGTGAAGAATGAATTGGCTATGATAGATTGGGAAAATTCATTAAAAGTGATGACGGTGGATAGGCAACGGCTAACATTTAAGGAATGAATGCATGAATTGCAACAGTTACACATTCCTTTCTGGTGTAAAAACACAAAAGGAATAGTGGCCTAACCATGGCTAACAAAATAAATTAAGGACAGTATTAGATTCAAAGCGGAGTTACACAAAGTTACCAGAAAAAGTAGCAAGCCTGAGAATTGGGAACAGTTTAGAATTCAGCAAAAAAGGACCAAGAGATTGATTAAGAGGGGAAAAATCGAATATGAGAGTAAACTTGCAAGGAACATAAAAACCGACTGCAAAAGTTTCTACAAGTACGTAAAAAGAAAACGATTAGTGAAGACAAATGTAGGTCCTTTACAGACAGAAATGGGAGAATTTACAATGAGGAACAAGGAAATGGCAGAACAATTAAATAAATATTTTGGTTCTGTCTTCATGGAAGAAGACACAAATAACATCCCAGAAATGCTAGGGAACCAAGGGTCTAGTGAGCAAGAGGAATGAAAGGAAATGATTATTAGTAAGAAAATAGTGCTGGAGAAACTAATGGGACTGAAGGCCGATAAATCCCCAGGGCCTGATAATCTGCATCCCAGAGTACTAAGAGAGGTAGCCATGTAAATAGTAGATGCATTGGTTGTCATCTTCCAAAATTCTACAGATTATGGAACAGTTCCTGCAGATTGGAGGGTGGCAAATGTAACCCCACTATTTAAAAAAGGAGGGAGAGATAAAACAGGGAACTACAGATCGGTTAGCCTAACATCAATAGTACGGAAAATGCTAGAGTCTATTATAAAGGATGTGATAATGGCACACTTACATAATATCAACGGGATTAGACAAATTCAACATGGATTTATGAAAGGAAAATCATGTTTGACAAACCTACTCGAGTTTTTTGACGATGTAACTGATACAATAGATAAGGGAGAACCAGTGGATGTAGTGTATTTGGATTTTCAGAAGGCCTTTGATAAAGTCGCACGTAAGAGGTTAGTATGCAAAATTAAAGCACATAGGATTAGGGGTAATAAGAAGATAAGAACATAAGAAACAGGAGCAGGAATAGGCCATACGACCCCTCGAGCCTACTCCGCCATTTAATACGATCATGGCTGATCCGATCATGGACTCAGGTCCACTTCCCTACCCGTTCTCCATAACCCCTTATTCCCTTATCATTTAAGAAACTGTCTATTTCTATCTTAAATTTATTCAATGTTCCAGCTTCCTCAGCTCTCTGAGGTAGCGAATTCCACAGATCCACAACTCCCTGAGAGAAGAAATTTCTCCTCATCTCAGTTTTAAATGGGTGGCCCCTTATTCTAAGATTATGCCCTCTAGTCCGAGGCTCCCCTATCAGTGGGAACATCCTCTCTGCATCCACCTTGTCAAGCCCCCTCATAATCTTATACGTTTTGATACGATCACCTCTCATTTTTCTGAATTCCAATGAGTAGAGGCCCAACCTACTCAACCTTTCCTCATAAGTCAGCCTCCTCATCTCCGGAATCAACCTTGTAAACCTTCTATGAACTGCCTCCAAAGCAAGTATATACTTTCATAAATATGGAAACCAAAACTGCATGCAGTATTCCAGGTGTGGCGTCACCAATACCCTGTACAACTGTAGCAAGACTTCCCTGCTTTTATACTCCATCCCATTTGCAATAAAGGCCAAGATGTTGGAATCAATTATTAAAGATGTAATAGCAACGCATTTGGAAAGCAGTGACAGGATCGGTCCAAGTCAGCATGGATTTATAAAAGGGAAATCATGCTTGACAAATCTTCTGGAATTTTTTGAGGATGTAACTAGTAGAGTGGACAAGGGAGAACTAGTGGTGTATTTTGACTTTCAAAAGGCTTTTGACAAGGTCCCACACAAGAGATTAATGTGCAAAATTAAAGCACATGGTATTGGGGGTAATGTACTGAGGTGGATCGAGAATTGGTTGGCAGACAGGAAGCAAAGAGTAGGAATAAATGGCTTCTTTTCAGAATGGCAGGCTGTGACTAGTGGGATACCGCAAAGTTCAGTGCTGGGACCCCAGCCATTTACAATATACATTAATGATTTAGACGAAGGATTGAATGTAATATCTTCAAGTTTGCAGATGACACTAAGCTGGGTGGCAATGTGAGCTGTGAGGAGGATGCTAAGAGGCTGCAGGCTAACTTGGATAGGTTAGGTGAGTGGGCAAATGCATGGCAGATTCAGTATAATGTAGATAAATGTGAGGTTGTCCACTTCGGTGGCAAAAACAGGAAGGCAGAATATTATCTGAATGGTGACAGCTTAGGAAAAGGGGAGGTGCAGCGAGACCTGGGTGTCATGGTACATCAGTCATTGAAAGTTGGCATGCAGGTACAGCAGGCAGTGAAGAAGGCAAATGGCATGTTGGCCTTCATAGCGAGAGGATTTGAATATAAGAGCAGGAAGGTCTTACTGCAGTTATACAGGGCCTTGGTGAGGCCACACCTTGAATATTGTGTACAGTTTTGGTCTACTAATCTGAGGAAGGACATTCTTGCTATTGAGGGAGTGCAGCGAAGGTTCATCAGACTGATTCCCGGGATGGCAGGACTGACATATGAAGAAAGACTGGATCAACTAGCTTTATATTCACTGGAATTTAGAAGAATGAGAGGGGATCTCATAGAAACATATAAAATTCTGACGGGATTGAACAGGTTAGATTAAGGAAGAATGTTCCTGATATTGGGGAAGTCCAGAACCAGGGGTCACAGTCTAAGGAT
Source organism: Pristiophorus japonicus (assembly GCF_044704955.1). Classification (NCBI taxonomy): domain Eukaryota; kingdom Metazoa; phylum Chordata; class Chondrichthyes; family Pristiophoridae; genus Pristiophorus; species Pristiophorus japonicus. Next base: position 410,103,251 of record NC_091977.1, read on the forward strand.
AAGGGGGAAGCCATTTAGGACCGAGATGAAGAGAAACTTCTTCACTCAGAGAAATGTGAACCTGTGTAATTCTCTACCACAGAAAGTTGTTGAGGCCAGTTTGTTAGATATATTCAAAAGGGAGTTATATGTGGCCCTTACGACTAAAGGGATCAGGGGGTATGGAGAGAAAGCAGGAATGGGGTACTGAAGTTGCATGATCAGCCATGATCATATTGAATGGTGGTGCAGGCTCGAAGGGCCGAATGGCCTACTCCTGCACCTATTTTCTATGTTTCTATTCCATTGGCCTTCCTGATTACTTGCTGTACCTGCTTACTAACCTTTTGTGTTTTATGCACAAGTAACCCCAGTTCCCGCTGTTCTGCAGCACTTTGCAATCTTTTTCCATTTAAATAATAACTTGCTCTTTCATTTTTTTCTGCCAAAGTGCATGACCTCACACTTTCCAACATTATATTCCATCTGTCAAATTTTTGCTCACTGGCATGGCATGGATTGAAAATTAGTTAACTGACAGGAAACAGAGAGCAGGAATAATTGGGTCCTTTTTCGGGGTGGCGGGCAGTGACTAGTGGGGTACCACAGAGATCAGTGCTTGGGCCCCAGCTATTCACAATATTTATAAATGATTTGGATAAGAGAACCAATTGTAATATTTCCAAGTTTGCTGCGACACAAAACTAGATGGGATTGTGAGTTGTGAGGAGGATGCAAAGATGCTGCAAGGCGATTTAGATAGGTTGAGTGAGCGGGTAAACACATGGCAGATGCAATATAACGTGGATAAATGTGAAGTTATCCACTTTAGTAGGAAAAACATAAAGACAAAGTATTATTTAAATGGTGATAGCTTGGGAAATGTCGATGTACAGAGGGACCTGGGTGTCCTTGTACACCAGCCATTGAAAGCAAACATGCAGGTGCAGCAAACAGTTAGAAAGGCAAATGGTATGTTAGCCTTCATTGCAAGAGGATTTGAATACAGGAGCAAGGATAGCTTACTACAGTTATACAGAGCTTTGGCAAGACTGCATCTGGAGTTTTGGTCTCCTTACCTAAGAAAGGATATACTTGCCATGGAGGGAGTGCAGCGAAGGTTCACCAGACTGATTCCGGGGATGGCAGGACTGTCGTATGAGGAGAGATTAGAAGAATGAGAGAGGATCTGATTGAAACGTATAAAATTCTGACTGGGTTGGATAGACTGGATGCGGGGAGGATGTTTCCCCTGGCTGGGAAGTCTAGAACAAGGGTGTTATAGCGAAAATTCTCCCCTAGGGCAGCGGCACTTGTAGCATAAGGTTAGAACTAAATGTGTAACTCTAATACCATAAAAATGGCTACCCATGAAGCCTCAAGGGATTTCTGTTAGCTGAAATAGACCGCATTCCTGGAAACTGATAATTGTTGTTTCCCACACACAGGACTAACAAGCAAACTTTGCAGATGTCTCTAATCAGCCAGGCCTCAGACAAAATGTTCTGGTGAATGTTAGGACAATATGACTCTGTAACAGGATTAAGATAAGGAGGCTACCCAAAGACAGCACCCAAGGACAGTAAGATAAGGGGGGCCTGGACCATGTTACAAGATACATGAGTCATTCCTAGCAACACACCCCTTAGCAACACATCTCTTGGCAACACATGAGCCACTTTACGTTTAGAGACTAACTCTATCTATTGGTCTAATTGAATCTATAATCAGTATGATGTAACTGTAGTAAACTGTTGTAAAACATATAAAAATCCATGAAACTCTTTGTTCGGTGGAGAGTGGAATGCCTGGAGTTAACCAGAGGCTATCTCCCCATCGGTGTAATAAAGGCCGCATTGGCGTTGGAACCGACTCTGAGTGTTGAGTGATTCTTCTGATAAAACACTAACACTAACAAAGGGGTTACAGTCTCAGGATATGGAGTAGGAAATTTAGGACCGAGATGAGGAGAATTTTTTTCACTCAGAGGGTGGTGAACTTGTGGAATTCTCTACCACAGAAGGCTGTGGAGGCCAAGTCACTGGAGATATTTAGAGGGAGATAGATAAATTTTGAGACACAAAAGACATCACGGGGTTTGGGGAAAAAGCAGGAATATGGGGCCCAAGTTTCGGGCCGTGCCTAGAACGGCACAGCCCCGACCTGGACGCCCGTTATTCGCGCCACAAAGTGCGCCTAAAAAAAACTTACCTATTCTCCGGCTCCCTGCAGGTCGTTTGGAGCTCGGCGCAGCGCAGCACAAGCTGTGGGGGGCGGAGCCAGGTCCCTGCGCTGAAAACAGTGCCGGGACCTCTGCACAGGCACGCTACAGTGGGCGCGCATGTGCAGTAGCTCCAAGCACCCAAAACTGTGTGGGAGGGGCCCGAAGATCGCAGCCCCTAGCCCTGGCTGAATGGCCTCACTGGGGCTACGTCGATAAGGCTGCACCTCCCACGCCCAGCTCCTGCTTCCTCCAGACCGGACCCGGCCCAACTTGACTCCCGCTCCCACCCCCCCACCCCCCCACCAGACCGCAACCCCCCCTCCCTTCTCACCCCCCCCTCCCTTCTCACCTCCCCTCCCTTCTCACCCCCCTCTCCCCTCCCTTCCTTCTCACCCCCCTCTCCTCCCTCCCTTCTCAGCCCCCCTCCCCTCCCTCCCTTCTCACCCCCCCTCCCCTCCCTCTCTTCTTACCCCCCTCCCCTCCCTCCATTCTCGTCCCCCTCCCCCACCCCCTCTCCCTCTCCCCCTCCCCACCCCCTCTCCCCCACTACACCCCATCTCCCCCACTCCACCCCCTCACCCCACTCCACCACCCCTCCTCCTCCACCCCTCCACTCCCCCTCCCCATCCTCCACCTCCCCTCCACCCTTCGCTGTCAGAAACACAGACACTGACAGACAGTGAGTGAGAGAGACACACACAGGCAGACAGAGAGATAGAGACACTAACAGAGACACATGGGGGGGGGGCCGTCCCAGCACGCTGTTGGAGGGCTCCCAATGCTGCAGTCAGTCAGTAGAAAATGTTTTATTTATTGATTTTTTTTTAATTTATTTTTTATTAATTTTTTTTGATTGATTTATTGGTTGATTTATTGATGTATTTATCATTTATTATTGATGATGACTCTTTTTGTAAAATTGAAGTGTTTAATGTTTGTAAACTTCCCTTTAAACACCCCCCGCTCCCCCCATTCCCTATGCCTGATTTGTAACCTACGCCTGATTTTCTAAGTGTGGACAAGGTTTTTCTGAGCGTACAAAAATCTTCACTTACTCCATTCTAAGTTAGTTTGGCGTAAGTTTTCACTGACGAAACTTTCAAAATGGGCGTAAGTGGCCGAACACGCCCCCTTTTGAAAAAAGAAATCTGTTCCAAACTGAAACTGTTCTAACTGACTAGAACTGGAGCAAACTAAATGCAATTTCTAAGATACTCCATTCTAAACCAGTTGCTCCAAAAAAACAGGAGCAACTCAAGCCGAAACTTGGCCCCATGGTGTTGAGATAGAGGATCAGCCATGATCATATTGAATGGCGGTGCAGACTCGAAAGGCCAAATGGCCTACTACTGCTCCTGTTTTTGAAATGATGGAAATTATTCTTGTTTACTTCAAAAATTGTTTTAATAATTGAACAAACAATGGAAATGAGTTGCAAAAGTAGTGCTAAAAATAGAGCTAATGATGGCAATGATTCAGCTTTAATATAAAATATATTTTATTCAAAAGTTTAACAAACAGTTCTTTTGTACTTATCAAACTTTACTTTAACATCACGCTTTAAGATCACTTAAAAACTTTAAGATCACTTACAAACTTTTAAACTTGTAACTTTACATAACTTACAAAAAACTTTTAATTTGAGAACAGTTACAACAGTAACAACAATAATAATAACAACAGCAGTAAAGATAGGCTGCACCCACACATCTCTCCTCCACCTTATTCTAAGACTGCCCGCTGTGCTTGGTCTTGGACAGTCTGTTATGTATGTAATAACTCGATAGACTGAATATTGTAAACTAACACAGGTACAAACCTGGCTCTGCTTCATTAGGGCCCAAAGTGATTACATTACATGATGGCTTGCCTTTTATACCTGGGCCGCACACACATGCGTACAGCCCAATGACGTAACCCCAAGCATACACACATGACAATATCCCCCTTTAAGATATTAATAACAGTCTTTTTACAAATTGAGATGGTCCGGGGCTTTCCGCTCTCAAGTTGATCGGTTCAACTCCAGCCTTGGGCGAGTGTTCTGAGTCTGTTATGACTGGGGGCTGGGTAGCCGATCTGATGGGAGTGGCAATGACCATGTCAGGGATTGATGACAGCGGAGTCCTCTGATACTGAGGGTAGGTTGGTTGGTCACTGATTGTGTCTTCCTCAGACTGTTCCGGTTAATCCATGTGCCGCAGCTTTATCTGATCAACATGTTTCCTGCATGTCTGCCCATTCTTGAGCTTGACGATAAACACTCTGTTACCCTCCTTGGCCATAACAGTGCCAGCGATCCACTTGGGACCTTGACCATAATTTAGTACATACACAGGATCGTTAACAGAAATGTCGCATGATACCCTTGCTCACTTTGACGTCTGTATTCAACATGATCATTCAATTCAGGGTGGACAAGAGAGAGCTTGGTCTTGAGACCTCTCTTCATCAATAGTTCAGCAGGGGGGACCCCGGTAAGTGTATGGGGTCTTGTCCTGTAACTAAGCAATATGCATGACAAGCAAGTCTGCAGTGAACCTTGAGTTACACGTTTCATACTCTGCTTGATGGTTTGGACCGCACGCTCTGCTTGACCATTAGATGCAGGTTTGAATGGTGCTGACCTCACATGTGTGATACCATTGAGTTTCATGAACTCTTGAAACTCCAGACTAGGGAAGCAAGGTCCGTTGTCGTTTACAACGATGTCGGGCAGACCATGAGTGGCAAACATGACATGCAGGCTCTCAATGGTAGCTATGGATGTACTGGATGACATGATTATACACTCTATCCACTTGGAATATACATCCACCACAACTAAAATCATCTTTCCCAGGAAGGGACCTGCAAAGTCGATGTGGATCCTGGACCATGGTTTAGATGGCCACGACCACAGCGGCGATTCCGCTGGTGCTTTACTTAGCTGCATGCAAGTGTTGCACTGATGCACACATGATTCCAGATCAGAGTCAATTTCAGGCCATCATACATGAGACCTGGCAATGACTTTCATCATGACAATATCGGGATGAGTGCTATGTAGATCATGTACAAATTTCTCTCTACCTTTCTTTGGCATACCAACACGATTACCCCACAGTAAACAATCTGACTGAATGGATAGTTTGTCTTTGCGATGGTTGTAAGGTTTGGTCTCATCACCCATTTTCTTGGGTATGACAGACCAATCACCACTAAGGACACAATGTTTCACAACCGATAATATCGGGACCTGGCTGGTCTAGGTCTTAACTTGTTGAGCCGTGACAGGGGCTCCTTCACTTTCAAAAGCACCCATAACTAACAGTAGGTCTGCAGTTTGTGGCATCTCCACCTCCGGTGTGGGCAATGGCAGACGGCTCAGTGCATTGGCATAATTCTCGGTGCCAGGTCTATGGCGAATGACATAATCATAGGCAGATAATGTCAGCGCCCACTTCTGGATGCGGGGCGATGCATTGGTATTGATACCTTTGTTTTCCGAAAACAATGAAATGAGTGGCTTGTGATCTGTTTCCAGTTCAAACCAAAGACCAAACAGGTACTGAAGCATCTTTTTAACCCCATACACACAGGCTAATGCTTCTTTCTCTACCATGCTGTAGGCTCTTTCCACCTTTGACAAACTTTTAGAAGCATACGCAACAGGTTGTAGTTTACCTGACTCATTAGCTTGTTGAAGCACACAACCAACTCCATTTGATGAAGCATCACAGGCCAATACTCGACGCTTACACGGACCATAATATACCAGCAGCTTGTTAGAGCAAAGCAGATTAGTAGCCTTTTCAAAAGCTCTATCTTGAGACGCACCCCAAACCCAGTTGTCGCCTTTTCTTAGCAGCATGTGCAGTGGCTCTAATGAAGTGTTCAATCTAGGTAAGAAATGACCAAAGTAGTTGAGTAGACCCAGGAGCGAACGCAGCTCCGTCACATTCTGAGGCTTGGGTGCATTTTTGATGGCCTTGGTTTTCGGGTCCGTGGGCCTGATGCCGTCAGCAGCAATTTTCCTCCCCAGGAATTCGACTTCTGGTGCCATGAAGACGCACTTCGATCGCTTCAGTCTGAGTCCCACTTTGTCCAGACGATGTAGAACCTCTTCCAGGTTGTTCAGATGTTCGGCGGTGTCACGACCTGTGACCAGGGTGTCATCTTGGAACACGACGGATCTAGGGACGGACTTCAGTAGACTCTCCGTGTTCCTCTGAAATATGGCTGCAGCTGAGCGAATTCTGAAAGGACACCTGTTGTAGATAAACAGTCCTTTATGAGTATTGATGCACGTAAGTTTCTTTGATGTCTTGACCAGCTCCTGTGTCATATAGGCTGATATCACATCCAGTTTAGTGAATGACTTCCCCCCGGCTAGCGTTGCAAACAGGTCATCAGCCTTCGGTAACGGATATCGATTAACGAGTACTCTTCAACGCAAGAACAATGGGGCTGGCCCATTCGTTAAATTCGACCGGTGATATGACCCCTTCATGCTGAAGTCTGTCCAGTTCAATTTCGACCAATTCCCTCATCATGTACGGAACCGCCCGAGATTTATGATGGATGGAATCCACGTGGATCTGCACCTTGGCTCCCGTGAAATTGCTGATGCCTGGTTCAAACAGCGAGGGGAACTTGCTCAGCACTTGAGCACATGGAGTATCATCCTCCGACGAAAACACTTTGATATCGTTCCAATTCCATTTGATTTTTTCAAGCCAATTCCTGCCAAACAGCATTGGACCAGTGCCTGGAACAATCCATAATGGTAAATCATGAACCGCACCATCATACGATACCTTGACAATCACCGTTATGAGTTCTTTAGTGTACATACGCAACTTGGCATTGACTGGACTCAGCTTAGGCCTCACAGCCTTAGTATCGCACAGCTTGTCGAATGTCCTCTGGCTGTTCGGGTTCTTTCTCGTTTGTTGTGTGCCACTTTCCTCTGCAAAGATGAAAACATAACCTTTTAGAGAGGGTGTCTTTTTGCTGGGTGGGACTTATACAGCTGGTCACATTTACAATTGCAATTGCATTGAATAAATGAAAATATTACTTACACAAACTACTTGACCAAGTTCCTGCAATTTCTTTTTACTCTGGCCTCCAGATCTCGTGGTGGTCACCATTGCGCAGTAATCTGCTGCAACTTGTTTCTTCATTTCTTTGGGTGTAACTTTTATGTGACCTCTGCTGGTGTCCAGCTCCTGCCACCTGTTCTCAATCACAGTAACTAGTGCCTCCACTTCTTCCTGCAAGAAATGTTTGCTCCTTGCACCGTGTTGCATCTTGTACTGCTGCAGCTGCGATTTTTCCAATGCTGTCACACAGCACTCCTTCTTACACACACAACTGGATCTTTAAAAATGGTCGATTGCTAACTCGGAGCTGTGCTGCGCATACGCGTCCAATGCAACGACATCAGAAACGTAAATTTTTTCCGCACATACGCAGAAGATGCAGCATTGTTTTTCGCCGCAGACTGCAGGCTCCACCCCTCAAGGCGACGGGACACGCTGCGCGGTGCCAAATTCGAATTATACATTGGGTAAACTTTGGCAAATTATTTCCGGCGCATTTCTGGCCTAGAAAAACGGGTGTAATTCTGGCAATTCGCCAGAAAACGGGCTTGGCAAAATTAAGCCCAATGTTTACTTCAGTATCACAATACTTGAGTTCAAAACAAATAAATGGTCACCCGGGGGAGATAGAAGCTTCGCTGAATCTACCAGCAGTCTGTGTAGGGCACCTCCTGCAAACATGGTCACATTCCTGGCTCCCCTTGTCCTAACATCTGAAAGAGAGTGATATAACCCAAAGGAAAACAGTGCTATCATTGCAGAAAATAATCCTTATTAGTGTATATACAGTAACAGAAATAACATGCTGACAAGTCATCAAACACGGAGGAAAACACAAACAAATCTGTCGTCTACAGATAGAAATCTGATCATCTGTGCGATCCCATAGAACCCCTTTTGGACCCTTTAGAATCTGGGACTCTCTGTTTGAAAAACTATGGTCTAAGGGCTAAGTTAGATTCAAAAGATTATATACCTATTGAATGTGGATAAATACAATTAGTTGCAAAAGAAGCTAGTTGAGTCAGAAAAGGAAGCTTCATAAGACACTGTGGGCTAGAAATTCAATTTTTGGCGATATCATTTTTTCCCGTTATTTTATGGCAAAAATGCCACTAAAAACGTTGTCATTTTTTAAGGGGGTAAAATTGCCGAAAAAATGTGCCCGACGGTAAAAATCGGTGTTGCATGAGGATTTGCGGTGGAAACCGTGGTCCTCGCCAACTTTAGCCCGATGCCTATCACTGCCAAAAATACAGGCCCTGGGAGGGGAGAAAACACACACACAAAAAAAATTGCAAAAATCAAAAAATAAACAATGAGAAAACATTCACTGTACACTTAACTAATGAATCGCTGAAAAAGAATTAAAATTAAAAACTCTAACTTACCCTTTTTTGTAGGTCTTCATACCTACCGCTGTTTCTGGGGCTTCAACGCAGGCTTTTTTCAGGTGTTTTTTTTCACCCTGAGCACGGGTTCGCCGAACGGCCAATTGTAAGCGGTGTGGTTTTTTTTGGCGTTGCACGTGGTCGATCCGCTTTTCGGCGATATTTCAAAACCACCATTTGTTAACTTTGGCCAATTTAGGCGAGTACCTTTTACCGGCAAAAAAGGCGAAATATCGGCGAAAAAACGTGCGCAAGGCTAGCCAATTTCTTCCCCTACTAGTGTTTAAATCTGCTCTGGCAGATATATTCAGTGAGGTCAAAGTCTCTACTGGTCACTGAGTTCCTCAACATTGCCAGCAATAACAATGTTTTACTCAACAGTCTTCACTTCATAACAACTTAATTCAGGAAAATGCTGGCCTTATTCACACCAATTGTAATGACTTTTCTTATTAAATGTAATAGTTGCTATATTAAGAACGAGAGTTTTTCTTCCCAAAAGGTATTTTTCAATTCAATGATTGGAATTTACAAAGGTGATGCCCAATACTGACCTAAAAAACCCCATCCTGAAATAGAAAAGACGTCTAAATGTAGGTAACATTTTAAACCTGGTATATCTTACTTTTCATTTGAAAAAGAATCTATACAACAAATTGTTCATTTTACTGACACCTGCCGGCTTCTATTTAGAAAACAACAGCTGTTTTGAGGCTGAGCGAATAATGTGGAGCAACTGTTATCATTATTGCTGACAGAGGATAATGCTCCATTAGGTTCAGCTTAATACAAATGCCAGGTGGTCCAGCAGTTCTTGTGGAGGGCATTGGTTAGTAGAGGAGTCCTGATGCTAAGGGTCTGCTGTTTGAATCCCAGCCTTAAATGAAAATTAAATTACTTGGCTTGATGGAGCAAATTTTATCAGTTCTCAGCTGGGCTGTTCAGTCCACTATCTTGGAAGGGTCATGGGGTGGAGAAGATAATCCTACACAACAGAAGCACACATCTTGTTGGCTCTTCAGAGTGGCATTGCAAGTAAACATGAACATGTCTCAAATCTGATGCTCCACCCTTTCCAGTTGAATCAGTGAGAGTGAATGTAGGTGACAATGGTGGAGGCCACAAGAGCAGAAATGTGAGACTAATTGGATGGCTCTTTCAAAGAGCTGGCACAATTACGATGGGCTGAATGGCCTTCTTCTGTGCTATATAATTCTATGATAAATACTCAATCAATCAAGTTATGTCAATAGTTGGCTTTAATACTTGCAGTATTGGAAATAATTACAATGACACCTCACTGTAAACTTGTCAGAAAACTGCAACCATTGAAGTTTACGGTTGTAATTTGACCCCTGAATTTTTTAAAAAAGGTATGATTACATATGTGCTAGGACTGTATAGTTGATCACAGTGTGAAGGGTTTCATCTCTCTTATGTGATGCAAGCTATGGTTGGAGTGACAGTCTACTTTGTCCAAGGAGAGATCATTTTAATCTTCAATTATATTTCAAAATTCACCACAGAGACAACATTATAAAGTGGAGATTCACTCTATTAAAAGATTTTATTTTGATTCCATTTTCCCTGCCTTTCTTCACCCAGACTAGTTAACCTCCAACATTCATGTTATCCTCCTTTTTTAGAACGAAGAGCAGCGAAGCTCATGGATATCTCTACAGAAATGTAATCTACTTATTGGGCACATTGGAGGATGAACTTGAGCTATTTCGGGAGGGAACGCTTGCCAGCATTCCCTCTGTTCCCCAACAATCCAACCAAAATGTACATATCTTTACAACAAATGTCAATGGTCTGCAATGTGATTTTATCCCTTGCTAATGGAAGTTTGATGTTATAACTGCTAGTGCCATATAAATTATAATTTTACACATCTTTTTCTAACAATTCTGTCCCTATAAACTGCATGTTCATACATTAGCAAATGCAAATATTTTGCCTGTTATTTTGAAACCTTTAACATCAGATATCTATTATTTCAATGTGTCTGGGTGATCATTGCTGCTCGCTATTGACAACCTTTTTACTTGGGAGCTCAGATGAATCCTGACACATCATCCTCTTATTTTCTGGCGCAATAACATGGAGGGAAAGGAGCTTGTATCAAAATAACAGATGGTTGGGATGTATTACAGATGTGTATGGGCAAGGACCTTGTTGATTTGGTGCCTATTTGTGGTTTTGCTGTACTTGTACATACTTGACTCAAACCAACTTGAGACCACATACACATCTACAATTCACTTCTAACCATCTGTTATCTATGCTCATTTCACCGCAGTGAATTGCCATTTCCCTGAGCAGACAGACTAAAATGCATTGAATTATCTTTTATAACTTCATTCAAAGCATTCTGTCATTGAAGGAGTATTTATACCATTCTGCATTTTCCTAATTCTTCAGCTCAGGCTAGAATTAATGTTTTGAGAAATGTAAAAAAAAAGAGTTCTCAAAGGCTTTAGTATATGAAGTTATAAAGCTTGGCAAATCCATTAGCTCAAAACCTCGCAGCGGGCAAATTGTTAATTAAAAAGAATGGCATGTGTTTTCCCTTGAGTATTGTTAATAGATTTTACAAGATAAGGTGCTGATTGTCTAATATTAGCCTGATTGTGCTTTATTGGTTTCTATAATTTAATGAGTGAGGTTTGACTGCCCCCTACAGGTAGGTACCATTTAATATAGCCAACAAGTGAGAAATATAGGGTTCAATTTTTCCCGGTCATTTGTGCTGTTTTTTTGGCGCGCGCCATTTTTTTTGGTGTATTTATTTTTTTCCAAGCTTCCCCCTGCGATCTACGCTGGCATAACTGACTTAGTTACGATTTTTCTAGGCCAATTTTTTTTTTTTAACGTCATGTCTGCGGCGGTTTTTATAATTTTTCTCAATTTGGCCAACATTTTTTCCTCCTAGGTCGATGTATCAGGCCACTCCCGAAAAACTTTCTGGGCATTTAAGAAAACCAGCGCACATTGACAAATCAGCGCTGAAAGACGCCATTGTTTTTAAATCGAAGATTTTGGACGGAGTCAAGAACACTGTCAAAATCAATAATAAAGTTCAATGTTTTTTACCTGTCAATGTAGTAAATGTAAATTTGTTGGATTTCAGAAGTTTTCTCATTTTCTTACTCACTGACACGCCACCACCGAACGTCTTGAAGCAGGGCTGGAGGATCGTAGCTTTGACCGGCAGAATCTGTAAGAATAAAAGTATTTAGTAATGATAACATTGATTCTGTATATATATAAATGTTAAAAGTGTAAATTATACAGAAAGGCTGCAGTGTTAAAAGAAACAAAATGGATGACTTCCCCCAAGTTCACGTCAGCATGGCTTTGAAACTCACCAAACTAGAAAAGATGTTTATTGGAAAGCCATTAACCTATCAAAGAATGGCACCAGCCCTTCAGACAGACACATGCATAAAGAGAAGCCAATCAGGAACGGCCCTGGAAATAATACCCAATTCTGAGGCTTTCTCAGAAACAATGGCCGTAAGAGATATAAAAACTCAAGCCAAAGATTGCTGGGTCTCTTTTCTTAAGTACACGGCAAAAGGAAGGACCTCTCTCTACGTACAAAGAAGCAAGCCGTGTGCTTTGCCAGAGATAAGTGCCGTATATCTTTTTATACCTTTTTTTATTATACAGGTGTGACGTCCGAAATCCGGAAACCTCGGGACCAAGGCCATTCCGGATTCTGGGTATTTCCAGATCTCGGAAGGTCTTTGCCTCGACCGAGGAAGGTAGGTAGGGGAGATCAGTCGGGCCGCCAGAGGTCGGGAGGGGTCGGTCGGGCCCAGTTCGGGGCGGGGGGGATCGGATGGGCCGCAGGAGATAGGGGGGCTCGGTTGGGCCAGGGGAGGTCAGGTGGCCGGAGGTCGGGCCGAAGCGGAACAGGGGAGGTCGGTTCGGCCGAGGCCGGGGGAGGTCGGTCGGGCCGAGGCCAGAGGAGGTCGGGTGGCCGGAGGTCGGGCCAAAGCTGGCTGAGGCTGGGGGAGGTCGGTCGGGTCGAGGCCAGGGAAGATAGGCGGCCAGAGGTCGGGCCGAAGTGGGGGGAGGTCAGGTGGCCTCAGGTCGGGCTGTAGCGGGCCGAGGCTGGGGGAGGTCAGTCGGCCTGAGGTCGGGCTGAGGCGGGGAGAAAGTCAGGCGAGGTCGGGCCGAGGCGGGGTTGGGCAGCTGGAGGTCAGGCCGAGGCGGGGGGAAAGTCAGATGAGGTCGGGCCGAGGCTGGGGGAGGTCAGTCGGCCTGAGGTCGGGCCGAGGCGGGGTTGGGCAGCTGGAGGTCAGGCCGAGGCGGGGGGAGGTCAGTCGGCCTGAGGTCGGGCCGAGGCGGGGAGAAAGTCAGGCGAGGTCGGGCCGAGGCGGGGGGAAAGTCAGATGAGGTCGGGACGAGGCTGGGGGAGGTCAGTCGGCCTGAGGTCGGGCTGAGGCGGGGGGAGGTCAGTCGGCCTGAGGTCGGGCTGAGGCGGGGGGAAAGTCAGACGAGGTCGGGCCGAGGCTGGGGGAAAGTCAGTCGAGGTCGGGCCGAGGCTGGGGGAGATCAGTCGGCCTGAGGTCGGGCCGAGGCGGGGGGAAAGTCAGATGAGGTCGGGCCGAGGCGGGGTCAGGCGAGCCGAGGGAGATTGGGCGGCCGGAGGTCAGGCTGCCAAGGCGGGGGAGTCCGGATTTCAGAACATTTTCCAGTTTCCGGACAACCCCATCACGGATTGGTCCAGATTCCGGATTCCGGAACTCCAGATTTTGAACGTTGCACCTGTAACATCATTGTATCTGTTGTAATTAAGTAGATCTGTAGGATAGTTGAGGACTGCTGTTAGCTGTGCATGTGTGTGTGTTTAATAAGCTCTTCCGAATTGTTTTAAAAGAATCGGTCTCACTGTCAATTTAATGTCAGAGATTTAGAAATCCTACAAAAATTGGGGGCTCGTCTGGGATCTAGCGAAGCAGCTTTTGATCATTCTTTTGAACAATTGGAAATCTCGGGCGTTGCGATTCTAACCTGTGTTGCGAAGTGTAAACTATAAACTTTTAAACGGATCGGGAGAAGTTACATTTTAAGGAGCAGACGTCTCGATAGTTGGAACTGTTTAAATGGGGACTCACCAATAGTTAAATTCAAAAGACACAGGATGAAGGGATCAGTCATGTACAGAAAACCAGCAAAAGATATGAAGGCAATCTATGAGGAGAAAATATACGAAAAGGTATCTATAAAGGACATATAAGATTTAAAGGCATAGGCACCGTACTTCCGTAAGGGCCAACATGCGTCCTTTGGGGAGCTCGCGGCATTTATCCAGGAGAAAGTAGATCGAGGAGAGCTAAGGCCAAAATGGGTAAATGGTCTCTTGGCATTCTGCGTACGTTACTGCGCTCAGAGAGATGAGGAGTTGATGGGGCAGGATGCAAAAGAGTTTCAAAATTTAAGGAAAAAGATACAAAATTTAAATACCAAAGTGCAAAAGAGATACAAGATTTCAAAGAATTGCTAGTAAAAGAGGTTCGACTAAACGAAAAAGAGATTCAAAATATAAAAGAACAAAAGGAAGAAAGCCTTCAACTTATTCGGCAGTTAAAGGTGGGAGAAGTACAGCATTTAAGATAAGAAATTGATCGATTAAACCACAGTATTAGGCAATTAGAAAGAGGGGCCAAACAGGCAGCTTCGTTGCTACAGCAACAAAGCCTTTCAAATTTAAATGCCACAGCAGCCGTCGTTGAAGTGAATGAAAACAAATTAGAGTTAAAAATATATAAATTGGAAAACTTGGGGCTCCGGCAAGAGGTAGAAGATGCTAAGGGGGTATTAGGGAAGTAATTAAGAAGCCACATAGGGAGCAGACCACTCCCGATGCCAACTAGAAATAGCAAGGCTAAAAAGTAAGTTAGAGGAGCAGCAGGCCCTGGTATCCACAGTAACACGGGGAGCCATAACAGAGACAGCAGAAGGGGACAAGGGGGAGACAGATTGGGAAGAGGAAGACAGTCAGTATAATCCCCAGGAGGGTGGTGAAGGATGGGATACCTTGGAGACACAAGGGCCAACCGTAGCAATAGTAACCACTTCTTTACGACTCCACTCTTTAGTTAAAACCACCCTGGGCATGGCTATGAGGTCCACCAATCAGATATAGAGACCAACGCTCAAATAGCCTGGGAGATGGTAAAAGACCAGTTAAAGGTGCAGTCACCACCCACCACAAACAAACCAATGTCAACAGTGGAGGGATCTAGGTGTTACCCCTTTAAGGGACTGTGCTTTCATTGTAAGAAGGTAGGCCACCTAGCAAAAAACTGCAGCAGACCCAGACAGGCACTGGACCACGGTGCAACGCATAGATACCTCCCGAGGGACGAACACAAGCCCTCTGGGACAGATCAACGATTGGACCAGTTGACAACCCTTAATACAAATCTAAATTGCCAGGGGGGGATGCAAAATCATTTACCGGTGCACGTAATCACCGATGCACACTCATTAGAGAGACCCCTTCAAGGATCCACCAGGGTCCGGCCCCCAAAGATTGGTCGGAAATGGGGTTCCGACATGATGGCAGCGGGAGACCAGTAATGCTTGTTGTCTTAAAAGGGGGCAGGCAGCAGATTATGCTTATCAATACTGGCTCAGCCATTACCATCGTCCACACCCCATGCCCTGAAGGCCATGCAGTGGCAGGCAAGGCTTGTATGATTCTTAAAGGGTTCAACAGTGATACAACCACCGCGTATACAGGGAAGGCCACTGATCTTCAGTTGGGAGGCCTCACCTGCAAGGTCCCAGTGCCGATGCTGATGACCAACCCTGACGGAAGGGGAATTGTAGGGACTGATGTGTTGGATCAGTATGGCGCAGTAATAGGTTATGATCGGGTCTATGTTTGGATGGGATTGAGTGATAATGTGAGAGTGATAGAAATTCCAGATGCTCGCTCGGTTTTTGCTATTAAAAAGCCATCTGAGTATGACTCTCTGGGGAGTGAAAATGAAGCTGTGGTAAAACGAATTCAGGAACACCTAGCGGAGTTTGCCACATGCAAGCATGGCTGTGGAAAAATGGTAGGCGAAGAATCTATTGAGGGACCCCACCACTCATTCACTAAACAGTACCCCATCCCAAGGGAGAGTTACCCTTACATCCGAGATACCATAAAATCCCTAGTCGAGCAGGATGTTGTTAGGACAGGCACTTTCACGACCAATTCACCCACATGGTCGGTTAAAAAGCCTGATAGCAGCTGGCGACTGACTATTGATTTAAATTCTGTAACGCCAGCCTGCCCACAGGTAATAAGAGAAACTCCCACCATATCATCTCAAATTCCTGCTGGTTCCAAGTGCTTCTCGACCCTTGACATTGCCAATGGATTCTGGAGTATTCTTACACAAGTTAAAGAGCAGTACAAAGTCGCGTTCACATTTGAGGACCAGAGCTACACCTGGACATGCCCTGCCTCAGGGGTTCCACAATGTCCCCACGATCTTCCACAAAAGAATGGCTGCAATTTTAAAAGACTTTTCCCGCCCTACCTGCTTGCTGCAGTATGTAGACAACCTACTGTTGCATCTGTCCCTTTTGCATGAACTTTTGACATTGTTGGCTCAGGCGGGACTAAAGGTGAATCCCCGTAAGGCTGAATTAGTAAAAGAATGGGTCACCTTTCTAGGAGTGTCCATTTCTCCAGAGGGATCATCGCCCGACTCTCACAAGGTGGAGATAATACAGCAACTGCCATTACCCAATTCCAAAACAGCCCTACGATCATTCTTGGGTTTAGTGGGGTACCAAAGGAACTTTATCCCAGGCTTTGCAGAGTGCACAAAGCCCCTGTATGATTTAATAAAACTGCAGTGTGATGACATACGCCCGGCATGGACCGATGCTCACACCCAGTTCGTGGCTAAATTAAAAACTGCAGTGATACAGGCCGCACGTCTGATCCCTCCTGACCCCACGCAGCCCTTCCATTTGGAGGTCGGGGCCACAGAACAAAGCCTCACTGCAGTTCTGTGCCAAACGCGAGCTGATCGACTACAGCCAATTGCATGTGCGTCTAGAATCCTGCAGGGGGCAGAAAAAACATATACCGCATGCGAGCGCCACCTACCTTTATTACTGGGTTGCAGGCTACAATCCTGCACAGTGGACACACACCTCTGAAACTACTGATGAAACCTGGAGATTCACTAGTTTCCTCGCAGCAAATGGACATTAGAATTTATGGAAAGAGACATTGCTACCATTTCCAAACCCACCACATTGCTGCCACAATTTCTGACCTATGAGGGGGACCCACATGAATGTCCGTTATCCCTGATTAACTTTGAGATCCATCCTGTGCAGAAAGAGCCCATGCAGGGTGCCCCAGATGTCTACATTGCTGGGTCCTCATATCACACTGAAGGATCCCCCCCACACCGGGTATGCTGTGGTATTGCCAGAAAGAACCATCCAGCAAAAATGCAACAGACAGTCTTCACAATATGCAGAAATCGCCGCACTTCTCACCGCTGTAAAGTAAACCTCAGATAGACCTGTGAATATTTGGTCCGATAGTTCCTATGCTATAAACACCATGCTCTCCCTGCCCCTATACCACAAAAATGACTATTGTACGATAGACGGTAAGGTCCATGGGACCTGGTTACGCCTGCTCTGGTCATACCTTAAACAGCGATCCCAGCCCTGCTTCATAGGAAAGGTAGCAGCCCATAGAAAAGGGGGTCCACATAATGAGAGAAATTCCAGAGCAGCCAAGGATGCTGCAATTGATGGGGAGAGAGAGGATATAGTTGTTGAGCTCTGCAATGCTGTTAACAAGACCTCCCCAAAAGATCACCCAGATTTAAAATCCCTGTAGCAGCAATACTGGTCATATACTATTGTAAGCACCTGGCACAAGTAAGGCAGACCCCTTCCTCAACCAACAGTCTGGGCTCCCAACACCATACTAGCCACCGCCCCTGACTCAGATGAGCAGTTGCTGATGTTCAAAAGAAAGCCAAACGCCTGTCCGGTGGTGTGTGTTCTACCAGAGGTGGGTCAGGAACTCCTCTCCCTCTTTCACTCACAGCAGGGCACAATTCGGCCCTGGTAACCTTCTATAAGGTAGCAGCCACAGCTTGGTGGCCTTCCATGAGGGAAACAATCAACCAATATGTGGCACGATGCCTACCGTGCCTGCAACACAATCCCCCTGCATGCACTAACCGAGCCTTGCGGACCACCCCACTCAATGGGCTAACATGCTGCCAATGTGCTAAATGGCAATGAGGTCCATAACTCATAAAACAATAGGGGTTTCCCCATATCAGGCCATGACTGGGAGGCTCATGAGAACACCAGGCCAGCTAACATTAATAGGGATGAGTCCCCTGACAATGAAATCATATAGTTCCAAGTGGCTGGAACAAGTGGTAGATCACACGAATCAGATGAATCGATTTGTGGCCACCAAATTGGGGAAGTCAAAAGACAAATTAAAAAGTACTTTGACAAGAAAGTACGTCCCTTTGAATAGCATGTGGGAGACTCAATAATGATTCCAAATTATGGGAAAAAGAAGCGTGCCTTTGAGCCCAGGTGATGGGGACCGCATACGATTATAGACCGATTGAACCCCGCAGTTTATTTGATTCAGTTACCGGGGAAATAGGGCGTTAAGTACAAGAAATGGTTTCACATTAATCAGTTAAAGACTGTCAAAGAATAATTACTACAATGATCTTGTTTCCCGCAGACCATGATACGAATCCCTATGATTGTCAGGCGACACTGGCCACGACCGAAGCAGAGGGAAGATTGTAAGATTTCTAAATCTCTGGCATTAAATTGACAGATAGACGGATTCTATTAAAATAATTTGGAATAGTTTATTAAACACACACACAGGCACATTTATCAGCAGTCATCAGTTACTAGTTACTACAGATACAAGGTTACAATAATAATTTATTAAAAGGTGTACGTCACTTTCCTCTGGCTGGCTGGCTAAACCCACGGCCTGCTGTTTCGGCTGATCTTTGAGTGGGCGTTTTGCCATGTGCCCAAGAGAGAAGGAGAGAGAGCAAACTGTGGCTTGAGTTTTTTTATATCCCTTAAGTCCATTGTTGCTCCAAAAGCCTTATGATTGGACCTTGGTTCCAGGGCAGTTCCTTATTGGCTCTCCTCACTCATATGTCTGCTGGACTGGCCCAGCCATCCCTTGATTAGGTTTAATGGCTTTCCAATTAACACCACCATGCTGGAGGTCTGTGAGCTTCCAGTTTGAATCTTTCAAAACTGTATTTTCATATAGTCTACACTTTCAACATTTATACAAATACAGAATCAATTTTATTACTGAACATTTTTATTCTTACAAGATAAAGAAGCTGGAGCTGCAACATAACCTACAAACATCATCAATATGCTTTGAGAAGCGATGGTGCACTGAAGATACGAGAATGGGAGGGTCTCCGAGGGAGATGTTATTGAACTATAGTAAATCCCCTACGTGTGGCATACACCTTATGAGGTGGGGACCGAGCCAGGCCATCCACT
The DNA here is from genome assembly GCF_044704955.1 of Pristiophorus japonicus. NCBI lineage: Eukaryota > Metazoa > Chordata > Chondrichthyes > Pristiophoridae > Pristiophorus > Pristiophorus japonicus. The sequence goes on from NC_091977.1 coordinate 410,122,498, forward strand.
TTTCTCTCTCTCTCGCTAAGTTTAAAACCCATTATACAGTGGCCATCCACCTCACAGAAACGTAAATATCGGAACCCTCTCAATGGTTATGATACGTGAACCCTGAGGAGATAAACTATATGAGGAGTCAATAAGGATATTTCCCCCTCAAGATGGTGAGTCTGTAAGAATAAAAGTATTTAGTAATGATAAAATTGATTCTTTATATACATAAATGCTAAAAGTGTAGATTATACAGAAAGGATGCAGTGTTAAAAGAAACAAAATGGATGACTTCCCCAAGTTCATGTACGCATGGCTTTGAAACTCACCAAACTAGAAAAGGTATTAATTGGAAAGCCACTAACCCAATCAAGGAATGGCACCGGACCTCCAGACAGACACATATATGACGAGAAACCAATCAGGAACGGTCTTGGAAATAATATGCAATCCTGAGGCTTTCTGAGAAACAATGACCGGAATAGGTATAAAAACTCAAGCCAAAGATTGCTGGGACTCTTTTCTTAAGCACACAGCAAAAAGCAGGACCTCTCTCTATGGACAAAGGAGCAGGCCATGTGTTTTGCCAGAGGGAACTGCCGTATACTTTTTTATACCTTTTTTTACTGTAACATCAGTATATCTGTTGTAACTAAGTAAATCTGTAGGATAGCTGAGGACTGCTGATAGATGTGCATGTGTGTGTGTTTAATAAACTCTTCCAAATTGTTTTAAAAGAATCGGTCTCGCTGTCAATTTAATCCCAGAAATTTAGAAATCTTACAATCGGCCCCCGCGCCCGGACACAGGTGCTTGGGGCTCGGTTAGAAAACAAGCCATGCGAGGGGGGGTGGGGTAGGGAGGGAACAGAGGGGAGAAAGAGAGCGAGGTGTCGATCAGAAGACTAATGGTCTACAGGGCTGTAGTAATACCTGCCCTCCTGTATGGCTCTGAAACGTGGACCATATACAGTAGACACCTCAAATTGCTGGAGAAATACTACCAACGATGTCTCCGCAAGATCCTGCAAATCCCCTGGGTGGACAGACGCACCAATGTTAGTGTTCTCGATCAGGCCAACATCTCCAGCATCGAAGCACTGACCACGCTCAACCAGCTCTGTTGGGCGGGCCACATTGTTCGCATGTCCAACACAAGACTTCCAAAGCAAGTGCTCGACTCGGAACTCCTACACGGCAAGCGATCCCAGGTGGGCAGAGGAAACATTTCAAGGACACCCTCAAAGCCTTCTTGATAAAGTGCAACATACCCACCGACACCTGGGAGTCCCTGGCTAAAGACCTTCCTAAGTGGAGGAAGAGCATCCGAGAGGGCGCTGAGCACCTCGAGTCTCGTCGCCAAAAGCATGCAGAAATCAAACGCAGGCAACGGAAGGAGCATGCGGCAAACCAAATTCCTCACCCACCCTTTCCTTCAACGATTGTCTGTCCTACCTGTGACAGAGACTGTAATTCCCGTATTGAACTGTTCAGTCACCTGAGAACTCATTTTTAGAGTGGAAGCAAGTCTTCCTTGATTTCGAGGGACTTTCTATGATGATGATGATTATGCAGACTGAGCCTGGGGAGCGAGGTGCCGATCGTAACATAGAAACATAGAAACATAGAAAATAGGCACAGGAGCAGGCCATTTGGCCCTTCGAGCCTGCACCATTCAATATGATCATGGCTGATCATGCAGCCACAGTATCCCAACCCTGCCTTCTCTCCATACCCCCTGATCCCTTTAGCCGTAAGGGCCACATCAAACTCCCTTTTGAATATGTCCAACGAACTGGACTCAACAACTTTCTGTGGCAGAGAATTCCACAGGTTCACAACTCTCTGGGTGAAAAAGTTTCTCCTCATCTCGGTCCTATATGGATTACCCCTTATCTTTAGACTGTGACCCCTGGTTCTGGACTTCCCCAACATCGGGAACATTCTACTTGCATCTAACCTGTCCAGTCCAGTCAGAATTTTACAAGTTTCAATGAGATCCCCTCTCATTCTTCTAAATTACAGTGAGTATAAGCCTAGCCGATCCAGTCTTTCCTCATATGTCAGTCTTGCCATCCCGGGAATCAGTCTGGTGAACCTTCGCTGCACTCCCTCAATAGTAAGCATGTCCTTCCTCAGATTAGGAGAGCAAAACTGCACACAATACTCAAGGTGTGGTCTCAACAAGGCCCTGTACAACGACAGTAAGACCTCCCTGTTCCTAAAAATCAAATCCTCTCACTATGAAGGCCAGCATGCCATTTGCTTTCTTTACTGTATGCTGTACCTGCATGCCTTCAATGATTGATGTACCATGATACCCAGGTCTCTTTGCACCTTCCCTTTTACTAATCTGTCACCATTCAGATAATAATCTGCCTTCCTGTTTTTGCCACCAAAGTGGATAACCTCATATTTATCCATTTATTTACAGAATCTGCCATTCATTTGCCCACTCACCTAACCTGTCCAAGTCAACCTGCAGCCTCTTAGCATCCTCCTCGAAGCTCACATTGCCACCAAACTTAGTGTCATCTGGAAATTTGGAGATATTACACTCAATTCCTTCGTCTCAATCATTAATGTATATTGTAAATAGCTGGGGTCCCAGCACTGATCCCTGCGGCACCCCACTAGTCACTGCCTGCCATTCTGAAAAGGACCCATTTATTCCCACTCTTTGCTTCCTGTCTGCCAACCAATTCTCTATCCACGTCAGTACATTACCCCCAATACATTATCCCCAATACCATGTGCTTTGATTTTGCACACTAATCTTTTGTGTGGGACCCTGTCAAAAGCCTTTTGAAAGTCCAAATACACCACATCCACTGGTTCTCCCTTATCCACTCTACTAGTTACATCCTCAAATAATTCTAGGAGATTTGTCAAACATGATTTCCCTTTCATAAATCCATGCTGACTTGGACCGATCCTGTCACTGCTTTCCAGATGCGCTGCTGGTACATCTTTAATAATTGATTCCAGCATTTTCCCCAGCACCGATGTCAGGCTAACCAGTCTATAATTCCCTGTTTTCCCTCACCCTCCTTTTTTAAAAAGTGGGGTTAAATTAGCTACCCTCCAATCCATATGAACTGATCCAGAGTCCATGGAATGTTGGAAAATGACCACCAATGCATCTACTATTTCTAGGGTCACTTTCTTAAGTACTCTGGGATGCAGACTATCAGGCCCTGGAGATTTATTGGCCTTTAGGCCCTTCAATTTCCCTAACGCCATTTCCTGACTGATAAGAATTTCCCTCAGTTCCCTCTTCTCCCTAGACCCTCGGTCCCCTAGTATTTTCGGGAGGTTATTCGTGTCTTCCTTAGTGAAGACAAAACCAAAGTATTTGTTCAATTGGTCTGCCATTTCCTTGTTCCCCATTATGAATTCACCTGATTCTGACTGCAAGGGACCTACATTAGGCTTCACTAATCTTTTTCTCTTCACATATCTATTGAAGCTTTTGCAGTCAGTTTTTATGTTCCCAGCAAGCTTACTCTCATGCTCTATTTTCCCCCTCCTAATTAAACCTTTAGTCCTCCTCTGCTGAATTCTAAATTTCTTCCAGTCCTCAGGTTTGCTGCTTTTTCTGGCCAATTTATATGCCTCTTCCTTGGATTTAACACTTTCCCTAATTTCCCTTGTTAGCCACGTTTGAGCCACCTTCCCTTTTCTATTCTTATGCCAGACAGGGATGTACAATTGTTATAGTTCATCCATGTGATCTTTAAATGTCTGCCATTGCCTATCCATCGTCAACCCTTTAAGTATCATTCTCCAGTCTATCCTAGCCAATTCACGTCTCATACTGTCGAAGTTTTCTTTCTTTAAGTTCAGGACCCTAGACTCTGAATTAATTGTGTCACTCTTCATCTTAATGAAGAATTCTACCATATTATGGTCACTCTTCCCCAAGGGGCCTCACATGACCAGATTGCTAATTAATCCACTAATTAAGGCTAATGCAGACTGAGCCCGGGGAGCGAGCTGCCGATCAGAAGACTTCTGAAGACTGCAATGAGTGGGGCGGGGGAGAGAGTAGCAAATAATGGAAATGATTCAGTTTTAATGTAAAATATATTTTATTCAAAAGTTTAACAAACAGTTCTTTTGTTCTTAACTTTAACAAAATTATTCTTGTATCAAACTTTACTTTAAGATCACTCTTTAAGATCACTTAAAAACTTTAAGATCACTTACAAACTTTTAAACTTATAAATTTACATATCGAACAAAAAACTTTTAATTTGAGAACAATTATAACAGTAACAACAATAATAACAACAACAACAACAGCAAAGAAAGGCTACACCCACCCATCTCTCCTCCACCTTATTCTAAGACCGCCCGCTGCGCTTGGTGTTGGACTCTCCACCACCCCTGCCTGCAGGCGGTGGCACAGTGTTTCTGGGCTTGGTACCAAGCTTATTCTTTCTACGATCTCGGGTACTCTGCACCTGTTGGGGGCGTTCGGGGGTGGGGGGGACATCGGTGGCAGACAGCAAGTTGGAGGGTCTGGCTTTGGGCTCTTCAGAGGCTGGTGTGGGGATGGGAGTGGGAGTGACCGTTGATTCTGTCAATGGGTGCAGGGCCTGGTCGTGTTCCAGCTAACTCCAACATGCCGTCCCTCATGGTCAGTGACAGTGTTTGCACTACCTCTGACATTCCCTCCCTCACGGTCACTATTCCCTGATGGTCCAGGACATCATTCCCATTTCTCGTGTCATTGCTGTTACTTCTCACTACAGTCCCGCTCCCTCATCACTCACCCCACTGATGGCATCCAGGAGTGATCGGGTAAGGTCAATGCTCTCCGCACTCTATGACATCATCTGAACCACATCTGTTAGATCTTGCACCTCAGGTGAACACGGCCGAGGTCTCCTTCCCCTTTTTCCCATGGGTGTGGCTCGCACCCCAACACTGGGACCCACAGCCTGGGATGGTGGGGCCCTGGGTATGCCTCGCTGCACCCCACCACTGGGACCTGCAACCTCGGAAGGTGAGGCCCTGATTGTGCCTTGCTGCACTACACCACTGAGACCTGCAACCTCGGAACGTGGGGCCCTGGGTGTGCCTCACTGTACCCCACCACTGGGACCCGCAAGCTCTGAAGATGTGAAACCATGGAATGTCCCACCAGAACTCAAACCACTAGTCACGGAAGGGGCTGTCACCATAATGAGCTGACCCTCCTCCAAAGTCAGAACAACAGTGGGGCCTTCATCTAGCTCCATCCCTCCCTCACCCTCACCCTGATGTTCTTGGTCTGGAGGATTGGATTGGAAGATGTTCTCCTCTTTCGGCTCGTCCGCGCCTGAATCTTCTTCTGCATCGTTCGAGTTGGCGTCAAGTTCTGCAAAAGATAACAGAACAGTTAAATAGTTAGCAGCAGAGGAGGCGGGGGGCAGGGTGGGTGGCATGAGTAGGCTCACACATCGCAGGCCAGGCAGCAGGCTGATTTGAAGGACCACGATGAATTTGCAGGACGTACCCTCTCCCTCGAGTGTGGGCCCAGCTTGTGCAATGGTGATTCCTTTTCTCCAGGCAGGACCCATCAAAGCAGCGACCCTCTCTTCCAAGGGTGTCAGTGGGTACAGATTTGCTGGGCCTCTTCCTGTTCGAGTTCTTTCCCTTTTATTATGTGCCACCTTCCTCTGCAAAGATGAAAACCAAATTTTTTAAGAGGGTGTCTTTCTGCTGGGTGGGACATACAGATGTTCATATTTACAATTGCAATTCCATTGAATAAATGAAAATATTACTTACACTAACTACTTGACCAAGGCCCTGCCACTTCTTTTTACACTGGCCTCCCGATCTCGTAGTGGTCACCACTGCACAATAATCTTCTGCAACTTGGTTCCAGCGTTTCTTCATTTCTTTGGGTGGAACTTTTATGTGACCTCTGCTGGTGTCCAGCTCCTGCCATCTGTTCTCAATTACAGTAACTAGTGCCTCCACTTCTTCCTGTAAGAAATTCTTGGTCCTTGCACTGCGTTGCATCTTGTATTACTGCAATTGCGACTTTTCCAATGCTCTCACACAGCACTCCTTCTCACACACACAATGGCTCTTTAAAAATGGCTGATTGCCAACTCGGAGCTGTACTGAGCATGCATGTCCATTGCAACGATGTCAGAAACGTAACTTTTTTTTCCGCGCATACGCAGAAGATGCGGCATCGTTTTTGGAGCAGACAGCCGCTCCAGACCCCAAGGCGACTGGACACGCTGCGCAGCGCCAAATTCAAATTATACATCGGAGAAATTTTGGCAAATTATTTCCAGTGCATTTCTGGCCTAGAAAAACGAGCGTAACCCTGGCAGTACGCCAGAAAACGGGCTTGGGCAAAATTGAGCCCAATGAGAGGTTCAAATTTATATGGGGATGGAGAAAAAGAAAGCATTACAATATATAACATATACTGAGATGAGAGAGGATAATGCTGTTAAAATTAATACATTAAAAAAAATTGAATCACTTTTGTTAAGCATGTTTGGAAAGTAGAGCAATACAACTGCTAAAAGGCAATAAAATATTCACATGTGAAAAAGATTTGAGGATCTTCCTCAAGACTTGAAAATGATGGCTCTACGATGAAGTCACAATTAAGCCAAGAATAGTCAAGTCTGGATGAGGGTTTCCATGACAGATGGGTTCGGACAGAGACAGACGATGTTATGTTGATGGATGTAAGAAGTGTTTGTGATGGAGAGGAGATGGGGTTGGAAGCTAAGCTCAAGGTCAAGTTTAATTACAAACAGTATATATTATCTTGAGAAAGTGGCCGGTGAAGGGGATGGAATCGGTGGCAAGGGTACAAGATTTGTGGTGGGTGCTAAGACAATGGTTTCAGTCTTTCAAATTTTTCGCTGGGGAAATTGTGGCTCATCCAACATTAGATGTTAGTCAAGCTGTCCATCAACACTGAGGCAGAGGTATTGTTGAGAGTGGTGATGGAGAGATGCAGTTGGGTATCATCAGTGTACCTGGAAGTTGACCCTGTGTCTGCAGATCATGTCACCAAGGGGCAGCATGTAGATGAGGAAGGGGAGGGGACAAGAATAGATCCTTGGGCGACTTCCGAGATGACAGTGTGGAAGTGCAAACAGAAGCCATTGCTGGAGATACTCTGGGTGTATGATCAGATTGATAAAGGCAGAACTGTTAGATCTCTTAATTTTCAATGAGATGCAAAATCCGGTTGTAGGTTTAAAGTAACTTTATTCCAGCAGCAGCAAACAAGCTTCTGGCTGAATGCCAGGTCTTTGTTAAACTGGAGCATATGGCAAAAAATGGCTGTACTTATACCTGGATCAATTTACAATAGTGAGCTCGCCCCCTTTGACCGTATTGGCTCAATCGATTCAACAGTATGTGTTGTTAACCCATGGTTGGCTCTCAGCCCAAAGTCCTGAGATGTCAAGTTGATTGATGGCCTAATGCATCATGCCATTTCACAGTACACAATCTAACTGGTATCTGTGTGTTCTCCCAACTTCGCAGCCTGCTTGAATTCTCTATCAATCCCCTCTTTGATTCTTTCACAAACTGAATCATAAAACATCAGATATCACTGGTTAAACATTCTACAAAATAATTTCATACATGCTAATAGAGTTTCCTTCTAAAATTTGTTGATGTGTTTCGCCACATGTCCAGACTAGTAGCTTCCACACAAATTTACACCAACCCGAATTCCATTGTGGCCACAATTGAAGTCTGGTTTTAGGAGGCTAATTAACCTCATTCCAATTTAATCCAAATCAATATCTTAATTCAACCAGTAAACAACCTTCCCTTATACATAACATACCTCTGTGCCACGTACAGACGGTCTGCTGGGACCTGCTAGGTGTCTCACCTGCAGGACAGCAGCTACAGCCGCCTGGTTGCAAAAACATTTAATCAACATAAACAAACAATATAAAAGTACAATAATTACAACGGATAGAATTAAACCTTCCACCAATGAAGGTCCTATTGAACCTAGCCATTCAGTGGCCCCGCTCCACAAAGTGAATGATGGGGGTTGCTTAAGTTTTTCTACCTCCTTTTGGATATGCTCCACTAAGTGGGTAATTTCTTCGGAGCTATCTGGGATATCTGTGCGACACTCAGTTCCGAGTAGGACGCAAGTACCTCCCTTTTCAGCCAGGATGTAGTCAAGGGCCATTCTATTATGTAGGGCTACTGTGCGGATTGCTACCATTTCTGCATTGATTTTAACTAGGGCCTCTGAGGTATCATTGACTACCCGTTCTACAACGGATGCCATGTTAATGGATTCCCTTGCCAGTTTGGCGGTCCCATACCCGGGGATCAGAATGGCAAAGAACCTCTCTGTTTCTGTGATAGCTCTCTTAGGATGGTGTAGATGTTCCGACAGGGACTTTATATGATACATATATGGCACAATATAGGCTAAATATCAGGATCCCGTCCAATTCTGGGGCAGCCAAGGGTAGGCCTTGTGGCCACACACCCAATAGGTGCCATTATAGGCAATGAAGGTTAGCTGTTTCTTTGTCAGCAACACTCCGGGGCCTGTCCAGGCTTTTCCATCTGTTTTATTCAGAATCCCCGTTACGTTAAGAACTCCCACATCAGCCCAGTTTGGGCGGTTCCGTGGCTTGATTACATTATAATTCTGGGAGCAGTTACTATACCCCATATTTTGGCCCCTCGTTATGTTTCTAATCAGACAGACCGATTCGCCCGGTCTTCCTACCCCCGTTGTATTAGTGATAACAAAAAATGGGGGCCGTTTGGAATTATTGTAGCACAGTTGGTACCCACCTGCTGACTTCCATTTACGTGCCCAGTCTTCCCTATCCTGAAACGCATTGCCTGTTTTGTTTTGATTAATTATCCACTCAGCCATTTCCGAGATATTCAAGGGAATTGGCCTCAAGGGAATAACTCCCTTTGAGTGAATAGGAATATGCGCACACACCCAACAACTAGAAATGTTACCTTGTTTGGCATAAAAGTATGACATATGTAAAAAAGTATTTACATGTAATTCCCTGGGTACTCTACTATTCCCCTTTGGTGCAGAGGGTCGGCTAGTAAGAAGTAGGCAAATGCCTAGAATACCTACAATCAGTAATACAGTAAATTTATACATTTGTCCTTATCAGATTTCAGCTTCAGTTACGGGTGCTCGTTTAATGTGTGAGGCGTGGATCCAGGCTTTCTTTCCTTGGACTTTAACAGCTGCCTGGATGGTCAATAACACTTGGTAAGGTCCCTCCCACTTGGCACCCAAAGGTTCTTTATGCAAATTTTTCACATACACCCAGACTCCCGGGATGATGTCGTGTCCTCCTTCAGGTAAATTACCCCAAGCTGCCGATACCTGTCGGGAAACAGAACTAATAGCATTGGTTAGGTTCTGACAGTATGATAACAAAGTATCACTCATTAAGTGAACATCAGCTTTCCGTAAATCAATAGTTCCTGGCAGCGATATGGGTCTTCCTGTTATAATTTCAAACGGGCTTAGACCTGTAGTTCTGTTCGGGGTTGCCCTAATGCTACATAGCACTATTGGTAGTGCCTGGGGCCATGGTGTTCCTTCTTGGTGATATTTGGCAAGCTGTTGTTTCAGAGTTCGATTCATTCGCTCTACTTGTCCTGATGATTGTGGATGATAAGGACAATGTACATCCCACGTAATGTTCAGCAACCTACAGACTTCTTGGCAGACAGCACCTGTGAAGTGTGTTCCCTGATCTGAGTTAATGCTACTTGGGACTCCCCATCGGGGAATGTAATCCTTACACAAGACTTTTGCAGTGTGATTGGCTGTGGCTCTTTTAGTTGGGACAGCTTCTACCCATCTAGAGAATCTGTCGACCATGAGAAGAATGTTAGTGTATCCTTGGCATGGAGGGAGAGATATATAATCAACCTGCAGATGCCGGAATAGTCCGAAAGGGGCAGGGGGCCTCAGTTGGGGCATTACCGTGATGGGTCCAGCTGGGCATGTTTTCTAAATCCCCAACCCCCCCAGCTTTTCTGGAACTGTGCCGTCATCTGTTGTGAGGGCAAGTGTCCCCACGAGTGGATCTGTTGGGCTAAAAAAGGCATAAGCGTTTGTGGCGCGACTGGCTTGTCGGTAACTCTTTGTCTCCAGACACCATCTTCGCAAAGCTTAATTCCTGCCTCAATCCATGTCCATTTTTCCTCTTGGGAGCACTTGCCTTGCATTGTTTGAAGGTCTCATGTCAGAGTCCTGAGTGCTTTTAATCTGCACATCTGTGTTGGTGCTCCTGGGGGAGCGCCCTGTGAGGCGGCATCTTTAGCTGCCTGGTTGGCTAGGGCATTTCCCTGTGCTTCCGTGGTATTTTCCTTGGTATGGGCCTTACACTTCAGGATGGACACTTCCTGAGGTAATTGTAAGGCCTCTAGTAAGTCTCGGACTTCTTTTCCATTTGGGATAGGTGTACCAGCAGCAGTGAGGAATCCTCTTTTCCGCCATAACAGACCAAAGTCATGAGCGACTCCAAAAGCATAACGCGAATCTGTGTGGACATTAGCTGTCTGTCCTTCTGCTATTCGACATGCTTCTGACAGGGCCTGTAACTCAGCCTGTTGTGCTGACATTGCTGAGGGTAAACATCGTTTTGCCACTACCTCATATAAGGTTGTAACTGCCCATCCTGCTTTTCTGGTACCATTGTCAACAAAGGAGGAACCATCTGTAAACAGGATGAGGTCTGGGTTGTGCAGAGGCTTCTCTGCTGCTAAGGCTGCTTCTTCTGTTTCTTTTAAAATCTCCATGCAATCATGCTCTTCACATTCTTCCCCCTCTTGCTCCCTCGATTCTGACATCGGGAGCATAGTTGCGGGATTAACCGGGCTGGCCCGGACGATATGGATATTAGGAGCTTCCAAAACTGCTGTCCAGCGGATCCATCTAGCTGCCGTCACCTGAGACATTCTATTCATAGACAGCAAAGCGTAAATGGTGTGGGGACACTTGACAATCAGCTTTTGGTCGAGGACTAGACCCGCAGTGGTCATTACCGCTCGACATGTAGCTTCCATGGCCCTTAGGCAACTTCCCCATCCGAGGGCTACCGCATCCAGTTTTGCCGAATAATAGCCAATAGGTCTTTGTCAATCCCCACGTTCTTGTGTCAGTATAGCTGTCATATATCCTTCTTTCTCATGGACAAACAGGGTAAATGGCTTACCACTGTCGGGGATTCCCAGAGCCGGTGCCGAACACAAGGCCTTTTTCAAACTCAGGAAGGCCTCTTGCTGTTCCTTTATTGAGGGTGATGGCTTCTTCAGAGGCACGTTTCCCCTTTAAGATATCATTCAATGGCTGAGCAAGCAGTGTGAAGGAGTCAATCCAATTTCTGTTAAAGTTACACAATCCCAAAAAAGACCTTAGTTCCTGAATAGTGGTGGGTTTTTTCGCAGCCCGAATGGCTGCAGTTCTATCCTGGGTAAGTTCTCTCTTTCCTTGTGAAATCTTTTGTCCCAGGTATACAACCTCCTCTTGGGATATTTGTGCTTTGTCGATGCTGGCTTTATGTCCTTTCAGCCAAAGGTGGTCCAGCACAGCTTGTAGATCTTGTTCATGCTGTTCTTCCGTGTTTGAAGCTAGCAGAATATCGTCTACATATTAGATAACTGTGGATGACAGAGGAGGTAATTCTCGCAAATGGCTTTGTAAAGCCATGTGGAATACCATAGGGCTGTTGTGGAAACCCTGCGGTAACCGGGTCCAAGTATACTGTTGTCCTTGGACAGTGAAAGCAAACCACTGTCGAACCTCCGGTGCCAGAGGCACCGACCAAAATCCATTGGCCATATCTATAACCGAGAAATATTTATGTTCCGGTTTGGGGGCATTAAAAATGGTGGAGGGATCTGCGACCAAAGGAGCTTTTTGATCAATACACTGGTTAGCTTTCCTATAATCAATGGTCAAACGCCAAGTCTCATTAGATTTCTGTACCGGCCACATGGGAGGAGCTATGCGTTTTAATACGCACCCCTTGTTTCTCCAATTGCTGAATAACCGGTAAGATTCCCGCGATGGCAGTTGGACTGATGGGATACTGTTTAGTGCATGGAAGCTTGGTCCCGGTAAATGATGCAGGCTCCATCTGGAGTAGGCCACAATCGTTCTTATCTTTAGCTCATATCGGGTGTTCCTTCAATTCTTCTTTCTTCAAATTCTAATTGACCATGTCACCCGACCATCTTCGAAATGCAACGATGAATCTACTTGGATTAGGACGTTCATTCCCAAAAGGGGTTGATCTACTGGGCCTATCCAGACCGGCATGGTTAGTTCATGTGGACCCAGCCCTATAAGTACCGGTGTTGTCCTTTTAATTTCCATTTTATGGCCCCCAACTCCATAGGCTGTACGTGCTCTACCATCCATCGGCAAAGAGTCTCCATATTGTAGGTGCAAGCATGTTAATTCCGCCCTTGTGTCTAAAAGACAGTCCACATCCTTATCGCCCACTCTCACAGTTATATATAGCCCATCTCCCCTTTGTCGTATTAGTGCGAGGAGAGGGGCCAGGGCGGGCTGTAATCGTTTTTTGCTATCCCAAATAACTCTTTCTGTTGTTGTATTGTCAGTCGCTTAAATGCTTCTATGAGGTCGGTATCTTGTGACAAGCCTGGTTTGTTGGCTGAATTGTATCCCTGGCTGCGTCCTCTTCCCCAGCCACGACCTTGCTGTTTTGCCCTGCACGTCTTGGCCCAGTGACCTTCTTTCCCACAATAATGACATTTTCCGGATAATTTTCCCAATGACTGTTTATCGGAATCCTGGGATTTCTATCCCACAGCCTGTACAACTCGGACTTTAGCTCCCATATTCCTGTCTAATTGGTTACATCGATCCACCAACACTGCAAAGGTAGTTCCTCTACCTTCCCAGTCCGGTAACACTACCTTAAGCATTTTGGACAGTTCTGGCTTTAGACCTGCCACGAAAGTTGCTTTCAGGGGTCCAAACACTTGTCCATTCATTTCCTCATCCGTATGATTCATACCCGAATGTTCTAGCCACGTGCATCTAAACCGCTCGTCATACTCCAGGACCTCTCTGTTCCTTTCTGTTGGCAGGCCGCAATTTTTCCCCAATCTGTCTTAGCTGGACTGAAGGCTTGCAGCCAGTGTTTAATCGCCTCCCACCCTGCTTTTAATTTTTGGTCATGCTGCCCCAAAGCTTCTTCTACCTTGACGTGCAATTTTCTTCCTTGTGGTTTTGGCATCATTATGGTCAAAATTTGCACTCCGTCCCAGGGATGAAGTTGATATATATTTCTTAAGCGCTCCAATTGTTCCTATGTTTTCACTCCCCCTTTCTTGGGATTGGGCAACTCCTTGGACCATTTATCAATTTTCTCTGGGTCTGCCGGATCATGAACTAAGTATTTTTCATACAGCCTTTTCTTCGTTTTCTTGGTTCCGCCCTCATCCACAGTCTCTTCTGATTTGACTACAACTCGTCTTTTTTTAAATGGGGCAAAGCACACCCCTAATTCTTCATCCTCCAACCCTGTATCGTCGGAGGACTCAGAATCAGTATCTATTCCTTGGTCGTGTCTTCGGGTTTGCACTTTTAATTTATCCAAACATGGGTACCCTGGGAATTGACAGATACATTTCCCTTTTCCTATTACTGTGTCTTGACCTAATGATTTTTTCCATTCTTTAATTTCACCTTTAAGATCTTTAACTTCCGCTTCCAACTTTTCAAGTTCAAGTTTTTTCTGTCTTAGTTGTTCACAAACAGCTTGCATTTGGTCCTTTGTACTGGTCAGGTCCCTATCATGTTGGGACCGCGTCATGATTTCATTCTGCTGTCGGATCTGTCCCATAACGGCTAGGGACTATCTGGTTCATTCTTTATTTTTCATACGGGTCGTTTTTCCCCAGATCCTTTTGATTTCGTCCAAGGACCATTGTCCTTTGGGGATTCCGTACTTTTGTTCAATCTTGATACAGGTTTTAGATAAGTCGAATTGTTGCTCTATGTATTCTCTCAACTGTTGGAGGATTTCCTCTACCGAAACCTCAGGTGGGGCCCGTCCACCTTTAACAGTTGTAGGCAATTCTTTGCTCTTATCTTCTGCTGCCATAATACTGATTTCTTTACTGGGGTCTCGAGTCATAGGCTTTCCAGCCGGGTCAGTGGATCGGTAATTAATTAACTAACACACCGCCGAATTTAGACATCCATATGGGACCTCAAGCTGACTACCAACCGGAGGGTTCGCAAACCGGAGGCTTTCGGAATCGCATAGAGGGGGGCCTTGAATTTAGACAATTGAACGAGGACTTTTATAAAGAGGAGTCCTTGCCTCAGTATGTAGGTCCGATGTCCAAAATTCAGTTTCTTCCCTCAGCGATCCTGTTAGATCTCTTAATTTTTATTGAGATACAAAATCCGGTTGTAGGTTTAAAGTAACTTTATTCCAGCAGCAGCAAACAAACTTCTGGCTGAATGCCAGGTCTCTGTTAAACTGGAGCACATGGCAAAAAATGGTTGTACTTATACCTGGATCAATTTACAATAGTGAGCTCGCCCCCTTTGACCGTATTGGCTCAATCGATTCAACAGTGTGTGTTGTTAACCCATGGTTGGCTCTCAGCCCAAAGTCCTGAGATGTCAAGTTGATTGATGGCCTATTTCACAGTACACAATCTAACTGCTATCTGTGTGTTCTCCCAACTTTGCAGCCTGCTTGAATTCTCTATCAAGAACCAAGCAAAGGCATTCACACTGAGCTGGACAATGGAGGAGACATGAATGGTGTACTTTCTTTTGTTTGCAAATGAAAATTAAAATTAAAATTATGCAAAGTGACACGGCAATGAAAACAATGAAATTGCTTTCAAAAGCCCACCCCCACACCCTCACTCTGTATATCCTGGGGAGGATATGATATGCACAAATTATGGGGATATGAAATAATGGAAACTGAAACCTGGACAAATTTGTCCATTGCAAAGTAATAAAATCTTAAAGCAAGTATGGTTGCAGTGATGTTATAGTGGAAGTTACGTTCTGAGATGCGTATGTGTCATGTATGTAGACCATGTATACGAACTGTATAGTCACATAAGGTGTGCCACCAGAGGGCACTGCAGTGGGAGACCTGAGGGTCACCTGCATAGGTGTGCAGGGCCCAGTATAAAAGGCTGCCCACCATGCTTGTGCCTCACTCTGGAGTTACAAAAATGGGACTAAGGTCACAACAGCTAAAATACAATACTAGACCTCGTGGAGTCATTCATAAGAGTATTAAAGACATAACAGTATGTATTCACGAGTTGGTTCTGAGCCAGGTCAGAGTATGAGAAACTTGGGAATATGAAAGAGCAGTTCTGGCGGAAGATCGGAGAACATCTGCAGAAATAACCCTGTTTGTGCCAATTTTTACAAATTCGGGGCCACAGTCACATTCCAAGAGTACACCTTGATAAATTGCTCGATTCAGGACGCCAAATTTAGCAAGCTGCAGAATTTTGGACACCTTGCGCAGTGCATATGCAAGCTTATTACTTCTCTTAGTTTTATGCAATCCTGTGTAAAGTAGTCCCACACCATAATATGCTATCTTTTTCACCAATTCACTCTAGTTTAAAATGGGTAATTCTGGGATTTCCGACTCCAGCCTTCAAGGTTTCATTCTGAAAGATGTGATGGAAAGTATAGTGTTTGCCTGGAACATCTTACACAAAGAGAAAAGTGTTGTGTATGGAGAAAGAGTCAGACTGAACACGGTGAGCTCAAAGTAAAGTGTGACCGTAGTCTTTTATTGCAGGTCTCCAGAGTGCCTCTCCAACCTGTGAAGCCTCCTGCACTACCAAGGGATTATGGGAGCACTTGGGACTCCAGGGGATGAGCCCTCTGGTGGCTGTACAGAGTAAATACAAGTCCACATATATAACAACACTCCCCCGCAAAATCAATAGTGTAATTATTTACAATGTGAATCGATCTGGGGCCCTTCTTGTCCTGGTTGATCGTCTCGATGTGAAAGCTGGTGTTGTTGAATCATTTGTTGGGCCCTCGCTGGGCTGCTGTGCAGCTGATCTTGCTGGGCTGCTTGGTGTGTTGGGCCCTGTAGGGCTGCTGTGGATGATGGGTTCTTCATGGTCAACTGTGGTGCCGATTGCCACTGGTGTGTATGTTGGGGGATCAAAAAAGGTAGGGTCCAAGGTGGGTTGCTCAGTATAGTCCGTGAATCTAAGTTTGATTTGGTCCAAGTGTTTCCGGTGAATGAGTCCATTTGAAAGTTTGACCCGAAACACTCTGCTCCCCTCTTTGGCCACGACAGTGCCGGGAAGCCACTTGGGACCTTGTCCATAGTTTAAAACAAATACAGGATCATTGATTTCAATCTCGTGTGACACATTTGCGCTATCATGGTATGCACTTTGTTGAAGCCACCTACTCTCTACCTGTTCATGTAGTTCAGGGTGAACTGACGAGAGTCTTGTCTTAAGTGCTCGTTTCATGAGCAGTTC
Organism: Pristiophorus japonicus; assembly: GCF_044704955.1. Classification (NCBI taxonomy): domain Eukaryota; kingdom Metazoa; phylum Chordata; class Chondrichthyes; family Pristiophoridae; genus Pristiophorus; species Pristiophorus japonicus. Next base: position 410,139,012 of record NC_091977.1, read on the forward strand.
AGCAGGTGGGATCCCAGTGAGTAAGAGGGGTCTCGTGCGGTAACTAAGCAGGACTCGGGATAGGCGAGTCTGCAGTGAGCCTTCAGTTACCCTCTTCAAGCCTTGCTTGATGGTTTGCACTGCTCTCTCTGCCTGACCATTGGACGCTGGTTTAAACGGGGCAGATGTGACATGTTTGATCCCGTTATGGGTCATGAATTCTTTGAACTCAGCACATGGCCCATTGTCGCTCACCAGGACATCGGGTAAGCCATGTGTGGCAAAGATGGCCCGCAGGCTTTCAGTAGTGGCAGCGGACGTGCTGGCCGACATTATCTCGCATTCAATCCCCTTGGAGTACGCGTCTACAACTACAAGGAACATTTTACCAAAGAACGGGCCTGCATAGTCGACATGTACCCTAGACCAGAGTTTGGAGGGCCAAGATCATAAACTTAGCGGCGCCTCCCTGGGTACATTGCTTAACTGCGAACATGTATTACATCTGTGAACACAGGACTCTAAGTCCGCATCGATACCGGGCCACCACACATGGGATCTGGCTATCGCTTTCAACATTGCCATACCTGGGTGGGTACTGTGGAGTTCATTGATGACGGTGTCTCTGCCCTTCTTGGGATCACTATTCGATTGCCTCACAGAAGGCAGTCTGCCTGGATCGACATTTCATCTTTGCGCTGCTGGAACGGCTTTATCTCTTCCTGCATTTCCACCGGGACACTGGACCAGCTCCCGTGAAGCACACAGCTTTTGACTAGAGATAATAAGGGGTCCGGGCTTGTCCAGATTTTGATCTGCCGGGCAGTGACGGGTAATTGCTCACTCTCAAATGCTTCCATAACCATGGCTAGATCTGCGGGCTGCGCCACTTCCAACCCTGTGGTGGGCAATGGCAGTCGACTGAGAGCATCGGCATGGCCTGTGGCTGACAACGTGAGTGCCCATCTCTGGATGTGGGCCAATGCATTGGTATTTATCCCTTTACTCTCGGAAAACAGGGATATAAGTGGCTTATGGTCAGTTTCCAATTCGAATTTTAGCCCAAACAGGTATTGATGCATTCTCTTTACACCATAAACACACGCTTCTTTTTCAATCATGCTGTAGGCTCTCTCAGCCTTAGACAGACTCCTGGATGCATAAGCAACCGATTGCAGTTTCACGAAATCATTAGCTTGTTGCAATACACACCCGATGCCATATGACGACGCATCAAATGCTAGTACCAAACGCTTACATGGATCATACAACTCAAGCAATTTGTTTGAGCATAACAATTTTCTCGCTTTTACAAAGTCATTTTCTTGGCTTTTGCCCCAAACCCATTCGCCCCCTTTTCGTGGTAAGACATGTAGTGGTTCTAGCAATGTGCTGAGACCCGGTAAGAAGTTACCAAAGTAGTTCAAGAGTCCCAGAAATGACCACAGCTCTGTCACATTCTGTGGCCTCGGGCATTCTCGATTGCCTCCGTCTTCGCGTTGGTGGGCCTGATGCTGTCCGCTACAATCCTCCTTCTCAAGAATTCCACTTCAGGCGCCAGGAAAACGCACTTCGAGCGTTTTAACCTGAGCCCCATGCGGTTGAGTCGACTAAGAACCTCCTCCAGGTGCTGCAGATGCTCGACTGTGTTCCGACCTGTGACCAAGATGTCATCCTGGAAGACCACGGTGTGCGGGACTGACTTCAGTAAACTTTCCATGTTTCTCTGGAATATTGCTGCCGCTGATCAGATTCCAAATGGGCATCTGTTATAAACAAAGAGACCTTTGTGTGTGTTGATGGAGGTGAGGTCCTTCGATGATTCCTCCAGTTCCTGCGTCATGCAGGCTGAAGTCAGATCCAGCTTGGTGAACGTCTTTCCACCCACCAGCATTGCAAAGAGGTCGTCGGCTTTTGGTAGTGGGTATTGGTCCTGCAGGGAGAAACGATTGATAGTTACTTTGTAATGAAGGTGCCATCTCCCTTGAGGACTGGGACAATAGGACTGGCCCACTCGCTGAACTCGATCAGTGAAATGATGCCCTCTCATTGCAGCCGGTCTAGCTTGATCTCTACCCTTTCTCTCGTCATGTACGGTACTGCTCTCGCCTTGTGATGGATCGGCCGTGCCCCTGGAATTAGGTGGATCTGCACTTTTGCTCCTTGGAATTTCCCGATGCCTGGTTCGAACAGCGAAGGAAATTTGTTTAAGACCTGGGCACATGAAGTGTCGCCAGCGGGCGATAGCGCTCGGACGTCATCCCAGTTCCAGCGCATCTTTCCCAGCCAGCTCCTGCCGAGCAGCGTGGGACCATCGCCCGGTACCATCCAGCTTGATAGCTTGTGCACCGCTCCATCGTAGGAGACCTTTACGGTAGCACTGCCGATTACAGGAATCAGTTCTTCCGTGTAAGTTCTTAGTTTCGTGTGAACTGGAGTTAAGACTGGCCTTGAGGCCTTGTTGCACCACAATCTTTCGAAAAAATTTTTGCCCATGATGGACTGTGTCCCATTGTTCCACAGCCCTTGCAAACGTACTCTTTAAATCAGCATGAATGGAAATGATGATCACCCCCACAGCACCAACAAGGTGTTAATGGCCTTGCATTCATCACCCTTGATGGTGGACTCTGAGTCATCTGAGGATGTGCAGCTGCAGGTACGTGTGACTTGCCCTGTACATTACAATTCGAAAACAACTTCATTTTGTTCACAGTACTTGTAGCAGCACTTATGTGCTGAGAGATTTGGTTCGTATTGTCACTGGTGGCAATGAACGCCTGGACTTTTTGCCCCTGTGTCCAGCTCCATTGACACCAGGAGTACATTTAGTTCAATGTTCAGCATTATCGGGTGACAATTCGTGGTGAATGTGTGCACCCCATGTACCTCTGCCTCCTTGGTCTGAGGCTCTGTTTCATTGTGATCCTCCATGGATCTGTCCTCCTCGACAACATAGTGGTTTGCAGGTTTAACAGGCTTTGCAGCTTGCCTGCACACTCATTGGAGGTGTCCCATTGTTCCACAGCCCTTGCAAACGTATTCTTTGAATCGGCATGAATGGAAACGATGATCACCCCCGCAGCACCAACAAGGTGTTAATGGCCTTACATTCATCACCCTTGATGGTGGACTCTGAGTCATCGGCAGATGTGCAGCTGCAGGTACGTGTGACCTGCCCTGTACGTTACGATTTCGAAAACAACATCACTTTGTTCACAGTACTTGTAACAGCACTTATGTGCTGAGACATTTGCTTCGTATTGCCACTGGTGGCAATGAACGCCTGGGCTATCGCTATGGCCTTACTCAAGGTTGGGGTCTCTACAGTCAAAAGTTTGCGAAGTATGATTTCGTGGCCAATGCCAATGCATGTGCTCCAAATGACCTTCAAATTCGCAATGTCCTGCAAGGCATCTTAGCTCGGCGACATAACTCGCCACTTCCTGGCCTTCAGACCTGTTGTAGGTGTAGAACCGGTACCCCACCAGCAGAACGCTTTCCTTCGGGTTCAAATGCTCTCAGACCAGTGTGCACAAATCGTCGTATGATTTTTCTGTGGGTTTCGCTGGAGAGAGCAGATACTTCATGAGGCCATACGTTGGTGCCCCACAGATGGTGAGGAGGATCGCCCTTCATTTAGCAGCACTCTTTTCCCATCTAGCTCATTGGCCACGAAGTATTGGTCGAGTCGCTCCACAAAAGTTTCCCAATCATCTCCCTCTGAGAAATTCTCCAGGATTCCCACTGTTCTCTGCATCTTTGGGTTCACTATCTGTATCTCGTCGCCAGTTGTTGTGTATGGAGAAAGAGTGAGCTCAAAATAAACTGCGACCGTAATCTTTTATTGCAGGTCTCCAGAGTGTCTCTCCAACCTGTGAAGCCTCCTTAAATAGCTCTGCTCCCAAGGGATTATGGGATCCCTTGGGACTCCAGGGGATGAGCCCTCTGGTTACAGAGTAAATACAAGTCCACATATATAACAAAAAGGATCATGTGGTTGCCTTGATGTCTGCATCAAATAGTTGGTGCCCCAATGTGCAAATGGCTGAGACCTTAAACAATTATTTTGCTTCGGTCTTCACAGTGGAAGACACAAAAACCATGCCAAAAATTGCTGGTCACGGGAATGTGGGAAGGAAGGACCTTGAGATAATCACTATCACTAGGGGGGTAGTGCTGAACAGGCTAATGGGACTCAAGATAGACAAGTCCCCTGGTCCTGATGAAATGCATCCCAGGGTATTAAAAGAGATGACGGAAGTTATAGCAGATGCATTCATTATAATCTACCAAAATTATCTGGACTCTGGGGAGGTACCATCAGATTGGAAAGCAGCTAATGTAATGCCTCTGTTTAAAAAAGGGGGCAGACAAAAGGCAGGTAACTATAGGCCGGTTAGTTTAACATCTGTAGTGGGGAAAATGCTTGAAGCTATCATTAAGGAAGAAATAGCGGGACATCTAGATAGAAATAGTGCAATCAAGCTGACGCAACATGGATTCATGAAGGGGAAATCCTTACCTGATCACTCAGGTATATAAAGGGAGGTCCCACGCAGGGCCATCACTTCTGGAGTCCTGAAATAAAGAGTTAAGGTTACGGAGTGACCTTGTCCTCAGAATGTGCCTCGTGTGGTTTCATGCTGTAGAATAAGGACTTTACATTGATGACGAGAAACGGGAATTCACAACCCATGAGATTGGCCACCAGTAGCATAGAGGAAAGGTACTGTGTTGGGGAGGACTGGGATGATTTTGTCGAGAGGCTTTAGCAAAGCTTCGTTACCAAAGAATGGCTGGGAGAGGCAGCAGCCGACAAGCGAAGGGCTCATCTTTTGACTAGCTGCGGGCCAAAGACTTACCCGCTCATGAAGGGCCTACTAGTACCCGAAAAGCCGTCAGACAAAACCTTCGAAGAACTTAGCAAATTGATCGGGGAGCACCTCAAACCGGCGAGCAGCATATATATGGCCCGACACAGATTCTACACCCACAGACGTCGTGAAGGACAGAGCATACCGGACTTCGTAGCGGACCTCCGGCGTTTGGCCAGCCTCTGTACGTTCACTGATGCCTGCAGGGGGGAGATGCTAAGGGACTTCTTTATCGAGGGCATCGGTCATACGGGAATCTTCCGCAAATTAATTGAGAACAAGGATTTGGCCTTGGAAGCGGCGGCGTTGTTAGCTCAAACTTTCATGGCGGGGGAGGAAGAGACGAAAATAATATACGCGCACAATTCTGCCTCTAACGCGGCGATAGATCAGGGAGTCAACACCATCAATGCGACTCAGAGCCCCGCAGACAGGCAGGGGCAGTCCGACACTCCCCAGGCAGCAATAGACCCCAGAGCAGGGCCTCAACAGAGACAATGGCAGGCTGAATGGACATCCACGCCATCACAGTGGACAATGTGGCCCGGGATGGGACCATTGACACCCACTAATAGGGTATTTAAGAGCAGTCAAAGAGACAGTCAGCGGAGAATTCCTGGCCATAGTCCCTTTGTCCCCAACAATGGAAATTTTAACTCATGCTGGAGGTGTGGGGGAAAACACTCAGCATGATCTTGCAAATTCCAACAGTTTGTCTGCAGAAACTGCAATCTCAGTGGCCATTTAGCTCAAATGTGCAGAAAGCCTGCAACCAGACTAATATATGAGGCGGATGGACCAGAAGAGGATTCTTTGAGGCAGGATAACTTTTGGGGCAAACTGATGGACGCCGAGGTTCAGCGGGTCCATGTGGGGAATATTCACAGTTCATACACCAAAACGCCACCAATGATGATGAGGGTTTTACTAAACGGTATCCCAATATGCATGGAGCTGGACACTGGAGCCAGCCAGTCACTCATGGGCATTCAGCAATTTAAGAAGCTATGGCCACTTAAAGCCAGTAGACCCAAATTAGCACGTATTGAGACACAATTACAGACTTACACTAAAGAAATCATTCCGGTGCTAGGCAGTACAAATGTTGGCTGTCACACACAATGGGTTAGTGAATCGGCTGCCGCTCTGGATTGTCCCGGGCAATGGTCCCACACTGTTGGGGAGGAGCTGGTTAGCCGAGATGAACTGGAAATGGGGGGGATGTTCACGCAATGTCATCGGTGGAGCGAAGTTCGTGCTCACAAGTTCTACAACAATTTGACTCACTATTCCAACCGGGCGTCGGGACTTTCAAAGGCACTAAAATAGTGATACACATCACCCCGGATGCCAGGCCAGTGCACCACAAAGCCAGAGTGGTGCCGTATGTAATGCGGGAAAAAATCGAGAGCAAATTGGACCAGCTGTTGAGAGAGGGCGTCATCTCGCCTGTTGAATTCAGTGACTGGGCGAGCCCCATAGTTCCCGTTCTAAAAGTGGATGACTCTGTCAGGATCTGTGGCGACTACAAGGCCACTATCAATCGGGTGTCCCTACAAGACCAATACCTGCTCCCAAGAGCGGAGGACCTGTTTGCCATGCTGGCAGGCGGCAAGCTGTTCACCAAGTTGGACCTCACTTCAGCCTACATGACCCAGGAACTGGTCGACGAATGCAAACTACTGACCACCATCACCACGCACAAGGGGCTGTTCGCTTATAACAGGTGCCCATTTGGCATTCGATCAGCGGCCGCAATTTTTCAACGTAACATGGAAAGCCTGCTTAAATCCATTCCTGGAACGATCGTATTCCAGGACGACATCCTCATCACGGGTCGAGACACCGAGGAATACCTCCACAACCTGGAGGAGGTGCTACGCCGACTGGGCTGGGTAGGCCTGCGACTTAAGAAGTCTAAATGTGTGTTTTTAGCTCCTGAGGTTGAGTTTCTGGGCAGGAGGGTTGCTGCAGATGGGATTCGGCCCACCGAATCCAAAACGGAGGCGATTCGACAAGCACCCAGGCCTTGCAACACATTCCTGGGACTGTTGAACTATTTCGGGAACTTTCTGCTGAACTTGAGCACATTGTTGGAGCCGCTACACTGGCTCCTGTGTAAGGGTTGCGATTGGTTTTGGGGGGACTGTCAGGAATGGGCTTTTGATCGGGCGCGAAACCTACTTTGTTCAAACAAGTTGTTGACCCTGTACGACCCCTGTAAAAAATTGGTTCTGACATGTGATGCATCGTCCTATGGGGTTGGGTGCGTGTTGCTGCAGGGCAATGCTGAGAGTCAACTACAACCTGTAGCTTATGCCTCCAGGTTGCTCTCTCAAGCAGAACGGGGATATGGGATGGTTGAGAAGGAAGCGCTCGCATGTGTCTATGGTGTAAAAAAAATGCATCAGTACCTCTTTGGTAGGAAGTTTGAATTAGAGACGGACCACAAGCCATTAGCATCCCTGTTGTCAGACAGCAAAGCTGTCAATGCCAACGCATCAACTCGCATACAGCGATGGGCTCTCACGCTGGCTGCTTATGACTTCTCCATCCGGCACCGGCCCGGCACTGAAAACTGCGCTGACGCGCTCAGCAGCCTCCCACTGGCCACCATCGAGGGGGCAACTGAGCAAAGCGCTGAGATGGTCATGGCTGTCGATGCCTTTGACAGTGCAGGCTCCCCCATCACAGCCCGCCAGATCAAAGTCTGGACGAACAGAGATCCCCTCCTATCCCTGATTAAGAAATGTGTCCTGACTGGGGATTGGGCGCCCGCACACGGAGCATGCCCTGAGGAGGTCAGACCATTCCACAGATGGATGGATGAGCTCTCCATCCAAGCCGACTGCCTACTATAGGGCAGCCGGGTAGCTATGCCCCAAAAGGGCAGGGAAGCATTCATCAGGGAACCCCACAGCAAGCACCCAGGCACTGTGCTGATGAAGGCCATTGCCTGTTCACATGTTTGGTGGCCTGGTATCGATTCAGACCTGGAACATTGTGTTCGCAGGTGCACGACATGTGCCCAGCTGGATAATGCCCCCAAAAAGGCTCCGCTCAGCTCGTGGCCCTGGCCCACCAAGCATTGGTCACGCATTCATATTGACTACACGGGCCTATTCATGGGAAAGATGTTCCTTATTGTAGTAGATGCGTACTCAAAATGGATCGAGTGCATGATTCTGAATTCATGCACAACATCCACTACCGTGGAAAGCCTATGTGCGATCTTCACAACTCATGGCTTGCCGGACATCCTGGTTAGTGATAATGGCCCATGTTTCACAAGCTATGAATTCAGAGTTCATGTCGGGAAATGGCATCAACCACGTCAGGACTGCGTCATTCAAGCCGGCCTCCAATGGCCAGGCGGAACATGCGGTCCAAATCATTCAGCAAGGTATGCTCAGGATTCAGGGATCCTCGGTACAATGCCGCCTATCGTGCCTCCTGCTGGCCTATAGATCCCGCCCGCAGAGCTACTAATGCAACGGACACTCAAAGCTCGGTTGTCCCTCATTCACCCAGTCCTGACCGACATAGTTGAGGGCAAGCGCAAGTCACAAAACGAGTACCATGACCGTAATTCGAGGGGGAGATGTAAAGAAATAAATGATCCTGTATTCGTCCTCAATCATACCATGGGGCCCAAATGACTTGAGGTTACTGTAATTGACAAAGAGGGGCATAGGATCATCATGGTAAAACTCATCAATGTCCAGATATGCCGTAAGCATCTGGACCAAGTAAAAAAAAGGTTCAGCATCGACACGGAGGAACCTGAAGTAGACCATGAGATGGAGCTCACAACACCGCCAGTGATCGAGCAACAAGAGCAATCAGAAGAATGCACAGTCCCTGCGGTCAGCCCGGACAGGCCAGAATCACCACAGGTGACAGACACTCACGTCAGTGTCCAACAACCAGAGCCCCAACTGCGGCGCTCCACGAGGGAGCATAGACCACCTGAAAGACTAAACCTATGATCCTAATAAGACTTTGGGGGGGGGGGAAGGTGATGTCATGTTTGTAACCACAATGTAACACCACTGTATTACTGTATACACTCAATCTAGATGCACACCTTGACCACAAGGGGTGAACTTGTGGGAGACACTCCTTACCTGATCACTCAGGTATATAAAGGGAGGTCCCACGCAGGGTCATCACTTCTGGAGTCCTGAAATAAAGAGTTAAGGTCACGGAGTGACCTTGTCCTCAGAATGTGCCTCATGTGGTTTCATGCTGTAGAGTAAGGACTTTATATAATGTATCCAGGTTTGCTGACGATACAAAGCTAGATGGGGAAGTAAGCTGTGAGGAGGACACAAAGAGCCTGCAAAGGGATATAGACAGGTCAATTGAGTGGGTAATAAGATGGCAGTCGGAGTATAATGTGGGGAAATGTGAGGTTATTCACTTTGGTAGGAAGAATAGAAAAACAGAATTTTTTTAAATGGTGAGAAAATATTAAATGTTCGTGTTCAGGGAGATTTAGGTGTCCTCGTACAAGAAACACAGAAAGCTAGCATGCAGGTACAGCAAGCCATTAAGAAGACAAATGGCACGTTAGCCTTTATTACAAAGGGGTTGGAGTATAAGAGTATGGAAGTCTTACTACTATTGTACAGGGCTTTGGCGAGACCACACCTGGAGTACAGTGTACAGTTTTGGTCTCCATATCTGAGAAAGGAAATACATGCCTTAGAGGTGGTGCAACAAAGGTTCACTAGATTGATTCCTGGGATGAAAGGGTTGTCCTATGAGGACAGATTGAGTAGATTGGGCCTATATGCTCTGGAGTTTAGAAGAATGAGCGTATCTCATTGAAACAAATAAGATTCTGAGGGGAATTGACAGGCTAGATGCTGAGAGGTTGATTCCCCTGGCTGGAGAATCTAGAACTAAGGGGCCTAGTCCCAGGATAAAGAGTCGGCCATTTAAGACTGAGATGAGTAGGAATTTCTTCGCTCAGAGGTTTGTGAATCTTTGGAATTTTCTACTCGAAAGGGCTGTAGATGCTGAGCTTTTGAGCATATTCAAGGCTGAGATAGATAGACTTCTGGACTCTAGAGGAATAAAGGCATATGGGGATCGGGTGAGAAAATGGAGTTGAGGTCGGAGATCAGCCATGACCTTATTAAATGGCAGAGCAGGCTTGACGGGCCATATGGCTTACTCATGCTCGTAATTCTTGTGTCCTTATGTGCTATTGACGACACCTTCCATCACTTTGCTGATGATTGAGAGTAGACTGATGGAGTAGTAATTGTCCTGCTTTTTGTGGACAGGACATATCTGGGCAATTTTTCACTTTGTTGGGTAGATACCAGTGTTGTAGCTGTACTGGAATAGCTTGGATAGAGGCACAGTTAGTTCTGGAGCATAAGTCTTCAGCACTACAGCCAGGATAGTGTCGGGTCCCATAGCTTTTGCTGTATCCAGTGCATTCAATCATTCTTTATAATCACGATATCAATTTGGCTGAAGACTGGCTTCAGTGATGGTGGGGAACTCCGGAGGAGGCTGAGATGGATCATTCACTCAGCACTTCTGGCTGAAGATGGTTGCAAACACTTCAGTCTTGTGTAAGATTTTTCAGAGTTCTTGGATAAGTTATAAAAATAGGCAGCAACTAGCGATGTTCGAATAATAGATCAGGAGTTTATTAAATTCACAGTGTGATATACTTAACAACAGGCAATAGTTTGATGAGTGATTCGCAGCCCTTGGTTTCTGGAGCCTCTCGGACACAGGTGATGTTGTCTTCAGTCTGTCCTCTCGCTCTTGGGTTTTCGCAGTAGATCTGTGTGAAGTTCCCCTTTGTGTGCCAGGTTTTTATCCTTTTTTTTGCTTAACGTTTGATTAAATTAATGTCCACCTACGGTTTTTAACAAGATCACATCATGGTTTTTAACAAGATCACATCATCCTGGCTGTATTTGTGGTTTCATTTTAAGCAAACCTCAGCATTTCATGTACAGGTAACTACAGGTCATTCAGAATCTTACAAGTTGTTTATAGATACTTGGTTAATGGGAAGTTTACTATTCTATGTTCACACTTATTACTATATTATTACTATAAACATCTAAGTTCTAGCCTTTTGCACAGTCCCCACCTCGAGGATGAAATGTTTTAAACATTGATTCCTCGACTAGTTTAATCTATTCTTCAACAAATGTTGCTGGAATTCTAAGTTATGGATGGTAATAGCACGTGTGGAAACTCTACGGATTAAACATCGCAAGTAACATATCATAATTAACACAATAATCGTCAGGATCATCTGGATAGGTAAAATCATCATGAAAATTATTCTGAACAATGGATGTTGCCCTACATTTTATGTAGTCTCCTACCAATTGCTATTCCCTAGGGCCATGATCTACCTGGGTTTTGTCATTGCTTTGTTGCATTTGAACCAAGTGCATCTGTGAAGTCGAAGTTCTCTCCACAATAGCCTTAAGGTTCAGAGAGGGAGATGGAACTGGATGCCCAAAGTTAACGACTGCCCTCAAGGCTTCTTCCTGCATCGAAAAATTTGCCCTTAGCCCGGTAAAATTGTGAATTACTATGGGTAGGAGGGTTGACTTCCTATCCATGCCGTCTGTGTGGGTTTAAAGCAAAAGTTGGGATAAACTGTTGGACATTTAATCTGCCCATGTTGGTATAATTTAGCATGAGTGGTGACACAATAGATGCCCATTTGAAGATAGACATAATTTATCTGATCCAGTCCACCCCTTTGTACATTCATGTTACAAAGGGGTGAGTCTAAATCTATTGTAAACCTGCAGATGGGCCGACTCGGTTTCCTGGCATAACACCAACATGTATAGACCCCATCATTTTCCGTACAACATTCCATACTTGGACTATCCCAGGTGTTGTTTCATTTAATTAGGATTAGGGGAGGTGATGCAAAGGACTTATGGATTTCTCCCTCTACTATCCCTATCGATTCTACCTTAAAAACCTCCCACTGTGTCCCCCTGTAGGTCTGGGCTAGCCACAACACCACTGGAACGATTGGCTGGTTACCACAGTTCTTGTTTCCTTTCACAAAATACACCATGTTTTTTGACCTCCTTTGTTTCAGAATGGCCATCATGACTATGGAGCCATTTTTTAATCGTGGAGTTGTTAATGAATAAGGGGACTCGATTGCGTTTTATATCATTCAACCCTGCCATCACCTGATCCATCATATAGCCTCTGTAGATAGAGCACACCATAGCTCTCGAGATATCCCTTTCTGCCTTAGTCATATCCACAGTCATATTGTTAAAGTGACCCTGGATTTGTCTATACAACACAGTCTCGTCCCAGGTGGTTATCAACATGTTTTCTAACTCCTGTATCGTCTCCTGTATTCATGTTGGACAATGTTCCCTTCAACTGTCTCCACATCATTTCATCGTGCTCCCACATAGTCTCTAAGGGCTAGAATTTCCACTGCATCTCCGCCTGGTTTCTCGGCGGTATTGTTGTTTTGGGCAAAAACCGGGTCGGCGAAAATTTCCACAAAGAGTTCCGCCGACGGTTTCAAAATACCGCTGGGGAGTGGACGGTCAGCGTGCACGGTCCATAGACCGCCATCGCCCGTTTTTTTTGACTCAGTGGTAATCTGTAGGTAAGAGGAAAAAAAAAACGCCCACAAGAAACAGCGGGAGCTGGGCAGTGCTGGGTAGTAGGTAAGTAGCCCTGTAAAAAAGGTAAGTTAATGGGTTTTTAATAATTATTTTTAAATTCTCTTACCGTGAAAAAGGTCCTGAGAATGTTTTCTGATTTTTTATTTTACTTTTGTTGGAAAAATATTTTTTTGTGTTTTCTCCTCCTCGGCCCAACCTGCAGCCTCGGTGTAAATGTTTGTAATTACCGCCCATTTTGTTTAAGAACCGCCCAATCGGCCCAAGATTCCATTTTCCGCCGAAGTCCATTTTTTTTCGCCGGGAGGAATTTTTCCCTTTTTTTATGGAATTTTTCTTGCCGGTGGTAATTTTTAAATCTTAGCGGTATTTTGAACGGAATCCGGTGCTGCCGGATTTTGGGGAAAATCTAGCCCTATATCTCCTCTGTTCAAAGCTGCGGTTCCCGCAGTAGTTCCTATACCTAACTATTCCCACAGGTCCCTCTTTGTCCTCAAGTGGCTACTATTGTGGCCTGAGATATTGATTATTGCGTAAGTTTGCCCCACATCCCATGACCCCCATTTATCCTGTGCGTGGTTCCTGTCTAGAAAATCCTGTATTATTTTTTCCACTAAATGGTCCTAGTATCCTCAGTATCCTTCTGGACATAAGTTTTTCAGGAAGGGAATACCTGCGAAGTTAAAAACTCCCATAACAATTTCATATTGAATGTCATTGTACAGCGGTTTATAACTGCAGGTAACAACTAGACCATTTGGTGGTCCTTTTTCTAACCGTGGGCATTTCTCAATTCTGCGTCTATCGTTTTCTTCCAACTTTGTCCTTTTTCCCTTTTCCTAATCTCAATCTGCTCTATTTGTCCTTGTCGGGTTCCACTTGGTTCTGCATTAAAGCATCCCACCATTCCCCTGCGTCTTTTACTTATTTTGGGCCAACTCAGTATATCCAAGCGTTGTCCTAGATATGGAATCCCCAAACTATTTGGCGTAATTATAACCATTTCTCTAAATCCAAACCCTGGAGCTGTGTAGCTTCCTTTCCCTAACCGAAACCTCGGAGTTACCCGAACATTGTTTTTAGTACACTGTCACTTTATTTTAACCCCTTCGCCCTCTTGGCCCAGTGTTTTGTTTACAATAATCACAGTACACAGTCATGTCACATCCATTCCCTGATGCCGTGCCGTGGTAGGAATGTATCATTGGTCGATACTTTTCTGATAATGATGACATTTGAGGTTCGGTCGATACCAGCAAGCATCAGAAATCCCACAATGCATCTGAGTCCAGCCTTTTTCATCATCTGGAGGAACAAAAAGTGCAGTATTTATCCTTTTACAGTCTTTATCTGATTAATATGGTACCATTTAGTTTCCTCCTTCTTTCCCACTCTCCCCGTGGGGTACTGAATCAGGTACATGGCCGAGTTCAATTTATCCACTATCGGGTAATGTCCTTTCCACTTGGGGTCATTTTCCTTTTTCCCATAGTTTAATACCATGACTGTGACCCTTACCTGATACTCGAAGGGTCTGATCTTATCGAAGTATTTCTTGATTTGGTTTTTAGATTTCCCTAAATTTTTTGCCACATAGCGATTAACTTCAGCCCAGAGTGGTCACATGGTTGTTGCGTGAGGGTGATCGTTAAGTGATCTGGTGTTCTCATCAATTTCCCAGTCATTGCCTGGTAAGGTGATATCTCTGTGGTCCTATGTGGCGTGGAGTGAATTGCCATTAAACACATGGGCAGCATATTAACCCATTGAGTGGGGTGTTCTGTACACAGTTTACCCAACATGGTTTTCAGTGTGCGATTGCCTCTTTCTACTATCCCAGACGATTGGGGACGATGTGCTATATGTAACTTATGTCTGATTCCCATAATTTGGAAAAAACTTCACCAGTGAAGTGGGTGCCGTGATCACTATCAACTTGAAGGGGCAGTCCTCACCTACAGAACACCTCACTTAATAACAATTTGGCCGCAATGAGCGCGGTGTTGGATCTGGACGGGAAGGCCTGATTCATTTAGTGAACTGGTCGATAACAACGAGGGCGTATTTATAATTACCCTGAGCTTGTGGAAGGGGACCAATAAAATCAATTTGAACATGAATCCCTTCGGGACCTGGCTGGCTTCGAAGGAGGGCACGGTTAGTACAGAGGGAAGGTTTCTGTTGCAAACAAGGTATGCATCGTGAGATGTATAAATTTACCGTTTCCGCCATGGAGGCAATCTCTGCGAGAGTAACTTCTGCTGAATAATGGCCTCCTACAGGATGAGAGTGAAACAAGCACAAGAGTTTGTCTGCCATATGTGGGGGAATATAGACTACCGGGCACTTATCTGGGGCATCTTGATATACAAGTAGTAACACAAAAACACAGAAAATAGGTGCAGGAGTAGGCAATTTGGCCCTTCGAGCCTGCACCGCCATTCAATGAGTTCATGGCTGAACATGCAACTTCAGTACCCCATTCCTGCTTTCTCGCCATACCCCTTGATCCCCCTAGTAGTAAGGACTACATCTAACTCCTTTTTGAATATATTTAGTGAATTGGCCTCAACAACTTTCTGTGGTAGAGAATTCCACAGGTTCACCACTCTCTGGGCGAAGAAGTTTCTCCTCATCTCAGCCCCAAATGGCTTACCCCTTATCCTTAGACTGTGACCCCTGGTTCTGGACTTCCCCAACATTGGGAACATTCTTCCTGCATCTAACCTGTCCAATCCCGTCAGAATTTTAAACATTTCTATGAGATCCCCTCTCATTCTTCTGAACTCCAGTGAATACAAGCCCAGTTGATCCAGTCTTTCTTGATATGTCAGTCCCGCCATCCCGGGAATCAGTCTGGTGAACCTTCGCTGCACTTCCTCAATAGCAAGAATGTCCTTCCTCAAGTTAGGAGACCAAAATTGTACACAATATTCCAGGTGTGGCCTCACCAAGGCCCTGTACAACTGTAGTAACACCTCCCTGCCCCTATAGTAGTTGCGCACTATTCGGGGTAAGGAGAGTCGTGGATATAGTGTACGTAAGCATCTTTTGTAATGACTCCGCAAGGCAGGGTATGGTACTTAAACTGTGTAGACTGTAGTACTTTATTTGCAGCTCCTCGAGTGTGGACACCAAGCTGTGAGCTTCCTTTTATATTGGGTTACCTGCAGTGCACAGGTAACCCTTAGGTCTCCAGCAGCAGCACCCTCTGGTGTACAGGTAAGCTGTGTACAGTGTAAAGGTACATTCAGTGTGCAGACATCATACAACAAAACAAGAATGCATATATAACACTCCCCGCTAAGCATTTTTAATGTCCTTATTGTCATGACCTGGGGAGGTGATCAGTAGTGGGCTATGGGAGGTTGTGATGAGGGTTGTATGTGGGTGCCAGGTGTGATCCCTGTACTTGAGGCTGGCCTCATACGTTCTCCCCCCTCACTCCCGTTCACATATGGACTATGTGGGTGTCACTGCTGTGGAATCCCTCAGTGGGGTAGCCAGAGCAGCAGTGGGTAGGGTCCAAACTCCGTGGTGTGGGTGAGTGTGTGTTGGTGGTGGTCAGGGTCACAGGACTGTGTGGGCTCCTTGTCCTCCATTTGGGATGAATGTCTGGTCATCCCAGGGTTTGCCAGGAAAGCTGGAGGGTACTGGCCTCTCGCTCCTGGTGCTGGCCCTGATGGCCAGAGTGTGTGGGGCCGGTCTGGGGCAGTTTGCCAGTGGTGGTGGCTGTTCTGACCATCGACCACTGTCTCTGTAGTGGGTCTGCTCCCATTGGCTGTGTGTGTGTCCTTCCATGGGTATCACATTTGTTCCAAAGGTCCAGGCTACATGGTCAGGTAGCCAGCTGGACCTGGGGGTCTCCCACAGTGTGATTCCTCTAACATTTGCATGGTCCCTGTAGAACCCAGTGTCCTTTAGCAGTGTCCTACCTGTATACATGACACCTTGGCTCTGATCACACGTAGTCGAGCCTACATTATTGACTGCCTTTACATTATAAATTACAGCATTTGCATCACCTTTTGGTGTCATGGTCTCACCAGACATGGTTACATTAGGCATTTCAAACTCTCTGTCATAATCATCAAACATAACAAACTTGTTCTTAACCTTACTTACACAAGCATACATCTCATTTGTCACATTAGTTGCATCAGCATCACAATTCATGGTTACATTATCATACTTGCACCCTTTTATTGCATTTTTGGCTTTAAAGTCTTTGCCATCATTAAGTTGAAACTGCCCCTTTAAATGTTTTTGGTTAGCGGTCTCCTTTAAGGGAGCCTTCCAATCCAATTGGCCGCTCGGTGCCACATGTCGCTCCTCCAACGCTGCCCCTCGTGATCTGGCCGCGACCATTTTATTTGTAGGTTCTTGTCGTCGTGGTGCGGCCGCCATCTTCTGGCTCTCCTCCAGGTAGGCTGTGGTGCTCTTTTCTTCCTCAGGTTCAGCCATGGGCATCGGGAATTCACTTCTTTCAACGATGTTCACCTCTTGGAGTCCTGCCTCGGCCCGGAAGGTGGAGTTTTTGGTCCTGGAGATTTTGCCATGATGTTGTGGAGTCGTCGCCGCGCAGTTGAGCTGGACGATGGGATCTCTGGATGCAGCGATGGATCCATGTTCACTGTCGATCGCTGGAGCCCAGAGGCCGTCGCCACTTCGACCGACTTGGACCGGGTTCATCTAATTCCTTCCCAGCAACGTGGGACCGTCACCGGCTATGATCCACAGGGGGAGTTTGTTCAACACATCGCCCTGGAAGACCTGGACATCCACGCTGCCAACGACCGGAATTTTACCCTTGGTGTGGGTGAGCAGCTTCGCTTGGACAGGATGCAGTTTTGGTCGATTGGTGGGATTTGTCCAAATTTTTTCAAAGGTCATCACAGACTGGCTCGCCCCTGTGTCGGTTTCCATAGAAACTGGGACCCCGTCGTTATCTACTTCCATCATCCACGGAGAACTTTCGGTGGAGCAGGTATGAATTCCATACTCTTCTTCCAGGTGTTGAGCAGCTTCACCTTCATCTGTGTCGGAGCCCCGGTGATCAGCCAACTCATCAGAGATGCGGTGAGTACAGCTTTTTCTGCACATTCTTTGAAGGTGCCCTTTCTCTTTGCAGCCTTTGCATGCATGGTCTTTGTAGCGACACTGGTGGGCCCTGTGGCTTCCTTCATAGCGCCAGCATTGGGCCATCCGGTTTGTCCCATGTGGCGGACTCAGGGTTGTGAGACTCGGGGCAGCATTTCTGCCTTTAGAAGTATCCATGCGGTGCACTGCGTTCACCGGTTTAGAGTCCTGGGTCAGTATTCACCTGGAGTCACCGGCCAAAACCATGCAGGCCTGGCTCACTTAAATTGCTTTCTGCAGGGTGACTGTGATGTCAGCAGAGAGCAATTTGTGTAGGAGGCCCTCGTGGCCAATTCCAATGATAAATATGTCCCTTAGTGCTTCATTAAGGTGATCTCCAAAATCGCACGGTGCAGCTAGTCTTCTTAAGTGTGCAGCATACTTAGTAATTTCTTGACCTTCGGGTAGCCGGTAAGTGCAGAACCAGTGCCTGGCTGTGAGGATGCTTTCTTTTGGTTTTAGTTGCTCCTGTATAAATGTTACAAGTTCCTCATAGCTTTTGGTGGTTGTCTTCGCTGGGGCTAGCAAGTCCCTGATGAGACAATGGATGGTGGACCCACAACTGCTAAGCAGGATGGCCCTGCGTTTGTTCAGTTGTGTAGCTGCTGTCCCCATCCAGGTCATTGGCTATAAAGAAATGTTCCAATCTTTCTGCAAAAGCGTTCCAATCTTCCTCATCGGTAAATTGCTGAAAGTTGCTGAGATTTGACATGCTGAGCGTGTGGTTCGTGACCTCGTATTCTCGTCGCCAGTTGTAGTGTATGCAGGCACCTTTTATAATGACTCCATGAGGCAGGGTATGGTACTTAAACTGTGTAGACCTGTAGTCCTTTACTTGCAGCTCCTCGAGTGACCAAGCTGTGAGCTCCCTTTTATACTGGGTTTCCTGCAGTGTGCAGGTAACCCTTAGGTCTCCAGCAGCAGCACCCTCTGGTGTCCAGGTAAGGTGTGTACAGTATAAAGGTACATTCAGTATTACAGACATCATACAACAAAACAAGCATGCATATATAACAGTGGAGGCCTATGCAGTGGGTGTAGGTAAGGGTCTACCTTGTTCGTGCCAATGGGTGACCACCTGGTAGAGGCGATAACCTGTCTGGAGGAAGGTATAATCGAGGGCTGAGCCTGCAGCGGCAACTGGGATCACTTCCTCAAGTTGCAAAGGGAGGGGCTCGCCAGTTAGGGTCACTTCTTTGGCAGCTACATCTGCATTGTTCCTCATGGTATGAGCAGACTGGTTTCTGTTATGGGCTTTAACCATGCCAATGTAACAGGGCCTTTGTCATGCTTTTAGGGCCTGCCATAGGAGGCATAGCCATGTCCCATGGGTCAAGGGTTTCCCGTCTGATGAGCAATAGGAATTCTTCCGGTAGAGGGGAAGGGACAATATGGCAGTGATAGCGTAGGTACTATCGGACCAAATGTTCACCGGGTGACCAGAAGTTTCTTGAATGGCGACAAGGAAGGCCAAAATCTCCATGTACTGACTTGAGTGTTTGTTACTTTTAAATCTGAGCATTTTTTCAGGTACGCCTACAGCACATCCGGTGCAGGGTGAGCCCTTTACATGGTAAGAGGAACCATCCTCATACACATCAGAGGCCCCCTCTATTAGTGAGCGCAGAACAGGATGGGACTCAAAGTCTGTTAAGGGCAATGGACACTCGTGGGGGAGTCCCTCATACGTAAGCATCAGTGGTAGGAGAGTAGTCTATTTCGGGGTTATATCAATGTCACTTTGTAGCAGCTCAAGGGTCTATTTGCTGATATGTTGGGGCGAGATCAGAGAATCACACAGCTTGATAAGGAGATTCAGTAGGATGTGAGGGGAGTGCAGGATGATCCTTTGTAAGCCTGTAATGTAGGTAAAGTGTTGAGTAGCCCAGAATGTTTTCAGTAGGTTGCGCTCACACGCTGAGTATGTCATCTCCGCCCCCTGGAAAACTTGCAAGGCATACGCGATCGGTTGTAGTTTTTGTTATGTATTGAATAAAGAGTCTGACCAGATACTGTAAGCTCAAAGTAGTGTGTGACCGTAGTCCTTTATTGCAGGTCTCCAGATTGCCTCTCCAGCCTGTGAGACCTCCTTATGTACCTGTGCTCCCAAGGGATTGTGGCATCCCTTGGGACTCCAGGGGATGAGTCCTCTGGTGATTAAACATTGTATTTACAGGTTTACATATATAACAACACTCCCCCCCCCCCAAAAGTCAATAGTGCAGATGATGGGTTCTGCTTCGTGGTCACCCGCTGAGTCGGTTGCCAGTTGTGTGTGTGTTGGGGAGTCAAAAAAGGTAGAGTCTATTGTGGGTTGTTCTGGATAGTCCGTGAATCTGAGTTTGGTTTGGTCCAAGTGTTTCCTGCAGGTGAGTCCATTTGAAAGTTTGATCTGAAACACCCTACTCCCCTCTTTGGCCACGACAGTGCTGGGAAGTCACTTGGGACCTTGTCCATAGTTTAACACAAATACAGGATCATTAATCTCAATTTCGAGTGACACATTTGCGCGATCATGATATGTATTCTGTTGAAGCCGCCTGCTCTCTATCTTTCCGTGTAGATCAGGGTGGACTAACAAGAGTCTTGTCTTTAGTGCCCTTTTCATGAGCAGTTCAGCAGGGGGACCCCCAGTGAACGAGTGGGGTCTTGTGCGGTAACTAAGCAGGACTCGGGATAGGCGAATCTGCAGTGAGCCTTCAGTTACCCTCTTCAAGCTCTGCTTGATTGTTTGCACTGCTCGCTCTGCCTGATCATTGGATGCTGGTTTGAACGGGGCCGAAGTGACATGTTTGATCCCATTGCGGGTCATGAACTCTTTGAACTCGGCACTGGTGAAGTACGGCCCATTGTCACTTACAAGGACATCAGGCAGGCCATGCATGGCAAACATGGCCCATAGGCTTTCAATGGTGGCAGCGGATGTGCTTGCCGACATTATCTCACATTCAATCGATTTGGAGTACGCATCTACAACCACAAGGGACATTTTTCCCAAGAATGGGCCTGCGTAGTCGACATGGACCCTGGACCATGGTTTGGAGGACCAGGACCATAAACTTAGTGGTGCCTCCCTGGGTGCATTGCTTAAATGGGAACGTGTGTTACATTGTGCACGCAGGACTCTAAGTCTGCATTGATACCGGGCCACCACACGTGGGATCTGACTATCGCTTTCATCATTACAATACCTGGGTGGGTACTGTGGAGGTCACTAATGAAAGTGTCCCTGCCCTTTTTAGGCACCACTACCCGATTACCCCACAGGAGGCAGTTTGCCTGTATGGACATTTCATCTCTGCACCGCTGGTACGGCTTTATTTCTTCCTGCATCTGTAACGGGACACTAGACCAACTCCCGTGGAGCACACAGTTTTTTTACTAAGGACAGTAAGGGGTCCTGGCTCGTCCAGGTTCTAATCTGTCGGGCGGTTACAAGTGATTGTACACTTTCGAATGCTTCCATTACCATGACTAAGTCTGCGGACTGCGCCATCTCCACCCTTGTGGTGGGCAATGGCAGCCTACTGAGAGCATCAGCACAGTTTGCTGTGTTTGGCCTGTGGCGGATGGCGTAGTTGTATGCGGACAACGTGAGCGCCCATCTCTGGATGCGGGCCATTGCATTCGTGTTTATCCCCTTACTTTGAGAGAAGAGGAATATAAGTGGCTTATGGTCGGTTTCCAATTCAAATTTGAGCAAAAACAGATATTGATGCATTTTCTTTACCCCATAAACACATGCTAATACTTCTTTTTCAATCATTTTGTAGGCCCTCTCAGCTTAGACAGACTTCTGGATACATAAGCAACCGGTTGCAATTTCCCAGATTCATTAGCTTGTTGCAATACACACCCGACACTGTATGACGATGTATCACACGCTAGTACCAAATGCTTACATGGATCGTACAACACAAGCAATTTGTTTGAGCGTAACAGTTTCCTAGCTTTCTCAAAGAAGTTTTCTTGACTTTTACCCCATACCCATTCATCTCCTTTACATAGTAAAGAGTGCAGTGGTTCTAACAGTTTGCTAAGACCCGGTAAGAAGTTACCAAAGTAGTTCAGGAGTCCTAGAAACGACTGCAGCTCCGTCACGTTCTGTGGTCTCGGTGCGTTCTTGGTTGCCTCCGTCTTCGAATCGGTGGGCCTGATGCCATCTGCCGCAATTCTTCTCCCCAGGAACTCCACTTCAGGCGGCAGGAAAACGCACTTCGAGCATTTTAACCTGAGCCCTACACGATTAAGCCGACTAAGAACCTCCTCCAAGTTCTGCAAATGCTCGACGGTCTCCCGACCTGTCACCAAGATGTCGTCCTGGAAGACCACGGTGCGCGGGACCGACTTCAGCAAGCTTTCCATGTTCCTCTGGAATATCACCGCGGCTGATCGAATCGCAAACAGGCATCTGCTGTAAATGAAGAGATCTTTGTGCATGTTGATACAGGTGAGGCCCTTCGATGATTCCTCCAGCTCCTGCATCATGTAGGCCGAGGTCAAGTCCAGCTTCGTGAACGTTTTTCCTCCCGCCAGCGTCGCGAGTAGGTCATCTGCCTTTGGTAGCGGGTATTGATCCTGCAGAGAGAAACGATTGATAGTTACTTTGTAATCGCTACAGATCCTGACGGTATCGTCTTCCTTGAGGACTGGAACAATCGGACTGACCCACTCGTTGAATTTAATCGGCGAAATGATGCCCTCTCGTTGCAGCCAGTCCAGCTCGATCTCCACCCTCTATCTCATCATGTACGGTACCGCTCTCACCTCGTGATGGATGGGTCGCGCCCCCGGAATCAAATGGATCTGCACTTTCGCTCCTTGGAACTTCCCGATGCACGATTCGAACAGCGAGGGGAACTTGTTTAAGACCTTGGCACATGAAGTGTCGTCAACAGACGAGAGCACTCGGACGTCATCCCAGTTCCAGCGTATCATTCCCAGCCAGATCCTGCCGAACAGTGTGGGGCAATCGCCCGGTACCACCCAGAGTGGTAATTTGTGCACCGCTCCATCGTAGGAAACCTTTACGGTAGCACTGCCAATTATGGGAATCAGTTCCTTTGTATACATTCTCAGTTTAGTACAAATTGGAGTCAGGACTAGCCTTGAGGCCTTGCTGCACCACAGTTTATCGAAAGTCTTTTTAGAAACATAGAAACATAGAAAATAGGTGCAGGAGTAGGCCATTCGGCCCTTCTAGCCTGCACCGCCATTCAATGAGTTCATGGCTGAACATGCAACTTCAGTACCCCATTCCTGCTTTCTCACCATACCCCTTGATTCCCCTAGTAGTATGGACTTCATCTAACTCCTTTTTGAATATATTTAGTGAATTGGCCTCAACAACTTTCTGTGGTAGAGAATTCCACAGGTTCACCACTCTCTGGGTGAAGAAATTCCTCCTCATCTCGGTCCTAAATGGCTTCCCCCTTATCCTTAGACTGTGTCCCCTGGTTCTGGACTTCCCCAACATTGGGAACATTCTTCCTGCATCTAACCTGTCTAACCCCGTCAGAATTTTAAACGTTTCTATGAGGTCCCCTCTCATTCTTCTGAACTCCAGTGAATACAAGCCCAGTTGATCCAGTCTTTCTTGATAGGTCAGTCCCGCCATCCCGGGAATCAGTCTGGTGAACCTTCGCTGCACTCCCTCAATAGCAAGAATGTCCTTCCTCAGGTTAGGAGACCAAAACTGTACACAATACTCCAGGTGTGGCCTCACCAAGGCCCTGTACAATTGTAGCAACACCTCCCTGCCCTTGTACTCAAATCCCCTCGCTATGAAGGCCAACATGCCATTTGCTTTCTTAACCGCCTGCTGTACCTGCATGCCAACCTTCAATGACTGATGTACCATGACACCCAGGTCTCTTTGCACCTCCCCTTTTCCTAATCTGTCACCATTCAGATAATAGTTTGTCTCTCTGTTTTTACCACCAAAGTGGATAACCTCACATTTATCCACATTATACTTCATCTGCCATGCATTTGCCCACTCACCTAACCTATCCAAGTCGCTCTGCAGCCTCATAGAATCCTCCTTGCAGCTCACACTGCCACCCAACTTAGTGTCATCCGCAAATTTGGAGATACTACATTTAATCCCCTCGTCTAAATCATTAATGTACAGTGTAAACAGCTGGGGCCCCATCACAGAACCTTGCGGTACCCCACTAGTCACTGCCTGCCATTCTGAAAAGTCCCCATTTACTCCTACTCTTTGCTTCCTGTCTGACAACCAGTTCTCAATCCATGTCAGCACACTACCCCCAATCCCATGTGCTTTAACTTTGCACATTAATCTCTTGTGTGGGACCTTGTCGAAAGCCTTCTGAGAGTCCAAATATACCACATCAACTGGTTCTCCCTTGTCCACTCTACTGGAAACATCCTCAAAAAATTCCAGAAGATTTGTCAAGCATGATTTCCCTTTCACAAATCCATGCTGACTTGGACCTATCATATTACCTCTTTCCAAATGCACTGCGATGACATCCTTAATAATTGATTCCATCATTTTACCCACTATCGATGTCAGGCTGACCGGTCTGTAATTCCCTGTTTTCTCTCTCCCTCCTTTTTTAAAAAGTGGGGTTACATTGGCTACCCTCCACTCCATAGGAACTGATCCCGAGTCAATGGAATGTTGGAAAATGACTGTCAATGCATCCACTATTTCCAAGGCCACCTCCTTAAGTACTCTGGGATGCAGTCCATCAGGCCCTGGGGATTTATCGGCCTTCAATCCCATCAATTTCCCCAACACAATTTCCCGACTAATAAGGATTTCCCTCAGTTCCTCCTCCTTACTAGACCCTCCGACCCCTTTTATATCCGGAAGGTTGTTTGTGTCCTCCTCAGTGAATACCGAACCAAAGTACTTGTTCAATTGGTCTGCCATTTCTTTGTTCCCTGTTATGACTTCCCCTGATTCTGACTGCAGGGGACCTACTTTTGTCTTTACTAACCTTTTTCTCTTTACATATCTATAGAAACTTTTGCAATCCGTCTTAATGTTCCCTGCAAGCTTCTTCTCGTACTCCATTTTCCCTGCCCTAATCAAACCCTTTGTCCTCCTCTGCTGAGTTCTAAATTTCTCCCAGTCCCCGGGTTCGCTGCTATTTCTGGCCAATTTGTATGCCACTTCCTTGGCTTTAATGCTATCCCTGATTTCCCTTGATAGCCACGGTTGAGCCACCTTCCCTTTTTTATTTTTACGACAGACAGGAATGTACAATTGTTGTAGTTCATCCATGCGGTCTCTAAATGTCTGCCATTGCCCATCCACAGTCAACCCCTTCAGTATCATTCGCCAATCTATCCTAGCCAATTCACGCCTCATACCTTCAAAGTTACCCTTCTTTAAGTTCTGGACCATGGTCTCTGAATTAACTGTTTCATTCTCCATCCTAATGCAGAATTCCACCATATTATGGTCACTCTTCCCCAAGGGGCCTCGCACAACGAGATTGCTAATTAATCCTCTCTCATTACACAACACCCAGTCTAAGATGGCCTCCCCCCTAGTTGGTTCCTCGACATATTGGTCTAAAAAACCATCCCTTATGCACTCCAGGAAATCCTCCTCTACCGTATTGCTTCCAGTTTGGTTAACCCAATCTATGTGCATATTAAAGTCACCCATTATAACTGCTGCACCTTTATTGCACGCACCCCTATGCTCATTATGGACTGGCTGTGCCCGTGTCCAGCTCCAATGACACCGGGAGTCCATTTAATTCAACCTTCAGCATTATCGGGGGACACTTTGTGGTAAATGTGTGCACCCCATATACCTCTGCCTCCTCGGTCTGAGGTTCTGGTTCTTCGTGATCCCTCGTGGATCTGTCCTCCTCTACAACATGGTGGTTTGCAGGATTAGCAGGGTTTGCAGTTCACCTGCACATATGTTGGAGGTGTCCCATTGTTCCACAGCCCTTGCAAACGTATCCTTTGAAGCGGCATGAATGGAAGCGATGATCACCTCCGCAGCGCCAACAAGGTGTTAATGGCCTTGCATTCATCACCCTTGATGGTGGACTCTAAGGCATCTGCGGATGCGTAGCTGCAGGTATGTGTGACCTGCCCTGTATGTTACGATTCGAAAACAACATACTTTGTTCGCAGTACTTGTAGCAGCACTCGTGTTCTGAGAGATTTGTTTGGTATTGTCACTGGTGGCGATGAATGACTGAGCTATCGCTATGGCTTTACTCAAGGTTGGTGTCTCTACAGTCAAAAGTTTGCAAAGTATTACTTCATGGCCAATGCCAAGTACACCGAAGTCCCTGAGCATGTGCTCCAAGTGTCCTTCAAATTCGCAATGTTCTGCAAGACTCCTTAGCTTGGCGACGTAGCTCGCCACTTCCTGGCCTTCAGACCTCTTGTACGTGTAGAACCGGTACCTTGCCATCAGAACGCTTTCCTTCGGGTTTAGATGCTCCCGGACCAGTGTGCACAAATCATCATATGACTTCTCTGTGAGTTTCGCAGGAGCAAGCAGATTTTTCATGAGGCCATACGTTGGTGCATCACAAATGGTGAGGAGAATCACCCTTCGTTTGACAGCGTTCGCTTCTCCTTCCAACTCGTTGGCCACGAAGTATTGGTTGAATCGCTCCACAAAGGTTTCCTAATCATCTCCCTCCGAAAATTTCTCCAGGATGCCCATGGTTCTCTGCATTGTTGTGTTGGGGTTCAACATTTGCATCTCATCGCCAGTTGTTATGTATTGAATAAAGAATCTGACCAGATACTGTAAGCTCAAAGTAGTGTGTGACCGTAATCCTTTATTGCAGGTCTCCAGAGTGCCTCTCCAGCCTGTGAGGCCTCCTTATGTACCTGTGCTCCCAAGAGATTGTGGGATCCCTTGGGACTCCAGGGGGTGAGCCCTCTGGTGGTTAAACATTGTATGTACAGGTTTACATATATAACAGTTTGTCCAGTCGTTCTTGACATAGGATCGCAGTCAGGCTATGATCGGTGGAGGCAGTCTTGAGATGAAAGGTTTGTGTTGGGTCTGGAGAGATCAGACAGGTAGTTTGCATGACGGCCTTTTTTAAATTCTCAACCGCAGCAGTGTGGCCTGACCCTCACAAGAAGGAGCTCTGATCCTCCTTTCCCTTTAACAACTCTTAAAGGGGTTTCACAAGCTCTGCAAATCCTGGAATAAAATTTTGTTGGCACCCCACTAGACCCATTAATGATCGAAATACTGTCCTGGACACGGGAAGCGGGAGTCGTTGGATGACCTCTCTCTTGTGTTCGTCGGGGCTGAGACCCCATGGAGAGATCGTTACCCCCAATAAGGTGACCTGTTCTTTCAATAACTGAGTTTTCTGAGGATTAATTTTCAAGCTTGCAGTGCCTAACAATGTTAAAAGTTCATCTAGTAGCTATAGGTGCTCTTCAATTGTGCTAGTGGCCAATAACAGGTCGGCATGCAGGTACAGCAGGCGGTGAAGAAGGCAAATGGTATGTTGGTCTTCATGGCTAGGGGATTTGAGTATAGGAGCAGGGAGGTCTTACTGCAGTTGTACAGGGCCTTGGTGAGGCCTCACTTGGAATATTGTGTTCAGTTTTGGTCTCCTAATCTGAGGAAGGACGTTCTTGCTATTGAGGGAGTGCAGCGAAGGTTCACCAGACTGATTCCAGGGATGGCTGGACTGACATATCAGGAGAGACTGGATCAACTGGGCCTTTATTCACTGGAGGTTAGAAGGATGAGAGGGGATCTCATAGAAATGTATAAGATTCTGATGGGACTGGACAGGTTAGATGCGGGAAGAATGTTCCCGATGTTGGGGAAGTTCAGAATCAGGGTACATAGTCTTAGCATAAGGGGTAGGACATTTAGGATTGAGATGGGGAGAAACTCCTTCACTCAGAGAGTTGTTAACCTGTGGAACTCCCTGCCACAGAGAGTTGTTGATGCCAGTTCATTGGATATATTCAAGAGGGAGTTAGATATGGCCCTTACGGCTAAAGGGATCAAGGGGTATGTAGAGAAAGCAGGAAAGGGGTACTGAGGTGAATGATCAGCCATGATCTTATTGAATGGTGGTGTAGGCTCAAAGAGCCGAATGGCCTACTCCTGCACCTAATTTCTATGTTTCTATGGCTCCAAGTTTCCACATGATTTGCTCCTGATTTTTAGGAGCAACTGGTGCAGAGCGGAATATCTGAGAAATCGGAAATCTCCACATTTAGTTTTCTGCAGTTCTAGTCAGGTAGAACAGTTTCACTTTGGAACTGAATTTTTTTTTCAAAAGGGGGCGTGTCCGGCCACTGATGCCTGATTTGAAAGTTTCCACAGTGAAAACGTACTCCAAACTAACTTAGAATGGAGCAAGTGAAGATTTTTGTACGCTTGAAAAAACCTTGTCTACATTTTAAAAAATCAGGCGCAGGTTACAAATTAGGCGTCGGGAACAAGGTGGGGGGGGGAAGGGGGGGAAGGGATGTCATTAAATTCTACAATCAATTCTTAGTTATACTTATACAAATATTATACAAATAAATCCAACCTGAATAAAAATTTATAAGCAAAGAAAAGATTAAATAAACCATGTTCCTACCTGTGTGAAAGTGCTTCAGGCAGGCCTTTCAGGCAGCGGTGTGGCGTCAGTGTCTCTCGACGGCAGCGGCAGGCAGCAAGCAGCCTTCGAGCTGAGCTGCAGTGCTTGAGGCAGGGGTGTGGCGTCAGTGTCTCGTCTCGACGGCAGCGGCAGGCAGCAAGCAGTCTTCGAGCTGAGCTGCGGTGCTTGAGGCAGGCCTTCATTCCCCGCGCAGATGCAGCACCCGGATGGACTTGAGGCCATTCGGCCATGGGATTGCAGCGGCATCAGTGGCTGGCCGGGAGCCGAAGAATGAACACAGGACACACACAGCTCATTAAGGTTCTTGAGGCCATTCGGCCACGCTTTAGGGGCAGCGTCAGTGGCTGGCCGGCAGCCAAAGATACAGCAGCAGCCTTCGAGCTGTGAGGGGGACTGAGGCCATTTGGACAGGAAGAGGCAGCCACATAGACAGTTTATATTTAAATTTGCAGAATGGGTGCTGCATTGTCAACACCACGTATTATGCAATGGTTTGCCATCAATTCATTGCATAGGAGAGAATTGATTAGAGCTCACCGCACCAGGAACGTCGTAGCCCGTAGGTTGATGGGCAGGAGACCTTACCCACGTCGACAATATCGAACCAGGCGCTCGTACCTGGACATGAGCGAGGCTGATTGTGTGAAAAGGCTGTGTTTTCGCAGAGAAGTTGTCACTGAGATCTGTGATATGGTGAGAGCAGATTTGCAGCCCAGAAGCAGAAGGATAACTGCCTTGTCTGTTGAAGTGAAGGTAACAGCTGCACTTTCTTTCTATGTCTCGGGATCGTTTCAGGCTACAACTGGAGATGAGTGTGTCATCTCTCAACGTGCAATACATGCCTGCGTTTACCAGGTCACGGCTGCACTGTATGCGCGAAGGAATGACTTCATCAATTTCCCAATGACCGCACAAGCGGTCCATGAGAGGGCTGTGGGCTTCTTCAGGATTGCCGGCTTCCCAAAGGTACAGGGCTGCATTGATTGTACCCACATAGCCTTGCGAGCACCCGTGGAGGAATCTGAGCAGTATCGAAATAGGAAAGGTTTCCACTCTTTCAATGTGCAGCTCGTGTGTGATGACAAGCAGCGCATCATGTCAGTCGATGCGAGATACCCTGGCAGCACCCACGATGCGTTCATCCTACGCGACAGCGTTATATCTGGCATGTTTGAGCAGCAGCCAGAAGGGCAGAGCTGGCTACTGGGAGACAAAAGGTACGGCCTGAGCACCTGGCTCATGACGCCCCTACGCGTGACACGGACAGAAGCTGACCGTCAATACAACATGGCGCACATTGCGACGCGCAGCATCATTGAGAGGACCATTGGCATATTGAAACAGTGATTCCGATGCCTGGACCATTCCGGAGGACAGTTGCAATACTCTCCTCAGATTGTCGGTCACTTCACTGTTGTGTGCTGCATGCTTCATAACTTAGCCATCATGAGGCAGCAGGAGCTGATAGTGGAACCCGAAGACCGACGTGAGGGTCCAGTGCATGATGATATTATTACGGAAGACCAGGATGTGGATGATAACGACAATCAGGAAAGCATGCAAGTGCCTGATGCCGGAGCACGAGGTCGGAGGAGGGCCGTCCATCGTGCCCCTTTAACGATTGCTCGAGACTTGCGCCAGCAGCTCATCCGTGAATGCTTCAACTACTGATGCCTGAGGGCTCTCCGAACACTTTTGCATATGGACATGTTTATTCTTTGCAGTTGTTCCTATGTTGTGTTGTGTTAATGGAACATGAAACAGTTTTAATGAAAAAATATTTTATTGGAAAGTTAATGTCACTCCAATAAAATATTTGTTGTATCAAACTATACTTTTTAATATGACTCTTGAAGATCACTTAAAAACTTTAAGATCACTTATAAACTTGTAAAGTTACAAAAGTTACAAAACACTTTCTATGTGAAAAATTTTACACTCTAAGATCACTTACACTTCAAGGTCACTTTTTAGATGCAAAATTAAATAATTTACAGAATGTGAGAGCATTTACAGTATAAGATCACTTGAAAACCCTGAGATCACATATGTTGTAAAGTTACAAAACTTACAAAACAGTTTCATTGTGAAAAATCTTACACTCTGAAGAACACTTAAACTTCAGGATCACGTTTTAGGTGCAAAATTAAATAAGATACAAAAAAATGTGAGAGCATTTACACTATAAGATCACTTAAAAACCATAAGATCCCTTATAAGTTGTAAAGTTACAAAACTTACAAAACAATTTCAATTTGAAAAACGCTACTACAGCTACAACAAGAACAAGAACAAAAGCAGCAAATAAAGGCTGCAACCATGTCTCATCCACATCTCAGTGAATGTTCACTTCTTCATGGGGGTGTCATTTGATTGGCTGGTCTGTGTGCCCTTATTGCAGCAGCTACCTCAACCAGGCCCTCCCTGATGGCCTGTGCCGTAATTTGCATGCCCTCCCTGATGGCCTGTGCCGTCGATTGCATTCCCTCAGACATTCCCTCCCTAAGTTCCCATGTCATTACTGCTATTTCTCCCGTCAGGACCGTCAACTCTTCACCCACTGCATTGATGCCACCGATGAGTGATCGGGTAAGCTCATTGGTCTCCATATCCAATGCCACAACCTGAGCCGCATCTGTTGCACGCTGCATCTCAGGAGAGCGTGTCTCCAATCTCCTTCTCCTCTGCCTGGGTCTGCCTCGTGGCACCACTACACTGAGAGGCGCGGGCACGGACGGTGGGATGCTCGGTGTTGCAAGCGGCACCACTACACAGGGAGGCGCGGGCTGGGACTGTGGGACGTTCTGTGTTCCAGACGGCAGAACTAGAGGGAGAGGCTCGGGCTGGAATGGTGGGATGCTCTGTGTTGCAGATGGCAGAACTAGAGGGAGAGGCTCGGGCTGGAATGGTGGGATGCTCTGTGTTGCAGACGGCAGAACTAGAGGGAGAGGCTCGGGCTGGAATGGTGGGATGCTCTGTGTTGCAGACGGCAGAACTAGAGGGAGAGGCTCGGGCTGGAATGGTGGGATGCTCTGTGTTGCAGACGGCAGAACTAGAGGGAGAGGCTCGGGCTGGAACGGTAGGACGCTCAATGTTCCAGACGACAGCACTCGAGTGCGAGCCATGGGCTGGGATGGTGGGTGAATGGGTGTAAACTGCTCCATGATATCAGCGGCAACACTGGGACCCGAAGCGTCAGAATCAAAACCATAGTAGGTGGAACCAGAACCTATGCGAGAGGAAGTCGCAGGCTGGGACGGTAGTGCACTGACTGTAGAATGCTGCATTATACCAGCAGCACCACTGGGACCTGCAATATCGGAAGCGAAACCATGGAAGGTGGAACCAAGACCTATGCTAGGGGTTGAAACTCTGATGCCCCTTGATGGGGGCTCATAAACATTAAATTGGAAGCTCCCCCCTGCAGACATTTCAGTCATCGCTGCCATCATCCAGTCTGGATCGTCCGTAGCTGGTTGTACTGGTCCTTGTTCTGTACCCTCAGGGTCCTCAGGGTTGGCAGCAGCAGCATCATCATCATCATCATCAACATCATTTTCTGCAAAATACATCAGAACAGTCAAATGCTTAACAGCAAGGGAGGGGGCCGGGTGGGTGGCATGAGTACTCTCACACATAACAGGCCAGGCAGCAGGTTGATTTAAAGGGCCACGATGCATTTTCAGGACTTACCCTCTTCCTCGCGTGCAGGCCCAGCTTGTGCTGTACCGATTGCTTTACTCCATGTACGACTCATCATAGCAGCTACCCTTTGTTCCAAGGGTGTCAGTGGATGCAGATTGGGCACGCCTCCTCCTGTCCGTGTTGCCTCCCTTTTGTTGTGGGCCAATTTCTTCTGCAAAGAGTAAAATATAACTTTTTACAGAGTGTGTCAGTCTGCAAGGTGGGACATACAGATAGCCAGGTTACAATTACAATTAAATTAAAAATGGGAAATATTACTTACACTAACTACTTGACCAAGGTCGTGCCATTTCTTTTTACACTGACTTCCAGATCTCATGGTATGCACCACTACGCAGTAATCTTCTGCAACTTGGTTCCAGCGTTTCTTCATTTCTTTTGGTGGCACTTTTATGCGACCTCTGTTGTTGGTATCTAGCTCCTGCCATCTCTGCTCAATTACGTTGACTAATATCTCCACTTCCTCATGCAAGAAATTCTTTGTTCTTGATGGACGTTGATCCATTGCAAAGTTGAATTGGCACTTTTTTTTCTCCAAACACACAGTCCTTAATTTGCAAGTTTAGCAGTGAAAAGCTGAACTCACTGATTTCAGCAGGTGATTTATTCAGCAGTGCTGCTAAAAGCACTCCCTCACACACAGAAATATCAAGACAATTAAAATACAAGCCTTTGCAGGGGTCCAAGAAACAAATCTTCACTTTTTCTGCAGCACTTTAAAAAATGGCCGAGTGCCAATGTTTACTTCACATTGCGCGTGCGCGAACGCTCCAATGCACACGCGCAGGGTTGCCGGCACCAAGAAGCCTCATTTCAATTGTATCCGCCCCTTCCTACTTACAAAATCGGCGCGAGTGGTAGGCTCCGCCCCCTGTGCGCCGCACCAAGCAGACATCGAGCTCCAAGGAGCTCGAGAATACCGCACTTTTTTTCCGGTGGCGTTTTCGGCACGAAAAACAGGCGCCCAGCTCTGATGTGCGCCTTTTTCGCCGCGTGTGGAAACTTGGGGCCTATGTTTCTATGTTAACATACTGAACCAGGCACTGGGGTTTAGAGAAAGCCTTCAGGATCCATGCCATTCTGGTATGAAAATGGTCAGGGTGTTGTGGAAGCCTGTGATAGTCATGTCCAAGTGTAACTCTGGTCATCAAAAGTAAAGGCAAATTTATATTGATCCTCTGATCTAAAGAGAATACTCTAGAACCCGTTCACAATATCCAGTGTGGAGTAGTATTTAGAGCCTTTCGGAAGTTCAGATAGTAAAATTGGGGTATCCCTGACAATGGGGGTGCTCTTGGGCGTGAATTTGTTAAGGCTTCGTTAGTTGATAGTGAGTCTCCAGCTATAATCCGGATTCCGAACTGGCCAAGCCGGAGAGTTGGTCGTGAAAGTGCCAGGCCTCAGTCCAAAGGGAGTCGACAACTCGGAGATGTAATATCTCTGCACCTTGTTACAAACTCACACGAGGCATGGATATATCAGACACGGTCACTCTGTGACCTTCACTTTATTTCCAGGACTGAAGAGTGTTGATCCTGGGTGGAACCTCCCCTTTTATACCTGGAAGCCCAGGTGAGGAGCTCACTCCCTGTGGTCAGGGTGTGCATTACAAGGGTACAGGTACAGTATGCATGAGTTACAGTTACATACTTATAGTCATTGCAAGATGGTGAAATACATGACAGGATATAAGGATTAATGGCCCCTCCCACTTAACAAGGCCATTAATCCTTTCCTCATCCCTCCATTCGACAACAGTCATGTTTGTTAGTGGCAAACATGGACGAGTGGGTTTGAATCAATAAATTGACTCTCTCGTCTGGCGTCTCGTACAAGCAAGCTCTACATTAATTGCGAATACGGAATGGGCATCCGATATCTCGGCCAATTCACTATTTCCCGTCCCGATCCAAATACACCTCTGATTGTAATCAATAATCGTTCCATAACCTTCCAAAACATCGCTTCCCAATGTGCTCCTCCTGTCAGGAGTTGCCATCATGAAAGGGGTATCAACAATCAAATTAATCCCATTCACACACAAAGTTATAATTTCTCCCTTAAAGGCAGAGGTTGACTTCCCATCAAAGCCTTGTAATGTCAAGCAACCCTTGCCTGCCGTAGCATGGCATTCAGGGTGTGGGGTATGAGGTATGGATGATTGTAACAAATGAACCAGTATCAACAAGCATAATTTGTTGTCGGCTCCCCAGTAAAACAACTTATATTACTATTCATCCATTAGCATCACGTCGGAACCCCACTTCAGACCAAGAGGCGGCCTGTCAACATCGTGGAGTCATCGCCTGGGTCTCCCAAGTTGTTGCGCAGCCAGCTCTCATAACAATATGGGTGTTCATTATAGCGGTCAATTTACTAATTTCTCCGGCCAATTGGTCTACCTGCGGCTCCAAGGGACTAGGGATCTTTTGCACGCATGTGCTGGGCTCCACCATCATTGAGGATTGGGATGTTCATGGATCCTTCTCCTCCCGTTAATTGTTTAATTGCCCACTACCATTCACGACTGGATGTGGCAGGACTGCAGAGCATGTTTAGCATGCATGTAGTTCTGTGTTATAACTTCACCAGGTTGGCACCTCATTTTGGATGCCCAGTTTTGAGCTGCTAGATCTGTTCTGAATCTATCCCATTTAGCACGGTGGTAGTTCCACACAGCACGATGGAAGGTGCTCTAATTCTGAAGACGGGACATCGTCTCTACAAGGACTATGCAGTGGCCATTCCTACAGGTAGATTGGTGAGAATGAGGTCAAGTAGGTTTTTTCTCGTGTTAATTCTCTCACCACCTACTGCAGGCCCAGTCTGGCCGCTATGCCCTTCAAGACTCAAGCAGCTCGGATAGTAGTGGTGCTACTGAGCCACTCTTGGTGATGGACATTGAAATCCCCCACCCAGAGTATATTCTGTGCCCTTGCTACCCTCAGTGCTTCTTCCAAGTGGCGTTTAATATGGAGGAGTACTGATTCATCAGCTGAGGGAGGTCGGTAGGTGGTAATCAGCAGGAGGTTTCCTTGCCCACATTTAACCCTGAGACTTCATGGTGTCCAGAGTCAATGTTGAAGGCTCCCAAGGTCGCGTCCTCCTGACTGTATATCACTGTGCCGCCACCTCTGGTGGGTCTGTCTTGCCGGTGGGAAAGGACATATCCAAGGATGGTGATGGAGGGATCTGGGATGTTGGTTGAGGTATGATTCTGTGAGTATGACTATGTCATGCTGTTGTTTGACTATGTTATGCTGTTGTTTGACTAGTTTGTGGGACAGCTCTGCCAATTTTGGCACAAAAAAGAAAAAATATTTGTATTTATGTAATACCTTTCATGACCACTGGACATACCAAAGTGCTTTACAGCCAATGAAATACTTTTTGAAGTGTCACTGTTGCAATATGGGAAAAATGGCAGCCAATTTGCACACAGCAAGCTCCCACAAACAGCAATGTGATAATGACCAGATAATGGGGCTGAATTGCCGCTCACCTTAAGACTTGTTACCACCGCAATTCAGCGGCCATGCTGCCACACCGCAAATCAGCGGCCAATTACCCTTTCAAGGTTTCCTGGCGGTTCGCTGATCCACCCTTTACTACTCCGCTGCTGCCGATCCGTGTTAAGTGCATCAGCACCATGCGCTCCGTTAATCTCCCCCACTCCCTCGATGGCAACATTCCCCTCTGAAAATCTTTAACCCGCCCAGCGGTGCCAAAACCTGTTTTTTTCCCAGTGGTCCAGTGAGGCTGTGGCCTTCTGCAATGGCGGTGTGGCTTCCCTTAAATGGAAAGATGCACTGCCACTGCCGCCATGTTTTTTTTATTGGCTGACTGCCATGTCGGCCTGACAATTATGCCCCCGGGTTCAGCCGGGATGCCAACAGGCAGCTTGGCACCCCCTCTTGGGTGCTAGGCTGCTGGCCTAGCCGAAACTCTCCCTGGTGGCCCAGTGGGCCAAAGTTTAAAAATCGCGAAGGTTCTCCCCTTTAAGTGAAGGGGAGAGCCATGATGACGTGGCACCGTGATGATGTCATCGTGGCGGTCACTCCGCATCGCCCTCAAATTCCGCCCCTCAAGTGTTGCCACCACCGTGTATCCGCCCCTCTCGTGTAGTCACCGCCCCCATTAAGAACGACTTCCGGTTCCGAATAAAATAAAACAACATAGAGCGGAATTTCGCTCAAGAAGCAACCTCAACCACAGCTGCGGTAAAAACCAATGAAACGGGGTACGTGCGCCCCGTTTCGGGTGGGGGGCAATTTCTACCCCAATGCGTTTTCGTGATGTTGATTGCCCTGAGATGTTAATGAGGAGGGCTTTGCAAGGTTGACTGGGCTGGATATGCCTTTGTCGTTTCCGAATCCAGTGCCTAGATTGATGCCAGGTGGTCCATCCGGTTTTATTCGTATTATAATTTTTCGTAGCAGTTTTGATACTGAGTACCTTTCCAGGCCATTTCAGAGGGCAGGTAAATGTCAACTACATTTCTGTGGGTCTCTAGTCACATGTAGGCCAGACCAGGTAAGAGCGGCAGATTTTCTTACCTAAAGGGCATTAGTGAACCAGATGTGCTTTTACGACAATCCGATAGTTTCATGGTCACCATTAATGATACTAGATTTTTATTCCTGATTTATTTAATTAATTGAATTTAAACTCCTTAGCTACTGTGGTGATATTTGAGCTCATGTCACTTGATAATTAGATCAGGCCTCCTGGATTATTAGTCTAGTAACACTATGCTATCATACCCTATCATGCATGCCAACCCAGAACCAGTAAAAGCTGACAACATCATCAAAAAAGCTTCCACAGTCACATAAATGCTTTATAAACATAAATATGACTCGTGTTGTACCAAAAATATAGTGGACATGGGGCTTATCATAACGTAAGCTGCAGATATGTTAATTGGTTGACTTTGAGGTTCTGCTGTATGATAGTGAAACATAGACCTTGTGCTGTGAAGGGCATTGCTGAGGAGTTGATATTTATGCAGATATTTCTCTCCAGCAGACCTGTCCCGTTATTGCACTAAACTGATATCACATTTCCAAATTGTGAACTGGAATGATATTTGTGAAAAACAATCTAAAGCCATTCAAACAAATTACACGTCCTTCGAAAATGTTGACAACAGCCATTAGGGGAAAATGACCATGGAAATACTGGCTGGCAGTCAAGTCCCAGAGGTAAAGACTTTCAGGGATGTCCATAGTGCTGCTTTGCATCAAAAGAGGCATCCTACACTTCCAGCTTGCCCTCAGCTCTCCAGGTCTCTATAGGCTTTTCTTATGCCAATATGCTTTCAGGAAGCACAAGCCTGCCTCATCTCTCCAATGACAAGTCTGGATCAGTATGCCAGCAGATGTGGACAAGATGATGATGTCCTATGGGACAATGGCACTGTGTTTGTGCTAATAATGTGAGGACTGCACCATTGACTCTGATGTTTCACATTGCTTTTAACACTCTGAGCTGGTTGCTGTTTTGCTGACATAAAGTTTTGGCTTGATGCAAGAAACTCCTCATAGTATTCCACCTTTAATTCAATTTCAGATTGGAGCAATTCTACTTCAGGGAGTTTCATTTCCTCTGGTTGTGTACTGGTTCATGTGCTTGCATAGAATTCCTTTGTGTGCTACTTTAACACAGTTGTTAATTCATTTATTTGAAACAGTTAACAACTAATTAAAATAGCGCACAAAGGAATGCAAATACATTAACCTGTACACAGCAAAATAAAATATCCCCAAGTAACTAACAATTTTAATAGAGTTCTCAAGTTTCTGTTCAATTAAAAGATGATTAAAATGAAACTTGACTCTGACCTGTCATTGGATCCAAATCACAGCCTGAAATTATTTTTTAACAGATGTCTTAAGTTTGGGGTTTTAATGCACCAGATGGATTATAGCATTTTACCTCTTTAGCACTTCTTATTCAAAATGCCAGGAGTTTCAATTACTTTGATATGAACTTACAGCTCTTCAGCTGCTATAGGT
This sequence comes from Pristiophorus japonicus, assembly GCF_044704955.1. Lineage (NCBI taxonomy): Eukaryota > Metazoa > Chordata > Chondrichthyes > Pristiophoridae > Pristiophorus > Pristiophorus japonicus. Next base: position 410,176,985 of record NC_091977.1, read on the forward strand.
GGGAGACGGCTTATGCAGGACTGAAACAGAAATGATCACTTCCCACTTTATGCTTTTAATTCTCTTACATGGCCATTAATTATGAATACAGTGGTTTGCATAATTTATGTAAACTGTCTTTTGGTTTCTTTGATATGAATTTTAATAATTTAAATTGTGTTGTAGTTCAATAAAGGATATAGAGTGGATTACTTTCAAGTCTGAATTAGACATTTTAATTTACATACAATATAAACTCTCCCTTCACAGTTCATTATACCTACACCAGAAAATGTATTAGAGCAATTTGACTCTACAGAATGATAAATTTGTAGTGAAACTATATGCACCTTAATTTGATAGAATTTCAATTTGTTCCAGTATACTGGCAACTATTCCAATATTAACATTCATCTGCAAAGTAACCTTTTGGTTTTAATAAAACCTTGCACTTCAAACAGTTTTTAATTTTCTTAGAGGAGTAAGTTTTGCAACACTGCACACCAACAGGGCCTTGCATTCAGCTGATGGGGATTTCAAAATCATCGGCAGGGTCACAGTGACCATGATTTTACAATTCTTTCCCTCTAAGTACGGAGGCCTGCTTGTACCACAAAATTCCATCCCTGAAATTCCATGGGGGCTCAGTTAGTCTCACAAATTAACTTTGACAGGAGACCAACAAAGTCCCCAGAGAAATAGAGTAAATGGCTGTTTACAGCTGTTTACACTGTTTCTCTGGGGTAGCACCGGTCTTCCACTAGAGGCCTGGACTAAAGACGTGGGTCCAGAATTTGTGATCAGCAGCAAAGTGAAGGTATTCGCTGTTGGCCCCGAACAAGGATCTTGCGATCCCTGTGTCGAGAACTTTGGGTTTTCTGACCTTCAATTCAAATCAATGTGTGAACTGCTGTGATGTCAACAGGCTGTCTAAGCAGCCAATCAAAATGCAGAACTCACACTAACTGTGAACAAGGAAATGAGTAAGCTCTTAAAATTCTAACTTTTTAAAAATGTTAGAGAGCAAAGCAAAAATTGTGCTCCGACATGGGGAAAAGGAAAACCTGAAATACAAATAGACAAACTTTAAAAAAAACATATATATATATTTTAAATGGACAAATTTCATTGCACAAAATTAAAATGAGTTTTCCAGACCCTTAACATTTGTTTAGCAGTAATAACGCTGCTAAAACTCCAGTTACACCTAATCCTTTTGGGTCTAACCTTTAGTGAGGAATTTAACAACATACTTATTGCAGAAGAACCGAAGTTTTTGTCAGTTTCAATGATTTGGCTGATTACACAGATTGCCAGCTCTGTTGAGGGGGGTGAGCGGCCGGGGGTTGGTACAGCGCAGCCTGTTTCGGAGCTGTCAATGACTGACTGCAACTTCAGGATCTCTGCATGCGCCTGTGTCAAATCACGAAGTTGCGGTCAGATTCAAAGGCGAAATTATAGTGACCGCTGAAAGTTCGCTGTCATCCCAAGCACAAATTCCGGACTGTGAGTTCTAATCCCACTATGGCAGTTTAAGAATTTCAAATGTTCAGTTTTTTTTAAATCTGGTAATAAAAAGCTGGTATCAGTAAAAGTGACCATAATTTATCGGATTGTCATAAAAACCAAATTGATTCAATAATGTGCTTTGGGGATGGAAACCAGCCATCCACAAAGTGGCCTATATGTGACTCCAGTCCCAAACCAATGTGGTTCACTCTTAACTACCCTCTGAAGTGGCCTAGCAAGCCATTCAGTTATACTGAACAACTATGGGCAACTAAGGATAGGCAATAAATGCTGGGGCTTCCAGCATCGCCCACAGAATGAAACAAAAAAACCAGGAGAGCTCATGCAGAATTTTAGGCTTGTGCATTGTAATTTAACACACTGAGCGTAAAGGATATTACAGCCTAAATTTTGTAATGTAATTACATTTTATGTACTGGACGTGGTTTGTAAAATTCTGTGCTTGATTTTTGGGGCACCCATTTTCCAGTGTGCAATTTGGGTACAAATCATGAGCTACCTTCATTTAGATATTAAAATCCTGCTGAAAAGGGCCTCATACTGAATTTTCAAATTTCGCTGCATTTCTTGGGACAATGTGCTATTCATTACTGAAGAGGGACCCTCTGCCTTGCCCCTCTCCCTAACACCAGGAACATTTCTACCATCTCAGCTGTAAACAGGTTGCTCACAGGCCTTCTGCTCTCCTTAAAGCCATTGTTTAGCTGACTAACACATGAATAAAGGCTACTTTGGTGAGGCACCAGAGGGGGACAAATGCCTGTGGAACCATGCCTCAGAAAGGCCCCAATGTCTTTTAGGCAGTGGGTCATGGAAGACAAAGAAAAATACACACTTTCACCATAAAGCCTTTGTGCATACAAACATCATGGGGCTGGATTTTCGGCATTTATTATTTTGGGGCGCAAATCGGGGCAGAGCTCAAAGTTTGCGCGTAGAAATAGTTTTTCGGGCAAAAAGTCATCTGGAGGAGTGTTGGCGTAAAGTCAGGCATTGCACGACTGACTTTGCGCGCCAAAGCCAAAATTTTTGGCGGTGAAGGAGGCGGCCATTTTGTGCATGCGCATTGGGTTTTGTTTTTTTCACTCTTGCTTTCTTTTCCAGTCGCAAATGCTAATGCAGGGCGCGGCAACTTCCTGCGCGCATACGCATTTAAACCGACCCACTTCAGCCATTTCTGCTGAGATGGAGGCTCAGGAGGGAAGGCAGCGTGCCAGGAGCGTCAGCCAGGAGGCTAGTGTGGCCTCAGTCGGTGCGGTGGAGGTAAGGTGGCCAGCACTCCATCCTGTGGTTAAATGTATATGGAGGGACATTGCACAGGAGCTGTCTGCTGCAGACACTGTGCCCAGGATTGGCACACAGTGCCAAAAAAAATTCAACGAGCTCACGAGGCTCGGCAAGGTGATTGCCATTTTTATCTATGCATGCCTCCATTACTTGTTAGTTTAATCTCACACACGATGATTTATGATTTCTCTGGTCCCTCTCAACAATCAACGGGGTGCCTTTCACAATGCATAACAAAAATGATCATCATCTTGATCATGAAGGCTTACATTGGAACCATTGGCTTCAAATGATCTATCCACATTATTTCTTGCATTCAAATCTTCCCTGTCAATGAACTCTACCTGCTCATATCGCCTTCTGAAAGACCACATACATCCCCTATGGTAGATGTGTGAAACCAGCGAATACATACTGATAAAGTACATGCAACATCGCAACAGATTGAAACGAGGTTATACAACATAAACACAGTATCACCTATTCTATTGTGGAATAACTGAATCCTGCAGTGGACAAAATGTCAAGGCTCCATGATGACTTTGCTGCCGTTGTTGCGTCTTGTGGCATATGTGGCCCAACAGCAGAGAGACCCTTTTTGAACCTATTGTGTTCCGAACACAGATGAGGCTGCACACAGGGAGGTTAAAGTAACAGTGACCTCAGTCTTTAATTAGACACTCCAGAGTGAGGAACAGGCCTTAGGGGCCGGCTTATATACAGTGCTCCCAAGGAATGCTGGAATCCCTTGGGACTTTAGGGGATGAGCTCCGTGGTGACGGAACATGGGAGTGCATGCTTTACAGATACACAACATCACTCCCCGCCCCAAAGTCAAAGTGAAAACTATTTACAAGGTGAGGCGGTCGGGAGCCTTTCTTTCGCTGGTGGACCGCCTCGGCACAAATGTCTGTTCTGGTGTGTTGGTTGTGCCCTCGCTGGGCTGGCGTGTTGTTGGCCCTGCAGGGCTGCGAGGTGAGCCTGGCCTTGCTGGGCTGTTGGGCGTGATGGGTTCTATTTCCTGGGCCGGCGTGGTGTCGTTGATCCTTTGGGTGTGTGTTGTGGGCTCGACAAAGGTGACGTCTGCTGTGGATTGCTTAGGGCAGTCTGTGAACCGCAGCCTCGTTTGGTCCAGATGCTTTCTGCAAATTTGTCCATTTCTAGTTTGACTACAAACACCCTATTCCCTTCTTTAGCTATCACCGTGCCCGTGATCCACTTGGGACCATGTCCATAGTTTAGCACTTACACAGATCAATTTCCCATGACACAGTGGCGCGACCATCGTTTACATTTTGTTGCTGTCGCCTGCTCTCTACCTGATCATGCAGGTTGGGGTGAACCAGCGAGAGTCTGGCTTTAAGTGTCATTTTCATGAGTAGCTCAGCCGGGGGCACCCCTGTGAGTGAGTGGGGTCTCGTGTGGTAGCTGAGCACTACTCGGGACAGGCGGATTTGGAGTGAGCCTTCTGTGACTCGTTTAAGGCTCTGTTTGATGGTTTGTACTGCCCGCTCTGCCTGCCCATTGGAGGCTGGTTTAAACTGGGCCGAGGTGACATGTTTGATCCCATTGCGGGTCATGAATTCTTTAAATTTGGCACTGGTGAAACATGGCCCGTTGTCACTGACCAGTATGTCAGGCAGGCCGTGGGTGGCAAACATGGCCCTCAGGCTTTCAATGGTGGCGGTGGCGGTGCTTCCCAATATTATTTCACATTCAATTCATTTTGAAAAAGCATCCACCATCACCAGGAACATTTTACCGAGAAACAGGCCCACATAGTCGATATGGATCCTCGACCATTGTCTGGAGGGCCAGGACCACAAACTTAGTGGTGCCTCTCTGGGCGCGTTGCTCAACTGAGCACATACGCTGCATTGCCGTACACAGGACTCAAAGTCAGAGTCGATACGGGGCCACCACACGTGGGATCTGGCTATCGCTTTCATCATTACTATACCCAGGTGTGTGCTGTGGAGATCCGAGATGAACGTCTCCCTGCCCTTTTTTGGTAGCACTACGTGGTTACCCCACAACAGGCAGTCTGCCTGAATGGACAGCTCGTCCTTTCCCCGCTGGAATGGCTTGATTGGCTCTTGCATTTCAACGGGGATGCTGGCCCAGCTCCCATGCAGTACATAGTTTTTTACTAGGGACAGCAGAGGATCTTGGTGGTCCAAGTCCTAATCTGGTGGGCCGTAACAGGTGATTTATCATTTTAAAATGCTTCCATGACCATCAACAAGTCTGCGGGCTGCACCACCATCAACAAGTTTGCAGGCTGCGTCATTTCCACCCCGTGGTGGGCAATGGTAGCCGACTGAGAGCATCCGCACAGCTCTCGGTGCCTGGCCTGTGGCGAATGGTATAGTTATACGCTGATAGCGCGAGTGTCCACCTTTGTATGTGGGCTGAGGCATTAGTATTTATCCACTTGTTTTCAGCGAACAGGGATGTGAGGGGCTTGTGATCGGTTTCCAGTTCAAATTTGAGGCCAAACAGGTACTGATGCATTTTCTTTACCCAGAACACACAAGCTAATGCCTCTTTCTCAATCGTGCTGTAGGCCCTCTCAGCCTTAGACAAGCTCCTGGAAGCATATGCAACAGGTCGCAACTTCCCCGCAATGTTAGCTTGTTGTAATACACACCCGACTCCGTACGACGACGCATCACATGCTAGCACAAGTCTTTTACACGGGTTATACAATACAAGCAGCTTGTTGGAGCATAAAATGTTTCTGGCTTTCTCAAAAGCAATTACTTGTTTTTTTCCCCATACCCTTTTCTCACCTTTGCGCAATAACACATGTAGGGGCTCTAAAAGGATGCTTAACCCCGGTAGGAAGTTACCAAAATAGTTGAGGAGTCCCAGGAATGACCGCAGCTCTGTGACGTTCTGTGGCCTGGGCGCGTTCCTGATAGCCTCTGTCTTTGCGTCTGTGGGCCAAATGCCGATCTTTCTCCTCAAAAACTCCACTTCTGTTGCCATGAAGACGCATTTCGACCTCTTCAGCCGCAGCCCTACACGATCCAGTCGCTGGAGGACCTCCTCCAAGTTTTGTAGGTGCTCGGCGGTGTCCCTACCCGTGACCAATATGTCGTCCTGAAAGACCACCATGTGTGGTACCGACTTGAGTAGGCTCTCCATGTTTCTCTGGAAGATCGCTGCAGCCGATTGAATTCCAAACGGGCGTCTATTGTAGATGAACAGTCCCTTGTGCGTGTTGATGCAGGTGAGGCCCTTCGAAGAATCCTCCAGCTCCTGCGTCATGTAGGCTGTAGTCAGGTCGAGCTTGGTGAACGTCTTGCCTCCTGCCAGCGTCGCAAATAGGTCGTCTGCCTTAGGTAGCGGGTATTGCTCCTATAGCGAGAAACGATTAATAGTTACTTTATAATGGCCGCAAATCCTGACCGTGCCATCACTTTTGAGTAAACATAGAAACATAGAAACATAGAAAATAGGTGCAGGAGCAGGCCATTCAGCCCTTCTAGCCTGCACCGCCATTCAATGAGTTCATGGCTGAACATGAAACTTCAGTACCCCCTTCCTGCTTTCTCGCCATAACCCTTGATCCCCCGAGTAGTAAGGACTTCATCTAACTCCCTTTTGAATATATTTAGTGAATTGGCCTCAACTACTTTCTGTGGTAGAGAATTCCACAGGTTCACCACTCTCTGGGTGAAGAAGTTTCTCCTCATCTCGGTCCTAAATGGCTTACCCCTTATCCTCAGACTGTGACCCCTGGTTCTGGACTTCCCCAACATTGGGAACATTCTTTCTGCATCTAACCTGTCTAAACCCGTCAGAATTTTAAACGTTTCTATGAGGTCCCCTCTCATTCTTCTGAACTCCAGTGAATACAATCCCAATTGATCCAATCTTTCTTGATAGGTCAGTCCCGCCATCCCGGGAATCAGTCTGGTGAACCTTCGCTGCACTCCCTCAATAGCAAGAATGTCCTTCCTCAAGTTAGGAGACCAAAACTGTACACAATACTCCAGGTGTGGCCTCACCAAGGCCCTGTACAACTGTAGCAACACCTCCCTGCCCCTGTATTCAAATCCCCTCGCTATGAAGGCCAACATGCCATTTGCTTTCTTAACCGCCTGCTGTACCTGCATGCCAACCTTCAATGACTGATGTACCATGACACCCAGGTCTCGTTGCACTGGAACAATCGGGCTGGGCCACTCGCTGAATTCCACTGGGGAGATGATGCCTCGCGTTGCAGCTTGTCCAGCTTGATTTCCACTCTCTCCCTCATCATGTGAGGTACCGCTCGCGTCTTGTGGTGAATGGGTCGTGCCTCTGGGACCAAGTGGATCCGCACCTTCGCTCCGGAAAAGTTTCCATGCCTAACTCAAAAAGGGAAGGAAATTTGTTAAGAACCTGCGTACATGAGGCCTCATCGACATGTGATAGCCCTCGGATGTCATCCCAGTTCCAGCGGATTTTGCCCAGCCAGCTCCTTCCAAGCAGTGTGGGGCCATCTCCCGGGACAATCCAGAGTGGCAGTTCGTGCACCGTGCCCTCGTAGGTGACCTTGACCATGGCGCTGCCCAGGACAGTGATAAGCTCTTTGGTGTACGTTCTCAGTTTCGTGTGGATGGGGCTCAGGGCTGGTCTGAATGCCTTGTTGCACCACAGTCTTTCAAACATCTTTTTACTCATGGTGGATTGGCTAGCGCCAGGGTCCAGTTCCATGGCTACGGATAAGCCATTCAATTTTACGTTTAGCATTATAGGTGGACATTTCGTCGAAAATGTGTGCACCCCATGTACTTCAGCATCTGCCTCCTCTCTCTGAGGTTCCAAATTGCTTTGATCCACCATGGACCGATCTTCCTCTGCCACGTGGTGGTTAGCAGGTTTTGCAGAGCTTGCAGCTCGTTTGCAAGCCCGTTGGAGGTGTCCCATTGTTCCACAGCTCTTGCAAACATACCCTTTGAAGCGGCATGAATAGGCTGAATGGAAGCCTCCACAACGCCAACAAGGTGTGAATTGCCTTGCATTCATCCTTCGTTGGGGACTCTGAGTCATCTCGGTCACCTGAGGCCTGCTGGCAGTTGCAGATTTGAGGGTTCTGCCCTGTACATTTCTGCTCGCAAACACAGTTCCAGTTAATTTATGAACATTGCTGGCACTTGTGATTTGTTTGGTGTTATCACTGGTGGACATACACGCCTGTGCTATCGCAATGGCCTTACTGAGGGTCGGTGTCTCTACCGTCAAAAGTTTTCGTAGGATGGTCTCGTGGCCAATGTCCAGTACAAAAAAGTCTCTGAGCAGTTGCTCCAGGTAGCCATCAAACTCACATTGTCCTGCAAGTCGCCTTAGCTCAGCAACGTATCTCGCCACTTCCTGACCTTCAGATCGCTGGCACGTGTCGAACCGATACCTCGCCATCAGCACGCTCTCCCTCGGGTTAAGATGCTCCCGAACCAGTGTACACAGCTCCTCATACGACTTATCTGTGGGTTTCACCGGAGCCAGAAGATTCTTCATGTAGGTCGGTGCCCTGCAGACTTTTTGCAGCGCTTCCTTCTCCGTCCAGCTCGTTGGCTACAAAGTACTGGTCTAGCCGTTCGTCATAGGCTTCCCAGTCCTCACCCTCCGAGAACTTCTCCAGGTTGCCCACAGTTTGCTGCATCTTTGCGTTGGTTTCGTATTCTCGTCGTCAGTTATTGTGTTCCTAACACAGATGAGGCTGCACACAAGGAGGTTAAAGTAACAGTGACCTCAGTCTTTAATAAGACACTCCAGAGTGAGGAACAGGCCTTAGGGGCTGGCTTATATACAGTGCTCCCAAGGGATGCTGGGATCCCTTGGGACTTCAGGGGATGAGCTCCCTGGTGGTGGAACATGGGAGTGCATGCTTTACAGATACACAACAGAACCCTTCCTATTTTTCTCTTTGCAGTCAAAGCACTCCCACAATCGAAGAGAGCAGCTGCAGACCGGCGGGTGTCCACCTGAAACTTTTCCTCTAACGGATGTAGAGGAGAGGGTCTCTGCCCTCATCGGAGTGTCAGGTCTGACAATTGCTTGGGGCGATGCTGAGCCCCCTTCAGGAAGTAAGGGTATGTACATGGATTGCGCTGCTGAATCCACTGTACAGCGAGATATAATCATCATCATAGGCAGTCCCTCGAAATCGAGGAAGACTTGCTTCCATTCTAAAAGTGAGTTCTTAGGTGACTGAACAGTCCAATACGGGAATTACAGTCTCTGTCACAGGTGGGACAGACAGTCGGTGAAGAAAAGGGTGGGTGGGGAGTCTGGTTTGCCGCATGCTCCTTCTTCTGCCTGCGCTTGTTTTCTGCATGCTCTCGGCGACGAGACTCGAGGTGCTCAGCGCCCTCCCGGATGCTCTTCCTCCACTTAGGGCGGTCTTTGGCCAGGGATTCCCAGGTATCGGTGGGGATGTTGCATTTTATCAAGGAGGTTTTAAGGGTGTCCTTGAAACGTTTCCTCTGCCCACCTGGGGCTCGCTTGGCGTGTAGGAGTTCCGAATAGAGCACTTGCTTTGGGATTCGTGTGTCAGGCATGCGAACAATATTGCCCGCCCAACGGAGCTGGTTGAGTGTGGTCAGTGCTTCGATTCTGGGGATGTTGGCCTGGTTGAGGACGCTAACGTTGGTGCGTCTGTCCTCCCAGGGGATTTGCAGGATGGAGCAGCGGCGGCCTTCAAATGAACCTGTGCTATGCCACCTTCCTTATGCCACCCTGCCTCCTCCCCTACCACTAACTGCTCTTCTGTTGTTTTCTACTTCCAGATGACCAACCAGAGGCACCCCATCCCTCGAGGGAGGCCTCCACCAGGCCAGGTGGATGAGGACGAGGCAATGGAGGACAGTTGCACCCTCCGGATTAAGCTCCTCAGGGGATGAAACAGAATTTACAGGGTTTGCAGAATTGGAGGCTCCTGGTCCCAGTGGCCTATAGCATCGCTGTTGGAAACCGCCTTTTCAGACCATCACTGGTTTCCTTAATAATCAGATTCAAGTGCAACCCAATATGGTAGATATATTGTGTTTATTTAGAGTTTAGGACAGAATATAACACATGAGTTATACAGCAAAACCATACGACTGTGACAAGCAGTTCTCTGGCTTATATCATCTCTTCCTTTCGTCTCGAACCCCAGGAGTGGTTGACTTCAATGAGCAGGATCCACTCTCGAAAGAGCGTTCAACCAGCCCATCCCTGTGTGGTTCTCCTTCCCCGATCTGTCTGAATGAGCCCTAATGGTGTTTCTTTTATCCTATGTTTAGGGGTGGGCCTGGGATCGAATTATTGACAGGGTTATTCGACCTATGGAGGCTCCGTTATAAACTTATTACCCATTAATACTTTTAGTTCTTTGTCTGCACTTGTCGATGAAGACCCACCCCAAAGGAGGGATCTTTACAACCATTATACACCTTTCTAGTTTATAGTTTTGAAGGCCAATCCATCCATCCATCTGGAGCCCTCTTATCTGTGAAGCCCGGTTCTAACTCCCATTCCTTCTATTCTATGTATTTTATACCAATTAACTTTTAATATCTGTTAAACAAACTCTAAATTCTATCTTAGCATTATAATTGGTTATTAGTAATAATGGAAAAAACATTAGGTTGGGCCTTCATTGGCCAAATTAAAGACTAAGTCAAAATGTTATGCATTCTCTAATCTAACTCATTAAAAACACTATCTTGGGAAAGCGAAACTTAAGCGTTCTCAGATGAAACATAGTGTTATGTATGCAAACCTCACCAATGTGTAAGAATTGCCACCAGAGGGCACACCTTTGGGAGACCTAAGGATCACCCGTGCACCCTGGGCAAGCAGGTATAAAAGACAATCCACCAGGCTGCTTCCTCACTTTGGAGTTACATTAAAGAGACCAAGGTCACAATGGGTTGAGCTTACAACACACTCTTGTGGAGTTATTCTGAACATAACAATTGGCGACGAGTTACAGATCACGAACTTTCACGCGGTAATGGCTGCCGTTGGTATTCTTGAGAGATTTTTTGAGGGTGATGATTGGGAAGCCTTCATTGAGTGTCTCGACCAGTACCTTGTGGCCAACGAGCTGGATATGGCTGCGACGGCGGGAAAGCACAGGGCGATTCTCCTCACCGTATGTGGGTCTTCGATATATAGTCTCATCAAAAATCTGCTGGCACCGGTCAAACCAACGGACATGACTTACACAGAGCTGTGTACACTGGTTTGGGAACACCTCCAGCCGAAGAAGAGCATCCTAATGGCCAGGTATCGCTTTTACACGCACCATCGCTCCGAGGGCCAGAACGTGGTGAGCTTTGTCGCCGGCCTAAGACGCCTTGCGGGACCGTGCAAATTTGCCGGATCTTTGGGGGAAATGTTGCGGGACTTTTTCATGCTTGGAATCAGCCACGAGGTCATTCTTTGCAAACTGTTGTCTGCCGAGTCCCTAGATCTGAGCAAGGCCATCACGATAGCCCAGGCTTTCATATCCACAAGCGACAACACGGAACAGATATCTTCACAGCATCAAAACTCACCGGCAAGTACTGTGCATAAAATAATGTCTTCAGCAGGCAGAACTGTACATAGCAGGGCCTACATGACCGCAGAGGCCAGGCCTAGGGTGACTCAGAGGCCGCTGTGGAGTGTGAATGCATATCTATTAACACCATGTTGGCGCTGCGGGGGCAGTCATAGAGCCCATCAATATCGCTTCAAGCACTATGTGTGCAAGGGTTATGGAACAATGGGGCATCTCCAGCGAATGTGCAAACGACCTCTGACTCACCACGTGGCAGAGTCAGCAGAGAGCGACCGATCCAGCGTGGATCAGGCGGAGAGGCTACTCAACCTGAAGATGAAGACGAAGTGCATGGAGTACACACCTTCACCACCAAAAGCCCTCCGATAATGTTAAAAGTTAAAATTGACGGCATTCCAGCCTCCATGGAATTGGACACGGGGGCGAGTCAATCAATCATGAGCCAGAAGGCTTTTGAGGAACTGTGGGGCAACAAGGCACAGAGGCCAAAACTGATTCACACAATACTGTGCACTTACACCAAAGAACTCATACCTGTTATCGGCAGTGCGGCAGTGAAAGTATCATACAACGGAATGGTGCATGATTTACCACTATGGATTGTGCCAGGCAATGGCCCAACGCTGTTCGGCAGAAGCTGGCTAGGAAAGTTCCAATGGAACTGGGACGATATCAAAGCACTGTCTTCGGTGGATGACACCTCATGCGCCCAGGTGCTAAACAAATTCCCGGCGTTATTTGAGCCAGGCATCAGCAACTTCACAGGCACCAAGGTGCAGATCCATCTTGTTCCTGGGGCACGGCTCATTCATCACAAGGCCCGAGCAGTCCCATATATGATGCGAGAGAAAGTCGAGATCGAGCTGGACAAACTTCAATGAGAGGGAATCATATCGCAAGTCGAATTTAATGAGTGGGCCAGTCCAATCATGCCAGTGCTAAAGAGCGATGCGACGGTCAGAATCTGCAGGAACTACAAGGTAACGATCAACCGAGTCTTGTTACAGGACCAGTACCCACTACCTAATGTGGAAGACTTATGCGCAACGCGAGCAGGGGGAAAGTCGTTCACCGAGCGGCAGTCGGCGAGAGGTGGGAGCAGCGGGGTGAGGCCTATAAAATGCCCAGCGGGTGTTCCACAGGCAGCGGCAGTCGGCGAGAGGCGGGAGCAGCGGGGTGAGGCATATAAAAGGCCCAGCGGGTGTTCCACAGGCAGCGGCAGTCGGCGAGAGGCAGGAGCAGCGGGGTGAGGCCTATTAAAGGCCCAGCAGGTGTTCCACAGGCGCGACAGTCGGCGAGAGGCGGGAGCAGCGGGGTGAGGCATATAAAAGGCCCAGCGGGTGTTCCACAGGCAGCAACAGTCGGCGAGAGGTGGGAGCAGCATGGTGAGGCCTATAAAAGGCCCAGCGGGTGTTCCACAGGCAGCAACAGTCGGCGAGAGGCGGGAGCAGCATGGTGAGGCCTATAAAAGGCCCAGCGGGTGTTCCACAGGCAGCAACAGTCGGCGAGAGGTGGGAGCAGCATGGTGAGGCCTATAAAAGGCCCAGCGGGTGTTCCACAGGCAGCAACAGTCGGCAAGAGGTGGGAGCAGCATGGTGAGGCCTATAAAAGGCCCAGCGGGTGTTCCACAGGCAGCAACAGTCGGCGAGAGGTGGGAGCAGCATGGTGAGGCCTATAAAAGGCCCAGCGGGTGTTCCACAGGCAGCAACAGTCGGCGAGAGGCGGGAGCAGCGGGGTGAGGCCTATAAAAGGCCCAGCGGGTGTTCCACAGGCAGCAACAGTCGGCGAGAGGCGGGAGCAGCATGGTGAGGCCTATAAAAGGCGAGCTTGTGCAGCTCCAGCCGGGAGAAAAAGCAGAAAAGAAGTAGAAAGGAATCAAAAGGTGACGTTACAGCCAAAGGGGTAATTGATTGGCTGGTGATTAGTAAGTAGTTTTTCTTTTTCTTTTTTATATCAGTAAGTAACCTGTAACAGTGCTGTCACCAAGTTAACTGTATCTAAGGGTTAAATCATGGCAGGACAGCTCGGTCACGTGATATGCTCCTCCTGTACCATGTGGGAACTCAGGGACACTTCCAGTGTCCCTGACGACTACATCTGCGGGAAGTGTATCCGTCTCCAGCTCCTGACGGACTGCGTTACGGAATTGGCGCTAAGGGTGGATTCACTCTGGAGCATCCATGATGCTGAGAATGACGTGAGTAGCACGTGTAGCGAGTTGGTCTTACCGCAGGAGAAGGGTCCACAGCCAGCTAGGGAATGGAACACCAGCAGGAAGAGTAGTGCAAGGAAGGTAGTGCAGGGGTCCCCTGTGGTCATCCCCCTGCAAAAGAGAAACACTGCTTTGAGTACTGTTGAGGGGGATGACTCATTAGGGGAGGGCAGCAGCAGCCAAGTTCATGGCACTGTGGCTGGCTCTGTTGCACAGGAGGGAAGGAAAAAGAGTGGGAGAGCGATAGTGATAGGGGATTCAATTGTGAGGGGAATAGATAGGCGTTTCTGCGGCCGCAACCGAGACTCCAGAATGGTGTGTTACCTCCCTGGTGCAAGGGTCAAGGATGTCTCGGAGCGGGTGCAGGACATTCTAAAAAGGGAGGGAGAACAGCCAGTTGTTGTGGTGCACATTGGTACCAACGACATAGGTAAAAAAAGGGATGAGGTCCTACAAAACGAATTTAAGGAGCTAGGAGCTAAATTAAAAAGTAGGACCTCAGAAGTAGTAATCTCGGGATTGCTACCAGTGCCACGTGTTAGTCAGAGTAGGAATCGCAGGATAGCACAGATGAATACGTGGCTTGAGCAGTGGTGCAGCAGGGAGGGATTCAAATTCCTGGGGCATTGGAATCGGTTCTGGGGAGGTGGGACCAGTACAAACCGGACGGTCTGCACCTGGGCAGGACCGGAACCAATGTCCTAGGGGGAGTGTTTGCTAGTGCTGTTGGGGAGGAATTAAAGTAATATGGCAGGGGGATGGGAACCAATGCAGGGAGACAGAGGGAAACAAAAAGGAGACAAAACCAAAAGACAGAAAGGAGATGAGGAAAAGTGGAGGGCAGAGAAACACAAGGCAAAGAACAAAAAGGGCCACTGTACAGCAAAATTCTAAGAGGACAAAGGGTGTTAAAAAAACAAGCCTGAAGGCTTTGTGTCTTAATGCAAGGAGTATCCGTAATAAGGTGGATGAATTAACTGTGCAAATAGATGTTAACAAATATGATGTGATTGGGATTACAGAGACGTGGCTCCAGGATGATCAGGGCTGGGAACTCAACATCCAGGGGTATTCAACATTCAGGAAGGATAGACTAAAAGGAAAAGGAGGTGAGGTAGCATTGCTGGTTAAAGAGGAGATTAATGCAATAGTTAGGAAGGACATTAGCTTGGATGATGTGGAATCTATATGGGTAGAGCTGCAGAACACCAAAGGGCAAAAAACGTTAGTGGGAGTTGTGTACAGACCTCCAAACAGTAGTGGTGATGTTGGGGAGGGCATCAAACAGGAAATTAGGGGTGCATGCAATAAAGGTGCAGCAGTTATAATGGGTGACTTTAATATGCACATAGATTGGGCTAACCAAACTGGAAGCAATACGGTGGAGGAGGATTTCCTGGAGTGTATAAGGGATGGTTTTCAAGACCAATATGTCGATGAACCAACTAGGGGGGAGGCCATCTTAGACTGGGTGTTGTGTAATGAGAGAGGATTAATTAGCAATTTCGTTGTGCGAGGCCCCTTGGGGAAGAGTGACCATAATATGGTGGAATTCTGCATTAGGATGGAGAATGAAACAGTTAATTCAGAGACCATGGTCCAGAACTTAAAGAAGGGTAACTTTGAAGGTATGAGGCGTGAATTGGCTAGGATAGATTGGCGAATGATACTTAAGGGGTTGACTGTGGATGGGCAATGGCAGACATTTAGAGACCGCATGGATGAACTACAACAATTGTACACTCCTGTCTGGCGTAAAAATAAAAAAGGGAAGGTGGCTCAACCGTGGCAATCAAGGGAAATCAGGGATAGTATTAAAGCCAAGGAAGTGGCATACAAATTGGCCAGAAATAGCAGCGAACCTGGGGACTGGGAGAAATTTAGAACTCAACAGAGGAGGACAAAGGGTTTGATTAGGGCAGGGAAAATGGAGTACAAGAAGAAGCTTGCAGGGAACATTAAGATGGATTGCAAAAGTTTCTATAGATATGTAAAGAGAAAAAGGTTAGTAAAGACAAACGTAGGTCCCCTGCAGTCAGAATCAGGGGAAGTCATAACGGGGAACAAAGAAATGGCAGACCAATTGAACAAGTACTTTGGTTCGGTATTCACTAAGGAGGACACAAACAACCTTCCGGATATAAAAGGGGTCAGAGTGTCTAGTAAGGAGGAGGAACTGAGGGAAATCCTTATTAGTCGGGAAATTGTGTTGGGGAAATTGATGGGATTGAAGGCCGATAAATCCCCAGGGCCTGATGGACTGCATCCCAGAGTACTTAAGGAGGTGGCCTTGGAAATAGTGGATGCATTGACAGTCATTTTCCAACATTCCATTGACTCTGGATCAGTTCCTATCGAGTGGAGGGTAGCCAATGTAACCCCACTTTTTAAAAAAGGAGGGAGAGAGAAAACAGGGAATTATAGACTGGTCAGCCTGACCTCAGTAATGGGTAAAATGATGGAATCAATTATTAAGGATGTCATAGCAGTGCATTTGGAAAGAGGTGACATGATAGGTCCAAGTCAGCATGGATTTGTGAAAGGGAAATCATGCTTGACAAATCTTCTGGAATTTTTTGAGGATGTTTCCAGTAGAGTGGACAAGGGAGAACCAGTTGAAGTAGTATATTTGGACTTTTAGAAGGCTTTCGACAAGGTCCCACACAAGAGATTAATGTACAAAGTTAAAGCACATGGGATTGGGGGTAGTGTGCTGACATGGATTGAGAACTGGTTGTCAGACAGGGAGCAAAGAGTAGGAGTAAATGGGTACTTTTCAGAATGGCAGGCAGTGACTAGTGGGGTACCGCAAGGTTCTGTGCTGGGGCCCCAGCTGTTTACACTGTACATTAATGATTTAGACAAGGGGATTAAATGTAGTATCTCCAAATTTGCGGATGACACTAAGTTAGGTGGCAGTGTGAGCTGCGAGGAGGATGCTATGAGGCTGCAGAGTGACTTGGATAGGTTAGGTGAATGGGCAAATGCATGGCAGATGAAGTATAATGTGGATAAATGTGAGGTTATCCACTTTGGTGGTAAAAACAGAGAGACAGACTATTATCTGAATGGTGACAGATTAGGAAAAGGGGAGGTGCAACGAGACCTGGGTGTCATGGTACATCAGTCATTGAAGGTTGGCATGCAGGTACAGCAGGCGGTTAAGAAAGCAAATGGCATGTTGGCCTTCATAGCGAGGGGATTTGAGTACAGGGGCAGGGAGGTGTTGCTACAGTTGTACAGGGCCTTGGTGAGGCCACACCTGGAGTATTGTGTACAGTTTTGGTCTCCTAACTTGAGGAAGGACATTCTTGCTATTGAGGGAGTGCAGCGAAGGTTCACTAGACTGATTCCCGGGATGACGGACTAACCTATCAAGAAAGACTGGATCAACTGGGCTTGTATTCACTGGAGTTCAGAAGAATGAGAGGGGACCTCATAGAAATGTTTAAAATTCTGGCGGGTTCAGACAGGTTAGATGCAGGAAGAATGTTCCTGATGTTGGGGAAGTCCAGAACCAGGGGTCACAGTCTAAGGATAAGGGGTGAGCCATTTAGGACCGAGATGAGGAGAAACTTCTTCACCCAGAGAGTGGTGAACCTGTGGAACTCTCTACCACAGAAAGTTGTTGAGGCCAATTCACTAAGTATATTCAAAAAGGAGTTCGATGAAGTCCTTACTACTCGGGGGATCAAGGGGTATAGCGAGAAAGCAGGAATGGGGTACTGAAGTTGCATGTTCAGCCATGAATTCATTGAATGGCGGTGCAGGTTAGAAGGGCCGAATGGCCTACACCTGCACCTATTTTCTATGTCTAAGCTCGATCTAACCTCTGCTTACATGACACAGGAGCTGGCTGAACCGTCGAAGAAATTGACATGCATCAACACGCACAAAGGACTGTTCATATACCACAGATACCCCTTTGGGATTCGCTCGGCTGCGGCCATCTTCCAGAGGAACATGGAGAGTCTGCTGAAATTGGTTCCATGCACCGTGGTGTTCCAAGACGACACCTTGATCACTGGTCGCAACACCACCGAACACTTGCCCAACCTGGAAGAGGTTCTAAAGCGATTGGACAGAGTGGGACTCAGGCTGAAATGCTCCAAATGTGTTTTCCTGGCGCCAGAGGTCGAATTTCTGGGGAGAAAGATTGCACCCACGGAGGCCATCAAGAATGTGACGGAGCAGCGTTTGTTCCTCGGATTCCTCAACTATTTTGGTAACTTTCTACCAGGGTTGAGCACTTTGCTGGAACCCTTGCATTTATTGCTACGCAAGGGTGACGACTGGGTTTGGGTAAATCAAGAGACAGTCTTTAATAAGCTCTGACAAGTTACTTGTATTGTATGACCCATGTAAACGTTTAGTACTAGCTTGTGATGCATCGTCGTATGGGGTCGGTTGTATGTTACAGCAAATAAATGTGTCAGGCAAACTGCAACCGGTTGCATATGCATCCAGAAGTTTATCCAAGGCTGAAAGAGCCTACAGTATTGTTGAGAAAGAAGCATTAGCATGCGTATACAGGGTTAAGAAAATGCACCAATACCTATTTGGTCTCCGGTTCGAGCTCGAAACCGACCACAAACCGCTTACTTCACTGCTCTCAGAAAGCAAAGGTATCAACACCAATGTTTCATCCCTCATCCAAAGATGGACACTAACATTGTCTGTGTATGACTATGTAATCCGCCACAGACCAGGCACAGAGAACTGCGCTGACGCCCTCAATCAGCTACCATTGCCCACCACCGGGGTGGAAATGGCGCAACCCACAGACTTGCTTCTGGTAATGGATGCTTTTGCGAGCAAGGGGTCACCTGTCACGGCTCGCCAGATCAGGACCTGGATTAGCCAGGACCTTGTGCTATCCCTAGTAAAAAGCTGCATCCTTAATGGGAGCTGGCCAGCGATTCCCGGGAAATGCAAGATGAAATTAAGCCGTTCCACCGATGCAAGGATAAATTGTCCATTCAATCAGAGTGTCTCCTATGGGGTAATCATGTGGTTTTGCCAAAAAAAGGCAGGGAAACGTTTATACGCGACCTACACAGTTCCCACCCAGGCATAGTCATGATGAAGGCTATTGCCAGATCGCACGTTTGGTGGCCCAGCATTGACTCGGAATTGGAGTCATGCGTACACCAACGTAACACTTGCTCACATTTGAGCAACGCACCCAGGGAGATCCCACTGAGCCTGTGGTCATGGCCCTCCAAGCTGTGGTCCAGGGTCCACGTAGATTTTGCTGACCCTTTTCTAGGAAATATGTTTCTAGTAGCAGTGGATGCTTACTCTAAATGGATTGAATGTATAATAATGTCATCATGTACGTCCACCTGCCACCATTGAAAGCCTCAGGGCCATGTTCGCCACCCATGGTTTGCCCGACCTCCTTGTTAGTAACAATGGACCGTGTTTCACCAGCTCAGAATTCAACGTGTTCATGACCCGTAATGGCATTAAGTATGTCAGGTCTGCCCGATTTAAGCCCACATCCAATGGTCAAGCAGAACGGGCTGTCCTGCAGGAGCCGCTGCTCAGGAATCCGTATCTCCACGACCAAGGTTTCAGGTGGCAGGCGGATGAGAGGGCTGTGGCTGGTGAGGTGACCAGGGTCAGGGACCTGCTCGATGGCGGAGGAGCGGGCTGGATGGCGCCAGACATGCTGGCACGGCGCCTAAATTCGGCCGACGTCCGCTGCGCGGCCGATGCCATCGAGTCGCTAAAAACAGCTCTGGGCCCTGACTCCGTTACGTGTGTCGAGGAGGCTCAAGCACGTGGGGAGATCCCGTCCGAACTGACCCCCATCCGGACGGAATTCCTCATCGGCGCTAAACCCCGGAACCTCCCTCGGGAGTCGGCGCCCCACAACTTGAGCTGCCTCGGGGAAATCCCCTCCCCTGCGCGGAGGGGTTTCCTATATGGGCTGCTCCTGCACACACTCAACTTTGCCATCCTCGTCTGCCGTCCGGACATGCCATGGCGTACCATCTTGCCGTCTGGAGGAGTCGGGGGTCCCCGATGGAATGCACTCTACGCGGGAGTCCTCCCACTATTTATCGGGGACTTGGCCTGGAGGGTGGTGCACGGAGCAATAAATCTTTAAGCCGGTTCACGGGCTCCCAGGCCGCCTGCAATTTCTGCAGTCTGGAAGAGTCCGTATTCCATGTTTTTATGGAGTGTGTGAGGTTGCAGCCCCTGTTTCATTATTTAAAGGGGCTGCTCCTCAATTTCTGGTTGCACTTCAGTCCCACGCTCCTGATCTTTGGGCCTGTGCGGAGGGGAGCGGATAGGTCCGAGGGCCTCCTCGTAGGACTGCTCCTGGGCACGGCCAAGGGTGCCATCAGCCGATCTAGGCAGCGGGCGGTCGAGGGGGATGTTCAGCCCGACTGCCTGCCTCTCTTCTGCACCTACATCCGGGCCAGGATGTCCTTGGAAATGGAGAACGCGGTGTCCACCGGTACGCTCGCGGCCTTCCGCGAGAGGTGGGCACCGGAGGGACTGGAGTGCATCATCACCCCCGGCAACCAAATTTTAATTTGATTTTATATGTTTTAAAGTTTAATTTGTTTTAACTGCCGGTTTTAGTGTCCCCCTCCCCTTTTATAGGGGGCACTTGTAAAATGTATGATTTTAGTGCCCAAAAAAACCCACAAAAAACAAAAAAAACCTCAAAAAAACAAAAAATGGAGAAAAGGGCCTTGGAGTGCCCCCCCAGATTGGAAGGCACTTGACTTAACTGTTTTATTTTATCCAACCAAAAGAGTTGTATCTTTCCTGATCTTACCCCACCTGGAGTCTCCTCTACATTGTTTCGGATCTTCTCTTTCAGTGTGTTTAATTAATTAGATTATTTTGAGTGCAAGTTAGTCAAAGACATTGGCTTATGCATCAAGGTCTTGCTACACGGGGTACATATATCAAATACATATCATTACAAGTTGGGGATCTACCACAAAGTGTGAAATAATATAAACCTAAGGGTGTGCTGATATATTATGCCCAATATCCCACCAATGTGAATGTTGTACCCATGTGCAGCTATAGGTTTTGAGACAAGTCCTGTTAAACCCGCAAAGCATGGTACAGGAGGCACCACTAAAACCACCTCAGACTGGATTTGTACTGGCTTTTCCCCCGCTCTGTTACCTACAAAACACAATTACAGTTAAAGTTATAATTCAGTCTCAGAATCATTAGTACGTTGATTAAGTACATACAGTTTGTGCGACAATGATGTAGATAAGAAAACAGACATTGTAAAGAAACATCCAATCAACAAATCATGGGGCTAGAACCTCCACTTTTTTTGCATGCTTAACACCCACTTAATGCCCATTTTACCACTGAAATGACGTATAACGCCCATATATCGCCCATTTTGGCACAAAATGGAAACTGACGGGCTTTTTTAGGACACTTATTGACGAGCATTACTTTCCCTGTGTGCTTAACACCGGGAAAAGTTTTTACCGCCCGCCCACTTTTTGGGGGCGGAATCATCAGAATGGGCAAAATCAACGCCCTTAATATCGCCCAGCGTTACTTTCTGCACAGAATTAATGCCGAGATTCAATAATACCACCCATCCACTTTTTTTTGGCGTAAAGAGCACATTTGGCAAAACTAATGCCCAGGAGATCGCCCACCATCACTTTCATCACCTCGCACACTTCTCACCCACAATATCGCTCACCCAAAAAAACGCCCAGAAAAAGTGGAACTGTTCTGAACAAATGCCAGCGGTGTGGCTGGCATTTTTAAAATCGCAGGTTGCTTCATTCAAAAGGCTGCCTCAACTTCCAGGGAGTTTGCATTGACTCTGGAGTTCTTCTCAGGTGAAGTGAACATCTCAACAGACATATTTTCAGACTCTGGATTATTGGGGCTTTACTCCAGGTGTATTTTAGTGAGGAAATCATTGCTTCTGATTAATCGCTATTATACTTTCAATGCAATGGGGCCACCAAACAATAACTGTGCTTCAGCAGCGCTTCAGATGTCTTGACCACTCAGGAGGGGAGCTACAATACAACCTTCAGCAAGTAGGTAAATTCGTGGTCGTGTGCTGAATGCTGCACAACCTGCCTATCATGAAGGGCCAAGAATTGCCAAAAGGCACTGATGTTCCACTTCAGGAGAGAGAGGAGGAGGACGACGAGGGGCTGGACGCTGACCTAGGGCCAGACAATCAGGCTGGCTATGCAACCATGCCCACGACCCCCTCCAGACCACAGGAAAGGGCCCGTGGTGGCTACATAGCTGCAAGCCTCTCACGTGAGGAGCTGATATCTGAACGATTTGCCTGAAAGAGCGTTGATGTGAATGACAATGCTGACACACTGCTGTGTGTGTGCAACTCAGACATCGATGGTGCCCATCACCTTGGTGCCAGTTAAAGTTGACGTTGATTGAAGTTAAGTTGTATTTAACCCTTTCATGTTAAGGAATCACCAGTGTGTAATGGTCCAGCTATCTGAGCCAATGCGCAACAAGGTTATGTTCAATCAATAAATGTTATACTAACATTGTTCTGAAATCATAAGTATCACAGGCAAAAACACCCAACCCCTGCCCACACCCCACTTTTTCCACCATTGACATCAATCAAATGTTCAACATGTCCAGCAACACAGAATACAAAGGCAAAGCAGGAGGGTGGCCCCCTCCCCCCATACATTACAACAAATTGCATACATCCAGATGGAGATATAACACAGCCATCACCTATGGACTTGCACCTCACTTTCCTTCCCCCCTCCCCTTCTTCTCCCCACCTCTACCCCTTCCTGCCCACGCTCCACGGCACCTGGCCGAGAAGCACCTCAGGCGATGCCTCACTGGGGGGGGATGAAGGCAGATGCGGTCATTGCACAGGTACAGGAGCGGGAGGTGCCGAGGGGGCAACATTCTCTGATGCAGAAGCAGGATCTTGGTCCTTGCTTTCATCTGTCATTCGGTGAACCTAGGGGTGGGAGGCCTGTGGCAGCAGTGATCCTGGCTATCGCATCCAGGGCTTCCGCCATCGGTGGAATGTACTTGGTCATGGTGGCCAGGTGTCGGGAAATGCCTCCCAATGCTTTGATGAGCTGGTCACCAATGTCTACAGTCCTCCTGGACAACTGTGCCATCTCTCCGCTGTCATGTGGCGCTCATGGAACATACCTGCCGTGTCCACGAGACCTCCGCAGGGTCAGCGCCGTCCTAGGGACAAATAAGGTGCCCTGTGGCAAGGTGCTTGGGGCCGGTACCTCCAGAGTGGAGGCAGGAATGACCAGAGGACCACTAGATGGCCTTGGGGTGGAATGCCTTCTGGAGCGTGGCGATGCAGGTTCCTTGAAGTCCCGCTCTCATCCATGGAGAACAGACCCAGCGGATTGACGGGCGAGAATCGGAGCTCCTCAGCACCAGATGTTGGATCGTCCGGAGAGTCCGGCCCCGCGTCCCCACCTTCTGGCCTCTGTGGTCTTGCCTTGGGGCGCTCTGCTGACTGAGCTGCAAAACACAAATGAGGTTATTAGAGGAGAAGAGCATTCTAGGGTCACAAGGTGAGTCCAGCGCTACACACAGCATATGCACGACAAAAGCACCACTGCTCTCAAAATCATCGCAGACATCACATTTCATGACCATCAACACATTTCTATTGCAATGATTTTCATTAGGCTATCATTATTTCTATGACAATTTTAGAAATCATCTATCATATATGATTGTTCGGATATGAGTGGGTGTGGCATCTATTGACTTCACATCACGCAATGGTGTAAGCTTTACTCACGTGGCATCACTTTAGGGTCTACAGATGGGTCCATGGCTGTCCGGGGGTGCTTCCCCACAAGTACGAGCACACACTGTTCCATGTCAGTGATGTCGCTGGGGACTGGTGGCCCCCCACCCGTTCGCCTCTGCACGGACTTCATTGCCGATAGCTTCTTCTGTAAAAGGTAACAGGACGACATGGCATGAGATCATTGCATGGTATCATTGCTAAGTACTGTCACAGAGACTAATACAACACATAACTGACAGATGTAATCATGAAAATTATGAAAATGGTCATTCTTTACCTAAAGACATACACCGTAGCCACAGGCTTTGAGTAAAACATTCCAGGTAAAAATGGAAGACCTCACATCTGATGATAGTCACTCATGACTGTTACAAATCAAATTATATAAATACATAAGTACATGTAAATCAATGTAATAATTACTCTTGCGAATCCCACAAGGTCGTTCCATCGTTTGCGGCATTGATTGCCCTCACGAAGCTCATTGGTCACTGACGAGACCACCTCTGCTATCTCAGTCCATATCCTCTGGTATGCCTTTGGGGTGGGCTTCCCACGCCCTCCCTGTGTCAAATCACCCCAGCGTAACTTGACCTCCTGCAGGAGGGAGACATTTGCCTCATCTGAGAACCTCCTGGCTCTTTTGCACCCTCCAATATGCTCCTCTCCCACCTCACTGCTCTCTCCAGCGTCAGTCTCCACAGCGTGCTGTGATGCTTCCTCCTCTCTCTCCATTATAGGCCAAATTTGGGCAAATATGTGGCTGGTAACAGCTACTTTGTGTTTGCCTACTTGCTGTGAAGCTCTAAAGTCTCCCTCCTTCCTCCCAAAGCAGCCACACCACACCGAGACACACCTTCAGTTCCTCTGAGCTCCCTCTCTCTCTGTCTCCTTTTCTGCGCATGTCATGATGACCCTTGACCTCCTGAATTGCGGGAATCAAGCATTGCCATGCCATTGCTAAGGACAGCCACACTTTACGGCAGAAGGTTAAAAAAATTTAACGCTACCACCCATTTCATATCACTCACGGTAACGTCCATTTTCAAAAATGAAGACTAGGTGCTTTGAGAATGGGCGAGAAGTTGCCGATCTGAAAACCCTTTTTTACAGCCCACGCTGGAAATAACGCCCATTTTTGGGCGATAAGCACAAAGTGGAGGTTCTAGCCCATGGACTTAAAAGATTCTCCAGATCTCACTTTTACTCATATCCATCTTGGGGATAATTCTTGCTAAATTTCAATCCCTCTATCAGGCACCAGTGTGTGTAACTCTATCCTGATTTTTTTTCATTAATTAGATAGTTTCTCGATGGAGTATGAATCAATTGTCTCACTTCCCTGAGCCACATTAACCATTTTACGTCTTCTGTTGTCAAGTAACTAAGCATGTCTTGAGACCCTTTCTTCAGTGCAAATTCATTATGTATTTCTGTATGCAAATTGCTTCATACGTAACAAATCACGTCTGCACTCTTACACCAGTGTCTCTGTGTCATCTGATACAAGCCATCTCAGGTTTTCAGGTGATCTTATCAAAAGATTGCCTGGAGATCTTTGCTCATCTTCCACTGCAAGTTCCTGATGAGTTAGGTAGTGGACAGGCTATTAATACAGTTTTCTTTTTTAAAAGGTTCATAGGCAAGGACACAAATGTCTCCAAGAGAAAGCTATCGGTTTACTATTCTTACTACACTTTCCTGACTTTCACCGGAATGTTAGAAGACTTCCCATTTGGTGGTGCATTTTCCCTGTTTCTATCATGCATCTTAAGTGGGACATCCCATTAATTACTATTCATATCATGAGCTCTGGAGTAGACTTACTGTCCAATACAATATTAAAGATAGAAAACATAGATCAAACGTTCCAACTTGGCCCAAGTTACTAACATTTTTCTAAAATTCTTTATAACCCGTACATTTTATTTTCTTTCTGGCACGTGGGAATACATTCACTTACAATTAAGAAACTTAAATTAATAATGACCAATATTTTTTAAAGTTCATGCAGCAATGCTAAAGTTGTTTGGTGAACTAATTATCATCATAGGCAGTCCCTCGGAATCGAGGAGACTTGCTTCCACTCTTAGAATGAGTCCTTAAGTGGCTGTACAATCCAATACGAGAGCCACAATCTCTGTCACAGGTGGGACAGATAGTCGTTGAGGATAAAGGAGGGTGGGACAGATTTGCCGCACGCTCTTTCCACTGCCTGTGCTTGATTTCTGTGCTCTCGGCGATGAGACTCGAGTTGCTCAGCGCCCTCCTGGATGCACTTCCTCCACTTAGGGCAGTCTTTGGCCAGGGACTCTCAGGTGTCAGTGGGGATGTTGCACTTTATCAGGGAGGCATTGAGGGTGTCTTTGTAACGTTTCCTTTGCCCACCTTTGGCTCATTTTCCGTTAAGGAGTTCCGAGTAGAGCGCTTGCTTTGGGAGTCTCGTGTCTGGCATGCAGACAATGTGGCCTGCCCAGTGGAGCTGATCAAGTGTGGTCAGTGCTTCAATGCTGGGGATGTTGGCCTGGTCGAGGACGCTAATGTTGGTGCGTCTGTCCTCCCAGGGGATTTGTAGGATCTTGCGGAGACATCGTTGGTGGTATTTCTCCAGTGACTTGAGGTGTCTACTGTACATGGTGCATGTCTTTAAGCCATACAGGAGGGTGGGCATTATTATAACCCTGTAGACCATGAGCTTGGAGGTAGATTTGAGGGCATCGCCTTCAAACACTCTTTTCCTCAGGCGGCCGAAGGCTGCACTGGCGCACTGGAGGCGGTGTTGAATCTCGTCATCAATGTCTACTCTTGTTGATAAGAGGCTCCCGAGGTATGGGAAATGGTCCGCGCCGTGGATCTTGATGACTGGGGGGAAGTGCTGTGCGGCGAGGACAGGCTGGTGGAGGACCTTTGTCTTACAGACGTGTAGCGTAAGGCCCATGCTTTTGTAACGTCTCAGTAAATATGTCGACTGTGTCCTGGAGTTCAGCCTCTGTATGTGTGCAGACGCAGGCGTTGCCCGCGTACTGTAGCTCGACGACAGAGGTCAGCGGAAAGGGTTAACTCCTTTGGAGGTTTGCAAGAAGGCAAAGCAAAATATGACGTCATTACTTTTTTTTTGAAATCCTTTCCCATTATGAGAGATGTGCTCACAATTTACAAGGCTACTTCCATATCTTATCTCAATCTCCCCACCTCGAGCACGAATGTCTCTCATCAGAGAAAATGGCATTTTAGATTGCCTCTAAACTTTCCAGCATTATTTCCAAACTGTCCAGTATTATCCACTTTAAAAAGATTTCCAAACTCAAGATTTTCCAATACAACCAAAATGTTCAACAAGGAGTATCATCTCAAACATCTCAAAATTTCAATTCAAATACTGCCAA
Source organism: Pristiophorus japonicus (assembly GCF_044704955.1). Classification (NCBI taxonomy): domain Eukaryota; kingdom Metazoa; phylum Chordata; class Chondrichthyes; family Pristiophoridae; genus Pristiophorus; species Pristiophorus japonicus. The sequence continues at coordinate 410,203,723 of NC_091977.1, forward strand.
TCTTTTTATTTAAAGCTCTTTTACTGCACTAGAAACTTTCACATAATTTAAAATAACGTTTTCCAAACAACCAAATGGATTAGATAAAATAAAACAAAATAACACAGCAAGTTATGTCACTTTTCATATTCTTCTTTCTTCACATGCCTTTCCAGATTACTGTAAAAATACTGAATATAACTGGAGAAACATTAGTTTTTGTATTTAACAAACATCATAATTCAGTCTCACAAAAGGAAAAAGAGGGTGGAGCTAAAACAAACCTACAGGCACACTTTTTTAAAGACAGACTTCAAACAAAAGGAATACTGTAGCTTTTTAAACATTCATACATGCTTTGTAAAAAGACATTAACATTCACACTGAAAACAAAATAAAACTGTAGAACATCAGAAAAGAAACATGATCTTCCCTCTTCTCCTTTATTCCATCATAACTATTCTATCCTTTCTCCCATAAGCCAGTTTTCAATTTCTGATGTTTTCTACTGAATCCCAATCCACTAGCAAAGTATGGTGGCAGCCTTCATGATCAGTGGCCCGACAAAGGGTCGTCCTTCTTCCCCATACCCGACAGGAGAAGGCGTGGTCACCGAGGAGGCCAGTGACCATCACTGGCGCCATGAGGCTGGGAACGCATCTCCGCTACGAGAAACAGCTGAAACGTTTCCCCCCCCCCCCCCCGCCTGACTGTGCTTCATGGTTTCAAATAATGCCGAAAGGCATTCTACCTCCTGCTGCAAAGCCTTCAATTCAAGCTCATTAATCTCACAGATTGGAGATTGGTAATGTGGGCCATTATACAGATGTCTATCATTGCAGTTGCGAGCATAGTGTCCAGGTTTATAACAAATTACATTGTTTTTGTCTCCCGACTGGGGTGGGGTTTGTGGAATCGGAGGATCCTTCACCGCCGACACCTTGGACTCAGTAGGGATGAGAGATCATTTAACCCGATCCCAAACTCGAATGCAAAAGTCCATCAGATCAGCCCACGGGGTTCCCTGATGGATGGATGGTAATACCAAGAATGTCCCTCATGGGGGGGGGGGATAAGAGAGCATTGATGAATATCAGCTTAAATCCCTCAGTTTTCCAAAACCCTTGACCATCACAGTTTTCCCGGATATGATCATACAAATCATACAATCGATTTGCAAAGGTGTTCATTAGATTCTTGCCGGGCTTCCCCAGCCTCGTGGGTGAAATTGACTGAGTTCATGCCCAAACAGGTACAAATTGCATCCATGACATTCCACCAACCTTTATTTCTATCGTAGGATTTCTGTAGGAGTGAGGCCTTAAGTTACTTTGAGGCACATGCCAACAGAATTTGTTTTAAATCTGTCAACTCTAACACAGGGTGACAGCAATGGAAATCACCCCAGTCCCTTGTTAGGGCAACTGGGTTTGTCACCCAGTGTATTGGCCCCATTTCTTCGGCCAATGCTTTGCACTCTGGCGGCTTCAAACTTCTACTGGTAGTATATGTTTCCTCATTTGTAGGTAGGTTGCAGGCTATAGAGGAGGTATCATTATCGAATTCATTGTCCGAGGGTGTATGGTCATCAAATCGAGTCGTAGTAGTGAGTATATTAATCTGATTGGTTTCTGCCGGGGCAGTTTGTCCTGGGTAGGGAGGGGGAGGCACAGAGGGTGAGAGATTATTTTGGTAAATGTGGTTATTATTGCACTGGGCTTTTCCTATTAGATTGTCCAAATTAATAATTTGGATTTCCTGGTTTAAGGCGAATAATGGCTGTAACAGCAGCAGTTTGTCTCCCCATTTTTCCTTTCAATTCCAGGATTTGTAATTCGCATTGAGTATGGTCAGTGCTTGCCCGAGGGGGTTTCTTGAGCAATTCTCTCAAGGCACCCCCTGGCGTCCTCAAGTTGTGAGATCAGGGATTCATTTTTAATTTCTAAAGCCTTGTTATCCTCATAGACCTGATGGCGGCGTCTTGAAGCAATTCGTGCTTTATCTGTCGAGGCTTACTCTTGATGGAGAAGAGCACAGGCTGTAAAATGTCTGTCCTGCCAGTCCTGTAAATCCCTTTCAAGTTGTGCATTTCTCTCTTTTAGGAGTACAACTTCGCCTCCCAAACGAATGGCACATAAGTGGGCTGCATAAGCCAACCTAGTTCTTGATTCCTTAACTTTACATTTCTTCACATCTACCTGGGATGCTATCTTGCCCCAAATCTCAGAGAAACTCTTCCCATTCTTCTCGTCACCCTGCACTATCTCGATTACCACTTGGGCCCCCAGGGGCCCCTAACTTATCTGAGAGACTGTTCACAACTTTGTCTCTAAAATACGCAGCTGCCATCCCGATAACAACGCCTGGTATCTTTATAAACCAAAACCGTCTTTAACTCTTTTCAACCCTAATAACCCTTTTGCACTCCTGGCTGGCTCACCATTGTTGGAAACCACCTTTTCAGGCTATCTCTGGCTACCTTAATAATCAGGTTCGACTGCAAATCAATATGGTGCATACATTGGGCTCAAATTTGGTCCAGCCCTTTTTTCGGCGCACTTACTGGAGATGCGCCGCTTTTCTCCATTGATAAGAGCGCCGAAAAAATTGCTCCTCACTTTGGCCGCTGTCCGACCTCTCCTTGGTCTTCGCGCAGTGTGGACAGTCAGGTCGGGGGTGGAGCCAGCGTCCTGCGTTGAAAACAGTGCTGGGACGTCTGCACATGTGCAGTGGAGTGTCCGCGCATGTGCAGTATATCCTCACCCCCAGCCTCTCTGTGTGCGTACTGCAGTCGCTGTGTGTGTGGGACCCGATGCCCGCCCCCGATCGCTGACCGAGTGGCCTCCCGGTGCGATTGATCTCAGGTTTGAAATTTTATGCACTGTAGCTATTTTTGAACTTTCTTAATGGCTTGTCATTTTCCTGGACTTTTGGATATTTTGAAAAAATTATGTAAATATGTTTTGTCTCTTGTGAATAGTGGTGACCATTTGTCAAGTCTATACACCTGGTGCTATTGTGACAGAAGAACATAAGTGACGGAGGAACACTAAGAGAATATCTTATTTATTGAAGTAGACTTTATTTAGATAATATGGGCTCAATTTTGGCCCAGTATAATTATTGCAAACAAATAATTGTTTAAGTTAGTTGTGAGATTAGGGCAGTTTAATTCAACTATCTTTTACTTCTTTTATTTTTGTAGTTTAAGCTTCCATGAATGCTTCTGTTATATAGTAAATTAACTTTGCAAAGTTTGTCATATGATGTCCTGTTTGATCCTATTCATATTCTTTAGTCAAGTCATTAAGTTCTGCTGGCCTCTGATATACCTACCTGCGCTGATTTCTTAACTCTCCACAAGGGTTTTCTGAAGTGGCTACATATACTGGTCTAAGTAGATTTGGAGTAACTATTAGCTGGCCAAAGTGGCCTAAATGCCCAAAACTGTAATAGGTGGCTGGTAACGCCCACTTTTGAGAAAAACTAAACTAAACTAAAAAAAATCAGAACTGTTATATATGTGGACTTGTATTTACTCTGTACAGCTACCAGAGGGCTCATTTCCCGGGGTCCCAAGGGATCCCATAAGAAGGCTTCACAGGTTGGACAAGCAATCTGGAGACCTGCAGTGAAAGACTAAGGTCACACTTTACTTTGAGCTCACAGTGTTCAGTCTGACTCTTTCTCCATACTCAACAACTGGCGATGAGATACAGATAGCAAACCCAAAGATGCAGAGAACAGTGGGCATCCTGGAGAAATTTTCAGAGGGAGATGATTGGGAAACTTTTGTGGAGCGACTCGACCATTACTTGGTGGCCAATGAGCTAGATGGGGAAGAGAGCACTGCCAAACGTAGAGCGATCCTCCTCACCGTCTGTGGGGCACCAAGGTATGGCCTCATGAAGAATCTGCTCACTTCAGGAAACCCACGGAGAAATCGTATGACAATTTGTGCACACTGGTCCAAGAGCATTTGAACCCGAAGGAAAGCGTTCTGATGGCGAGGTACCGGTTCTATACCTACAAAAGGTCTGAAGGCCAGGAAGTGGCGAGTTATGTCGCCGAGCTGAGACGCCTTGCAGGACATTGCGAATTTGAAGGACAGTGGAGCACATGCTCAGAGACTTTTTCGTACTTGGCATTGGCCACGAAACCATACTTCGCAAGCTTTTGACTGTAGAGACCCCAACGTTGAGTAAAGCCATAGCGATAGCCCAGGCCTTCATTGCCACCAGTGACAATGCGAAGCAAATCTCTCAGCACACAAGTGCTGCTACAAGTACTGTGAACAAAGTGATGTTGTTTTCGAATCATAACGTACAGGCAGATCCCATAACATACCTGCAGCTACACATCCGCAGATGTCTCAGAGTCCACCATCAAGGGTGATGAATGCAAGGCCATTAACACCTTGTTGGCGCTGCGGGGGTGATCATCGTTTCCATTCAAACGATACGTTTGCAAGGGCTGTGGAAGAATGGACCACCTCCAATGAGTGTGCAGGCGAGCTGCTAAGCCTGTTAAACTTGCAAACCACCACGTTGCAGAGGAGGACAGATCCACAGAGGATCATTACGAACCAGAGCCTCAGATACAGCAGGCAAAGGTACATGGGGTGCACACATTCACTATGAGTTGTCCCCCGATAATGCTGAATATTGAAATAAATGGGCTCCCGGTGTCACTGGAGCTGGACACGAACGCAAGCCAGTCCATCATGGGCAAAAAGACTTTCGAAAGGTTGTGGTGCAACAAGGCCTCAAGACCGATCTTAACTCCAGTTTGCACGAAACTAAGAACTTACACGCAAGAACTGATTCCTGTAATTGACAGTGCTACCGTAAAGATTTCCTACGATGGAGCGGTGCACAAGCTACCAGTCTGGGTGGTACCGGGCGATGGTCCAATGCTGCTCGACAGGAGTTGGCTGGGAAAGATACGCTGGAACTGGGACGAGGTCCGAGCGTGATCGCCTGCTAACGACACTTCATGTGCCCAGGTCTTAAACAAATTTCCTTTGCTGTTCGAACCAGGTATCGGGAAATTCCAAGGAGCAAAAGTGCAGGTCCACCTAATTCCGGGGGCACGACCTGTCATGTATTCAGCACACAAATCACTGACGCCACAAGGTCTGGTGTTGATCTAACTGCTGTGACCTTAGTCCTTTATTGAACAGCTCCAGAGTGCTCCACAGGTGTGGTGGGCAGCCTTTTATACTGCCTCGTGCAGGTACTTTCAGGTCTCCCACCACAGCGCCCTCTGTGATGCACCATTGTACTTATCATACATTTAATGTACCAGAGCAATACACAACATTACTGTCGCCCCCCAGTTCAAAAAGCCATTGCTTGAATCCCCTAAATCGAAAGATGTTGGTAATGTTGGTCACTGATCCATGTCCCTGAATTTAAACACAGTGACCATTCAGCATTGAAATATTATTTCTTATCATAAATCCATCATCCTACATTCACATAGCACTCTTAGACTCACTCTAGCCTTACAAAAGTTCAAAAGTCTTTATGTGGGGACCGCACTGGTGTGAGGCCCTTTTAAGACTCCCGGGAGCATTTCCCTTTTAAGACGCCATCTTGTGGCTCCCACGAGGCTTCCGTTGGGCGACGCCATCTTAGGTGTTCTGCTGGCCTAGAAAGGAGAAGAAGAAACAAGGGAGGAGGGAAAGGGAAGTTTGTGTAAGTGTTTGAGAGATTGTGGGAATGTCAGGAAGAGGAAAAGGGAATTTTGCAGTGTTTTTAGGAAGGTTTCAGGCACCCGATGCCAGAATCGATTAGTTCCAGGTCCGTGGCACAAAGTTCTCTCCATTTGTCCAGCTGCTGCTGCCGCCCGACTAACCAGAAAGAGGAATAAGAACATCAGCGGCAGGGCCGGTTTGCTTGCTGGCGCGCCTGCCGCCTCCGCAGCCCTCTCTCCTGCGGCCGCCGTGGCCGCTACCATCGCGGCCGCTGCCACCGCCCGACTGCTCCGCTGCGTGGGCCCCCCGGATCCGCCGGCCACCGATGGGTCTCCCGCTTCTCGCCCGCAGCGCCCCGCCGGCCCACACCCCAGCAATGGGCCCGCACCTGTGACTTTGAGTGAAGGCTGAGGCTGCAGGATTGCTTGGGGCCAGGAGTTCTGGGCTGCTGCCGCAGCTCCAGCTCGGTTGGCGCTGCTCTTTGGAGACCCGGGAGCAGCAGTCTCTGGAGGAGTGAAGAAGTCTTCCCAGCTCCCACAAACCTTTCCCATCCATCTCCTGCCGAGGAGCGCGGCCCATCGCCTGAAATGACCCATAAGGGTAAACCATGCGTCTCGCCCCCGTGAGATACCTGCACATCTGCTCTGCTGAGAACAGGTATCAATTCCATAGTGTAAGTACGCAGCTTTGCCGTCACCGGGACCAGCTTGGGTCGTGCGGCCGGGTTACCCCACAGCTTATCAAAAGTTCTCTGACTCATCAACGACGGACCAGATCCCGTATCCACTGCCATACTCACTGGGTCTCCGTCAATTTTTACTTCCATTATCACTGGGGGCGAATCGTCGGTGCACGTATACAGTCCCAACCCCTCATCTTCTTCTACCTGCTCCTCGCTGAAGAGTGAATCATCCACCATCTCCTCAGCCACGTGGTGAGTCTTATTTCTTTTACACATGCGCTGAAGGTGGCCTTTAATGTGGCAGATATTGCACGTGTACTCCGCAAACCTGCACTGGTGAGCCCCATGGCTTCCTCCGCAGCGCCAACATGGTGCTGCTTGATTGGCCCCCCTCAGCGGACTCTGAGTTCCAGGACCCCGAGGTCCGTGCTCTCTGCCGCGGGCAGAGCCACGTTCTGCAGTTTTGTCCATGATGGGCGCTATCCTGTGGACAGTGCCTGCCGGGTTCGGGACTGTGTGGATCATTTGCTTGGTGCTGCAAGTCGAGTTCATATATGCCCGGCTGATGGTGATGGCCTTTTTCAGGGTGACTGTGGGTTCCATGACTAACAGCTGGTGAAGGAGGCCCTCATGGCCAATCCCCGTAACGAAAACGTCCTGCAACGCCTCATCAAGGTGTGCGCCAAAATCACATGGCGCCGCGTGTCTCCTGAGGTCCGCAGCATATTTGGTTACATCCTGGCCCTCAGGTCTGCAGTGATGGTAAAATTTGTAACTGGCCATGAGGATACTCTCCTTCGGTTTCAACTAGCCACGAATGAGTGCGATCAGCTCCTCATATGACTTGTCCCTGGCGCTCCCGGGTGCCAGCAAATCCCTGACGAGACAGTAAACCTCATCTCCACAACTGGAAAGCAATATCGCCTTATGCTTATCGCTCATTGCGTCCGTGTCCTCCGTCAGATCGTTTGCTGTGAAGTAGTACTCGAGCCTTTCCGTAAAGGCCTCTCAATCATTGCCCACGGTAAAATCCTTTAGTGAGCCCAGAGTAGCCATGGTTGTGGAATTCGTCCGCTTCCTCGTTGCCAATGTGGTGTATGTAGCACTCAAATCACTGACTCCACACGGTCTGGTGTAAGTCTAACTGCTGTGACCTTCGCCCTTTATTGTTCAGCTCCAGAGTGCTCCACAGGTGTGGCGGACAGCCTTTTATACTGTCTCGTGCAGGTACTTTCAGGTCTCCCACTACAGCGCCCTCTGTGGTGCACCATTGTACTTATCATACATTTAATGTACCAGAGCAATACACAACACGACCCATCCATCACAAGGCGAGAGCAGTACCATACATGATGAGAGAAAGGGTAGAGATCGAGCTAGACCGACTGCAACAAGAGGGCATCATTTCACCGATCGAGTTCAGCGAGTGGGCCAGTCCTATTGTCCCAGTCCTCAAGGGAGACGGCACCGTCAGAATCTGTGGTGATTACAAAGTAACTATCAATCGTTTCTCCCTGCAGGACCAATACCCATTACCAAAAGCCGACGACCTCTTTGCAATGCTGGTGGGAGAAAAGACGTTCACGAAGCTGGATCTGACTTCAGCCTACATGATGCAGGAACTGGAGGAATCATCGAAGGTCCTCACCTGCATCAACACGCACAAAGGTCTTTTTGTTTATAACAGATGCCCGTTTGGAATCCGAACAGCGGCGGCGATATTCCAGAGAGACATGGAAAGTTTACTGAAGGCGGTCCCGCACACCGTGGTCTTCCAGGACGACATCTTGGTCACGGGACGGAACACTGTCGACCACCTGCAGAACCTGGAGGAGGTTCTTAGTCAATTCAAACGCGTGGGACTCAGGTTAAAATGTTCGAAGTGAGTTTTCCTGGCACCTGAAGTGGAATTCCTGGGAAGGAGGATTGCGGCGGATGGCATCAGGCCCACCAACGCGAAGATGGAGGCAATCGAGAACGCACCGAGGCCACAGAATGTGACGGAGCTGCGGTCGTATCTGGGATTCTTGAACTACTTTGGTAACTTCTTACCGGGTCTCAGCACCCTGCTAGAACCACTGCATGTCATACTATGAAAAGGGGGCGAATGGGTTTGGGGCAAAAGCCAAGAAAATGACTTTTTAAAAGCGAGAAAATTGTTATGCTCAAACAAATTGCTTGTGTTGTATAATCCATGTAAGCGTTTGGTACTAGCATGTGATGCGTCGTCATATGGCGTGTATTGCAGCAAGCTAATGATTTTGTGAAACTGCAACCGGTTGCTTATGAATCCAGGAGTCTGTCTAAGGCCAAGAGAGCCTACAGCATGATTGAAAAAGAAGCATTAGCGTGTGTCTATGGGGTAAAGAAAATGCATCAATACCTGTTTGGGCTAAAATTTGAATTGGAAATTGACCATAAGCCACTTATATTCCTGCTTTCCGAGAGTAAAGGGATAAATACCAACGATTCGGCCCACATCCAGAGATGGGCTCTCACGTTGTCCGCATACAACTAGGCCATTCGTCACAGGCCAGGCACAGAAAACTGCGCCGATGCTCTCAGTAGGCTGCCATTGTCTACCACAGGGGTGGAAATAGCACAGCCCGCAGATCTAGCCATGGTTATGGAAGCATTTGAGAGTGAGCAATCACCCGTCACTGCCGGCAGATCAAAACTTGGACAAGCCAGGACCCCTTATTACCTCAAAAACTGTGTGCTTCACAGGAGCTGGTCCAGTGTCCCAGTGGAAATGCAGAAAGAGATAAAGCCGTTCCAGCGGTGCAAAGATGAATTGTCTATATAGGCAGACTGCCTTCTGTGGGGCAATCGAGTAGTGGTCCCCAAGAAGGGCAGAGACACTTTAATCATTGACCTCCACAGCACCCACCCAGGCATCATAATGATGAAAGCGATAGCCAGATTCCACGTTCACAGATGTAATACATGTTCGCAGTTAAGCAATGTACCCGGGAGGCGCCGCTAAGTTTATGGTCTTGGCCCTCCAAGCCGTGGTCTAGGGTACACATCGACTATGCAGGCCCATTCTTGGGTAAAATGTTCCTTGTGGTTGTAGATGCATACTCCAAGTGGATTGAATGTGAGATAATGTCGGCTAGCACGTCCACTGCCATTACTGAAAGCCTGCAAGCCATGTTCGCCACACACGGCTTACCCGATGTCCTGGTGAGTGACAACGGGTCATGTTTTACCAGTGCTGAGTTCAAAGAATTCATGACCTGTAATGGGACCAGCGTCCAATGGTCAGGCAGAGAGAGCAGTGCATACCATCAAGCAAGGCTTGAAGAGGGTAACTGAAGTCTCACTGCAGATCGCCTATCCCGAGTCCTGCTTAGCTACCGCACAAGACCCCACTCACTCACTGGGATCCCACCTGCTGAATTGCTCATGAAAAGAGCACTTAAGACAAGGCTCTCGTTAGTTCACCCTGATCTACATAAACAGGTAGAGAGCAGGCGGCTTCAACAAATTGCATACCATGATAGCGCAAATGTGTTATGCAAGATTAAAGTCAATGATCCTGTATTTGTATTAAATTATTGCCAAGGTCCCAAGTGGCTTCCTGGCACTGTCGTGGCCAAAGAGGGGAGCAGGGTGTTTCGGGTCAAACTTTCAAATGGACTCATTCACCGGAAACACTTGGACCAAATCAAACTCAGATTCAAGGACTACCCTGAGCAACCCACCTTTTTTGATCCCCCAACGCACACACCAGTAGCAACGGACACCACAGTTGACCACGAAGCAGAACCCATCATCCACAGCAGCCCTGCAGGGCCCAACACACCAGGCAGCCCAGCAAGGCCAGCTGCACAGCAGCCCAGCGAAGGTCCAACAAATGATTCAACAACACCAGCTTTCACACCGAGACGATCTGCCAGGACAAGAAGGGCCCCAGATCGACTCATACTGTAAATAGTTACACTATTGATTTTGGGGGGAATGTTTTGTTATATATGTGGACTTGTAGTTACTCTGAACAGCCACCAGAGGGCTCATAGAAACATAGAAACATAGAAAATAGGTGCAGGAGTAGGCCATTCAGCCCTTCTAGCCTGCACCGCCATTCAATGAGTTCATGGCTGAACATGAAACTTCAGTACCCCCTTCCTGCTTTCTCGCCATAACCCTTGATCCCCCGAGTAGTAAGGACTTCATCTAACTCCCTTTTGAATATATTTAGTGAATTGGCCTCAACTACTTTCTGTGGTAGAGAATTCCACAGGTTCACCACTCTCTGGGTGAAGAAGTTTCTCCTCATCTCGGTCCTAAATGGCTTACCCCTTATCCTCAGACTGTGACCCCTGGTTCTGGACTTCCCCAACATTGGGAACATTCTTTCTGCATCTAACCTGTCTAAACCCGTCAGAATTTTAAACGTTTCTATGAGATCCCCTCTCATTCTTCTGAACTCCAGTGAATACAAGCCCAGTTGATCCAATCTTTCTTGATAGGTCAGTCCCGCCATCCCGGGAATCAGTCTGGTGAACCTTCGCTGCACTCCCTCAATAGCAAGAATGTCCTTCCTCAAGTTAGGAGACCAAAACTGTACACAATACTCCAGGTGTGGCCTCACCAAGGCCCTGTACAACTGTAGCAACACCTCCCTGCCCCTGTATTCAAATCCCCTCGCTATGAAGGCCAACATGCCATTTGCTTTCTTAACCGCCTGCTGTACCTGCATGCCAACCTTCAATGACTGATGTACCATGACACCCAGGTCTCGTTGCACCTTCCCTTTTCCTAATCTGTCACCATTCAGATAATAGTCTGTCTCTCTGTTTTTACCACCAAAGTGGATAACCTCACATTTATCCACATTATACTTCATCTGCCATGCATTTGCCCACTCACCTAACCTATCCAAGTCACTCTGCAGCCTAATAGCATCCTCCTCGCAGCTCACACTGCCACCCAACTTAGTATCATCTGCAAATTTGGAGATACTGCATTTAATCCCCTCGTCTAAATCATTAATGTACAATGTAAACAGCTGGGGCCCCAGCACAGAACCTTGCGGCACTCCACTAGTCACTGCCTGCCATTCTGAAAAGTACCCGTTTACTCCTACTCTTTGCTTCCTGTCTGACAACCAGTTCTCAATCCACATCAGCACACTACCCCCAATCCCATGTGCTTTAACTTTGCACATTAATCTCTTGTGTGGGACCTTGTCGAAAGCCTTCTGAAAGTCCAAATATACCACATCAACTGGTTCTCCTTTGTCCACTTTACTGGAAACATCCTCAAAAAATTCCAGAAGATTTGTCAAGCATGATTTCCCTTTCACAAATCCATGCTGACTTGGACCTATCATGTCACCATTTTCCAGATGCACTGCTATGACATCCTTAATAATTGATTCCATCATTTTACCCACTACTGAGGTCAGGCTGACCGGTCTATAATTCCCTGTTTTCTCTCTCCCTCCTTTTTTAAAAAGTGGGGTTACATTGGCTACCCTCCACTCCATAGGAACTGATCCAGAGTCAATGGAATGTTGGAAAATGACTGTCAATGCATCCGCTATTTCCAAGGCCACCTCCTTAAGTACTCTAGGATGCAATCCATCAGGCCCTGGGGATTTATCGGCCTTCAATCCCATCAATTTCCCCAAAACAATTTCCCGACTAATAAAGATTTCCCTCAGTTCCCCCTCCTTACTAGACCCTCTGACCCCTTTTATATCCGGAAGGTTGTTTGTATCCTCCTTAGTGAATACCGAACCAAAGTACTTGTTCAATTGGTCCGCCATTTCTTTGTTCCCCGTTATGACTTCCCCTGATTCTGACTGCAGTGGACCTACGTTTGTCTTCACCAACCTTTTTCTCTTTACATACCTATAGAAACTTTTGCAATCCGCCTTAATGTTCCCTGCAAGCTTCTTCTCGTACTCCATTTTCCCTGTCCTAATCAAACCCTTTGTCCTCCTCTGCTGAGTTCTAAATTTCTCCCAGTCCCCAGGTTCGCTGCTATTTCTGGCCAATTTGTATGCCACTTCCTTGGCTTTAATACTATCCCTGATTTCCCTAGATAGCCACGGTTGAGCCACCTTCCCCTTTTTATTTTTACGCCAGACAGGAATGTACAATTGTTGTACTTCATCCATGCGGTCTCTAAATGTCTGCCATTGCCCATCCACAGTCAACCCCCTAAGTATCATTCACCAATCTATCCTAGCCAATTCACGCCTCATACCTTCAAAGTTACCCTTCTTTAAGTTCTGGACCATGGTCTCTGAAATTACTGTTTCATTCTCCATCCTAATGCAGAATTCCACCATATTATGGTCACTCTTCCCCAAGGGGCCTCGCACAATGAGATTGCTAATTAATCCTCTCTCATTACACAACACCCAGTCTAAGATGGCCTCCCCCCTAGTTGGTTCCTCAACATATTGGTCTAGAAAACCATCCCTTATGCACTCCAGGAAATCCTCCTCCACCGTATTGCTTCCAGTTTGGCTAGCCCAATCTATGTGCATATTAAAGTCACCCATTATAACTGCTACACCTTTATTGCATGCACCCCTAATTTCCTGTTTGATGCCCTCCCCAACATCCCTATTACTGTTTGGAGGTCTGTACACAACTCCTACTAACGTTTTTTGCCCTTTGGTGTTCTGCAGCTCTACCCATATAGATTCCACATCCTCCAAGCTAATGTCTTTCCTAACTATTGCATTAATCTCCTCTTTAACCAGCAATGCTACCCCACCTCCTTTTCCTTTTATTCTATCCTTCCTGAATGTTGAATACCCCTGAATGTTGAGTTCCCAGCCCTGATCATCCTGGAGCCACGTCTCCGTAATCCCAATCACATCATATTTGTTAACATCTATTTGCACAATTAATTCATCCACCTTATTGCGGATACTCCTTGCATTCAGACACAAAGCCTTCAGGCTTGTTTTATTAACACCCTTTGTCCTTTTAGAATTTTGCTGTACAGTGGCCCTTTTTGTTTTTTGCCTTGGGTTTCTCTGCCCTCCACCTTTCCTCATCTCCTTTCTGTCTTTTGCTTTTGTCTCCTTTTTGTTTCCCTCTGTCTCCCTGCATTGGTTCCCATCCCCCTGCCATATTAGTTTAAATCCTCCCCAACAGCACTAGCAAACACTCCCCCTAGGACATTGGTTCCAGTCCTGCCCAGGTGCAGACCGTCCGGTTTGTACTGGTCCCACCTCCCCCAGAACCGGTCCCAATGCCCCAGGAATTTGAATCCCTCCCTGCTGCACCATTGCTCAAGCCACGTATTCATCTGAGCTATCCTGCGATTCCTACTCTGACTAGCACGTGGCACTGGTAGCAATCCCGAGATTACTACTTTTGAGGTCCTACTTTTTAATTTAGCTCCTAGCTCCTTAAATTCATTTCGTAGGAACTCATCCCTTTTTTTACCTATGTCATTGGTACCAACGTGCACCACGACAACTGGCTGTTCTCCCTCCCTTTTTAGAATGTCCTCCACCCGCTCCGAGACATCCTTGACCCTTGCACCAGGGAGGCAACATACCATCCTGGAGTCTCGGTTGCGGCCGCAGAAACGCCTATCTATTCCCCTTACAATTGAATCCCCTATCACTATCGCTCTTCCACTCTTTTTCCTGCCCTCCTGTGCAACACCCCGAATTCCAAGGGATCCCATAATTCCTTGGGAGCACAGGTATTTAAGAAGGCTTCACAGGTTGGAGAGACACTCTGGAGACCTGCAATAAAAGACTAAGGTCACACTTTACTTTGAGCTCACAGTGTTCAGTCTGACTCTTTCTCCATACTCAACAGCAACTAACTCACTTACACTGGCGCACATTGAATGTGCAGAATGGGGATTTTTAAGGTATTCCAGAAAAATCAAGTTGCTCCAAAAAAAACGGAGCAACTCCTGGCCAATTTTGAGCCCATTGTGTTTATTCAGAGTTTAGGACAGAATATAACACATGCGTTATACAGCAAAAGCATACGACTGTGACAAGCAGTTCTCCAGCTTATATCATCTCTTCCTTTCGTCTAGAACCCCAGGAGTGGTTGACTTCAATGAGCAGGATCCACTCTCGAAAGAGCGTTCAACCAGCTCACCCCTGTGTGATTCTTCTTCCCCGATCTGTCTGAATGAGCCCTAATGGTGTTTCTTTTATCCTATGTTTAGTGGTGGGCCTGGGATCGAATTATTGACATGGCTATTTGACCTATGGAGGCTCCCTTATAAACTTATTACCCAATAGTATTTTTAGTTCTTTGTCTGCACTTGTCGATGAAGACCCACTCCAAAGGAGAGATCTTTACAACCATTATACACCTTTCTAGTTTATAGTTTTGAAGGCCAATCCATCCATCTGGACCCCTCTTATCTGTGAAGCCCGGTTCCCTCCTAGCTATATTCTCTTATCGCATTCTGCCTTGTCCTCCCTCCTCCAACTGGTGCATGTCTCAGGGCAACCTTAGGCCATTAAATCAGGGGCCCAGGCTAGAACTAGCTTATTTCAGCCAGTCGTCATGAATACCCTAACTCCCATTCCTTCTATTCTATGTCTTTTATACCAATTAACTTTTAATATCTGTTAAACAAACTCCAAATTCTATCTTAGCATTATATTTGGTTATTAGTAATAATGGAAGAAACATTACGTTGGGCCTTCATTGGCCAAATTAAAGACTAAGTCAAAATGTTATGCATTCTCTAATCTAACTCATTAAAAACACTGTCTCGGGAAAGCGAAACTTAAGCGTTCTCGGGTAAAACATAGCTTATACATTAACCCTTTACTTGTCTTGAGCAGAAACATACAATCAGTAAACACAGTATCACTTTCAGGTAACCCTAATTTCTAACAACACAGTGCTGGACTGGAATCCCGTTGGCCATCTCTGACAGACAGGCAGACCTTGAACTGGACCTGGTGGAAATGTCCAGGGAGAGCGCAGTTATGCAGCGTGACCTTATTGGGACGGATCCCAGCAAGCACTGACAAGCTCACTGCAATTGTTGCGGAGGCAGCGTCGCAGATTGTCGTTGCGAGTCCGGAGTGCAGCGAGGCCATCATTGCCCACACACAGAGGCTGGTGGTCTCTAGAAGCGACAGTGAAAGTCCAGAGTGTGTGGCGCGTCCCATTGATCACACCGCAGACTTGGGCGCATCACAGGCACAAGCTTTGCTTCAGCTTGGCCAGATGATGCCGTCCTTGTCT
Organism: Pristiophorus japonicus; assembly: GCF_044704955.1. Taxonomy (NCBI): domain Eukaryota; kingdom Metazoa; phylum Chordata; class Chondrichthyes; family Pristiophoridae; genus Pristiophorus; species Pristiophorus japonicus. The sequence goes on from NC_091977.1 coordinate 410,219,288, forward strand.
GCATTCACTCTCTCTGCATTCCCCACTGTCCAACGGGGAAGTGACGGTGCCAAAGTAGGCCAGCAAGGTGTGGGGACGCATCATACTCCAGTTGCTAAGGCCCGGCCCTGTCCAAGAGTGAGTACTTCCAGAAAAATGGCTGAATTGGTGTCATTCCTCAGGATGACAGCAATCTGGATCCCACCACTCATTTGTCAACCATGAACTTTAGACAGTTGACATCCCATCCACCTGTGACTGGTAACGCCGAGGAAGAGGCACCTCAGTTGAAAGCTGGGCCTTCCAGGGCAGGAGTTGGTTCAGTGCGTCCTCATATGTGGTCTCTATTGTCTGATTCCCCCAAACACAGCAGCTCTCTAGCAGCCTTACTGTATGCCCTGAGGCCTAATTGAGGAGGAGCAGCAGGCATGGGAGGGGTTTAAAAGGAAGGGGTGGGAAAAGTCTCTCCAAGACGAAAATAATAACTGCATCCTGCAGTGGACAGAAGTCACCGTGGAGCCTTGTCTTCTGTCCACTGCATGATGCAGTTATTATTTTCCATACATTTTGTCCACTGCAGGATGCAGTTAATATTTTACATTTTGTGCACCGCAGGATGTAGTTATTCCGCTCTGATTATCTTGTGAATTGCAGGAAGCAGTCATGTGTTCATAAGTGGCAAACCATTGTATTATGTAGGGTTCTGTGGGGGGGGGGGGGGGGGAGGGAAGATTGAGAGTGTTACAAATTGGTAAAAATTGTTCTTTCATCTTTGACAATGCTGTCTTGTGTCTCATTTGCACAATCATTTGTACATTAGGCAGCATGGTGGCATAGAGTGGCGAAGCAAGGCTCACACCTCCCTTTCCCCATTCAAGCAAATGATGAGCCGCCTATGTAAGACTATTGCAGTGGCCACATCTCCAGGCTGCCTCTCCTGTGGTCATAGTGGTTGCAGTATGGCTTCCTAGCCAGGCTCCCCTTCTTTCTCCTCCTCCTCCTCCTCCTGAGGTGGTCCTGCAATCCCCACTGGCAATGCCTGTCCCCTCATGATGGCTAAGTTGTGTAGCATGCAGCACATAACAATGAACTCGGAGACCTACTGAGGGGAATATTGAAAGCTGCTTCCAGAGCGGTCCAGGCATCGGAAGTGCTGCTTCAGCTCCCCAATTGTCTGTTCGATTATGTTGCAGGTGACTGCATGGCTCTCATTATAGCATCGCTCGGCTTCTGTAGCAGGATTCCTGAGGGGGCGTCATGAGCCAGGTGGCCAGGCCATATACTTTGCCCCTGATCAGCCAGCCCTGCCCTTGCCTTTGTCGCTGAAACATGCATGACACACTGCTCTCACACAAGATGAAAGCATCATGTGTGCTCCCTGGATAGCGGGCATTGACTGTGAGTGTGGTCACAGACCAGCTGACGTTTAGGGAGTGGTATCCCTTTCTGTTTCAAAAGACCTCTGCATTCTGTGTTGGTGCTCGTAGGGCGACATGTGTACAGTCAATTGCACCCTGAACCTTGGAGAAGTCTGCAAATCGTGCAAAACCTACAGCACTCTCATTATGGCTCTCCCTGCTCATTGAGAATTTTGTGACGTCCATCCTGCGTGTGTACAGTGCCCTTATCACCTGGCGAATGCAGCAATGTTTAGTGTGATGCAAGATGCAGCATATATCCCCTGCTGCTGCCTGGAATGAGCCGGAGGCATAGAATGCCAGCGCTGCAGTCACCTTCACCTCGAAGGGCAGCGCAGTCCTGTTGCCGCTGGTAGACTGTAGGTCTGCCTACAGGAGTTGACATATCTCTGTCAGCACTTCTTTTCTGAAGCACAGCCTTCGAACACACTGCGCATCAGAAATGTGGAGGTATGAGTGATGTTCCCTGTAAAACCATTAGGGGTAAGGCCTCCTCCCTCAAACATCTGCACCCTCTTCGATTCCGTTTCAAGCTGTGGTCAATAAGCCTTCCATCTTGAAGCCGCCTGCCAATAGCAACCAGCATGATTTGCCACCTAACTAGCATTGCCCTCATTGAAATCTCTTACTGGCTGTAATGTCTGTATCAACACCATATTTGGAAGGTTCTGTTTGAGAGCAAAGGTATCCTCTTCGAGACAGAAAACAAGTGGTTAAGCTTGATTTGTAAATATGGCAAAATAAGTCCATATCCTTTGTTATTTATAACCATGCAAGTTATGTATGATGATTGTTTGTTATAATAACTTCTTCATTAAGGAAGGAGAAGTGTAATGTCTGTAGCTCCACACTATGGATGCCTGTGTTACTACAGCTAGTGTGTTCAATAACGAACAGGTCACCTGACCAGTAGGTCAGTAGTCTCCGGAACCTGCAGCCATCTTAAAGGTTGTGTGTTGTGTGCTCTTTGATGATATGATACTGATCTTGAAAACAAAGGGTTAACTCACATAAAAGTGATGCTTTAAAGTGTCCACTAACACAACTTTCTGCGTGCAACTGTGGTAGTTACTGACAACTGCGATCTAAATTTCTCCAGCCTCCCTTTAAATATGATGGCAATTGCGCCTGCTATACCCTGTTTTTTTTCTGGTCAGGTCCTGGGCGGATGCCAATTCAGGCATAATGCCTGAAAGTTCCACCTGGGGTGCTAGTGTAGCCTTGCACAATGATTTGACGGTCAAAACGGAGGATGGGGCGGTAAGTTTTTGCGGCGCCGCAAAACCATTGCCGAAACTTCCGCCCGGGTGCAAAATGCTGGTCGCCCCTTTTGACGCCCAGAAACACCTTTTTGCGCCCCACCAACTCGCGAAATGGGGTGCAAATTAGCGGAAAATTCAGCCCCCATTACATTACTCTGCAAACACATGAAGGTATTCCTTATACAGACCCCATCACAGCTGCTTCTATAAATACCTGTAAAGGCTTCTACAAATAGATTTTATAAAGCCCAGTCATAGAGCCAATATAAATTCATGCATTTTAGAGCTTATAAAGCTAGTATAGTGGCTATGGGAAAATTTTTATAGTCAGTGAGAGGAGTGGCATTTTGTGTGTTGCATAATGTACTTTATGGGACCGACACAGGGGATCTATAGCTCTATGGGATCTGTATATAAGTTCTGTAAATAGGGTATATGCATAGAGGGTCTGTGAGGAGATTGGCTTCATAAAAAGCTCATAAGAATAGTGCACATAGCAGTAATGGGCCTGAATTTGTATGGGAGGGGTTTACGGCATCTTAAAGGTTTGTATTGCTGGGATCTCAAATTTGGGAGAGCAGTTTATGTTGGAACGTGGAAATGATTTACTGTGTTAGGTAGACCGGAAGCAGGTCACTTGAAGGTTAAATGTCAGGCAGATGCAAATAGCTATGGGAACGGGTTACCGCCGCGCTCCGTAGTTTGCCCGGGCAATGGCGCACACGATAATGATGTCATCACCGTGTCATCACAGTGCGCGCTGACCCCTTATCATCCCGCACTGATGCCTTTGTCCCATGGGAACAAGGTTGGCGTGGGGCGATGCCACCGACTTTTTCGGGTCGCAAAACTGGTGGCTGGGGCGTCCTGGCTACCCTTTAAGGGAAGGATCTCGCACTGCGGTCGCCATATTTTATTTATTGTCGGCCAACTTGGAAGTCGGCCCGACAATGGCGGCCGCTAGCTCGGCTGGGCCACCAACAGGCAGCCTGGCACCCCCTCTTGGGTGCTGGGCCGATGGCCCGGCCAAAACCCTCTCTGGTGACCCAGTGGGTGCCACGGAGCCGGCTCCATGGTCCCCTTTAAGAGAAGGGGAGGGACGTTGCAACGCGGCATATGTGCTTTATTACAGTTCTCCTTTGCAGCACTTGTCCTACAAAAATGCTTCACGAACCTTGTGTGTATGCTTTGTCACCCAGCAACTACCTGGCCCTTGCCTCTGCTGTTGAAATAGAACTAAGGTATTGGACTGATGAAGTATAAAAGCCTCAGAACAACTCCCGGCATGTTATAGATTCACATGCTGTGTCTGTCACCACAAATGAGCTGCACGTTTAGGAAATGGAAGCGTTTGCGGCTTGAATAGAAATAGTTGCTTTCATTTGGGGATCGCTATGTCACATAGGTGCAAATAATATTCCTGACAACCCTAGGAAGACCTTTAATTCTGAAAAATGTAATGGCCCTCTCAGTCATCTGTTTGGGGGCGCTGCCAAATTGTTTACCGTGAGCTGTCCCGGCAAACTGGACTTTGATGGTTTGCTTCACAGAAGGCTGCAGAGCAAATTGGCTGATCTGGCAAAAGTCCCCTGTGGTTTCCTGGGGTGAGTCTGTGGCATAAATATTGAGAGCTGTGGTCACTTTCCGTTGCCATATTCAGAACTTGTACATCCTGCACATTCAATACTTCATCATTTACAACTGCTTTTCACATAGCCATCTTGCAGTTAACTGCTATTTAATTTTCAGTAAATCAAATGGGAATCTCATCCCACCATCTGCTGCAGCCCTAATATGGTCCCTCTCAAATAAAAGTTTGGAATACATTCAAATGATGTGCAAGCACATTATTTGTCTAATAGTGAATTGTGTATATATGTGCAATATTTGCCACCCCAGTGCCCTTAATGACAGTATATAGGGTGCATGTCTAGTGTCTAAACTTGTGTTCCTTACAAGAGCTGTCCTAATGGGAGGGTTTCGGATGAGAGCCGTCTTTTGGATGAGACGTTAAACCAATGCCCTCTCAGGTGGACGTAAAAGATCCCATGGGACTATTTCAACGAACAGCAGGGAAGTTATTCCTAGTGTCCTGGCCAATATTTATCCCTCATTTAACATAACAAAAACAGATTTTCTGGTCATTATCATATTGCTGTTTGTGGGAGTTTGCCGTGCGCAAATTGGCTGTAAAGCACTTTGAGACGTCTGGTTGTAAGGGTTTCTGATACTAGTCCCCCATTACACACAGTTCTTTGACTTCAGGATTTATAAGAACAAACTACATACAGCACAGGGTTTTGGCTCAACCTTAGATTTGTTCATTTATTTAACATACACACAATTACCTCCCCAGTATAAATCCCTACGATTTATATCGGAATAACAAAACCCAAAATACAAACCCCTAGGCAAGGGTAATTTGTATCGCCACAATATGACACAGTTAAACTTGACTGTTAAATATAAAACACTAAATCACAAAAACCCTTCTATGATTTGACTGAAACATACAACCACCCTTCACAAGCTGTTTCCTGAGGTTGATTGTAGGCCCGGACTGTAGTTACCAGCTTGCGTCTTGTCGACTGTCCAAACAAACATTGCTCTGGACAGAAGATTGGGAAGCTTTTAAAAGCCAGCAAAGAATGACTAAAAAAATGATTACGGGAAGATAGACTATGAAAGTAAACTAGCACGAAATACAAAAAACAGATTGCAAGAGTTTCTATAGGTATATAAAAAGGAAAAGAGTGGCTAAAGTAAATGTTGGTCCCTTAGAGGCTGAGACCGAGGAATTAGTAATGGGGAACAGGGAGATGGTAGAAACTCTGAACAAATATTTTGTATCAGTCTTTATGGTAGAGGATACTAACAATATCCCAACAGTGGATAGTCAAGGGGCTATAGGGGGGAGGAGCTTAACACAATCACAATCACTAAGGAGGTAGTACTCAGTAAGATAGAAACATAGAAACATAGAAAATAGGTGCAGGAGTAGGCCATTCGGCCCTTCGAGCCTGCACCGCCATTCAATAAGATCATGGCTGATCATTCCCTCAGTACCCCTTTCCTGCTTTCTCTCCATACCTCTTGATCCCCTTAGCCATAAGGGCCATATCTAACTCCCTCTTGAATATGTCTAATGAACAACTCTCTGCAGCAGGGAATTCCATAGGTTAACAACTCTCTGAGTGAAGAAGTTTCTCCTCATCTCAGTCGTAAATGGTCTACTCCTTATCCTAAGACTATGTCCCCTGGTTCTGGACTTCCCCAACATTCGGAACATTCTTCCCGCATCTAACCTGTCCAGTCCCATCAGAATCTTATATGTTTCTATGAGATCCTCGCTCATCCTTCTAAACTCCAGTGAATAAAGGCCCATTTGATCCAGTCTCTCCTCATATGACAGTCCAGCCATCCCTGGAATTAGTCTGGTGAACCTTCGCTGCACTCCCTCAATAGCAAGAACGTCCTTCCTCAGATTAGGAGACCAAAACTGAATACAATATTCCAGGTGAGGCCTCACTAAGCCCCTGTACAACTGCAGTAAGACCTCCCTGCTCTTATACTCAAATCCCCTAGCTATGAAGGTCAACCATTTGCCTTCTTCACCGCCTGCTGTACCTGCATGCCAACCTTCAATGACTGATGGACCAAGACACCCAGATCTCATTGCACCTCCCCGTTTCCTAATCTGCCGCCATTCAGATAATTTTCTGCCTTTGTGTTTTTGCCCCCAAAATGGATAACCTCACATTTATCCACATTATACTGCATCTGCCATGCATTTTCCCATTCACCTAACCTGTCCAAGTCACCCTGCAACCTCTTAGCGTCCTCCTCACAGCTCACACCGCCACCTAGTTTAGTGTCATCCGCAAACTTCGAGATATTACACTCAATTCCTTCATCTAAATTGTTAATGTATATTGTAAAGCGCTGAGGTCCCAGCACTGAGCCCTGCGGCACTCCACTAGTTATTGCCTGCCATTCTGAAAAGGACCCGTTTATCCCGACTCTCTGCTTCCTGTCTCTATCCACGTCAGTACATTACCTCCAACACCATGCGTTTTGATTTTGCACACCAATCTCTTGTGCGGGACCTTGTCAAAAGCCTTTTGAAAGTCCAAATATACCACATCTACTGGTTCTCCTTTGTCCACTCTGCTGGTTACATCCTCAAAAATTTCCAGAAGATTCGTCAAGCATGATTTCCCTTTCATAAATCCATGCTAACTTGGACCAATCCTGTCACTGCTTTCCAAATGCACTGTTATTTCATCCTTAATGATTGATTCCAACATTTTCCCCACTACTGATGTCAGGCTAACCGATCTATAATTACCCATTTTCTCTCTCCCTCATTTTTAAAAAGTGGTGTTACATTAGCTACCCTCCAGTCCATAGGAACTAATCCAGAGTCGATAGACTGTTGGAAAATGATCACCAATGCATCCACTATTTCTAGGGCCACTTCCTTAAGTACTCTGGGATGCAGACTATCAGGCCCCGGGCCTTCAATCACATCAATTTCCCGAACACAATTTCCCGCCTAATAAGGATATCCTTCACCTCCTCCTTCTCACTAGACCTACTGTCGCCTATTCGTAAGCTTATTTGTGTCTTCCTTTGTGAAGACAGAACCGAAGTATTTGTTCAATTGGTCTGCCATTTCTTTATTCCCCATTATAAATTTATCTGAATCCGACTGCAAGGGACCTACATTTGTCTTCACTAATCTTTTTCTCTTCACATATTTATAGAAGCTTTTGCAGTCAGTTTTTATGTTCCCTGCAAGCTTCTTCTCGTACTCTATTTTCCCCCTCTTAATTAAATCCTTAGTCCTCCTCTGTTGAATTCTAAATTTCTCCCAATCCTCATGTTTGTTACCTTTTCTAGCCAATTTATATGCCTCTTCCTTGGTTTTAACACTATCCTTAATTTCCCTTGTTAGCCACGTTTGAGCCACCTTCCCCGTTTTATTTTTACTCCAGGCTGGGATGTATAATTGCTGAAGTTCATCCATGTGATCTTTAAATGTTTGTCATTGCTTATTCACCGTCAACCCTTTAAGTATCCTTTGCCAGCCTATTTTAGCCAATTCACGCCTCATACCATCTAAGTTATCTTTCCTTAAGTTCAGGACCCTAGTTTCCGAATTAACTGTGTCACTCTCCATCTTAATAAAGAATTCTACCATATTATGGTCACTCTTCCCCAAGGGGCCTCGCACAACAAGATTGCTTTGCTAATTGGTCCTTTCTCATTACACATCACCCAGTCTAGGATGGCCAGCTCTCTAGTTGGTTCCTCGACATATTGGTCGAGAAAACCATCCCTAATACACTCCAGGAAATCCTCCTCCACCGCATTGCTACCAGTTTGGTTAGCCCAATCAATATGTAGATTAAAGTCTTCCATGATAACTGTTGTACCTTTATTGCACACAGCCCTTATTTCTTGTTTGATGCTGTCCCCAACCTCATTACTACTGTTTGGTGGTCTGTACACAACTCCCACTAGCGTTTTATGCCGTTGTTATTCCGCAGCTCCACCCATACCGATTCCACATCATCCAGGCTAATGTGCCTCCTTACTATTGCATTAAGTTCCTCTTTAACCAGCAACGCCAACCCGCCTCCTTTTCCTCTCTGCCTATCCTTCCTAAATGATGAATACCCCTGGATGTTGAGTTCCCAGCCTTGGTCACCTTGGAGCCAATCTTTCTCCATTTCAATAATAACTGGAGATAATGGGACTAAAGGACGATAAATCCCCTGGACCTGATGGCTTGCATCGTAGGGTCTTAAGAGAAGTAGCGGCAGGGATTGTGGATGCATTGGTTGTAATTTACCAAAATTCCCTGGATTCTAGGGAGGTTCCAGCAGATTGGAAAACTGCAAATGTAACGCCCCTATTGAAAAAAGGAGGTAGACAAAAAGCAAGAAACTATAGACCGTTAGCCTAACATTTGTTGTTGGGAAAATGTTGGAGTCCATTATTAAAGAAGCAGTAGCAGGACATTTGGAAAAGCAAAATTCGGTCAGGCAGATTCAGCATGGATTTATGAAGGTGATGTCATGTTTGACAAATTTGCTGGAATTCTTTGAGGATGTAACAAACAGGGTGGATAAAGGGGAACCAGTGAATGTGGTGTATTTGGACTTCCAGAAGGCATTTGACAAGGTGCCACATAAAAGGTTACTGCACAAGATAAAAGTTCATGGGGTTGGGGGTAATATATTAGCATGGTTAGAGGATTGGCTAAGTAATAGAAAACAGTGAGTCGGGATAACTGGTTCATTCTTGGGTTTACAATCAGTAACTAGTGGGGTGCCACAGGGATCAGTGCTGGGACCCCAACTATTTGCAATCTATATTAACGACTTGGAAGAAGGGACCGAGTGTAATGTAGCCAAGTTTGCTGACGATACAAAGATGGAAGGAAAAGCAATGTGTGAGGAGGACACAAAAAATCTGCAAAAGGACATAGACAGGCTAAGTGAATGGGCAAAAATTTGGCAGAAAAAATCAAAGAGCAAGTTATTATTTAAATGGAGAAAGATTGCAACGTGCTGCAGTACAGTGGGACCTGAGGGTACTTGTGCATGAAACACAAAAGGATAGTATTCAGGTACAGCAAGTGATCAGGAAGGCCAATGGAATTTTGGCCTTTATTGCAAAGGGGATGGAGTATAAAAGCAGGGAAGTTTTGCTACAGTTATACAGGATATTGGTGAGGCCACACCTGGAATACTGCGTGCAGTATTTACGAAAGGATATACTTGCTTTGGAGGCAATTCAGAGAAGGTTCACTTGGTTGATTCCAGAGATGGGGGGTGGGGGGGCCGGTTGACTTATGAGGAAAGGTTGAGTAGGTTGGGCCTCTACTCATTGGAATTCAGAAGAATGAGAGGTGATCTTATCGAAATGTATAAGATTATGAGGGGGCTTGACAAGGTGGATGCAGAGAGGATGTTTCCACTGATGGGGGAGACCAGACCTAGAGGGCATAATCTTAGAATAAGGGGCCGCCCATTTAAAACTGAGATGAGGAGATATTTCTTCTCTCAGAGGGTTGTGAATCTGTGGAATTTGCTGCCCCAGAGAGCTGTGGAAGCTGAATAAATTTAAGACAGAAATAGACAGTTTCTAAAATGATAAGGGAATAAGGGATTATGGGGAGCGGACAGGGAAATGGGCCTGAGTCCATGATCGGATCAGCCATGATCGTATTGAATGGCGGAGCAGGCTCGAGGGGCCATATGGCCTACTCCTGCTCCTATTTCTTATGTTCTTATGTTCTCTTCTCTTCGAAGTGGATCTTCTTTATACAAAATCTAACTTACAATATCATGAAATAGATGTGAACACGATGGCAGCATTAAATGTGCAAATGTCTTTAGCAGAAACACTCTTGATGCTAATTGTCCCTTGTTTCGAGTCATTGACCATGATTACCTTAACCACCGCCTGTGTGTATGATAAAATTTTTCTGCCAATGCAACCTTCTCAAGATAACTGCACATGTAAAATGTTGGTTTCTAGCATTCATATTCAAATGGCTCATGGATCTGGCCCATTGTCTGGGCCTACACTGTATGATAAGGTCTGATAATGCAACCTCCCTGGTAGCAGATCTGACTCCACAGTTGAGGAATGTGTGCATGTCCTCTCTTTCTTCCCTTACTTGGTAACCGATGTCTGGCTCTGAAGTTGATGAATGTGTGAATGTCCCTCTTCCAATGAGTCAGTTTCGCTGCAATGTTTGAATTAACCCCTTGCTGTCCAGTTCTTATAGCGGGCTGTAATGCAGTTCTGGATTTTTATATTTCATATTCCAATATTTACCATTGGGGGTGGGGAAGAATGGATCCTACATCTCCCCCCTTTAATATCTCTTATATTAGAGATATTACTTCTGTCGATTCTTCTGACGTGGTGAGTGCATTGTCGGTCCCAGCCAAATCTTACATTCCTTTCACACAGTCTATACATTTGATTTTATAATCCCGAATCCCCTTTATGCAATCTTTTCTGTTTTTCCCTTTTTACCCTTCATTTTGTTTTGCACGATAACCCGAACAGATACAACACCACAATTAATTGTACAATTATTAATACATGTGAAGCAATTCGAATCCAGGGAGGAATTTCAATACCCCTCATTTAATAACCAGCACCGAACATAACACATGCATCATTTTGGGTGGCCCAGTCCAACGTGTTCCAGTCCTCCTTTATTAAGTTGTTTATGGTCTGGGTGTGAGTTTCCAGCTCAGCTATCAATTCTTTTAGGTGAATGGTCATTACTTGGTCTTCCTGTAACTCCTGTCCCTCAATCTCATTATCCTCCCCCAGTATTCTTTTTAGCTGATCCCGTAAGGTATTGACTTGCATTTGCAGCTGGGCATCATCTATACTATTGACCAGTGACATCTCTGTATTAAACACCATGGTCGTGTCATTGGTCAATCCCCTCTTCCGTCTCCCCAAACCGGTGTGTCTGTTGTCAGCTCATTTATATAAATCCTTCCGACTTTCGTCCCCATAGTTCAACTCGTAGAATTATCAGAACATTTCTTTTTACAGTTTCTCATACAATTTTTCTGTTTCAGCTGGGCACCACCGGGGTAGCCGTACCTTTGTTAAATTAAGGAAACAGACGCTACCTCGTAATGCACGTCATGGTACGACATTTTCCCTGTTGGAATCAGCACCGATCCATTCCAAGGTCCGGGTGTCATTATGGGGCAATTAATCTCTTTATGCTGTGTCTTTGTGGCTGTTGGTAGGGGCTTCCTTTCATGCACTACTAGCTCGGTAGCATTGACTGTTTTTGAAGGATCTGGGACCACACAAAAGTCTAAACTCTGAGTCCAGCCCATCCAGACCTTGCCATTGTCATTTAAAAGCAATAGACACCCCGTTCTGGCATGTATGTTCTGACCGTCTCACACAGATGCTGGGACTCGAACCCACACAGACGCTGGGACCGAAACCCACACAGACGCTGGGACTGAAACCCACACAGATGCTGGGACTGAAACCCACACAGATGCTGGGACTGAAACCCACACAGATGCTGGGACTGAAACCCACACAGATGCTGGGACACAATGTGACCGAAACCCACACAGACGCTGGGACTGAAACCCACACAGATGCTGGGACTGAAACCCACACAGATGCTGGGACTGAAACCCACACAGACACTGGGACTGAAACCCACACAGACGCTGGGACTGAAACCCACACAGACACTGGGACTCAAACCCACAGAGATGCTGGGACACACTGTGACCGAAACCCACACAGACGCTGGGACTGAAATCCACACAGACGCTGGGACTGAAACCCACACTGACACTGGGACCGAAACCCACACAGACACTGGGACTGAAACCCACACAGACACTGGGACTGAAACCCACACAGACGCTGGGACTGAAACCCACACAGACACTGGGACTGAAACCCACACAGACACTGGGACTGAAACCCACACAGACGCTGGGACTGAAACCCACAGACGCTGGGACCGAAACCCACACAGACGCTGGGACCGAAACCCACACAGACGCTGGGACCGAAACCCACACAGACACTGGGACTGAAACCCACACAGACACTAGGACTGAAACCCACACAGACACTGGGACTGAAACCCACACAGATGCTGGGACACACTGGGACCGAAACCCACACAGATGCTGGGACTGAAACCCACACAGATGCTGGGACTGAAACCCACACAGACACTGGGACTCAAACCCACACAGACACTGGGACTCAAACCCACACAGACACTGGGACTCAAACCCACACAGACGCTGGGACTCAAACCCACACAGACACTGGGACCGAAACCCACACAGACGCTGGGACCGAAACCCACACAGACGCTGGGACCGAAACCCACACAGACGCTGGGACCGAAACCCACACAGACACTGGGACTCGAATCCACACAGTAACTGGGACTCGAACCCACACAGACACTGGGACTCAAACCCACACAGACACTGGGACTCAAACCCATACAGTCATAAACCCCTTGCTCCTCCTGTGACCACTTGTTGCAACACAATTTCACTCCCCCCTTTGTCCCCACAATCCATCTGTATGAGTCATTCCCCAATCTTTCCCAATCCATGGATTGATTACCCTTTGCCGTGTCTGTCTTCCGTAGCCACCACCACCATCCCACAGAGAAACTTCCCCAGCATTCTAGACACATTCACCTTCCCTCGTTCACCAGTACCTTTTTGGTGGTGATATTTAATTTGGGGCAGGGCACTGTTTGCTTCACCAAATTTGGAACCAGTGTGATTGGAATATTTAGTGGAATTTGACCCTAACCAACCCGGCCACTTTCCCTGATGAAAGTATGTAGCTATCTCATCAATGCCCCGTGTTCTACCTCCCTGTGTTACGGCGGGCCTGGCTCCTCCCATACACCAGTAAGTAAACGATATCTCGGTGTCGCCTCGCTCCATCTGTCTTGATCTGACCAGGATCACCAACAGGCTCAGCCACAGAGCGCATTTCATCCTGCGTCCTCCGTTTGACTCACTTCTGCAAATAAAAGAAAAATATCACCGCTCTGTGCGAGGTTTTCCTACCACGGGTCAAACATGGTTATATACACTTTATACATGCTGTAATTACTGCAATCATTGCGTCCCTTTTTCCTTTTTAACCAGGTTGGGACTTCTTGCGGAAATTTCCCTTCCCGAGTGCTTGCACAGCAACTCATATCAATTTAGCTAGTTAATTTTAATTTCACAAAAACCTATGTCCAGCTTTTGTGATTTAGCAATACAAAGGTATCTGCAATGCATTTGGGTGCAAGTTCTTTATCTTCCCTCTCGAGCAATTCCAAGCATTTTTCTTTAAAAAAAAATCTTAAGTTCAATTTTGTCACCATGCTGTAACATTTGAAATCCATTACTGCAGATAAGGAGTTAAACTCTGAACATTACTGGAGTTCACACAGCACTGTCCCATTAAAATTTAAGTTCGTTAACACCATGAAGTCATTTCCATATTAATGAACCCCTCTTGGTAATCTTGCACCATCAGCACTCCTGCTTAAAAGAAAAGACCAGAAAGTCCATTGTGGCTTTCCTGCCACCCCAATAGGTTAATTCATCAATTCTGATCCCCTTTCTGTCATTGTGGGAAACAGCCACTCAAATTTAAAAACTTTAAATTCAACAATTTTTAAAATGCCCAAAATATTTACAATGTAAAAGGTGTTGCGTACCGAATTAAAAAGAGTTCACAGCTGCTTGTGCAGAGAGTTAACTTCCTTTCTTTTTTCATTTTAAAAGTTTACCGACACAGACCATTACTCAAACATCCATAGTAGCAAATTCTATGTTTTACATCTCTCGGCACGAAAGTTAGAAGCTTAAGTGTCAGTTTCACCTTCTTAGACTCATTGAACTGCATCTCTATTTTTTTCATCTTTTAAACAATTGGTTTACTTCTAGACCAATATGTCGAGGAACCAACTAGGGGGGAGGCCATCTTAGACTGGGTGTTGTGTAATGAGAGAGGATTAATTAGCAATCTCATTGTGCGAGGCCCCTTGGGGAAGAGTGACCATAATATGGTGGAATTCTGCATTAGGATGGAGAATGAAACAGTTAATTCAGAGACCATGGTCCAGAACTTAAAGAAGGGTAACTTTGAAGGTATGAGGCATGAATTGGCTAAGATAGATTGGCTAATGATACTTAAGGGGTTGACTGTGGATGGGCAATGGCAGACATTTAGAGAACGCATGGATGAATTACAACAATTGTACATTCCTGTCTGGCGTAAAAATAAAAAAGGGAAGGTGGCTCAACCGTGGCTATCTAGGGAAATCAGGGATAGTATTAAAGCCAAGGAAGTGGCATACAAATTGGCCAGAAATAGCAGCGAACCTGAGGACTGGGAGAAATTTAGAACTCAGCAGAGGAGGACAAAGGGTTTGATTAGGGCAGGGAAAATGGAGTACGAGAAGAAGCTTGCAGGGAACATTAAGGCGGATTGCAAAAGTTTCTATAGGTATGTAAAGAGAAAGAGGTTAGTAAAAACAAACGTAGGTCCCCTGCAGTCAGAATCAGGGGAAGTCATAACGGGGAACAAAGAAATGGCAGACCAATTGAACAAGTACTTTGGTTCAGTATTCACTAAGGAGGACACAAACAACCTTCCGGATATAAAAGTGGTCAGAGGGTCTATTAAAGAGGAGGAACTGAGGGAAATCTTTATTAGTCGGGAAATTGTGTTGGGGAAATTGATGGGATTGAAGGCCGATAAATCCCCAGGGCCTGATGGACTGCATCCCAGAGTACTTAAGGAGGTGGCCTTGGAAATAGCGGATGCATTGACAGTCATTTTCCAACATTCCATTGACTCTGGATCAGTTCCTATCGAGTGGAGGGTAGCCAATGTAACCCCACTTTTTAAAAAAGGAGGGAGAGAGAAAGCAGGGAATTATAGACCGGTCAGCCTGACCTCAGTAGTGGGTAAAATGATGGAATCAATTATTAAGGATGTCATAGCAGCGCATTTGGAAAATGGTGACATGATAGGTCCAAGTCAGCATGGATTTGTAAAAGGGAGATCATGCTTGACAAATCTTCTGGAATTTTTTGAGGATGTTTCCAATAAAGTGGACAAAGGAGTACCAGTTGATGTGGTGTATTTGGACTTTCAGAAGGCTTTCGACAAGGTCCCACACAGGAGATTAATGTGCAAAGTTAAAGCACATGGGATTGGGGGTAGTGTGCTGACGTGGATTGAGAACTGGTTGTCAGACAGGAAGCAAAGAGTAGGAGTAAATGGGTACTTTTCGGAATGGCAGGCAGTGACTAGTGGGGTACCGCAGGGTTCTGTGCTGGGGCCCCAGCTGTTTACATTATACATTAATGATTTAGACGAAGGGATTAAATGTAGTATCTCCAAATTTGCGGATGACACTAAGTTGGGTGGCAGTGTGAGCTGCGAGGAGGATGCTATGAGGCTACAGAGTGACTTGGATAGGTTAGGTGAGTGGGCAAATGCGTGGCAGATGAAGTATAATGTGGATAAATGTGAGGTTATCCACTTTGGTGGTAAAAACAGAGAGACAGACTATTATCTGAATGGTGACAGATTAGGAAAAGGGAAGGTGCAACGAGACCTGGGTGTCATGGTACATCAGTCATTGAAGGTTGGCATGCAGGTACAGCAGGCGGTTAAGAAAGCAAATGGCATGTTGGCCTTCATAGCGAGGGGATTTGAGTACAGGGGCAGGGAGGTGTTGCTACAGTTGTACAGGGCTTTGGTGAGGCCACACCTGGAGTATTGTGTACAGTTTTGGTCTCCTAACTTGAGGAAGGACATACTTGCTGTTGAGGGAGTGCAGCGAAGATTCACCAGACTGATTCCCGGGATGGTGGGACTGACCTATCAAGAAAGACTGAATCAACTGGGCTTGTATTCACTGGAGTTCAGAAGAGTGAGAGGGGACCTCATAGAAACGTTTAAAATTCTGACGGGTTTGGACAGGTTGGATGCAGGAAGAATGTTCCCAATGTTGGGGAAGTCCAGAAGCAGGGGTCACAGTCTAAGGATAAGGGGTAAGCCATTTAGGACCGAGATAAGGAGAAACTTCTTCACCCAGAGAGTGGTGAACCTGTGGAATTCTCTACCACAGGAAGTAGTTGAGGCCAATTCACTAAATATATTCAAAAGGGAGTTAGATGAAGTCCTTAGTACTCGGGGGATCAAGGGGTATGGCGTGAAAGCAGGAAGTGGGTACTGAAGTTTCATGTTCAGCCATGAACTCGTTGAATGGCGGTGCAGGCTAGAAGGGCTGAATGGCCTGCTCCTGCACCTATTTTCTATGTTTCTATGTTTCTATGTTTCTATGTAAACACAATCCTTCTCTTTAGCTCATCCTGCCATACTTTGAACTTCCTTTTGGATCCTGCGGGGTCCTTCTGCCCACCTTGTTTCATCTTTTCCTGCACCACCATACTGGCAGCTTTCAAATTTCTAAAACTGCTGTTGCAGCTACCTAGGAGGATTTGCTTAAAGTCCATATCCTCCAACTCTGGGTGACCCCTCCTAAAATCAGTCCAGCGTCTATTAACATCCAGCGGACCATCCATGGAGTTAATGGGGCCTATTTCCTGGCTCAATGCTGCCAATTCGTCCTCGTCACAGTTATTGGCCGGTCTCAGTGGTCCTGCTGCTTCGGGAGCTGGCCGACCCTCACTATACTGGGTCCCATCATCGGGCTCCTTTTCCTCCTCATCCGTCTACCCCAACTTCCCTTTGTGCCATGAGACAAGCTATACCCCTGGCCATAGATAATGCTAGGATCAACTTACAGATTTTTTCATTACAGGGCCTCTTCATGTGCCCTGTTTTTGGCTACCCTGTATGTCACCTATTTCCTATTTCCTTCCTCACGCTGAGTCTGACATTGCCTTCTCCTTTCGGTGGCCTGACATTGCAGGTACTCTATCGTGTTTCTAACCGTTTCTTTCCTGCCTTTCAATGCTTAAATCTTCTGTCAGCCGGCTCACTATGGCCTCTCTGTCTCCTGCCCTACTTTCTGTTTCCTGTTTCTCTTTTTCTAAACGCTCAACTTTCTCCGTGAGAATCTGAATTTGTCTCTGCATACATATTAACCAAATCGCCTTCCCTTCAATTTCTTATGTACTACCCATCCACTCTACCGCTTTCTCATATGGACTATCAGAGTGTAACATTTCTAGCACCCAGTGCTCGGAAATGTTTACTTTTCCAAATACAAACGCGGATATCCTATCCTCCATCGCGGGTTCTTGCACTTAACCCTGTTCTATATGTGAAGTCCTGCCAATGGTCGCCAATTCTGTAAGGGTTTCTGATACTAGTCCCCCGTTATACACAGTTCTTTGACTTCAGGATTTATACTCTTGATGCTAATTGTCCCACGTTTAGGGTCATTGTCCAGATTTCCTGTTGCCCTCATGTGAAAATAATTGCAGTATTAAATGTGTGAATGTCTCTCGCAGAAACACTCTTGATGCTAATTGTCCCTCGTTTAGGGTCATTGTCCATGATTACCTTGACCACAGCCTGACTGTATGAAATGGTCTTTCTGACAATGTAAACTTCCCAAGGTAACTGCATATGTAAAATGTTGGTTTCAAGTAGCATTCGTATTCAAATGGCTCATGGATCTGGCCCATTGTCTGGGCCTGCATAGATACTAGCCTGTCTGTATGGTAATAGAGGGAAAATAGAGTATGAGAGGAAGCTTGCTGGGAACATAAAAACTGACTGCAAAAGCTTCTATAGATATGTGAAAAGAAAAAGATTAATGAAAACAAACGTAGGTCCCTTGCAGTCAGATTCAGGTGAATTTATAATGGGGAAAAAATAAATGGCGGACCAGTTCAACAAGTACATTGGTTCTGTCTTCATGAAGGAAGACACAAATAACCTTCCGCAAATACTAGGGGACCGAGGGTCTAGTGAGAAGGAGGAACTGAAGGAAATCCTTATTAGGTGGGAAATGGTGTTAGGGAAATTGATGGGATTGAAGGCCAATAAATCCCCGGGGTCTGATAGTCTGCATCCCAGAGTACTTAAGGAAGTAGCCCTAGAAATAGTGGATGCATTGGTGATCATTTTCCAACAGTCTATCGACTCTGGATCAGTTCCTAGGAACTGGAGGGTAGCTAATGTAACACCACTTTTTAAGAAAGGAGGGAGAGAGAAAGCGGGTAATTATAGACTGGTTAGCCTGACATCAGTAATGGGGAAAATGTTGGAATCAATTATTAAAGATGAAATAGCAGCACATTTGGAAAGCAGTGACGGGATCGGTCCAAGTGAGCATGGATTTATGAAAGGGAAATCATGCTTGACAAATCTTCTAGAATTTTTTGAGGATGTAACTAACAGAGTGGACAAGGGAGGACCAGTGGATGTGGTGTATTTGGACTTTCAAAAGGCTTTTGACAAGGTCCCACACAAGAGATTGGTGTACAAAATTAAAGCACATGGTATTGGGAGTAATGTACTGACGTGGATCGAGAACTGGTTGGCAGACAGGAAGCAGAGAGTCAGGATAAACGGGTCCTTTTCAGAATGGCAGGCAGTGACTAGTGGGGTACTACAGGGCTCAGTGCTGGGACCCCAGCTATTTACAATATACATTAATGATTTGGATGAGGGAATTGAGTGTAATATCTCCAAGTTTGCAGATGACACTAAGCTGGGTGGCAGTGTGAGCTGTGAGGAGGATGCTAAGGGGCTGCAGGATGACTTGGACTGTTAGGTGAGTGGGAAAATACATGACAGATGCAGTATAATGTGGATAAATGTGATGTTATCCACTTTGGTGGCAAAAACACGAAGGCAGAATATTATCTGAATGGCGGCAGATTAGGAAAAGGGGAGGTGCAGCGAAACCTGGGTGTCATGGTACATTAGTCATTGAATGTTGACATGCAGGTTCTGCAGGTGGTGAAGAAGACAAATGGTATGTTGGCCTTCACAGTTAGGGGATTTGAGTATAGGAGCAGGGAGGTCTTACTGCAGTTGTACAGGGCGTTAGTGAGGCCTCACCTGGAATATTGTGTTCAGTTTTGGTCTCCTAATCTGAGGAAGGACGTTCTTGCTATTGAGGGAGTGCAGCAAAGGTTCACCAGACTGATTCCTGGGATGGCAGGACTGATATATGAGGAGAGACTGGATCGACTGGGCCTGTATTCACTGGAGTTTAGAAGGATGAGAGGGGATCTCATAGAAACATATAAAATTCTGATGGGACTGGACAGGTTAGATGCAGGAAGAATGTTCCTGATGTTGGGGAAGTCCAGAACCAGGGGACATAGTCTAAGGATAAGTGGTAAGCCATTCAGGATTGAGATGAGGAGAAACTTCTTCACTCAGAGAGTTGTTAACCTGTGGAATTCCCTGTCGCAGAGAGTTGTTGATGCCAGTTCATTGGCTATATTCAAGAGGGAGTTAGATATGGCCCTTATGGCTAAAGGGATCAAGGGGTATGGAGAGAAAGCAGGAAAGGTGTGCTGAGGTGAATGATCAGCCATGATCTTATTGAATGGTGGTGCAGGCTCAAAGGGCCAAATGGCCTACTCCTGCACCTATTTTGTGTGTTTCTATGTTTCTATAAGGTCTTTCTGACAATGCAACCTTCCCTGGTAACAGATCTGGCTTCACAGTTGAGGAATGTGTACATGTCCTCTCTTTCTTCCCTTCCTTGGTAACCGATATCTGGCTCTGAAGTTGATGAATGTGTGAATGTCCCTCTTCTAATGAGTCAGTTTCGCTGCAATGTTTGAATTAACCCCTTGCTGCCCAGCTCCTTTTGTGGACTGTAATGAAGTTCTGGATTTTTATATTTCATATTCCAATATTTACCATTGGGGGAGAGGAACGGCTCCTACACGGTGGCCATGAAAGGCGCTATATAAATGTAAGTCTTTCTTTTTAAGTATGGTGTCATGGTTTTGTTCTTCAAGAGAGATCTGATGGGATCCTTATGGCCCTGTACTTCCTAGTGCTGGGTCATTACATGGCCCTGCAACTACTGTCAGCACTTTTAAACATGTGCTGACAATGTGCTGTTGCCTATTATCGGCCACTACATCAGTCTTTATTTCAAAAGTCTGCAGCGCATCATGGAGCATATGAAAACTGAATGACCATCTTCAGGAGAACCTAAGGAACAAAAGTCCTAAACCGAGAGACAGCTTTCCATATGTGAACTGTAGAGACCTGAGGCTCTGATTTACAGGAGACTGTCTATTTCAGATTCAACAAACTAGGGAATTCAATTGAATGAACCTTGATGGTTGGCTTTAGATTCCTTAGCGATGCACAAGGGCCGATGCCCATGAACGCAGCAGAGGTACAGGTGAGGCAACTTCCACATTCATTACATTCAACCTGAACCCTATAAAGACTGATGTTGTAGTTGCTTTTTGCTTTCCTTATTTTTTTTAAACTTATTTCCTAACCTTTTCATATTCCCTTTTGTTATCCTCTCCTTTATTATTTATGGACTTAGTGTATACCTTTTTCTTTAGTTTTAATTTTACCCTTATCTCTTTATTCATCCATGAAGTTTCGGTAGTTTGTTCTTGTTTTTTAGTGGAATATATTTCTCCTGAACTCTATAGATCACCTTTTTAAATATTTCCCACTGCTTTTCTATCTCTTTGTCTGTCAGATTTTTTCCTCAGTTTACGTTCCCTAGTTCCATTCTCATCCCAACAAAATTCATGTTTTTTCTAATCTATTGCTTTGTCTTTGTCTTACTTATGTCTTTGTCGGTCATAATTTTAAACCTTATTATGATATGATCACTATTACCTAGATGTTCCACTATGCTTACTTCCCTTATTTTATCTGTTCTTGTTCATTTTCCGTTACTAGATAAACAGTGATTCCTCTTTGGTTGGGCTTCTTACATACTCTAAAAACTCCATTCCCTTTTCCGCTTTCCTGACCTCTTTCCAGTTTATTTGTGGTTAATTAAAATCTCTCATGATTATTATTCTATGGGCTAGAATTTCCTATCAGCCCGCTAGCGCCCGATTGCCGCCCAAAAGGCCGCTAAGACTGGGAAGATTATCGCCGCTGAAAACATCCCCAAAACATTTTTAAATCCGCCAAGCGAAAAACATGGGTGTTGCACCCCCATTCTGGGTGAAAAAGTGCAATTTAGGGTCAATTGGGCAGTTCCTAAGCAAAATGGGCGATAAATTAAAAAAATCAATATAAATTTACCCCAAGGCTGCGGGTTGGGCCTAACAGCAGAAAAATAAAAATTATTTTACAAAACATCATCTAAAAAATCTAAAAAACATTCCCAAGACACTTTTAAACTAAATAACACAACAGATTTTTGAAATAATTAGTAAGAAACCAATCACTAACCTTTTTCTTGGCGAGCTACTCACCTGATCCTCATGGGCGTTTTTTTAAAAACTCAGCTATGGGTCACCGCTGACCCAAGTGTCACACCAGGGTGATCTCAGGATGGTGCACGCCCCCCGGCGGTCCGCTCCCCAGCAGTACCTCGAAACCGCCGGCGTAACTCAGGTAAGGAATTTCTCGCTTATCTGATTACTGCCCACAATGGCCAATACCGCCCAGAAACCGGGCGGTAAGCCATTGCAAATTCCAACCCTATGTCTTTTACTCATTTCATAGATTTGCTAACATATTACTTCCTCCACATCCCTTCCACTATTAGGTGATCTGTAGAACATCCCATTAGCATGATCGATCCTTTTTATCCTTTATCTCAATCCATATGGATTCTGTTTCTATCTTAATTTTAGTTATGTCCCTTTTTTAACTACCATTATTTTATCTCTAATTAATACAGCTATCCTATCCTCTCTTTCTTCCCAATCCTTTGTAAATATGTTATATCCTACAATATGTAACTAGCAGACCTGTTCTTTATGTAGCCATGTTTCAGCTATCCCTACTACATCTGGCTCCTCACTACAAATTATTGCCTCCAGTTCCCCCGTTTTGTTACAGATGCTGTGCGCAATGCCGTACAGGCAACATAATTTGTTTATATTAACCGTTCCTCTCACTTTATTTTTAACTGTCATTTTATACTCTAATCTGTAATTTTATCTGTTCCCTGACCGTTTATATCATCCTTATTCCTTACCTTGATCTCATCTTTCCTCTCATCTCCTATTTCTTTTATCTTCAGGCTTATGCTATTTCAGACAGATCCCTCCCCCCTTCTGATTAGTTTGAAGTCCTATCCACAGACTTATTTATCCTTTTCGCTAGGACTCTGATAGAATTTAAAATCACCTAAGCTCATGCAATGTTACCAAAGTTATTTATGAGTTACACAGTCCTCAACTGAAAATAGCCTATTACTTGGAATTTCTCATTTGAAGTAAACGATCAGTTGCAGCACATTTCTAAAATTGTGTCACTTTTTACTGTTAAATTTTGTTCTGGTGAATAAAATCTCTTAATTTTTGAAATATTCTAGATTTTAGTTTTAATTTTGAACATGCAGCTGCACAAGATTGCTAATTTATACATAATACAGATTTTCTGCAGGTGGCTAAGATAGAGATATTTAAATATTTTATGATTCATGTTGGGACTTATATTTGTGGATATAGTACTTGGTCCCACTATCCGTGCCTTCTGGGTTTCTAACATCTCAACAGGAGGCTTGTTTTCAGAATCACAACTATCAGCTCTATTCCCTGTATCCCTTCTTGAAACAAATATGATTGAAGATGTCAGTAAGGTAATGGACCTGGAAAAGAAATGTCTATACATTTTGGCCCATATAACAGTAAGTCATAGCATGAATGGGTACACTGTATTAGGTCATTATTAGCAATGAGAGCTTGAGGAACGTGTTTGTCATGGGTGTTAGGTATGGAAGAATTCCACAAGACTGAGTACTGTGAGCTAAAACTGATGTGACTTTAGTCTCTTTAATATAACTCCAGAGTGTCTAAGCAGCATGGCTGACAACCTTTTATACTCCCTTGCACGAGGTGTGCTGGTGACGCTTGGGCCTCCAACAGTTGCACCCTCTGGTGGCAAGTCTTACACAGGTACAATGTTTATATACATAACATCACTCCCCACCCCCCTCCCCAAAGTCTTTGATACAAATTATTTACAAGTTGAGATGATCCGGGGCCCTATGCTCCCTGGTTGATCGTCTGAGTTCAAACTCTGGCATGGGTGAGTTGGTCGGACCATTGCTGCACTGCGGCACGGCTGGTCTGACAGGACTATTGGGAATGGTGGGTTCATCCTCTTGACTGACAGTGAGGTCGATTGTTGGTTGGGTGTGTGATGGTGGATCGATGATGGTGATGTCCTCTTCAGGTTGTTCCTGGTTGTCGGTAAAGCGCAGTTTGGTCTGATCCAAATGCTTTCTGCACATTTGTCCATTCAATAGTTTGACTATAAACACTCTATTCCCCTCCTTGGCCATGACCATAATTCAAGAAAAAAACAAGGTTGTTAACATCAATGTCACGCGATACAGCCGCGCGATCATGGTACATGTTTTGCCGGTGACGCCGGGTTTCCACATGATCATTTAGATCCGGGTGGACTAGGGAGAGCCTGGTTTTGAGTGCTCTTTTCATTAACAATTTTGCAAGGGGAACCCCAGTGAGTGAGTGGGGTCGTGTCTGGTAGCTGAGCAGAACCCGAGATAAGCGGGCCTGCAAGGAGCCTTACAAGCTCTGCTTGATAGTTTGAACTGCCCATTTCGCTTGACCGTTGGATGCGGGCTTAACCGGGGCAGATCTGACATGCTGGATGCCATTGTGGGTCATAAACTCGTTGAATTCCGAGCTGGTGAAACACGGTCCATTGTCACTAACAAGGACGTTGGGCAAGCCATGGGTGGCGAACATAGCCCGGAGGCTTTCAATGGTGGCAGTGGATGTGCTGGATGACATGATTACGCATTCAATCCATTTAGAATAAGCATCCACTACAACTAAAAGCATCTTTCTGAGAAAGGGGCCTGCAAAATCTACGTGGATCCTGGACCATGGTTTGGAGGGCCATGACCACAGACTCAATGGTGCCTCCCTTGGTGCATTGCTCAGTTGTGAGCACGTGTTGCACTGGTGTACGCATGACTCTAAGTCCGAGTCAATGCCGGGCCACCAAACATGCGACCTGGCTATAGCCTTCATCATGACTATGCCTGGTTGGGTATTGTGTAGGTTGCGTATAAATGTTTCCCTGCCTTTTTTTTGGCAAAACCATGCGATTACCCCATAAGTGACAATCCGACTGGATGGACAATTAATCTTTGTGTCGGTGAAACGGCTTAATTTCATCTTGCATTTCCCCATAAACGGCCGACCAGCTCCCATTGAGGAAGCAACTTTGTACAAGTGATAGCACAGGATCCTGGCTGGTCCACATCCTGATCTGGCGAGCAGTGACGGGTGACCCCTCGCTGTCAAAAGCATCCATGACCAGAAGAAAGTCTGCAGGGTGCGCCATTTCCACCCCGGTAGAAACATAGACATAGAAACATAGAAAATAGGTGCAGGAGTAGGCCATTCGGCCCTTCTAGCCTGCACCGCCATTCAATGAGTTTATGGCTGAACATGCAACTTCAGTACCCCATTCCTGCTTTCTCACCATACCCCTTGATTCCCCTAGTAGTAGGGACTTCATCTAACTCATTTTTGAATATATTTAGTGAATTGGCCTCAACAACTTTCTGTGGTAGAGAATTCCACAGGTTCACCACTCTCTGGGTGAAGAAATTCCTCCTCATCTCGGTCCTAAATGGCTTCCCCCTTATCCTTAGACTGTGTCCCCTGGTTCTGGACTTCCCCAACATTGGGAACATTCTTCCTGCATCTAACCTGTCTAACCCCGTCAGAATTTTAAACGTTTCTATGAGGTCCCCTCTCATTCTTCTGAACTCCAGTGAATACAAGCCCAGTTGATCCAGTCTTTCTTGATAGGTCAGTCCCGCCATCCCGGGAATCAGTCTGGTGAACCTTCGCTGCACTCCCTCAATAGCAAGAATGTCCTTCCTCGGGTTAGGAGACCAAAACTGTACACAATACTCCAGGTGTGGCCTCACCAAGGCCCTGTACAACTGTAGCAACACCTCCCTGCCCCTGTACTCAAATCCCCTCACTATGAAGGCCAACATGCCATTTGCTTTCTTAACCGCCTGCTGTACCTGCATGCCAACCTTCAATGACTGATGTACCATGACACCCAGGTCTCTTTGCACCTCCCCTTTTCCTAATCTGTCACCATTCAGATAATAGTCTGTCTCTCTGTTTTTACCACCAAAGTGGATAACCTCACATTTATCCACATTATACTTCATCTGCCATGCATTTGCCCACTCACCTAACCTATCCAAGTCGCTCTGCAGCCTCATAGCATCCTCCTCGCAGCTCACACTGCCACCCAACTTAGTGTCATCCGCAAATTTGGAGATACTACATTTAATCCCCTCGTCTAAATCATTAATGTACAGTGTAAACAGCTGGGGCCCCAGCACAGAACCTTGCGGTACCCCACTAGTCACTGCCTGCCATTCTGAAAAGTCCCCATTTACTCCTACTCTTTGCTTCCTGTCTGACAACCAGTTCTCAATCCATGTCAGCACACTACCCCCAATCCCATGTGCTTTAACTTTGCACATTAATCTCTTGTGTGGGACCTTGTCGAAAGCCTTCTGAAAGTCCAAATATACCACATCAACTGGTTCTCCCTTGTCCACTCTACTGGAAACATCCTCAAAAAATTCCAGAAGATTTGTCAAGCATGATTTCCCTTTCACAAATCCATGCTGACTTGGACCTATCATATTACCTCTTTCCAAATGCACTGCTATGACATCCTTAATAATTGATTCCATCATTTTACCCACTACCGATGTCAGGCTGACCGGTCTATAATTCCCTGTTTTCTCTCTCCCTCCTTTTTTAAAAAGTGGGGTTACATTGGCTACCCTCCACTCCATAGGAACTGATCCAGAGTCAATGGAATGTTGGAAAATGACTGTCAATGCATCCACTATTTCCAAGGCCACCTCCTTAAGTACTCTGGGATGCAGTCCATCAGGCCCTGGGGATTTATCGGCCTTCGATCCCATCAATTTCCCTAACACAATTTCCCGACTAATAAAGATTTCCCTCAGTTCCCCCTCACTTACTAGATCCTCTGACCCCTTTTATATCCGGAAGGTTGTTTGTATCCTCCTTAGTGAATACCGAACCAAAGTACTTGTTCAATTGGTCTGCCATTTCTTTGTTCCCCGTTATGCCTTCCCCTGATTCTGACTGCAGGGGACCTACGTTTGTCTTTACTAACCTTTTTCTCTTTACATATCTATAGAAACTTTTGCAATCCGTCTTAATGTTCACTGCAAGCTTCTTCTCGTACTCCATTTTCCCTGTCCTAATCAAACCCTTTGTCCTCCTCTGTTGAGTTCTAAATTTTTCCCAGTCCCCAGGTTCACTGCTATTTCTGGCCAATTTGTATGCCACTTCCTTGGCTTTAATACTATCCCTGATTTCCCTAGATAGTCACGGTTGAGCCACCTTCCATTTTTTATTTTTACGCCAGACAGGAATGTACAATTGTTGTAATTCATCCATGCGGTCTCTAAATGTCTGCCATTGCCCATCCACAGTCAACCCCCTAAGTATCATTCGCCAATCTATCCTAGCCAATTCACGCCTCATACCTTCAAAGTTAGCCTTCTTTAAGTTCTGGACCATGGTCTCTGAATTTACTGTTTCATTCTCCATCCTAATGCAGAATTCCACCATATTATGGTCACACTTCCCCAAGGGGCCTCGCACAATGAGATTGCTAATTAATCCTCTCTCATTACACAACACCCAGTCTAAGATGTCCTCCCCCCTAGTTGGTTCCTCAACATATTGGTCTAGAAAACCATCCCTTATGCACTCCAGGAAATCCTCCTCCACCGTATTGCTTCCAGTTTGGCTAGCCCAATCTATGTGCATATTAAAGTCACCCATTATAACTGCTACACCTTTATTGCATGCACCCCTAATTTCCTGTTTGATGCCCTCCCCAACATCCCTATTACTGTTTGGAGGTCTGTACACAACTCCTACTAACGTTTTTTGCCCTTTGGTGTTCTGCAGCTCTACCCATATAGATTCCACATCATCCAAGCTAATGTCTTTCCTAACTATTGCATTAATCTCCTCTTTAACCAACAATGCTACCCCACCTCCTTTTTGTTTTATTCTATCCTTCCTGAATGTTGAATACCCCTGAATGTTGAGTTCCCAGCCCTGATCATCCTGGAGCCACGTCTCCGTAATCCCAATCACATCATATTTATTAACATCTATTTGCACAATTAATTCATCCACCTTATTGCGGATACTCCTTGCATTAAGACACAAAGCCTTCAGGCTTGTTTTTTTAACACCCTTTGTCCTTTTAGAATTTTGCTGTACTGTGGCCCTTTTTGTTCTTTGCCTTGGGTTTCTCCGCCCTCCACTTTTTCTCATCTCCTTTCTATCTTTTGCTTTTGCCTCCTTTTTGTTTCCCTCTGTCTCCCTGCATTGGTTCCCATCCCCCTGCCATATTAGTTTAAATCCTCCCCAACAGCACTAGCAAACACTCCCCCTAGGACATTGGTTCCGGTCCTGCCCAGGTGCAGACCGTCTGGTTTGTACTGGTCCCACCTCCCCCAGAACCGGTCCCAATGCCCCAGGAATTTGAATCCCTCCCTGCTGCACCACTGCTCAAGCCACGTATTCATCTGCGCTATCCTGCGATTCCTACTCTGACTATCACGTGGCACTGGTAGCAATCCCGAGATTACTACTTTTGAGGTCCTGCTTTTTAATTTAGCTCCTAGCTCCTTAAATTCGTTTCGTAGGACCTCATCCCTTTTTTTACCTATGTCGTTGGTACCAATGTGCACCACTCCCTCCCATTTCAGAATGTCCTGCACCCGCTCCGAGACATCCTTGACCCTTGCACCAGGGAGGCAACATACCATCCTGGAGTCTCGGTCGCGGCCCCAGAAACGCCTATCTATTCCCCTCACCATTGAATCCCCTATCACTATTGCTGTCCCACTCTTTTTCTTGCCCTCCTGTGCAGCAGAGCCAGCCACGGTGCCATGAACTTGGCTGCTACTGCCCTCCCCTGATGAGTCATCCCCCTCAACAGTACTCAAAACAGTGTATCTGTTTTGCAGGGGGATGACCACAGGGGACCCCTGCACTACCTTCCTTGCACTGCTCTTCCTGCTGGTCTTCCATTCCCTAGCTGGCTGTGGACCCTTTCCCTGCGGTAAGACCAACTCACTACACGTGATACTCACGTCATTCTCAGCATCGTGGATGCTCCAGAGCGAATCCACCCTCAGCTCCAACTCCGCAACGCGGACAGTCAGGAGCTGGAGGCGGATACACTTCCTGCACACGTAGTCGTCAGGGACACCGGAAGTGTCCCTGAGTTCCCACATGGTACAGGAGGAGCATAACACCCGACCGAGCTCTCCTGCCATGACTTAACCCTTAGATACACTTAAATTGGCAACAACAATGTTAACAGGTTACTAACTGATATAAGAAGAAAAAGAAAAACTACTCACCAATCACCAGCCAATCACTTACCCCCTAGGCTGTGACGTCACCTTTGTTTCTTTCTTTGCCTTCTCCCTGTAGCTGCACCGGCACGCCTCTCGCCGACCCCGGACTCGTGCTGCTCCGAGCTCCCGCCTCCTCGACTGACTGCTCTAACTGTTCGACTCCCGCTGGCCTTTATAGGCCTCTCGCCGACCCCGGACTCGCGCTGCTCCGAGCTCCCGCCTCCTCGACTGACTGCTCGAACTGTTCGACTCCCGCTGGCCTTTATAGGCCTCTCGCCGACCCCGGACTCGCGCTGCTCCGAGCTCCCGCCTCCTCGACTGACTGCTCGAACTGTTCGACTCCCGCTGGCCTTTATAGGCCTCTCGCCGACCCCGGACTCGCGCTGCTCCGAGCTCCCGCCTCCTCGACTGACTGCTCGAACTGCCTGACTCCCGCTGGCCTTTATAGGCCTCTCGCCGACCCCGGACTCGCACTGCTCCGAGCTCCCGCCTCCTCGACTGACTGCTCGAACTGCCTGACTCCCGCTGGCCTTTATAGGCCTCTCGCCGACCCCGGACTCGCGCTGCTCCGAGCTCCCGCCTCCTCGACTGACTGCTCGAACTGCCTGACTCCCGCTGGCCTTTATAGGCCTCTCGCCGACCCCGGACTCGCGCTGCTCCGAGCTCCCGCCTCCTCGACTGACTGCTCGAACTGCCTGACTCCCGCTGGCCTTTATAGGCCTCTCGCCGAC
Organism: Pristiophorus japonicus; assembly: GCF_044704955.1. NCBI lineage: Eukaryota > Metazoa > Chordata > Chondrichthyes > Pristiophoridae > Pristiophorus > Pristiophorus japonicus. The sequence continues at coordinate 410,248,842 of NC_091977.1, forward strand.
CCCGGACTCGCGCTGCTCCGAGCTCCCGCCTCCTCGACTGACTGCTCGAACTGCCTGACTCCCGCTGGCCTTTATAGGCCTCTCGCCGACCCCGGACTCGCGCTGCTCCGAGCTCCCGCCTCCTCGACTGACTGCTCGAAATGCTCGACTCCCGCTGGCCTTTTTCGGCCTCTCGCCGACCCCGGACTCGCGCTGCTCCGAGCTCCCGCCTCCTCGACTGACTGCTCGAAATGCTCGACTCCCGCTGGCCTTTTTCGGCCTCTCGCCGACCCCGGACTCGCGCTGCTCCGAGCTCCCGCCTCCTCGACTGACTGCTCGAACTGCTCGACTCCCGCTGGCCTTTATAGGCCTCTCGCCGACCCCGGACTCGCGCTGCTCCGAGCTCCCGCCTCCTCGACTGACTGCTCGAACTGCTCGACTCCCGCTGGCCTTTATAGGCCTCTCGCCGACCCCGGACTCGCGCTGCTCCGAGCTCCTGCCTCCTCGACTGAATGGGGCGATGTCAATGCAATTTCATCTGTGGAGCGAATATCATGCTCACAGGTCCTGGACAAATTTGACTCATTATTTCAGCCCGGCATTGGCACTTTCATGGGGACCAAGTTAGTGATTCACATAAACCCGGACGCCAGGCCAGTACACCACAAGGCCAGAGTAGTGCCATACGTGATGTGGGCAAAGATAGAAGGCGAATTGGACCGCCTGCTGAGGGAAGGCATTATCTCGCCAGTCGAATTCAGTGACTGGGCGAGCCCGATTGTGCCGGTGCTCAAGGCGGATGGGTCGGTCAGGATATGTGGTGATTACAAGGCCACCATCAATCGGGTGTCACTCCAAGACCAGTACCCGCTACCGAGAGTGGAGAACCTCTTGGCGACGCTATCCGGTGGCAAACTTTTTTCAAAATTGGACCTGACCTCAGCTTACGTGACCCAGGAGCTGGCAAGAGAGTCGAAGAAGCTGACCACCATCACGACACACTAGGGGTTGTTTGAGTACAACAGATGTCCGTTTGGAATTCGCTCGGCCGCCGCGATCTTTCAACGCAATATGGAAAGCCTCCTCAAGTCGATTCCAAGGACAGTAGTTTTTCAAGGCGACATCCTCATCACGGGTTGTGATACTGAGGAACACCTCTGCAACCTGGAGGAGGTGCTACGCAGATTGGACCGGGTAGGTCTGCGACTGAAAAAGGTGAAGTGCGTCTTCCTAGCTCCAGAGGTAGAATTCCTGGAAATGAGGGTAGTAGCAGACGGGATCAGACCTACTGCGTCCAAAACTGAAGCGATCCAGAGAGCACACAGACCCCATAACACGATGGAGCTGCGTTTGTTCTTGGGGCTCCTGAACTATTTTGGTAACTTTCTTCCCAAATTGAGCACGCTGTTAGAGCTGCTACACATGCTCCTACGCAAAGGTCGCGAATGGGTCTGGGGGGACAGCCAGGAAAGGGCTTTTGATAGGCCATGAAATTTGTTATGCTCCAACAATCTGTTAACGCTATATAACCCAGGTAAGAAACTTGTTTTAACGTGTGACGCATCGTCCTATGGGGTCGGGTGTGTGTTGCAGCATGTTAATGCCACGGGTCAGTTACAGCCGGTAGATTATGCCTCCAGAAGTCTGTTCCAGGCAGAACGGGGCTACGGGATGGTCGAAAAGGAAGTGTTTGTGTGTGTATATGCTGTAAAAAAAAATGCACTAGTACCTGTTCGGCAGGAAATTTGAGTTGGAGACAGATCACAAACCCCTAACGTCCCTTTTGGCCGACAACAAGCCCATAAATGCAAATGCAGCGGCCCGCATACAGAGGTGGGCACTCACGTTAGCCGCCTATGACTACACAATTCAGCACAGACCAGGCACTGAAAACTGCACCGATGCACTCAGCAGGCTCCCACCAGCCACCACCGAGGGGGCAACCGAGCTTGCTGCTGGTCATGGGTGTGGAAGCTTTCGAAAGTGAAAGCTCACCCGTGACAGCCCGTCAGATCAAAGTCTGGACAAATAGAGACCCGCTATTGTCTTTAGTCAAGAATGGGGACCGGGCAGCCACATGCGGGGCATGCCCTGAGGAATTCAAACCATTTCACAGGCGCAAGGATGAACTCTCGATTCAGGCCGATTGCCTACTATGAGGAAACCGAGTAGTCATGCCCCAGATGGGCAGAGAGATGTTCATCAGAGAACTCCACAATGAGCACCCGGGCATTGTCATGATGAAGACAATTGCCAGGTCACACGTTTGGTGGCCAGGGATAGATGCAGACCTGGAACTTTGTGTTCGCAGGTGCAACACGTGCGCCCAGCTGGGCAATGCACCCAGCGAAGCCCCCCTTAGCCCCTGGTCCTGGCCCGCCAAGCCATGCTCACATATCCATGTGGACTACGCAGGTCCTTTCATGGGAAAAATGTTTTTGGTTGTAGTGGACGCCTACTCCAAATGGATCGAGTGTGACATTCTGAATTCAAGCACATCCTCTGCCACGGTAGAAAGTCTACGGGCAATGTTCGCCGCCCATGGTCTAACTGACGTCTTGGTCAGTGACAATGGCCCGTGCTTTACAAGCATTGAATTTCAGGACATCATGGCAGGAAATGGTATCAACCATGTTAGAATGGCACCGTTCAAGCCGGCCTCAAAAGGCCAGGCGGAACGAGCAGTGCAGATAATCAAACAGGGGATACTCAGAATCCAAGGGGGTCCCCTACAAAGCCGCTTATCACACCTCCTGTTGGCCAATAGATCCCAACCACTCGCTCACACGGGTCCCACCCGCAGAGCTGCTAATGAAGAGGATGATCAAAACCAGGTTATCCCTTATACACCCCACCATGAAATTGTTGAGAGCAGACGCCAGTCACAATGTGACTACCACAACGGGAATGCGAGGGCGCGATGTATTGATGTCAATGACCCTGTCTTTGTTCTCAACTACACTGCAGGACCTAAATGGCTCGCAGGCACTGTGATTGCCAAAGAGGGGAATAGGATTCTGGTAGTTAAACTTACCAGTGGACAAATCTGCCGCAAACATGTGGATCAAACAAAAAGGAGGTTCAGCAACTCCATAGATGAAACAGAGGAAGAACACGATGTAGAGTTCACTCCTCCACAGGTGACCGAACACCGGAATCAAGTGGAGGAGAGCCCAGTCACTGTGGGCAGTCCGGACAGGCCTGAGGCATCGCAAACAGCAGACACTCAGGCCAGTGCCCAACAACCGGAGCCCCAACTCAGGTGCTCTACAAGGGAGCGTAAACCACCAGAGAAACTTAACCTGTGATCCCAATAAGACTTTGGGGGGAGGTGATGTCATGTATTTAACTGTCATTGAACCCATGTATAAACTGACTAATTGTAGAACATTGACCACTAGGTGGTGAACTTGTGGGAGACACTCCTAACCTGGTCTTTCAGGTATAAAAGGGGAAGCTCCACCCACCTTCATCACTTCAGTGCTGGCTGCTAAAAGTTACTGGTCACAGAGTGACCTTCTCTCAAGCATGGGCCTCGTGTGCATTTGTACTGTATAGTAAGGACATATCATTCCCGAACCAGCGTACACAACTCTGTATATGTCTTCTCCATTAGTTTCTCCGGTGCTAGCAGATTCTTGATGAGGCCGTATATTGTGGACCCACACACGGTGAGGAGAATCGTCCTGCACTTGATAGCTTTACCGTCCCCATCCAGCTCGTTGGCTACAAAATATTAATCGAGACGCTCAACGAAGGCTTCCCAATCATCACCCTCTGCAAATCTCTCTAAAATACCAACGGCAGCCATGACCACATGAAAGTTCATAATCTGCTATTCATCGCCAATTGTTAAGTATGGAAGAATTCCACAAGACTGAGTACTGTGAGCTAAAACTGATGTGACCTTAGTCTCTTTAATACAACTCCAAAGTGCCTAAGCTGCATGGCTGACAACCTTTTATACTCCCTTGCACGAGGTGTGCAGGTGACCCTTAGGTCTCCAACAGTTGCGCCATCTGGTGGCAAGTCTTACACAGTTACAATGTTTACATACATAACAATGGGAACCACTCTTTGATAAACACAATGAAGACAATGCCCTACTGGAGGTATCTGTGAAGCAGGTTACATTGGACCAGAGTAGCTACAATACAGTCTGAGATGGAGGCCACAGTCACCAGTAATAAAAGCATTATCTGAGGTAATTCAAATAAGCTACCCAACTAAGATGTCAGCTTTGGCTGAGTGGTAGCACTCTCTCCTTTGAGTCAGAACGTCATTGATTCATGCTCCACTCTCAAGACTTGAGCACGTAATGCAGGCTGACACTTCAGTGCAGTACTGAGGGAGTGCTGCACTGTCAGGCTGCTGTCTTTTGGATGAGATGTTAAAATGAAGCTACATCTCCTCTCTCAGGTAGATGTAAGAGATCCCATGCATTATTTGAAGAAGTGCAGGGGAGTTTTCCTGGTGTCCTGGCTAACATATATCTCTCAACCAGCATCATTAAAACAGATTATCTGATAGTTTCTCTCACTGTTGATATGGACCTTGCTGTACACAAATTGACTTCAGCATTTGAATTTAACTGAAAACTGTATTCTATTCAGTCATGTATTTCATATAAAATAATACCTCTTTGGTTCACAATTGGACTTGTCTCACTAGACTACATATAAGTTTATCTTCCAGAGATGGGAGAAATGGGAAGGGGAGGCAAAAGATCATACAATGAAAGATTTTATTGTTTTTTTTTGTTGAAATTCGTAGCCAATCGTTCCAATTCTTTGTCAAATCACAAACGCCAGAGGTCACCTTGCACACGCCAAGGATCACTCTGCGCCAATGCTCTTAGCCAAAAGGCCTAGAGCCACTGCACCGTTCCTGGAAGTACTGCAATACCAGGTTCGTGCCATGGAGGTGGATGGGTCAGGTCCCCCACACACCTCCGTGGAGGTGGATGGGTCAAGCCACCCCACCCACCTCCTATTTCCAAAAAAGCAAGCATATACCTTCCTGATCCAGGGAGAACCACCTTGGGGTTATGGTGGTTACTCCCCTGTCAGGTCAGTTACAAACGCAATGTCAGACTATTGTGTACTAGACACTCGATGATAACGGTACTTTCCAGGTTGTAGGGGATGGAAGGTCCACTTATGGGTGTGATTGGTGATGCTGAACCTCAGGGAATATCTACTGCATACCTGAAATTTGTAACACATATTCTCACTAATTTAGAAATACAGTTCAGTATTGTTTGTTTTGTTTATTGCAACTCCATGGTAATTTGACATTTTAGTGCCAAGTCTACTATAACTAATAATTCTTTAAAATCCTCCTTTAGTTCTTTTTACGACACTCTAGCTAAGCTGTTCCAGTATAACTACCCAACAATATGGAAGATTATCCAGTTATGTCCTATCCACAAAAAAAAGGATGGCCTGAAAAATCCACACAAATGCAATCCTGAAATGTGACAGAGTAAGATGAGAAGTTAGGAGAAATGTCATTTTGCAGAGGGTTGTTAGAGCATGAAATGCTTTGCCACATGGCTTACTTGAGGCAGGGACTGTTCCACCTTTTAAGGGAAAATTGAATAAATATTTGAAGTAGAGGAAGATGCAGGATTATAGGAAGAGAACTGAGCAGTGAGATTAGTTTTGGACTGCTCTATCAAAGAGTTAGCACAAACACAATGGGATGAATGGTCTCCTTCTATGTTGTAAACTTTGATGGTTCTATGAATTCTAGTACCTGTGGGAGCATGTCTGTAATTTTCTGTTGGTTCTTGTACAAGTATCTCTCTGGTTTGCTGCTGATTCCTACGAGACAGTCTGTGTCTCTGCTGGCTCCTGTCGGGTGGTCTATCTCTCTGCTGATTCTTGTATCTATAGTTTGCTGTTGGTTCCCGTGGAAACATCTCTTTGGTTCACTGCTGGTTCTGGTGGGGAGGCCTGCAGGAATATTTTTGGGTTATTGCTGAGTGCTGTGAAATGGTATGTAATATGTATAAATTGAATATTTATCTTTGGTTAGAGATATAATTGATACAAAAAAATACCACGTGGCTGAAATTGGATGTCTTTGCGCCTCCATGGGGGGTGCCAATGGGGCGCAAATGGTTTTGCGTCCGGGCATGGTGCTAACATCGACTCCCACCATATTCTGCGGGAGGTCTGCAGCGATGCTACAGTGTTGTGCCCTGATCTCCAGCGCCCGGAGGTTGTGACACCATCACCGTGCGCAGCGCCTGGTAGTGCCCCGGACCCGAAATTGACACCCGCCCCCTGCAGCAGCGCCGGGCGAAAACTGCAGGAGGTGTGCATCTTGCAGCCGGCCGCTTCGGGACGATGATTAAAGATGAGGTGGCCGAGGTAACTAAAAAAAAACCTTACCTTTGTTGTTCCAGTTTTTTTTGCAGGTTCCTGCCCGCGATCGATCAGCCCGGCACTCTGCTTGAGTACCGTTCTGATCGTGCGGGATCGCGGCTGCCGTGGTGGTCCAGATAGGTACTTTTTATATTGCAGAGCCTGCAGCGATAGCCCTTCCCTTTAAGGGAGGGAAGGAGCCTCTGAATGCGGCAACGCTGCTGAAGTCTCCGCCCCACCTGCTGCCGATTGCACTCCAAAAAGGAAGTGGAGCGCTTGATTAGCGCTGGAGCGCTAACGGCACATTTTTTTAAAGTTTGAAATCGTTAGCACCTGGCGTTAACTTTTCAAACTTTTAAAAATTAGGACCCAAAAAGGGTGATAATGAATTTCTCCCCCTTAGTCTCTTCTGGTTCCTGTGAAAATGCCTCGCTCAGTTCACATCTACTAGTTTCTGTAGGATGCTCTGTCTCTATTGATTTCTGTGGGAATGTCTCCAAGTGTGTATTTCTGCTGGCTCTTGTAGTTATATATTGGTTTGTGTCTCTGTTGGTTCCTGTGGCTGTGTCTTCTGGGTCTTTGCTCTGTCAATTCCTGTGAGAATGTCTCCCTCAGTCAGTGTCTCTGCTGGTTCCTATGGAGGTGTCTTTCTTCCTGTACTCTGCTAACTCCAGTGGGAGTGTCTCGGTCTGTCACCTGCTAGTTCCTGGAGGATGTCTCTGTCCTTGTTGGTTCCTATGGGAGTGTCTGTCGGTCTGTCCCTGCTGGTTCCTGTGGGAGTATCTCAGACTCTGTCCTTGTTGGTTCCTGATGTGTTCATAATAAAGGATGAACTGTGTACAATGAGCAAGTGTGACCTTAGCTCCTTTAATGAGACCCCAGAGTGCAGGTATCTCGTGGATGGGCTGCTTATATACCGTGCTCCGAAGGGATGCTGGGATTCCTTGGGACTCCAAAAGGTAGGCCCTCTGGTGGTAGTGTAATGCAGGTTGCAAGGGGTTAAATACATAACATCACTCCCCCGTGAAGTCAACAGTAGACTTATTTACAAGGTGAGGCGATCTGGGGCTTTACGCTCCCTTGTCGATCGTCTCGGTACAAATGCGGGTGTGGGTGAGTTGGTTAGTTCTTCACTGGGCTGCTGGGCAGCTGGCCTTGCCGGGCTGCTGGGGATGGTGAGTTCAGCTTTGTGGTCAACTGTGATGTCGGTTGCTACTTGTGTGTGTGTTAGAGGGTCAAAGTTGGTGGTGTCTTCTTCAGGTTTTTCGTAGCTGTTGGTGAACCGCAATTTGATTTGGTCCAAATATTTTCTGCATGTTAGTCCATTGGCCAATTTGACCTGAAACACCCTACTCCCCTCTTTGGCTATGACCGTGCCAGCTAGCCATTTGAGACCATGTCCATAATTGAGTACAAACACAGGGTCCTTGACCTCAATATCGCATGACAAATTTGTGCAGTCATGGTACACACTTTGTTGATGCCGCCTGCCCTCCACGTGATCATGGAGATCAGGGTGGACAAGAGAGAGCCTTGTTTTGAGCGCCCATTTTACCTCGCTGGGGGATCCCCGGTGAGTGAGTGGGGTCTGGTGCGGTAGCTGAGCAGCACTCGGGATAGTCGGGTCTGCAGGGAGCCTTCCGACACACGTTTCAGGCTTTGCTTGATGGTCTGAACTGCCCGGTCTGCCTGGCCATTGGATGCGGGCTTGAACGGGGCTGATGTGATGTGCTTGATCCCATTGCGGGTCATGAATTCCTTGAATTCAGCACTGGTGAAACACGGCCCATTGTCGCTGACTAGGACATCAGGCAGGCCATGCCTAGCAAACATGGCTCGTAGGCTTTTAATAGTGGCCGCGGACATTATTGCACATTCAATCCATTTTGAGTAAGCATTCACGATAACCAAAAACATTTTGCCTAGAAATGGGCCTGCATAGTGCACATGGATCCTCGATCACGATTTGGAGGGCCACGACCACAAACTTAGCGGTGCCTCTCTGGGTGCATTGCTCAGCTGCGAGCAAGTGTTGCACTGGCGCACGCATGACTCTAAATCTGAGTCGATGTCGGGCCACCACACATGGGGTCTAGCTATGGCTTTCATCATTACAATGCCTGGATGGGTGCTGTGCAGTTCACAAATGAACGTATCTCTTGTCTTTCTTGGGCAAGACCACGCGATTGCCCCACAACAGGCAGTACGCCTGTAAGGACATTTCGTTTTTGCACCTATGGAACGGCTTAATTGCCTCCTGCATCTCCGCTGGGAGGCTGGACCAGCTCCCATGGAGGACACAGTTTTTTACCAAGGACAGTAAAGAATCCTGGCTGGTCCAGGTCCTGATCTGGCAGGCCATAACGGGGGACTTTTCGTTTTCGAATGCATCCATTACCATGAGCAAGTCCACAGGCTATGTCATTTCCATCCCGGTGGTGGGCAATGGCAGCCGACTGAGAGCATTTGTGCAGTTCTCTATGCCCGGTCTGTGGCGGATTACATAGTTGTATGCTGACAGCATGAGCGTCCATCTTTGGATGCGAGCAGAGACATTGGTGTTAATCCCTTTGCTCTCAGAGCGGCTTGTGGTCAGTTTCAAGCTCAAACTTGAGGCCAAATAAGTACTGGTGCATTTTCTTTACCGCGTAATCGCACATCAGAGCCTCTTTTTCAATCATGCTGTAGGCCCTTTCGGCCTTGGACAAACTCCTGGACGCATAAGCGACCGGTTGCAAAATCCCCGATTCGTTAGCCTGTTGTAACACACAGCCGACCCCATATGACGATGCATCGCAAGCTAGCACTAATCATTTACACGGGTTATACAGGACAAGCAGTTTGTTAGAACACATCAGATTCCTGGCTTTCTTAAAGGCAGCCTCTTGTGAATTCCCCCATACCCAGTCGTCTCCCTTGCACAGTAGCGCATGCAGGGGTTCTAGCAGGTTGCTTAACCCAGTTAGGAAATTACCGAAATAGTTAAGGAGTCCCAGGAACGACTGCAGCTTTGTCACGTTCTGTGGTTTTGATGTGTTCTTGATGGCCTACGTCTTGGCGCGGTGGGTTTGATGCCGTCTGCTGCGATTCTTCTTCCCAAGAACTTGACCTCCTGCGCCAGGAAAACACACTTCAAGCGTTTCAACCTGAGTCCACGCGATCCAACTGACTGAGAACCTCATCCAGATTCTTCAAGTGCTCAATGGTGTCCCAACCAGTAACCAGTATGTCGTCCTGGAAAACCACGGTTCGAGGAACCAATGTTAGCAGACTCTCCATGTTGCCTTGGAAGATTGCCACGGCCAACCGAATCCCAAACGGGCATCTGCTATAGATGAACAGATCTTTGTGTGTGTTGATGCAGGTGAGACCACTCGAAGACTCCTCCAGCTCCTGCGTCATGTAGGCCGAGGTCAGGTCCAGCTTGGTGAACGTCATCCCTCCAGCCAGGGTTGCAAATAGGTCGTCTGCCTTGGGTAGCGGGTACTGGTCCTGTCCCCACAAATTCTGACCGTGCCGTCCTCTTTAAGTACCGGGACAATCGGACTGGCCCACTTGTTGAATTCCACCGGTGCGATGATGCCTTCTCGCTGCAGCCTGTCCAGCTCAATTTCCACTTTCTCACGCATCATGTATAGTACCGCCCGTGCCTTGTACTGGGAACCAAATGGATCTGCATTTTTGCCCCTGAGAAGCTTCCAATGCCTGGCTCGAACAACGATGGAAACCTACTCAGAATCTGGGCATATGAGGCGTCGACAACGGATGAAAGCGCTCGGCTTTCATCTCAGTTCCAGTGGATTTTTCCCAGCCAGCTTCTGCCAAACAATGTGGGGCCATCCCCTGGCACAATCCACAGCGGGAGTTCGTGTACTGCTCCATCATAGGAGACTTTGACTTCTGCACTGCCAATTGCAGGGATTAGTTCCTTGGAGTAAGTCCTTGGTTTGGTGTAAATGGGGCTAAGCTTGGGCCTGTGTCACTTGTTGCTCCACAGCCTGCCGAAGGCCTTTTTACTCATTATGGACTGACTCGCAGCTGTGTCCAAGATACTGGAATTCCATTCAGTTCAACTTTCAACATTATTGGTGGACATTTCGTGGTGAATGTGTGTACCCCGTATACTTCTGCCAACTCGGTACGAGTCTCCAATTCAGCCTGATCCACAGTGGATCTATGCTCCTTTGCAACGTGGTGGTTTGCAGAGTTTTCAAGGTTTGCAGCTCGCCTGCACATTCGCTGGCGGTGTCCCATTGTTCTGCAACCATTGCACGCATAGTGCTTGAAGCGGCATTGATGGGGCCGATGATCACCTCCACAGCGCCAACAAGGTGTTAACTGCCTCGCATTAATGATTAATGGCGGACTTTGGGTCATCTGAGGTCGAGCAGCAGCAGCCGGCGTGTACGTTCTGCCATGTATACTCCTGCTCAAAAACGGCGTTACTTTGTGCACAGTACTGGCAGAAACTTCTTTACTCTGCGAGATCTGTTTGATGTTGTCGTTGATGAACATAAATGCTTGGGCTATCGTTATGGCTTTACTTAGATTCGGAGTTTCAATGGTCAACAGTTTGCGAAGGATTACCTCATGGCCAATGCCCAGCAAAAAAAGTCTCTAAGCATTTGTTCTAGGAATTCCTAAATTTCGCAATGTCCTGCGAGGTGCCTTAGTTCGGCGACATAGCTCGCCACTTCCTGGCCCTCCGACCGTTGACACGTGTAGAACCGATATCTCGCCATTAAAACTCTTTCCTTAGGATTTAGGTGCTCCCAGACCAACGTACACAATTCTACATAGGATTTAGCTGTTGGTTTTACCGGAGCTAGGAGGTTCTTCATGAGGCCATAGGTTGTTGCCCCACAGACAGTTAGGAGGATCGCCCTTCGTTTGGCAGCGTTCTCGTCCCCTTCCAGCTCATTGGCCACGAAGTATTGGTTGAGTCTCTCCAAGAAGGCCTCCCAATTGTCCCCTTCTGGGAACTTCTCCAGGATACCAACTGTTCTTTGCATTTTCACGCGGTTGTTCGTTGTCTCGTCGCCAATTGATGCGTTCATAATAAAAGATAAAACTGAGTACTGTGTACAATGAGCAAGTGTGACCTTACTTCTTTAATGAGACTCCAGAAAGCAGGTACCTCGTGGGTGGCCTGCTTATATACTGTGTTCCCAAGGGATGCTGGGATCCCTTGAGACTTCAACAGGTCGGCCCTCTGGTGGTAGTGTAATACATGTTGCAAGGGGTTAAATATGTAACAGTTCCTATGGGAGTATCTGTCGGTCTGTCCCTGCTGGTTCCTGTGGGAGTGTCTCTCACTTCACTGCTGGGTCCTGGTTTGCAACTGGATCCAATGGGAGTATTTATAATGGGTCTGGGTAAATGGAGTTGAGTTACAGGTTAGCCATTCGCTAATTGAATGGCAGAACAGGCTCAAGGGGCTGAATAGCCTCCTTTTATCCTATGTCTGTGCCCTGCAGGTTTCTGTGGGAGTACCTTTGGTTTCTGTTGGCTGCGTCTATGCTGGCTCCTGTCGGAGTGTCTCTCTGGGTCTGTACCCGTGCTGGTTCCTGTCGGAGTATCCCCGGTTTGCAGCAGATTCCTGTGGGATTGTCTCTGTGTCTGTGTCATTGCTGGTTCCTATGGGAGTGTGTCTCTGGGTCTGTACTTCTGATGGTTTCTGTGAGAGTATCCCTGGTTTGTAGCAGATTCCTGTGGGAATGTCTCTCTGGTCTGTGCCCCTGCCGGTTCCTGTGGGAGTGCCACTCTCAGTCTTGGTTCAGCCATGCCTAAGTTGGTAGCACTCTCGCCTCTGAGGTAGAAGGTTGTGGGTTCAAGTCCCACTCTAGAGACTTCTGTAAAGTCCTTACTCGACAGCATGAAACCAAATGAGGCACATTCCAGGGATAAGGCCACTCAGTGACCGTAGCTCTTTATTACAGCACTCCAGAAGTGATGACCTTGCGTGGGACCTCCCTTTATATACCTGAGTGAAGAGGTAAGGAGTGTCTCCCACAAGTTCACCCCCTGTGGTCAAGGTGTGCATCTGTGTTGAGTGTATACAGTAATACAGTTGTAGTTACAAACATGACATCACCTTCCACCCCCAAAGTCTTATTGGGATCATAGGTTAAGTCTTTCAGGTGGTCTGCGCTCCCTCATGGAGCGCCGCAGTTGGGGCTCTGGTTGTTGAACACTGACATGAGTGTCTGTCACCTGTGATGATTCCAGCCTGTCTGGGCTGATCTCAGGAACTGTGCATTCCTCTGATTGCTTTTGTTGCACGTTCACTGGTGGTAGTGTGAGCTCCATCTCATGGTCTTCTTCAGGTTCCTCCGTGTCATTGCTGAACCCTTTTTTTACTTGGACCAGATGCTTACGGCATATCTGGCCATTGTTGAATTTTACCACAATGACCCTATTCCCTTCTTTGTCAATTACGGTACCTTCGAGCCATTTGGGCCCAATGGCGTGATTGAGGACGAATACAGGATCATTTATTTCTATACATCTCTCCCTGGAATTACGGTCATGGTACTCGTTTTGTGCCTTACGCTTGCCTTCAACTATGTCGGTCAGGACTGGGTGGAAGAGGGACAACTGAGTTTTGAATATCCATTTCATGAGTAGCTCTGCGGGCGGGACCCCCGAGAGCGAGTGCGGCGGGACCTATAGACCAGCAGGAGGCGCGATAGGCGGCATTGTAGGGAGGGTCCTTGAATCCTGAGCATCCCTTGCTTAACGATTTGGACTGCACGTTCCGCCTGGCCATTGGAGGCCGGCTTGAACGGTGCAGTCCTGACGTGGTTGATGCCATTGCCCGAAATAAACTCCCAGAATTCATGGCTCATGAAACATGGGCCATTATCACTAACCAGGATGTCCGGCAAGCCCTGGGTTGCGAAGATCGCACGTAGGCTTTCCACGGTGGTGGATGACGTGCATGAATTCAGGATGATGCACTCGATCCATTTCAAGTACGCATCTACAACGATAAGGAACATCTTCCCCATGAACAGGCCTGCCTGGTCAACGTGAATGCGTGACCATGGCTTGGTGGACCAGGGCCATGGGCTGAGTGGGGCCTCCCTGGGGGCATTGCCCAACTGGGCACATGTTGTGCACCTGCGAACACAGTGTTCCAGGTCTGAGTCAATTCCGGGTCACCAAACGTGTGACTGGGCAATGGCCTACATCATCACAATGCCTGGGTGCTCGCTGTGGAGTTCCCTGATGAACGCCTCACTGCCCTTCTGGGGCATGACTACCCGGCTGCCCCATAGTAGGCAGTCAGCTTCGATGGAAAGCTCATCCATCCGTCTGTAGAATGGTCTGACCTCCTCAGGGCATGCTCCGTGTGCAGGCGCCCAATCCCCAGTCAGGAAACATTTCTTAATCAGGGATAGGAGAGGATCCCTATTTGTCCAAATTTTGATCTGACGGGCTGTTAAAGGGGAGCCTGCACTGTCGAAGGCATCGAGAACCATGACCATCTCAGCGCTTTGCTCAGCTGCCCCCTCGGTGGTGGCCACTGGGAGCCTGCTGAGCGCATCAGCGCAATTTTCAGTGCCTGGCCGGTGTTGGATGGATAGTCATAGGCCGCTAGCGTGAGAGCCCATCGCTGTATGCGAGCTGATGCATTGGCATTGACAGCCTTGCTGTCTGACAACAGGGATGTGAGTGGTTTATGGTCCGTCTTTAATTCAAACTTCCTACCAAAGAGGTACTGATGCATTTTCTTTACACCATAGATACATGCAAGCGCTTCCTTCTCAACCATCCCATATCCCCGTTCTGCTTGAGAGAGCGACCTGGAGGCATAAGCCACAGGTTGTAGCTGACCCTCAGCATTACTCTGCTGCAACACGCACCCAACCCCATAGGACGATACATCATACGTCAGAACTAACTTTTTGCAAGAGTCGTACAGGATCAACAGCTTGTTTGAACACAATAGGTTTTGTGCCCATTCAAAAGCCCGTTCCTGACAGTCCCCCCAAAACCAATCGCAACCCTTACGCAGGAGCACGTGCAGCGGCTCCAACAACGTGCTCAAGTTCGGCAGAAAGTTCCCGAAATAGTTCAACAGTCCCAGGAATGAACGCAGCTCTGATGTGTTGCAGGGCCTGGGTGCTCGTCGAATCGCCTCTGATTTGGATTTGGTGGGTCGAATACCACCTGCAGCAACCCTCCTGCCCAGAAACTCAACCTCGGGAGCTAAGAACTTGCATTTAGACTTCTTGAGTCGCAGGCCTACCCGGTCCAGTCGGCGCAGCACCTCCTCCAGATTCTCTCTCGCCATCGGCACCCTCCTGCCGCCATCAGGCCTAGGCCCGCTGCCATTGGCACCCTCCCACCGCCATCGGGCCCAGACTCACCACCATCGGCACCCTCCTGCTGCCATTGTCCTCCCCCCGTCGCCATTGGCACCCTCCCACCGCCATCGGGCCCAGACTCACCACCATCGGCACCCTCTTGCTGCCATCGCCCTCCCCCCGCCACCATTGGCACCCTCATGCCACCATCGGGCCCAGACCCACCACCATCGGCTGCGGGGGGGGGAGAGAGTTGGAGCTTCAGGCCATGCTTCTGGCACCACGTGGATGGATTGATTCGTCTGGGAGGGGGGTGGCGGAGCTTGACAGAAGGTGAGGCTTGTCGCTTGTCAGTCAACAAAGTGCCGTACGGGCAGTGGGGGGCAGGGCTGGACAGACACCTGTCTGTCAAAAAAGTGCAGTACAAATAGTTAGTCCCTAATTTTATACACCTCAATGAGGTCACCTCTCAGCCTCGTCTGTTCCAATGAAAACAAACCCAGCCTATGCAATCCACCCTCATAGCTAAGATTCTCCACTCCCGGCAACATCCTGGTAAATCTCCTCTGTACCCTCTCCTGTAGGTGACCAGAACTGTACTCTAGCTGTGGCATATCAGTGTTTTATACAGTTCAAGCATAACCCCCCTGCTCTTGTATTCTGTGCCTGGGCTAATAAAGGCAAGTATTCCTTATGCCTTCTCAACCACCTGGCCTGCTACCCTCAGGGATCTGTGGACATGTACGCGGTCGGACGAGAGGGCTGTGGCTGGTGAGGTGACCAGGGTCAGGGACCTGCTCGATGGCGGAGGAGCGGGCTGGATGGCGCCAGACATGCTGGCGCGCGCCTAAATTCCGCCAACGTCCGCCGCGCGGCCGATGCCATCGAGTCGCTAAAAACAGCTCTGGGCCCTGACTCTGTTAGGTGCATCGAGGAGGCTCAAGCATGTGGGGAGATCCCGTCCGAACTGACCCCCGTCCGGACGGAATTCCTCATCGGCGCCAAACCCCGGAACTTCCCTCGGGAGTCGGCGCCTCACAACTTGAGCCGCCTCGAGGAAATCCCCTCCGTGCCTTTCAGTTCCGCGCGGAGGGGTTTCCTGTACGGGCTGCTCCTGCACACTCTCAACTTTGCCATCCTCGCCTGCCGTCCGGACACGCCATGGCGTACCATCTTGCCGTCCGGAGGAGGCGGGGGTCCCCGATGGAGGGCACTCTACGCGGGAGTCCTCCCAGTATTTATCAGGGACTTGGCCTGGAGGGTGGTGCATGGAGCAGTCCCGTGCAATAAATTTTTAAGCCGGTTCACGGGCTCCCAAGCCGCCTGCAATTTCTGCGGTCTGGAAGAGTCCGTGTTCCATGTTTTTACCGAATGCACGAGGTTGCAGCCCCTGTTTTATTATTTAAAGGGGCTGCTCCTGAAATTCTGGCTGCACTTCAGTCCCACACTCCTGATCTTTGGGCACCCTGTGCGGAGGGGAGCGGGTAGGTCCGAGGGCCTCCTCGTAGGACTGCTCCTGGGCACGGCCAAGGGTGCCATCAGCCAGTCCAGGCAGCGGGCAGTCGAGGGGGTCGTTCAACCTGACTGCCTGCCTCTCTTCCGCGCGTACATCCGCGCCAGGGTGTCCGTGGAGATGGAGCACGCGGTGTCCACCGGTACGCTCGCGGCCTTCCGCGAGAGGTGGGCACCGGAGGGACTGGAGTGCATCATCACCCCCGGCAACCAAATTTTAATTTGATTTTATGTTTTAAAGTTTAATTTGTTTTAATTGCCGGTGTTTTTTAGTGTCCCCCTCCCCTTTTATAGGGGGCACTTGGAGAAAAAAAAAATGATTTTAGTGCCCAAAAAAAACTTGAAAAAAAACAAAAACACAAAAAAAAGGGTCTTGGAAATGTTTGGGGTGCCCCCCAGATCGGGGGGGGGGGGGGGGCACGATTTAACGATTTAATGTTTTCATTTTCTCACAAAAAGAGTTCTGTGGACATGGACATAAAAAACAAAAAAAAGGGCAGTTTGAAAATTTTTGGAGTGTCCCCCAGATTGGGGAGGCATTTGATTTAATGTTTATTTCGTTACCCAACCAAAAAGAGTTCTGTGGACATGTACTCCTGTACTCCCAGCCAGGTCCCTGTGGGAGTGTCTCTGCTGGTGCCGTGGGACGGTCCGTGTGCCTGCCTGGCTTCCTGTTGTGCTGGTGTGCCTCTGCCGCTGGATTTTCGCCGTTGCCGGTCTCGGTGTCCTGCCGATGTCTCTTTCTCCGGATGGCATTTGTGAAGAAGCAGCAGCGCTGCAGGGAGAGGTCGGTACCGGCCCGGCGGGCGGGCGGGCATTGCTGCGGCTTCACGCCAGCCCCCGGTTTTAGGATAGAAAACCAGGCCCGAGAACTGGGCCAAACAAACTTGTGGAGCTGGGCAGGAGCGGTGGGCCCCGGGGCTCGGTGAGCGGGGGATCCCAGGGCTCGGTGAGCAGTGGGCCCCGGGGATCGGTGAGCGGGGGGGGGGTCCCGGGGCTCGGTGCTCGGTGTCCGTAACTGGTTGTGACCCGAGGCCTGCCCTTGGCTGTAGCTGTAGCTGCAGCTCATCACGGGGGGAGAAGCCTTATTTCGTGTTTAGGTTTTAATCACAATATGTTGCACCTTAAAGAGCCTTCTGTTTTCAGGCAGCTGCTGCATTCAAACTTGGATTTTGCCAATATAATCTGATAATTTCCCATCATGTTGAATAGACATCATTTCAAATCACTACGTTTTTATACTGGTCAGTATTTGCTGTAACTTTCTTCCTTTGTTGTTGTAGGAGTTGACTTCCTTGTCTGCAGGATTGCAGGTTTAAATGATTTCACAGGAGTACTTGTTCTATATCTGCTTCACTGTGTTGTAATTTACAATATAAAACTTGCTTTATTAATCAGGTTTAAAAAAACGCGTGTCAATTATTATCTATTCCAAGCCATGTATCGTGAGATAGAGAGAGCAGGACAGAGAGGAAAAGGAGGTGGGATGGCGTTGCTGGTTAAAGAGGAAATTAATGTAATAGTAAGAAAGGACATTAGCTTGGATCATGTGGAATCGGTATGGGTGCAGCTATGGAATACCAAAGGGGCAGAAAACGCTAGTGAGAGTTGTGCACAGACCACCAAACAGTGGTAGTGAGGTTGGGGACAGCATCAAACAAGAAATAAAGGATGTGTGCAATAAAGGTACAACAGTTATCATGGGCGACTTTAATCTACATATCGATTGGGCTAACCAAACTGGTAGCAATGCGGTGGAAGAGGATTTCCTGGAGTGTATTAGGGATGGTTTTCTAGACCAATGTGTCGAGAAACCAACCAGAGAGCTGGCCATCCTAGACTGGGTGATGTGTAATGAGAAAGGACTAATTAGCAATCTTGTTGTGCGAGGCCCCTTGGAGAAGAGTGACCATAATAAGGTAGAATTCTTTATTAAGATGGAGAGTGACACAGTTAATTTGGAAACTAGGGTCCTGAACTTAAGGAAAGGTAACTTCCGGTATGAGGCGTCAATTGACTAGAATAGACTGGCAAAGGATACTTAAAGGGTTGACGGTGGATAAGCAGTGGCAAACATTTAAAGATCACATGGATGAACTTCAGCAATTGTACATCCCTGTCTGGAGTAAAAATTAAACTGGGAAGGTGGCTCAACCGTGGCTAACAAGGGAAATTAAGGATAGTGTTAAAACCAAGGAAGAGGCATATAAATTGGCTAGAAAAAGCAACAAACCTGAGGACTGGGAGAAATTTAGAATTCAACAGAAAAGGACTAAGGGTTTAATTAAGAGGGGGAAAATAGAGTACGAGAGGAAGCTTGCAGGGAACATAAAACTGACTGCAAAAGCTTCTATAGATATGTGAATAGAAAAAGATTAGTTAAGATAAATGTAGATCCCTTGCAGTCGGATTCAGGTGAATTTATAATGGGGAATAAAGAAATGGCAGACCAATTGAACATATACTTCAGTTCTGTCTTCACGAAGGAAGACACAAATAACCTTCCGAATGTACTAGGGGACAGTGAGTCTAGTGAGCAGGAGAAACTGAAGGATATCCTTATTAGGCAGGAAATTGTGTTAGAGAAATTGATGGGATTGAAGGCCGATAAATCCCCGGGGCCTGATAGTCTGCATCCCAGAGTACTTAAGGAAGTGGCCCTAGAAATAGTGGATGCATTGGTGATCATTTTCCAACAGTCTATTGACTCTGGATCAGTTCCTATGGACTGGAGGGTAGCTAATGTAACACCACTTTTTAAAAAAAGCAGGGAGAGAGAAAACGGGGAATTATAGACCCGTTAGCATGACGTTAGTAGTGGGGAAAATGTTGGAATCAATCATTCAGGATGAAATAGCAGCGCATTTGGAAAGCAGTGATAGGATCGGTCCAAGTTAGCATGGATTTATGAAAGGGAAATCATGCTTGATGAATCTTATGGAATTTTTTGAGGACTTCACTTGCAGAGTGGACAAGGGAGAACCAGTGGATGTGGTGTATTTGGACTTTCAAAAGGCTTTTGACAAGGTCCCACACAAGAGATTGGTGTGCAAAATCAAAGCACATTGTATTGGGGGTAATGTACTGACGTGGATAGAGAACTTGTTGGCAGACAGGAAGCAGAGAGTCGGGATAAATGGGTCCTTTTCAGAATGGCCGGCAGTGACTAGTGGAGTGCCGCAGGGCTCAGTGCTGGGACCCCAGTTCTTTACAATATACATTAACGATTGAGATGAAGGAATTGAGTGTAATATCTCCAAGTTTGCAGATGACACTAAACTGGGTGGCGGTGTGAGCTGTGAGGAGGACGCTAAGAGGCTGCAGGGTGACTTGGACAGGTTAGGTGAGTGGGCAAATGCATGGCAGATGCAGTATAATGTGGATAAATGTCAGGTTATCCATTTTGAGGGCAAAAACACGAAGGCAGAATATTATCTGAATGGTGTCAGATTAGGAAAAGGGGAGATGCAACAAGACCTGGGTGTCATGGTTATCAGTCATTGAAAGTTGGCATGCAGGTACAGCAGGCGGTGAAGAAGGCAAATGGTATGTTGGCCTTCATCGCTAGGGAATTTGAGTATAGGAGCAGGGCGGTCTTACTGCAGTTGTGCAGGGCCTTGGTGAGGCCTCACCTGGAATATTGTGTTCAGTTTTGGTCTCCTACTTATATGAGGAAGAACGTTCTTGCTATTGAGGGAGTGCAGCGAAGGTTCACCAGACTGATTCCAGGGATGGCTGGACTGACATATGAGGAGAGACTGGATCAACTGGTCCTTTATTCACTGGAGTTTAGAAGGATGAGAGGGGATCTCATAGAAACATATAAGATTCTGATGGGACTGGACAGGTTAGATGCGGGAAGAATGTTCCCGATGTTGGGGAAGTCCAGAACCAGGGTACATAGTCTTAGGATAAGGGGTAGGCCATTTAGGACTGAGATAGGGAGAAACTCCTTCACTCAGAGAGTTGTTAACTTGTGGAATTCCCTACCGCAGAGAGTTGTTGATGCCAGTTCATTGGATATATTCAAGAGGGAGTTAGATATGGCTCTTACGGCTAAAGAGATCAAGGGATATGGAGAGAAAGCAGGAAAGGGGTACTGAGGGAATGATCAGCCATGATCTTATTGAATGGCGTTGCAGGCTCGAAGGGCTGAATAGCCTACTCCTCCACCTATTTTCTATGTTTTTAAACCTCTTTGGCCTCCACTTGGCTGTTTTGAATTGGCTGTTATAGTTTCCCTGATTTCTGCTCCATGCTTCCCCAATTGATTTGACCAGAATTGAATCAGTGGTGTGAAGGATCATAGATAAACTCATGCTCTGTTGTAGTGTATTTATAGATAGTATATAGAAATAAGTGTACTTCCTAGATGGCTCAAGAAGTTATCTGGTGCCAAGCCATAGATCAGGAAGTTTAATAACCCCTCTTCGATGGTCTCATCGACCAGAGTTGTGAATTGGGGTTACATTTTCTCTCCGTGCTTAAGGGTTAGGGCGCGGAAAATCAACTCAGCTTCATACTCTTAATTTACTGCATAGCGATCATGTTGGAAGTGCAGAATGTAGACATAGGGTGAGGATAAGGTTGTCATTGCTTCTACAGTTAAATAATTTGCTGACGCTCATTATTGAAGCTCAAAGATGAATAACAGGTATGGCCTGTTGAACAAGGTATCTGCAGCGATCCAGTGCTTGTGGAACTGAATACTGTCAGGAAGGGAGAAAATTGATGAGAACATTTAAAACAAAAATTAAGTGCCAGCCATAAGGTTGCAATTTAACATAAGGTTGTAATTAAACATCAAGATCCACGGCGTGGTCCTGGACAACGTGGACCACTTCCCATATCTCGGGAGCCTCCTATCAGCAAGAGCAGGCATTGAGGATGAGATCCAACACCGCCTCCAGCGTGCCAGTGCAGCCCTCGGCCGCCTGAGGAATTGAGTGTTTGAAGATCAGTCCCTCAAAACTCTCACCAAACTCATGATCTACAGGGCCGTAGTAATACCCGTCCTCCTGTATGGCTCAGAGACGTGGACCATGTACAATAGACACCTCAAGTCGCTGGAGAAATACCACCAGCGATGTCTCCGCAAGATCCTGCAAATCCCCTGGGAGGACAGACGCACAAACATTAGCGTCCTCGTCCAGGCCAACATCCCCAGCATTGAAGCACTGACCACGCTTGATCAGCTCCGTTGGGCAGGCCACATAGTTCGCATGCCAGACACGAGGGCCCCAAGTTTCCACATGATTTGCTCCTGATTTTTAGGAGCAACTGGTGTAGAACGGAGTATCTTAGAAATCGGAATTCTCGTCAGTTAGAACAGTTTCACTTTGGAACAGAATTTTTTTTCAAAAGGGGGCGTGTCCGGCCACTTACGCCTGTTTTTAAAGTTTCGTCAGTGAAAACTTACTCCAAACTAACTTAGAATGGAGTAAGTGAAGATTTTTGTACGCTCAAAAAAACCTTGTCTACACGTTAGAAAATCAGGCGTAGGTTACAAATCAGGCGTAGGGAATGGTGGTGGGGGGGTTTAAAGGGAAGTTTACAAACATTAAACACTTCAGTTTTACAAATAAAGAGCCATCATCAATAATAAATGATAAATACATAAATAAATCAACCAATAAATCAATCAAAAAAAATTAATAAGAAATAATTTTTTTTTAATCAATTAATAAAACATTTTCTACTTACCGACTGCAGCACCGGGAGCCCTCCAACAGCGTGCTGGGATGCCCCCCCCCCCCCCCCCAGTGTGTCTCTATCTCTCTGTCTGTCTGTGTGTGTCTCTCTCTCATTCTCTGTCTGTCAGTGTCTGTTTTTGACAGCGAGGGGAGGAGGGGGGGAGAAAAGGAGATTGGGGGGGTGAAGGAGATTGGGGGAAGGGGGAAGGAGATTTGGGGGGGGAAAGGAGAAGGGGGAGGGAGGCTGAATGGGCCAGGCCCGAGACTTCGGGCAGGGCCCGTCCCCAGCACCAGATTTACAGGTAGGTGGCGTTGGGTCGGGTCGGGGTGGGGTGGTGGGAGGGGGGGTCGGGGGGAGGGAGAGGGAGGTCAGGTCGGGGGGAGGGAAATCAGGTCGGATCCAGTCCGGGGGCGAGGAGAGCGGGAGTGGGGTCGGTGTCCGGTCCGGAGGCGGGGGCGGGCGCGGGGTGGGGGGGGAGAAGCGGGAGTCGGGTCGGGTCCAGTCCGGGGGGGTTGGGTCGGGTCCGGGGGGGGGCGCGGGGGGCGGGAAGCGGGAGTCGGGTCGGTGTTGGGTCCGGTCCGGAGGCGGGAGTCGGTTCGGGAGGAAGTAGGAGCTGGCTGTGGGAGGAGCCTTATTCACGCAGCCCCAGTGAGGCCATTCGGCCAGGGTTAGGGGCTGCGTGCTTCGGCCCCTCCCACACAGTTTTGGGCGCCTGGAGCTACTGCACATGCGCGGCCACTGTAGCGCGCATGTGCAGAGGTCCCGGCACTGTTTTCAGCGCAGGGACCTGGCTCCGCCCCCTACAGCTCATGCTGCGCTGCGCCGAGGACCAGAGGATCTGCAGGGAGGTGGAGAATCTGGAGGTTTTTTTAAGGCGCACTTTGTGGCGCGAAAAACGGGTGTCCAGGTCGGGACTGCGCCGTTCTAGGCGCGGCTCGAAACTTGGGCCCGAGACTCCCAAAGCAAGCGCTCTACTCAGAACTGTGTAATGAGAGAGGATTAATGAGCAATCTCGTTGTGCGAGGCCCCTTGGGGAAGAGTGACCATAATATGGTGGAATTCTACATTAGGATGGAGAATGAAACAGTTAATTCAGAGACCATGGTCCAGAACTTAAAGAAGGCTAACTTTGAAGATATGAGGCGTGAATTGGCTAGGATAGATTGGCGAATGATACTTAAGGGGTTGACAGTGGATGGGCAATGGCAGACATTTAGAGACTGTATGGATGAACTACAACAATTGTACATCCCTGTCTGGCGTAAAAATAAAAAAGGGAAGGTGGCTCAACCGTGGCTATCAAGGGAAATCAGGGATAGTATTAAAGCTAAGGAAGTGGCATACAAATTAGCTAGAAATAGCAGCGAACCAGTGGACTGGGAGAAATTTAGAACTCAGCAGAGGAGGACAAAGGGTTTGATTAGGGCAGGGAAAATAGAGTACGAGAGGAAGCTTGCAGGGAACATTAAGACGGACTGCAAAAGCTTCCATAGATATGTAAAGAGAAAAAGGTTAATAAAGACAAACTTAGGTCTCCTGCAGTCAGAATCAGGGGAAGTCATAACGGGGAACAAAGAAATGGCAGACCAATTGAACAAGTACTTTGGTTCGGTATTCACTAAGGAGGACATAAACAACCTTCCGGATATAAAAGGGGTCAGAGGGTCTAGTAAGAAGGGGGAACTAAGGGAAATCCTTATTAGTCGGGAAATTGTGTTTGGGAAATTGATGGGATTGAAGGCCGATAAATCCCCAGGGCCTGATGGACTGCATTCCAGAGTACTTAAGGAGGTGGTCTTGGAAATAGCGGATGCATTGACAGTTATTTTCCAACATTCCATTGACTCTGAATCAGTTCCTATGGAGTGGAGGGTAGCCAATGTAACCCCACTTTTTAAAAAGGAGGGAGAGAGAAAACAGGGAATTATAGACCGGTCAGCCTGACATCGGTAGTGGGTAAAATGATGGAATCAATTATTAAGGATGTCATAGCAGCGCATTTGGAAAGAGGTGACATGATAGGTCCAAGTCAACATGGATTTGTGAAAGGGAAATCATGCTTGACACATCTTCTGGAATTTTTTGAGGATGTTTCCAGTAGAGTGTACAAGGGAGAACCGGTTGATGTGGTGTATTTGGACTTTCAGAAGGTTTTCGACAAGGTCCCACACAAGAGATTAATGTGCAAAGTTAAAGCACATGGGATTGGGGGTAGTTTGCTGATGTGGATTGAGGTTGGCAAAAGCAAGCAGAGAGTAGGAGCAAATGGGTACTTTTCAGAATGGCAGGCAGTGACTAATGGGGTACCGCAAGGTTCTGTGCTGTGGCCCCAGCTGTTTACATTGTACATTAATGATTTAGACAAGGGGATTGAATGTACTATCTCCAAATTTGCGGATGACACTAAGTTGGGTGGTAGTGTGAGCTGCGAGGAGGATGCTATGAGGCTGCAGAGTGACTTGGATAGGTTAGGTGAGTGGGCAAATATATAGCAGATGAAGTATAATGTGGATAAATGTGAGGTTATCCACTTTGGTGGTAAAAACAGAGAGACAGACTGTTATCTGAATGGTGACAGATTAAGAAAAGGGGAGGTGCAACGAGACCTGGGTGTCATGGTACATCAGTCATTGAAGGTTGGCATGCAGGTACAGCAGGCGGTTAAGAAAGCAAATGGCATGTTGGCCTTCATAGCGAGGGGATTTGAGTGCAGGGGAAGGGAGGTGTTACTATAGTTGTACAGGGCCTTGGTGAGGCCACACCTGGAGTATTGTGTACAGTTTTGGTCTCCTAACTTGAGGAAGGACATTCTTGCTATTGATGGAGTGCAACGAAGGTTCACCAGACTGATTCCCGGGATGGCGGGACTGAGATATCAAGAAAGACTGGATCAACTGGGCTTATATTCACTGGAGTTCAGAAGAATGAGAGGGGATCTCATAGAAACGTTTAAAATTCTGACGGGTTTAGACAGGTTAGATGCAGGAAGAATGTTCCCAATGTTGGGGAAGTCCAGAACCAGGGGTCACAGTCTAAGGATAAGGGGTAAGCCATTTAGGACCGAGATGAGGAGAAACTTCTTCACCCAGAGAGTGGTGAACCTGTGGAATTCTCTACCACAGGAAGTTGTTGAGGCCAATTCACTAAATATATTCAAAAAGGAGTTAGATGTAGTCCTTACTACTAGGGGGATCAAGGGGTATGGCGAGAAAGCAGGAATGGGGTACTGAAGTTGTATGTTCAGCCATGAACTCATTGAATGGCGGTGCAGGCTCAAAGGACTGAATGGCCTACTCCTGCACCTATTTTCTATGTTTCTATGTTTCTAACTCGTCCACGGCAAACGAGCAAAAAGGCGAGCAGATAAAATGTTACAAAGACACCCTCAAAGCCTCCCTGATAAAGTGCGACATCCCCACTGACACCTGGGAGTTCTTGGCCATAGACCGCCCTAAGTGGAGGAAGTGCATTCGGGAGGGCGCTGAGCTCCTCGAGTATTGTCGCCGAGAGCATGCAGAAATCAAGTGGAAGGAGTGTGCGGCAAACCAGGCTCCCTGCCCACACTTTCCCTCAACGACTATCTGTCCCACCTGTGACAGAGACTGTGTTTCTCGTATTGGACTGTACAGCCACCTAAGAACTCATGCTAAGAGTGGAAGCAAGTCTTCCTCGATCCCGAGGGACTGCCTATGATGAAATAATTTGCTGACGCTCACTGTTGAAGCTCAAAGATGAATAACAGGTGTGGCCTGTTGGACAAGTTATCTGCAGCGATCCAGTGCTTGTGGAACTGAATACTGTCAGGAAGGGAGAAAATTGATGAGAACATTTAGAAAAAAATTAAGTGCAAACCATAAGGTTGTAATTTAATAGCCTTCTGATTGATATCCAGCCGAGTTATTTGTACAGTAATGTGAATCGGAGTATTGAGTTGCAGCTTTTATTTACCATCCTTTATTTGAGTAAAGCGTGCAGAGTGGCTCCTGGTCTATAATTGAGACATATCTATCCTAATCTTTGTCATGCCTTAATATCCATTCGCGTGGCCATTTTGGCAGTCACTCTGGACCCGAGCCCATTACGTATCTTGTCCTTTTTCTTCCACTCCTCTTAATATATCCTTCTTTGGCTCAGTGTTAATGTTTGTCTTATTATGCTCCTGTGAAGCACCTAGGGATGCTTTCCTAAATTAAAGGCGTTCTATAAATGTAAGCTATTATGGAATATAAGGCATTGAATGATGTCTGGCCTAGTGTGAATTTTATCTGTGCAAGTCCACTGTGTATTTGTGAGTAGTTTGTCAATTCAGTCAGAATCTACCAGTATATATTTAAAGGTATTAAAATTAAAAATGATCATCGTGCCTGTTAGGAGTTTCTGTTTACTGCATTATGATTCAATTTCCTATTCGTATTCGCTCCACGGTTGTGTAAAATTTGATTGCAGAACAAAACGATATTGAATGCTGTGAGAGGCTCATACATTGCTTGTGATTCACAGGATATTATTGTAAGGGTATTGTTTTGCAGTTGGGAAGCAAAGCTGTAGGATACTTGAGATAAATAGTGTATTGGAAAATACACAGTACAGTGACATGTACTATCATGTCCATATTACTTCACCGTGCACCAGTAATGAGACACCGAACCACAAATGTTGCTTTCTGCACAATAAAGTTATTGTTTTAAGCAGGAGGTATGTATTGCCGAATATACATTATTAATATACTGTTGGATAAAATGCCTCTTAACCTCTTTTTGTGGAGCTTAGTTTATGGTATGTCATGAAAATACTTATTGTGACGGAATAAGAAACAAACTTTGCATACTTTACATAATTTAAGTTCTATGGGCAATTATCTAGAATCCTTTCTAAACAAGTTGCATCCCACTACATAGTTGGGTTTTGAAGCTGTGTCATCTAGTATATGCATGCCACATCTTGATGTACTGATTTTATTCATGCGAAGTATGTGGTGTAAAATTGTAGTTTACAAGGTCGGATTGGTCCACATTCATGTAATCCATGGGGGTGGGTACTTGAATTTTTTTTTAAACAGTTAAAGTCATAGAATCATACCGCACCGAAGGAGGCCATTCGGCCTATCGTGCCTACACTGTTTCCTTGAACAAGCTTCCAGTTAATTCCACAGTTAGAGCTGCTCTTTTGCCTCAGTTTTTTCATACTTTGATCTGTCTTTCCCAGCTTGCCTAGAGTCCCTCTGCTCTACAGTGTCACTGTCCCCGGTATCCTGAGTGCTTCAACTTTGCTCTGGCCCAGGCATCCTTGCCACTCTGAGTGCTATAGTTGAGCAGCAGCCTGAGCCCAGGATATCCCACTGTCACCGGCCTCGGTCCCATAAATACCTGGAAGCACCTTGCCCGATTGCTCCATACTAGGCCTCTGCTTCTTTCCCATATTGGCTGCTCTGATAGTACTCCAAGCATCAATGTTGCATTCCCTGACCTTGTGCAGGGCCAGTATGATGAAGTACGGTTTCTCACCCAGTCCTGGAGAAGCTCCACTACCTCCCTGCTGAAATGTTGCTGACTCCTCATGCTGCCTTGTACATTCCCACTGGGTTCCCCATCTCCTCACTCTCTTGCAGCCTAAGATCTTAAATGCACACCAAAATCTAGGCTCCCATATTGCCAGACAGCACTAAAAACGAATTGAAACCAAATGTATAGATTTTAAACTCCGTTATGACAGATTTCCTTTTCTTGCTTACATTTTGAGTTTCATTGACTTTTACTCAGCTACTCTTGGCCCATGTCGCAGCAACCCCAATCCCTCCCAGCCTCTCTCACCTGCTTCTTCCCAGGGAGATCCTATTCTTTTTATCAGTAAGATTCTTTCTTCTATGTTGTCTTCTTTAATTCAGCTTCCTGTTTATCCAAGTCCTCTGAGTTCTCTCTCATGTGCACATGTTGGTTTCTCCTTTCCGTGCCTAGCTTACGACTTTTCCCTACCAAGTCCCAATAATCACCTCTGACATGTTGACTCCCATTCTTTTGTGGGATTTTTAAAAAGTTGCACAGAGAGTGGAATGTATAAAGGAGAGATTGAAGTAATGAGCGACATTTGCAGAAAGAGTGAGAAAACGATTAATTGAAAAGAGCCAAAGAAAATCAGAGACGTACAGTGGAAATAGGAAAGCATCTAAGCTGTACAGAGAGTGAAAGACCAACAGAAAGAGGGATCAACTATAAGTTTAGTTACCTGCTCGTGATTGAGTGGGGGCACAAAGTTAGATCCCAACCCAGAGTGCTGGGTGTGTACTCTCCATCAGTGGGGAAAGCCTGGCACGCTTCATTAGTGGTCAACTTGGTAGCATGGCAATGAAGAATATAAGAACATAAGAAATAGGAGCAGGCCATTTGGCACCTCGAGCCTGCTGTGCCATTCAATAAGATCATGGCTGATTTGATCCTGGCCTCAACTCCAGTTCCCTGCCCGCTCCCCATAACCCATGACTCCCTTATTATTCAAAAGTCTGTCTATCTCCAGCTTAAATATATTCAATGACCCAGCCTCCACAGTTCTCTGGGGTAGAGAATTCCAAAGATTCACAACCCTCTGAGAGAAGAAATTCTTCCTCACTTCCGTTTTTAAATGGGCGACTGCTTATTCTGAAAGTGCCTCCTAGTTCTAGAATCTCCCACAAGGAGAAACACCCTCTCTGCATTTACGCTGTCAAGCCCCCTCAGAATTTTACATGTTTCAATAAGATCACCTCTCATTCTTCTAAACACCAATGAATATAGGCCAAACCTGCTCAACTTTTATTCATATGACAACCCTTTCATCTCCGGAATCAATCACATGAACCTTCTTTGAACTGCCTTCAATGCAAGTATATCCCTCCTTAAATGAGACCAAAACTACTCAGTACTCCAGGTGTGGCCTCACACAGTTGTAGCAGGACTTCTCTACTTTAATACTCTATCCCCCTTGCAATAAAGGCCAACATTCCATTTGCCTTCCTAATTACTTGTTGTACCTGCATACTAACTTTTTGTGTTTCATGTACACTGACCTCTAGATCCTTCTGTACTGCAGCATTTTGTAATCTCTCTCCATTTAAATAGTAATTTGCTGTTGTATTTTTCTTACCAAAGTGGATAACCTCACATTTCCTAAATTATACTCCATCTGCCAAATGTTTGCCCACTCACTTAGCCTATCTATATCCCTTTGCAGATTCTTTGTGTCCTCCTCACAACTTGCTTTCCCACCTAAATTTGTATAATCAGCAAATTTGGCTACATTACATGCCCATGCTCCAAAATAACACATCTGGTCACAGTCACCCAGGTCCAAGCTGCCGATCATTGTTAAATAAGGGAGAGAGTGAGAAAGAGAGAGACCGGTAGATTGAGACAGTAGCCCTCGACATCATGGCCTGGGACCCAGGATTGGAGGCATGTTGGTGGTTGAAGAAATGCAGGAGAAGTTCCAAAATACCTTTTTATCTACAAGCAAGGCTGTGAGGATGTCCTATTTCCTTGTGTATTATTAGTAGTGATCCTTGCCTATTTAAAATAATGGTAGGGCAGTACCTATGCTGTTTACTGTTTGTGAGGAAGATTGGCAGTTACCAGATATTTGTAGTTCAAGTTCCTGGTTCTATTGGATGTTCAGTGACAACTCTGAAAGGCCCTGTTTACTAATTATTTGAACAAAGAAAAGTGAGCAAGAGATTCAACGCCTTAACTATGCATCACAGTTTAAAACCTGCTAATATATAGCTATGGAAATGAATTATTGTTTGCCACAAGCTGGCAATTTGAATATATCTGCTATAAATTGTAATTTCTGCTTAAATCTAGAAAACATTTTTTTGTTTGCTGCAGTATCTTCTGACTGGAATAGCTTTTCCTAATTTTAATGTTGTGTACTGTATTTTGACTTGACATCATATTTGTCTACTGCCTGTTGCTTTAGTGCAATTCTGTAAATTTGAAGAACTATTCATGTAAGTTTATGGATATTGGTTTGAATAACGCAGATTGATTTTTAAAAAATTGTTCCTGGGATGTGGGCGTCGCTGGCAAGACCAGCATTTATTACCCATCCTTAATTGCACGTGAGAAACCGCCGCCTTGAACCACTGCAGTCCATGTGATGAAGGTACTCCGATAGTGCTGTTAGAGATGGTGTTCAAGAATTTTGACTCGGTGACGGTGAAGGAATGGCGATATATTTTCAAGTCAGGATGGTGTGTGACTTGGAGGAGAACATGCAGGTGATGGTGTTCCCATGTGCATGCTGCCCATGTCCTTCTAGGTGATGGATGTCACGGTTGTTGAAGAAGCCTTGGCAGGTTGCTGCAGTGCATCTGGTAGATGGTACACACTGCAGCCACGGTGCACCGGTGGTGAAGGGCGTGAATGTTTAAGGTGGTGAATGGGGTGCCAATCAAGTGGACTGCATTGTCCTGGATGATGTCAAGCTAATTGAGTGTTGCTGAAGCTGCACTCATCCAGCCAAGTGGGGAGTATTTCATCACACTCCTGACTTGTGCCTTATAGATGGTGGAAAGGCTTTGGAGAGTCAGGAGATATGAGACACGCCGTAAAACACCCAGCCTCCAATGTGCTCTTGCAGCCACAGGATTTATGTGGCTGGTTCAGTTAAGCTTCTGGTCAATGGTGACTGTTCTCCCCCCCCCCCCCCCCTGCAGGGTATTGATGATGGGGGATTCGGTGATGATAATGCTGTAGAGTGTCAAGGGGTGGTGGTTAGACTCTCGCTTGTTGGAGATGGTCATTGCCTGGCACTTGTGTGGCGAGAATGTTATTTGCCACTTATCAGCCCAAGCCTGAATGTTGCCCAGGTCTTGCTGCATGCAGGCATGGACTGCTTCATTATCTGAGGAGTTGGGAATGGAGCTGAATACTGTGCAATCATTAGCGAACATCCCCAGTTCTGACCTGCTTGTCTGACATCCAGTTTTGGATGAGCAGAAATTGTCTCCAATCGAATATTGGGAAGACTGAAGTCATTGTTTTCAGTCCCCACCACAACTCCATTCCCTAACGACTGACTTTATCCAACTCCTGTCTGAGGCTGAACTACACTGTTCGTAACCTTGGTGTCATATTTGACCCTGAAATGAGCTTTCGACCACATATCTGCAGCATAACAAGACCGCCTATTTCCACCTCCATGACATTGACTGTCTCCGTCCTTGCCTCAGCTCATCCGCTGCTGAAACTCTCATCCATGCCAATATTACCTCTAGACTTGACTATTCCAACGCACTCCTGGCTGGCCTCCCACATTCTACCCTATGTAAACTAGACGTGATCGAAAACTCGGCTGCCCGTGTCCTAACTCTCACCAAGACCCGCTTGATGCGTTCACAATAAAGGATAAAACTGAGTACTGTGTACAATGAGCAATTGTGACCTTAGCTCCTTTAATAAGACTCCAGAGTGCAGGTACCTCGTGGGTGGCCTGCTTATATACCGTGCTCCCAAGGGTTGCTGGGATCCCTTGCGACTCCAACAGGTAGGCCCTCTGGTGGTCGTGTAATACAGGTTACAAGGGCTTAAATACATAACACCGCTCACCCATCATCATCATCATCATCGGCAGTCCCTCGGAATCGAGGAAGACTTGCTTCCACTCTTCACATGAGTTCTTGGGTGGCTGTACAGACCAATATGGGAACCACAGTCTCTGTCACAGGTGGGACAGATAGTCGTTGAGGGAAGGGGTGGGTGGGACTGGTTTGCCACACGCTCCTTCCGCTGCCTGCGCTTGATTTCTGAATGCTCTTGGTGACGAGACTCGAAGTGCTCAGCGCCCTCCCGGATGCACTTACTCCACGTAGGGCGGTCTTTGGCCAGGGACTCCCAGGTGTCAGTGGGGATGTCGCACTTTATCAGGGAGGCTTTGAGGGTGTCCCCGTAACGTTTCCTCTGCCCACCTTTTGGCTCATTTGCCGTGAAGGAGTTCCGAGTAGAGCGCTTGCTTTGGGAGTCTTATGTCTGGCATGTGAACTATGTGGCCTGCCCAGTGGAGCTGATCAAGTGTGGTCAGTGCTTCAATGCTGGGGATGTTGGCCTAGTCGAGGACGCTAATGTTGGTGCGTCTGTCCTCCCAGGGATTTGTAGGATCTTGCGGAGACATCGTTGGTGGTATTTCTCCAGCACCTTGAGATGTCTACTGTACATGGTCCATGTTTCTGAGCCATACAGGAGGGCAGGTATTACTACAGCCCTGTAGACCATGAGTTTGGTGGCAGTTTTGAGGGTGCACTGGCGCATTGGAGGTGGTGTTTGATCTCATCGACAATGCCTGCTCTTGTTGATAGGAGGCTCCCGCGATAAGGGAAGTGGCCCACGTTCCCTTGTGCTCGCTGACCTGCATTGGCTTCCGGTTAAGCAACGCCTCAATTTCAAAATTCTCAATCCTTATTTTCAAATCCCTCCATGGCCTCGCCCCTCCCTATCTCTGTAATCTCCACCAGCTCTTCCCCCCCCCCCACCCCCCCGGAGATGTCTGCACTCCTCTAATTCTGTCCTCTTGAGCATTCCTGATTATAATCGTTCAACCATTGGTGCCCGGGCCCCAAGCTCTGGAACGCCCTGCCAAATCCTCTCCGCCCCTCTATCTCTCTTTCCTCCTTCAATATGCCTCCTAAAAACATACCTCTTTGACTAAGCTTTTGTTCACCTGTATTAATTTCTACTTATGCAGCTCGGTGTCAAATTTTATATCTTATACTCCTGTGAAGCACCTTGGGACGTTTCACCTTTCTTGAAAAGTGCCATAAGCTTCAAGATTACGGACTAAGCTGGAAAGTGAGATTAAGCTGAATAGCTCTTTTTCGACCAGCCCAGTTATAATGGGCCGAATGGCCTCATCTGTGCCTTAAATTTCTATGATTCTTATTAGCTTATAGCAGAATGTAAAGACCGATGTAAAAACAAGTGAAAAGCAATGCAAACAATCGGGGCTCGAGGATAGTGTGGACTTTCTGCCATTTTCCTTCTTTAAGTCCTTAGTCTTAGTGATGTGAAAATTAAAGTTTGAAGTTATCAAACCATCAACAGTATGTTTAAAAAAAACGCAGATAATAGCTTTTCTCTTTATAATGCATCAGATTCTGACACGATATTTAAAAAAAAACATTCAAGGGTATAGAAAATACTTTGCATGTCTCATTAAAAATAAATCAAAAAATCACTTTAAAACAACAGCAATAGTGTCTTTAGATCCTGATGTGCCTAAAATATTGGATGTAACTTTATGTTGTTCAGAACTGCTGTGAATGCAGGAAACTTGTGTTCTCTGGTCTTTTGCTTGTGGGCAGAGCAATGTAAATTAGCTAAGTTGGGTTTAAATGGATGTAACTTGGGAACAGCATAAATGATTGAGGAAATTCGCACGTGTCGATGTTTCAGTGTAAGTCTGGCGTAAGTCACTTGTCGGGAAACGCACAACTCCGCTCTTGCACCATATTTACGTTAAATTTCCCAGGAAATTCAGAGCCAATGTTTTACTTTCAGAAGAGTTTTTAAATAGTCATTCTTAAAAATGTTTTAGTGCAATTCTTTGTTTTCTGAAGTAAATTGCTATATGTTGTGTATAAGCTAGGCTTGTTGGTAGAATTTTCTCATTTTATAGTTTCTTGTGTATGCATAATATATTCTATTGTGCGCATGTGTGTTTGTGTCTAAGGAACATACGTTTTAGTTCTATAATGTTAAGGCTACATGGTTCTTGAATGCAACAACAACTACTTGTATTTATATAGCGCCTTTAACATAAAACGTCCCAAAGCGTTTCACAGGAGTATTATAAGATAAAACAAATAAATTTGACACCGAGCCACATAAGAAATTAGCGGCGGTGACCAAAAGCGTGGTCAAAGAAGTAGGTTTTTAGGAGCGTCTTAAAGGCGGAAAGAGAGGTTTAAGGAGGGAGTTCCAGAGCTTGGGGCTTCGGCAGTTGCAAGCACGGCCACCGATGGTTGAGCAGTTATAATCAGGGATGCTCAAGAGGGCAGAATTAGATGAGTGCAGGCATCTCGATGGGGTGGTTGTGAGGCTGACGGAGATTACAGAGATGAGAGGAGCGAGGCCATGGAGGGATTTGTAAACCAGGATGAGAATTTTGAAATCGAGGCATTGCTTAACCCAGAGCCAATGTAGGTCAGTGAACACAGGGACTGGTGAGCGGGACTTGGTGTGAGCTGGGACACGGGCTGCCGAGTTTTGAATGGCCTCAAGTTTACACAGGGTAGAACTTGGGAGGCCAGCTAGGTGTGTGTTTAAACAGTCAAGTCTAGAGGCAACAAAGGCATGGATGATGTTTTCAGCAGCAGAAGAGCTGAGGCAGGAGCAGAGACAGACAATGTTACGGAGGTGGAAATAGGCAGTTTTAGTTATGCTGCGGATATGTGGCCAGAAGCTCATTTCAGGGTCAAATATGACATCTAGGTTGCGAACAGTCAGGTTCAGCCTCAGACAGATGCTCTGGAGAGGGATGGAGTTGGTAGCTAGGGAACGCAGTTTGTGGCGGGCACCAAAGACAATGTCAAAGACAATATTCAGTTGGGGAAAATTTCTGCTCATCCAGTACTGAATGTTGGACATGCAGTTTGACAATTTAGAGACTATGGAGGGGTCGAGAAAATGCAGTATTTTATATATGTTTTATTTAAAAGCCACTGTGACCTAGTGTGTAAATATATTGTGTATAAATTTTATGGCTGTTGCTCTTTAATATCTATTAAGCAATAAACAAAATATATAGCTTTGGTGTTTGGAAGTGGAAAATCATTTATTTTTGGTGCCCTGATTCATATTTTTTTATATCAATCAGGTTTTCTCTGCTGCTGCTTGACCTCGAAGAGTATTACTTTGACCATCACACATTTTATTATGTATTTAGTAACAACAAAGGAGAAAAAAGGTACTGTATATATGAATTCTGGAAGTGTCGACTCAAGTTATTGGGCTCAATTTTCCCTAATTATCTGACATTTTTTGGAGTAAATTAAAATCTCCAAGTTTCCCCAAAGTTTCTGCGCTGGCGTAATTCACTTTGGGTAGATTTTTTTAGGCTACGATTTTTTTTACCTCATTGGGGGCGTAACCTGCCTCCCGTGTGAATTCTGGCCATTTAAGAAAGTTTGGCCAGATCCGATTTGCTCCAATTTTTCTTTGGACGGCGTATGTGACCACTGTGGAAAAACCTTCTGGGCAGTTAACAAAATCGGCACAGGTAAGAGAATCAGTGCAGCAAATGCAGTTCCACAGCCTGGACAACAGCAGCAGGGGGAGGAGAGGAGAGGAGAGGAGAGGAGAGGAGAGGAGAGACCTTTCAGCCAGGGTTAGGAGTGGCAACCGGCACCGGCAGGGGAGGGGAAGCCTTTCGGCCAGAGTTAGGAGCGGCACCTGGAGGAGGGAAACCCTTCGGCCAGGGTAGCAGCGGTAACCGGCATCGGGAGGAGGGAGACCTTTTGACCAGGGTTAGGAGCGGCAACCAGCACCAGTAGGGGAGGCAAGCCTTTCAGTTAGGGTTAGGACCGGCACAGAGGCCTTTCGGCCAGGGTTAGGAGCGGCACTGGGAGTGGGGGGCGGGAGGGGGAGAGATAGACTTTTGGCATAAACACATTAATAATTTAATGATGGAATGCTGCTGCAATTGCTGTGCAGGTTGCTGTGAGTTGGCCAGAATGTGTTGTATGTTTCACTTTCTAGCCTCAGCCCACAGTGTGTCCCTCGTTACCCTGGCAACCTGATCTTTATGGTGCAGATCTTAGGCTCAGCCCCCAAAGCTAAAGGACAGGCAAGGTGGCGCCAAAATCAGCAATTCAAAAGGGGAAAGTTGGCTGCTTTTTTTTTGGCGTAGTTGGGCACCCAAAAAAAGGGCGTAATTCTTTAAGTACGCCAAAAAATGGCTTTGGGGAAAATTGAGCCCATTGTGTTGGGTAATTGGTACCTGCTTCTTACTACTGGTGTGTTCAAGCAACACTGCTAAAGTATCTCAACTTCCCCATTTATTTGGCAATTTGGAGGCTGTGTGAAGTATAGCTGTGATATTGAAAAGCAGCTAATCTCTAGGGTAAGAAACAAACTGACCACAATGTATTTGGAGGATAATTTTCTCTGAAGTTGCTTGCAAGTTGGAAAATTACTCTATTTTTAAGCTTGCTGTAGGCTAGAAAGTGAGTTGAATTTCTCGACCTTGCTCCAGGTGATTGAAGCCCAAATACTTTGACCCATGTTCTGAACATTTTTGAAAATAATTGAACAAGGCATTTAAAAAAAAACCCAGCAGAGATGCTACAATTAATCTCTGTCACCCTAGGCTTGGGAGAAAACAACTCAGTTTGGGATCCCACTTCCGATTGCTATCTGGTGACTGTTGCTGGAAATTATTGTGTATATAAATGTCAGGTGAGGCTAGGAGTAGGCTGGATGAATAGGCTGCCAATATCCACACTTGCTTGATGGATGACCACTTGTGTGAGGTATCAGCACTTGTGGCATATCTCCAATCATTCTGATTTATTAAAAAAAAATGTTTCAATCTTTATATCTAATCTTTTTGTGGTGTACAATTTAACATAAAATGCTCACATCCAGAGGAATCCTTCTACCTGTCTGCTGAAAGAAATTTCTGATGAAAAAGAATTGTGTGTCCCAATCAAGTGTTTGTCATACTTGATGCTTATTTTCTTTATATCCTTTACAGTTGATAAGAAACGGAATCTGTCTAACTTTGGGTTGGGATCGTGAGTAAGTTCCTAGTACTTGGGTTTTCATATTTTCTATGAAAGTCTACAGCACGCTTGACAACACTGCTGTTTAGAAACATAGAAAATAGGTGCAGGAGTAGGCCATTTGGCCCTTCGAGCCTGCACCACCATTCAATAAGATCATGGCTGATCATTCCCTCAATACCCCTTTCCTGCTTTCTCTCCAAACCCTTTGATCCCTTTAGCCGTAAGGGCCATATCTAACTCCCTCTTGAATATATCCAATGAACTGGCATCAACAACTCTCTGCGACAGGGAATTCCAAAAGTTAACAACTCTCTGAGTGAAGGAGTTTCTCCCCATCTCAGTCGTAAATGGTCTACCCCTTATCCTAAGACTGTGTCCCCTGGTTCTGGACATCCCCAACATCGGGAACAATCTACCCGCATCTAACCTGTCCTGTCCCGTCAGAATCTTGTATGTTTCTATGAGATCCCCTCATCCTTCTAAACTCCAATGTATAAAGGCCCAGTTAATACAGTCTCTCCTCATGTGTCAGTCCGGCCATCACGGATCAGTCTGGTGAACCTTCGCTGCACTCCCTCAATAGCAAGAACATTCTTCCTCAGATTAAGAGACCAAAATTGAACATAATATTCCAGGTGAGGCCTCACCAAGGCCCTGTACAACTGCAGTAAGACCTCCCAGCTCCTATACGCAAATCCCCTAGCTATGAAGGCCAACATACCATTTGCCTTCTTTACCGCCTGCTGCACCTGTATGCCAACTTTCAATGACTGATGGACCATGATACCCAGGTCTCGTTGCACCTCCCCATTTCCTAATCTGCCACCATTCAGATAATCTGTCTTCGCATTTTTGCCCCCAAAGTGGATAATCTCACATTTATCGACATTATACTGCATCTGCCATGCATTTACCCACTCACCTAATCTGTCTAAGTCACCCTCTTAGCGTCCTCCTCACAGCTCACACCGCCACCAAGTTTAGTGTCATCTGCAAACTTGGAGATATTACACTCAATTCCTTCATCCAAAGCATTGATGTATATTGTAAAGAGCTGGGGTCCCAGCACTGAGCCCTGCGGCACTCCACTGGTCACTGCCTGCCATTCTGAAAAGACCCCGTTTATCCCGACTCTCTGCTTTATGTCTGCCAACCAGTTCTGCTTTGATTTTGCACACCGATCTCTTGTGTGGGACCTTGTCAAAAGCCTTTTGAAAGTCCAAATACATCACACCCACTGGTTCTCCCTTGTCCACTCTACTAGTTACATCCTCAAAAAATTCCAGAAGATTTGTCAAGCATGATTTCCCCTTCATAAATCCAAGCTGACTTGGACCGATCCTGTCACTGCTTTCCAAATGCGTTGCTATTTCACCCTTAATAATTGATTCCAACATTTTCCCCACCACTGATGTCAGGCTAACTGGTCTATAATTACCTGCTTTCTCTCTCCCTGCTTTTTAAAAAGTGGTGTTACATTAGCTACCCTCCAGTCCATAGGAACTGATCCTGAGTCAATAGACTTTTGGAAAATGATCACCAATGCATCCACTATTTCTTGGGCCACTTCCTTAAGTACTCTGGGATGCAGACTGTCAGACCCCGGGGATTTATCGGCCTTCAATCCCATCAATTTCCCGAACACAATTTCCCGCCTAATAAGGATATCCTTCAGTTCCTCCTTCTCACTAGACCCTCGGTCCCCTAGTACTTCCGGAAGGTTATTTGTGTCTTCCTTCGTGAAGACAGAACCAAAGTATTTGTTCAATTGGTCTGCCATTTCTTTGTTCCCCATTATAAATTCACCTGAATCTGTCTGCAAGGGATCTACGTTTGTCTTCACGAATTTCTTTCTCTTCACATATCTATAGAAGCTTTTTGCAGTCAGTTTTTATGTTCCCGGCAAGCTTCTTCTCGTACTCTATTTTCCCCCTCTTAATTAAACCCTTTCTCCTCCTCTGCTGAATTCTAAATTTCTCCCAGTCCTCAGGTTTGCTGCTTTTTCTGGCCAATTTATATGCCTCTTGGATTTAACGCTATCCTTAATTTCCCTTGTTAGCCACGGTTGAGCCACCTTCCCCATTTTAATTTTACTCCAGATAGGGATTTGCAATTGGTGAAGTTCATCCATGTGATCTTTAAATTTTTGCCATTGCCTATTCACCGTCAACCCTTTAAGTATCATTTGTCAGTCTACTCTAGCCAATTCACGCCTCAAACCATCGAAGCTACCTTTCCTTAAGTTCAGGAGCCTAGTTTCTGAATCACTCTCCATCCTAATAAAGAATTCTACCATGTTATAGTCACTCTTCCCCAAGGAGTCTTGCAAAACAAGATTGCTAATTAGTCCTTTCTCATTATACATCACCCAGTCTAGGAAGGCCAGCTCCCTGGTTGGTTCCTCGACATGTTGGTCGAGAAAACCATCCCTAATACACTCCAGGAAATCCTCCTCCACCGCATTGCTACCAGTTTGGTTAGCCCAATTAATATGTAGATTAAAGTCACCCATGATGACTGCTGTACCTTTATTGCACACATCCCTTATTTCTTGTTTGATGCTGTCCCCAACCTTACTACTACTGTTTGGTGATCTGTACAGAACTCCCACTAGCGTTTTCTGCCCCTTGGTATTCTGCAGCTCCACCCATACCGATTCCACATCATCCAAGCTAATGTCCTTTCTTACTATTGCATTAATTTCCTCTTTAACCAGCAATGCCACCCCGCCTCCTTTTCCTTTCTGTCTATCCTTCCTAAATGTTGAATACCCCTGATGTTAGGTTCCCAGCTTTGGTCACCCTGGAGCCATGTCTCCGTGATGCCAGTTACATCATACCCGTTAACTGCTATCTGTGCAGTTAATTTGTCCATCTTATTCCGAATACTCCTCGCATTGAGGCACAGAGCCTTCAGGCTTGTCTTTCTTAACGCACTCTTCCCCTTTAGAATTTTGCTGTAATGTGGCCCTTTTTGCTTTTTGCCTTAGGTTTCTCTGCCCTCCACTTTTACTTTTCTTATTTCTATCTTTTGCTTCTGCTCCCATTCTACTTCCCTCTGTCTCCCTGCATAGGCTCCCATCCCCCTGCTGTATTAGGTTAACTCCTCCCCAACAGCACTAGCAAACACTCCCCCTAGGACATTGGTTCCAGTCCTGCCCAGGTGCAGACTGTCTGGTTTATACTGGTCCCACCTCCCCCAGAACCAGTTCCAATGTCCCAGGAATTTGAATCCTTCCCTGCTGCACCACTCCTCAAGCCACGTATTCATCTGAGCTATCGTACGATTCCTACTCTGATTCGCATGTGACACTGGTAGCAATCCTGAGATTACTACTTTTGAGGTCCTAATTTTTAATTTAGCTCCTCGCTCCCTAAATTCGACTTGTAGGACCTCATCCCTTTTTTTACCTATATCGTTGGTACCTATATGCACCACAACAACTGCCTGTTCACCCTCCCTTTTCAGAATGCCCTGCACCCGCTCCGAGACATCCTTGACCCTTGCACCAGGGAGGCAACATACCATCCTGGAGTCTCGGTTGCGGCCGCAGAAACGTCTGTCTATTCCCCTTACAATTGAATCCCCTATCACTATAGCTCTCCCACTCTTTTTCCTGCCTTCCTGTGCAGCAGAGCCATCCACGGTGCCATGAACTTGGCTGCTGCTGCCCTCCCCTGATGAGTCATCCCCCTCAACAGTACCCAAAATGGTGTATCTGTTTTGCAGGGGGATGACCGTAGGGGACCCCTGCACTACCTTCCTTTCACTGCTCTTCCTGTTGGTCTCCCATCCCCTATCTGGCTGTGTACCCTTTTCCTGCGGTAAGCCCAACTCACTAAAAGTGCTATTCACGTCATTCTCAGCATTGTGCATGCTCCAGAGTGAATCCACCCTCGGCTCCAGTGCTGCACTGCGGTCCGTCAGGGGCTGCAGCCGGATACAATTCCCGCACACGTAGTCGTCAGGGACACTGGAAGCGTTCCTGACTTCCCACATAGTACAGGAGGAGCATAACACGTGTCCGAGCTGTCCTGCCATGACTTAACCCCTAGATAAACTTAATTTGGCAACAACAAGGCTAAAAGGTTACTTACTGATATGGAAAAGAAAAAGAAAAAACTACTTACCAATCCCCAGCCAATCACTTATCCCCTTGGCTGTGCCGTCACCTTTCGATTTCTATCTACTTTTTTGCCTCCCTGCTGCAGCTGCACAAGCTCGCCTCCCGAACTCCCGCCTCTCACGAACTCCTGCTGCTCACCGACGGGCCTTTTGTAGGCCGCTCGCCTCCCGAACTCCCGCCTCTCACCAACTCCCGCTGCTCACTGACTGGCCTTTTGTAGGCCGCTCGCCTCCTGAACTCCCGCCTCTCGATTATGTTCTTTGTTATGATCCATGTTATAATAACACTTTCAATGGGGGAAGTTTTATTTTTTTCTTCTGCTCTGACTCTGACTATCTAGTTGCTATGCGACAGAAAAAGAGATGCATAGGCCTGTGCTCACTATGATAGTTATTTATCATATGTTTATCTGACACCAGCACTTATAAATGGCTTTTTTTTGTTGCAGAACAATTAAAGGTTCCCTGAAGATATGCTCCAAATCACTGATCTTTGAACCAGATCAAATATCAGAACCTGTTTTAAAGGTAGTGTCAGTAACAATTGCTTTGCATGTTTACAGTACCTGGTGTATGTTGGTCAATATTTATGTATCTCTACAATATTTGAAAACTTTTACATATACCGCACACTTACTCCTTCCAACTGGGTATTGGGTGTATGCTGGTGAGGTTTAAACTTGCCTATATACTTATTTTATTTACCTTTTCGACCTTCCAGCTCACAATTTGCAACTCCAATGTAGGTAGTGCTACCCTCCACAGCACAACTCCCTTCATATTACTTTTTTTCCCTGGGTGGTATGATCATCTGGCTCCAGATTCAGGGCTTTGTCCCTGACAGATTATCCTTTTGCCCCAATCAGCAGCCTGCACCCACCATCAGAAAATATACCGGGCACCCAGATCCCACTGCTGACCACCATCTGCAAATAATGTAGCCTGCAGCTCTTGATAGCACCCTTCCCTCCCACACCATACCATGCCGCCCCACTCCACCCAACAGTTCCCATTCAAAAGAAGAGGGAAGGGTAAGGAAGACACAAGAGGGAAAAGCAGAGACAAAGTCAGAAGTGGGGAGGGAGCGAACCAGGAGAGAAAGGTTTTAGAAAGAATGATTGAAGCAGACGAGAGAAAAGCAGCAACAAGACAGGTAACGATGAAAGAGTATTTCTTCTGACTGGCTATGCAAAATGTCGTAAGGTTTCCAAATATAGAAAAGTGTATGCAAAGGAAGAGGAAATTTATCACAATTACACAAGAAGAAAAGCTGATTGAGCTGAGAAAGTGTTTGTCTTGATGGGTAGTGCTTCTGGTCCTGAGTTGCCTTTTGGTCGCATGTACACTCAAAGTTGTGCTATGTTTTCTGTGTTTTTGACCAGGATAAGCATTGCCCAAATAAAATGGGACTGTTTCATTTAAACGGGTTCACTCAAAGAATTGTGAATCTTTGGAGTTCTCTATCCCAGAGAGCCTGTGGATGCTTAATCTTTGAGTATATTCAAGGCAGAGATTATTAGATTTTTGGATACAAAGCAAATTAAGAGATATGGGAATACAGCGGGAAAGTGGAGTTGAGGTCGAAGATCAGCATGATCTTATTGAATGACGGAGCCGGCTCGAAAGGCCGAATGGCCTACTTCTGCTCCTATTTCTTGTGTTCCTTATGTAAAAGCATGTGAGACAGCAAGCAAGACAAAGAGTGCGCACAAGAGACGATGCTCAATAGAGAAAAAGCACACA
This sequence comes from Pristiophorus japonicus, assembly GCF_044704955.1. Classification (NCBI taxonomy): domain Eukaryota; kingdom Metazoa; phylum Chordata; class Chondrichthyes; family Pristiophoridae; genus Pristiophorus; species Pristiophorus japonicus. Next base: position 410,291,327 of record NC_091977.1, read on the forward strand.
TGCAAGAGAAATAAAGATGGAAAGATTGAGAGATTCTTACCTGACGATATAAAAGTTACATTTTTTTAATGGGTTAGTGTCATTGAATAGGTGCTGCAGCTGTAGGCTGGTAATGCAGAAGTTGTGCTATGAAATTCCTTACTTCATAACATCCATATTTAAGTAGAAATAGATACAAAATATGGCAATGATCAGAAGTTTTCTTCTAAATTTATTTTAATTGTATTATAAAATACTTCTTCTTTATAAGAGTTGTTTTCAAATTTTCTATCAGACTCCCTGCAAATATTGGTATGTTCCCACAGATCCCTTGTGCTAACATTTTTAAAAGTCCCCTTCAATGTGCTAATAGTAAATATGCTATTAGTGTAGAGGTTTCCCATGCAAATCAGGCCTGCCGTTAAATTTAGCAGGGCCTGCAGGAAACCTGTTTGCCCAGGTTTCCCAACCACTTCCAAGATCCCACCCACCCCATTAAAATTCAAGTCATTGTGCTTGGCTGCTGATCTGTTAGATTTCTGTTAATCGATCTGCAATTCCATGTTTCACATTGACTTTTTGGGAAGATCTCCTTGACCCTAGAATATGCAAATTTCAGTTTGAAAACTATTGCTATACAATCCATTCTCGGTCAGCATTACTACAAAGATCCGCTCTATTCGTGCCCAATATGTAAAATAATTTTATACATGTATAGATTTAAGCTAAGATGGGAATCTTTCCACTTTACAATGTGAAGACTGACGTTAGCAGTCAGTGTACAAAGTCTTTTCATTTCTTCGATTGAATAGTAATTTCCTGTGTTTGAAATCCGGTCCTTGCATATAACTTAGATTGGAATTGTTGCTGTACACTAACCTTTGAAAATTTGCAGTTCCCTTTCAGAGACTGCAGTAGAATTGAAGAGATAGAAGATAAGAACAGTAGTAATCCCTTTGAAGAGTGAGTTTAGACTTATCTATGTACAGGCTTTCAATTTTATTTGAAGTACAGTGGCCAGTGGTGAATTCATGTTTATTTGTAATAAATCATGCTTTTTTAGAAATCGAATTTGTGGATTTATCATCACGTGCTGTCAGGTAAGAAGCTCTCAATCTTTATTTCTCTTGCGTGCATGCTTTTTCTCTTTCGTGCACTCTGTCTCTTGTGCGCACTTTTTCTCTCACATGCTGGCATTGTCTCTCCTGCCCATACTTTCTCTCGCAATCTATCACTTGCTTGTTCTTGTGCTCTGTTGCTTGCTCTGTGCCTCCTTCCTCCACTTCTGTTTCTCTCTTTATCCCTCGCTTTCCCTGCTCTTTTTCTTTTCCCCTTCCTTGCTGTTCTCTTTTTAACCTATATTCTCTCGTTTGCCTTTGCAACCAAGAGCAGGGAAAGGTAGCAACACTGGACCCTGGCAAGTAGGCTAGAGGCTGCAGCATTGGGTGCTCGGTGGTAAGGGGCTAGTTACTATGCTGGGAGGGAGTGGTTTGAGAGCATTTGGGCTGCTGGCTTTCCAAGGACAGTTGAAGCAGGGTTACTGGCATTTCTAGCCTCAGCAGCTTTCTGTAAGCCACTTTTAAGGGCTTGTTTGGTGGGCTGGCCACAAGCGCCTCTCACTTGTAGCACAACCACTTGAATTTGGTGTTTCCAGTAACACATCCCATCCCTTGCATGGTGCTCTCCAATGTAGCAAAATGGAACTTAAGTAAATCTTTTTGAAGATTGATTCTTAGAAGCATTCCCTGTCTATGGAAGCATCTCCTTTAACACCTGCAAAGAGTGCATTATTTCAAGAAAATGTCTAGCTGAAGTGAAATTTTGTTAGGGCTACGTGGATAAATGGCTCAAAAGCTGATAATTTAAAGCCCAAATGAATTTACTTCATTTTTTAAAAGACATCTGTATTTAAGTTCAATAACATACATTTATTACATGCACTGGAATCATTACAACTTCTCCAGCCGCTGTCAATAGAAATGCTACAAATCCTGAATAGTGTTTGGAGGTGAATAATTTTTCCTCTTTACAAAATGTAAATGTTTCAGAATAATCTTGAGGAATATGGCATTGGTTTCATTCTAAAGTTTTAATGCCCTATGGTTTTGTAAATTTTCTTGTGTCCTTGCCAGAACATATTTTTAACGTTGGTACTATGTTTGTATTGATTAAAACAAAGGAAAACTTTAAAACTAGCAATAAATAATCCTGGAAAAAATAGCATTAATTTACATTATTACAGGGCACACATCAGCACATCAATGTGTTACAGAGCAGTTAAGAGTTTGGATTCATGTCTGTGCTCATGCTGAGTTTCCAATCTCGGCTGTGTCAGCTTGGCATGGCACAAAATGGAGGAAAACAATTGCACAGCTTCAAAATTACATTCGTGGAATATAAGAACATAAGAATTAGGAGCAAGAGTAGGACATACAGCCCTTTGAACCTGCTCTGCTGTTCAATAAGATCATGGCTGATCTTTGACCTCAACTCCACTTTCCTGCCCGATTTCCATATCTCTTGATTCGCCTAGAGTTCAAAAGTCTTATCTATCTCAGCCTTGAATATACTCAACGACTCAGCATCCACAGCTCTTTAGGATAGAGAATTCAAAAGATTCACAACCCTCTGAGTGAAGATATTTCTCCTCATCTCTGTCTTAAATGGCCAATCCCTTATCCTGAGACAGTGTCCCCTAGTTCTGGACTCTCCAGCCAGAGGAAACAAACTCTCAGCATCTACCCTGTCAACCCCCCACAGAATCTTGAATCTCGGAAGCCTGAGAACAGGACCATCTGCCTGCAATTTTGAGTGTAGTTGATGCATATTTCAGTGACAACTTTTGAGAAAGTGGAGGTGCAAGGGAAACCTTGTCCTTGAGTTACTCCAGTACAATAATTGGAAACAACTTGGCTGCATTACATTGTATGTGTCAGAATTTCACTGATCAGTAAGCTACCAACTAAAATCGATTTTACTCTTGATATTGCAGTTAAAGACTGCAAATTTGGGACTTGAACTTTTGTATTTTGCAGTGGCAGTAATTGTGTTTTGTTTTCTCTTTTAGATCTGTTTAATCAAAGAACAAAGTCTAGTGGCTCCATATAAAATTGAAAGAGTAGGTTGTTGGGTCTCTCTTATTTTCTTTAGTTATTTACCTTGTTAATGAACTGTTGAATTCTGTGTATGTATGCATTAAATTTAATTCTGTGAAAGAACAAAATGATTTAACTTGCATTAAAATATGTATAATGCCTGCAGCAAGCACCCACTGTATTTGATATATGCTTTGCTTGCAATGATCTCTTGATGTATAGTTCAGTGTGATCTGATCAGAAGTTCATTGTAACTCCTTTTAAATTAAATTTAGCAGATTGTGGCCTTTGAAGATGTGGTATTTATAGATCTATGCCATTCACCTTCTGCATTAAATGAAGTTGCATTTGCCCCAGTTTGTTTTGTAAATGTCTCAAGACGTGGTTGAGGATGGGTGAATAGCTTAAATTCTACTTGCCCATATCATGTAATGCTTTTGTTCAGAGTATTACTCTGAAGTATTTTTGTCACATTTTTATCTGTTTACTTTAGCTAGTGTTGCTGCACTTGGAAGTTTTTAGCAAGTTTTCAGATGTGTGTTCTATTACAGAATTATCTAACTATTCTGGTCATGTACTGCAATGCTGTCCTCCTGTGAAAGATTGCGATGTATAAGCTTTTGCAATGTATTTATATTTGTACAAGTAATGGCAGATGTGACATTGAAGTAATTGCCCTTTGAACTATTGAAACTATGCCTGTTCAGACCAAAAAGTCCTGTGATCTAATGTTTTTCTTTAAGCATTTTAATCTATCTTAACATTTGGGTCACATCAGGAATTTGTTGCAGGATAAAACAGGTTGGGAGCACTACAGCAGGGAAATTCAGTCTGGTTTACTGTGATTACATATAATGTGGACCAAGAGTAGAAGTGATCTTTTAGTTGATCGAGAAAGCACATGTTTCAGTTTATAAGGTTTTATAGCATATATAGCTCACAGGGCTTTTTAACAGACAATAGGGATATCCATAGCTTCCCTAATATAAAAGGCTGTATTTTTATTTATTTATTTAAAGTTTCAGATGTAATTTTTTTATGTTTGTGGTAACATTACAGATAAATTCACAAAGGTACAAAACCCTGGTGTATGTTCATTTTCAATGATGCTGAATTCATTTATAATGTGATGTCAGCAATGTTTTGTGTTAGGCAAGTTATTTGTAACTTTCTTCTGGGAGTCAAGAGGGTTAGAGGTGATGTGTCCTACAACTGAGCTCAATTATGCAAAGATGGAAATATTATGGGCTCCATTTTCTGTGCGGTATGTGAATGTGTGCAGGGGTATATGCAACATGACCTGCTCATCTGTTTTTCCTTTTTTTATGCCTATGATTCTTTTTGTACTGATATAATTTACATAATTTTTGTATGTTATTCATGTTCATCTAAACTTGTGGAGACATCATTGGTGGTATTTCTCCAGCGACTTGAGGTGTCTACTGTACATGGACCATTTCTCTGAGCCATACAGTAGGGCGGGTATTACTACAGCCCTGTAGACCAAGAGCTTGGTGGCAGATTTGAGGGCCTGGTCTTCAAACACACTTTTCCTCAGGCGGCCGAAGACTTTACTGGCGCACTGGAGGCGGTGTTTGAATCCCGTCGTCAAAGTCTGCTCTTGTTGATAACAGGCTCCCGAGGTATGGGAAATGGTGGAATGGTCACTGGAGAAATACCACCAATGATGTATCCGCAAGATCCTCCAAATCCCCTGGGAGGACAGATGCACCAACGTTATCGTCCTCGACCAGGCCAATATCCCCAGCATTGAAGCACTGACCACACTTGATCATCTCCGCTGGGCAGGCCACATTGTTCGCATACCAGACATGAGACTCCCAAAGCAAGCGCTCTACTCGGAACTCCTTCACAGCAAATGAGCCAAAGGTGGGCAGAGGAAACATTACAAGGACACTCTCAAAGCCTCCCTGAGAGAGTGCAACATCCCCACTGACACCTGGGAGTCGCTGGCCAAAGACCTCCCTAAGTGGAGAGAGTGCATCCGGGAGGGCGCCGAGCACCTTGAGTCTCAGCGCCAAGAGCATGCAGAAATCAAGCGCAGGCAGCGGAAATAGCGTGCGGCAAACCAATCCCACCCTCCCTTTCCCTCAATGACTATCTGTCCCACCTGTGACAGGGACTGTGGTTCTCGTATTGGACTGTTCAGCCACCTAAGGACTCATTTTTAGAGTGGAAGCAAGTCTTCCTCGATTCCGAGGGACTGCCTATCATCATCTAAACCTGCCTTAGTACAGTTCTAAAAATGAAAAGGTGGTGATTTACCCCCATTGCTTAATTAAAATATATATATTTTTCTATTCTAAATGCATTCTTTAGATTTAGGGGCCAGGTCTAGTTTTTCCAGATTGGATCACACTTTTGAAGAGGGAAAAGATATCAACCATGGGCATAAATTTGATGCAACATTGTAGTCCAAGTTTACCCAAACACTTTTGTCTTTACTGCAGTTTCCAAAAATAGACCAAGGCTTCTCTGAACCAAAATCTGCATTTTAGTAGGAGCCACCTTGTCAGGTTCAAAAATGAACCCCTAATTACAGTACATTGCCCATTGAAGAATACGTGGGATGCTCACTTATGTTATCCTGTTCCTTCTCAAAGGTGGGCAATAATTCACTCAGACCAGTATGCAAAAGCTTGGAAACGGTTTGGTCGGATTTTGTAACAGTCTAAATAATGCATAGAAGCCAAAATAAACATGAAATAAAATAAAATCCGTCCACATGGGGTCAGTATATCCATTTTCGAATGGCAACCTTAGACTGATATGGAGCAGGACTTGTAAATGTAACAAATTTGTTTCTTGATAGACATTCAAAAGGGGAGGCGTGTGAACAATGTCATTGATAGTTTTCCCTAGCAGGTTGGTGCTTTTTCAAGAACTAAGGCTTTACATTGAGGCATAATGTACAGGGCCTTAGTGAGGCCTCACCTGGAATATTGTGTTCAGTTTTGGTCTCCTAATCTGAGGAACGACGTTCTTGCTATTGAGGGAGTGCAGCGAAGGTTCACCAGACTGATTCCAGGGATGGCTGGGCTGTCATATGAGGAGAGACTGGATCAACTGGGCCTTTATTCACTGAAGTTTAGAAGGATGAGAAGGGATCTCATAGAAACATATAAGATTCTGACGGGACTGGACAGGTTAGATGCGGGAAGAATGTTCCCGATGTTGGGGAAGTCCAGAACCAGGGTACATAGTCTTAGGATAAGGGGTAAGCCATTTAGGACTGCGATGTGGAGAAACTTCGTCACTCAGAGAGTTGTTAACCTGTGGAATTCCCTGCCGCAGAGAGTTATTGAGGCCAGTTCACTGGATGTATTCAAGAGGGAGTTAAATATGGCTCTTACAGTTAAGGGGATCAAGGGGTATGGAGAGAAAGCAGGAACGGGGTACTGAAGGAATGATCAGCCATGATCTTATTGGATGGCGGTGCAGGCTCAAAGGGCCGGATGGCCTACTCCTGCACCTATTTTCTATGTTTCTATGTTTTCATTTTAATTGAAGAAAACAAAGTGCGAGTTTTAACAGTTCTTGTGCATTGTGAGGTGAGGCTTTAATAGCTGGGTGGAGTAATGCACCATAATGGATTCATGTAAAGGCTCAGTATTTTGTGTAGCTTGATGTGCTTTCAATCGGGGGGTGGGGTGGAGGGGGAGCGGGGGGTGCTGTTTTAGGGCAGACGTTTCTCTTTGAATGTAATGTCTTGGTCTAATTGTGTGTATCCATTCATGTGTATTGGTTACCACATAACCAGCTTTACAAAAGAACAATGGGATCCTCACACAGATCTCAAAGATATAATTGGCTGAAGCCACTTTTTAAAAAAAAAAATTAATTTAGCCTATCTAAAATCACACAAAATAGAAATCTCATATTTTACAGTGATTTAAATTTTCCCTGTACTGTGCACTTTTGTGCATGTATCATTGACAAGTTGAAAATATATATATTTTGGCACGGGTTAGAGTGAACTGTACATGAGAAAATTTTAAAATAAACTGATTCAAAGTAATTTGGATAATTTAAGTAATTTCATTTCATTCTGAACTAGGGCCCAAAGGACTATGTTTTCAGGATAGAGGACACTTCAAAAGCAGAAGATGTTGTGCAAAGTTTACTGCAGGTAAAATGTTATGAAGTGAAAGTACTTTTGAGTCATTCTGTGATTCCTTGTAAAATGTTATTTCCGTTTACCACCATACACTACATCACAAAGTCAATAACAAAAAAAAGTGGCTGTGGGACCAACTTCGTCACTGACTATATATCACTATCATTCCAGCTACCTTCATAACAGATTCATTCAAGAGAGTGGAATCAGGAATTTACTTAGGCAACATGATTTCCTCCAATGGAGACTGTTTTCCTAACTGCTTTAGGCATATTGCACTTAAGCTCTGCAACAAATACTATCCCACATACAGAGCTCAAACATAAGTTGCAAATCTACAACGCATTAGTAATATCCATACGAACATAAGAAATAGGGGCAGGTGTGGGCCATAAGGCCCCTCGAGCTTGCTCTGCCATTCAGTAAGATCTGATCTTGGCCTCAACTCCACTTCCCTGCCCGCTCCCCATAACCCTTGACTCACTAACTGTTCAAAAATCTGTCTATCTCCACCTTAAATATATTCAATGACCCAGCCTCCACAGCTCTCTGGAGCGGAGAATTCTAAAGATTCACAACGCTCTGAGAAGAAATTCCTCCTCATTTCCGTGTTAAGTGGGCGACCCCTTATTCTGAAACTATACCCCCAGCTCTAGATTCCCCACAAGAGGAAACATCCTCTCTGCATCTACCCTGTCAAGCCCCCTCAAAATCTTAGATGTTACAATAAGGTCTTCTCTCATTCTTTTAAACTCTAATGAGTATAGGCCCAACCTGCGCAACCTTTCTTCATAAGACAACCCCTTCATCTCAGGAATCAACCTAGTGAACCTTCTCTGAACAGCCTCCAATGCAAGTATGTCGCTCCTTAAATAAGGTGACCAAAACTGTACACAGTACTCCAGGTGTGGTCTCACCAACACCCTGTACAAGTGGAGCAGACTTCCCTACTTTTATACTCTATCCCCCTTGCAATAATGGCCAACATTCCATTTGCCTTTCTAATTGCTTGTTTTACCTGCATGCTAACGTTTTGTGTTTCATGTGTAAGGACCTCCAGATCCCTCTGTACCGCAGCATTTTGTAATCTCTCCCCATTTAAATAATTTGCTTTTTTATTTTTTCCACTAAAATGGATAACCTCACATTATACTGCATCTGCCACATTTTTGCCCACTCACTTAGCCTATCTATATCCCTTTGCAGATTCTTTGCGTCCTCCTCACAACTTGCTTTCCCACCTATCTTTGTATTATCAACAAATTTGGTTACATTACACTCGGTCCCTTCATCTAAGTCATTAATATAGATTGTAAGTAGTTGCGGCCTCAGCATTGATCCCTGTGGCACCCCACTAGTTACAGTTTGCCAACCCGAAAATGACCCATTTATCCCAACTCTCTGTTTTCTATTAGTTAGCCAATCCTCTATCCATGCTAATATATTATCCGCAACTCTGTGAGCTCTTATCTTGTGCAGTAATCTTTTATGTGGCGTCTTGTCGAATGCCTTCTGGAAATATTTAAACATAGATCGGAAACTTGGTTACACACCAAAGAAATGAATAAGCAAATCAATAGATTTGATTTTAAATCCTTCGCACAGTAAATGGAGAAAAACTGCAAAGTGCTGCAGTATAGAGAGACTTGTGGGTCTTTGTACATGAAACAACAAAAAGTTAGTAAGCAGGTACAGCAATTAATCAGAAAGGCAAATGGAATGTTAGCCTTTATTGCAAGGGGGATAGAGTATAAAAGCAGAGAAGTCCTGCTACAACTGTACAGGGTATTGGTGAGGCCACACCTGGAGTACTGCGTACAGTTTTGGTCTCTGTATTTAAGGAAGGATATGCATTGGAGGCTGTTCAGAGAAGGTTCACTAGATTGCTTCGGGAGATGAGGGGGTTGACTTATGAGGATAGGTTGAGTAGGTTGGGCCTATACACATTGGAGTTCAGAAGAAAAAGAGGTTCTGTTATTGAAACTTATAAGATAATGAGGGGGCTCGACAAGGTGAATGCAGAGAGGATATTTCCACTCGCAGGGGAAACTAAAACTAGGGGACATAATCTTAGAATAAGGGGCTGCCCATTTAAAACTGAGATGAGAAATTTCTTCTCTCTCAGGGTTGTAAATCTATGGAATTATCTGCCCCAGAGAGCTGTGGAGGCTGGGTCATCGAATATATTTAAGTTGGAGATAGACAGATCTTTGAGCGATAAGGCTGTAAAGGACAATGGGGAGCAGGCAGGGAAGTGGAGCTGAGTCCATGATCAGATCAACCATGATCTTATTGAATGGCGGAGCAGGCTCGAGGCCCAAGTGGTCTATTCCTGCTCCTATTTCTTATGTTCTTATTACTAGAGGTTAAACCTCAAGACAAAATCTTATATGAGACTTTACACATCCTGATTAACCATCATTGTCCTGTTTGGTTGATCATTACAAACTCCTCTTGTATGGACACCTCATGCACCATTCTGAGCCTGACCCTGCCGGGGAGCATTCACCATCAAACTACTACCGACATGGAAAGGCCATGAGGCAGACCCAGAATAGGAATGACAACATAAAAGTTCTCCTAACACCGTGGTCCTTAATGCCAATGAGGCACAAGTGAGAGCCCTGAACCATAAAGGTTTAATATTGGCAGCGGCTATGTTCCTTATGGATAAGCCCCTGATAATGATGACCTTGCCTTGTCATGCAAATTTAATTAAATGGTTGCATACAATATCAGCTGAGTTACTAAGGGGGAAATGTTAAAATGGGTGAGTGTGTAAGATTGGATGCAGGTGGAGGGGGAAGTCGGGGAAAATTCTGAGCCCGTCGGGAAAGCGGCGCCACCCCGCCGACTTCCGGTTTTTACGGAGGCGGGACAAAGGGCGGGCAGTTAACCCACTCTCAGGAGGCGGATTGGGATTTTAAATACGTTGATGAAGCTGGACGCCTCTGATTTAACCTTTGTTGGTTTTACTGTGGCCGGCTGGGTTTCCCAGGCCTCTGGAAACCCGGCAGCTGAAGCAAGATGAGGACAGCTTAGGGGACAGGTTAAATTCCTTCAAAGCACTGCTTGTGGGCCAGGAGGAGGAAAAATGCTTCACCCTGATCCTCCCTCCCAAACTTCCCCCTTCCTGGGGATCTCCCTCCCCATCAGCTACCTCCTGCAGCTCCTTGTCCCACTCGAAGCCAAGCCTGTCCATCAGGCTGACTTCCGGGCGAGGAACTTGTTGGGGCCAAGATACGCATGGTGTGGAGTTTAAAACGCCACAGCTTTTGGGGAAATACAGACCTCCGGCTTTCCTGTCTGAAACTCCGCAGCCATTGTAACCCGTCCCAGTAAATATCCAGACCTAAGTTTGCTTTATGTTTATCTTAACAACCGATGAGCACTTTTGGTTAAAATACTTTGGTCCTATAATAAACCTCTAAAATGTTTGATTATGAATGCTTCTTTCATAGCTTCACAGAGCTTCTCAGTTGGACAAAATGGCAGACCAGATTGCCATGGTAAGTGATTTCTGCATGAAGATAAAAGTAAGGTTTTTTTTGAACAATAGGTGTAGTGCTGTTTGGTTTATTGAATTTAACTCGAGATTCGGATAGCAGGCTACTTAGATTCCGAGCAACAAAGCATTCCAAACAAAAATCCTTTCCTGTATCATTCTTATCATTAAATTTGTGTTCAACTTTATGAATTAGAATCAAATGAATGCAGAGTTTGTAAATTTTAGAAAGGTGTGTGTGTGTGTGTGTAATATATATGTATGTTATGAAGTAGCTTCTTCCGCATGTGCTTTAAGTATCATTTAATATATAAACATTAAAACTAGTGTATTGGATTAATGTTGGCTCATTACATTCATGTTATTTGTACTAAAGTTTTCTGGTATAAAACCTATCTTCATATTCTGACGAAGGGTCACAGACCTGAAACATTAATTCTGTTTCTCTCTCCACGGATGCTGCCTGGCCTGCTGAATGTGTCCAGCACTTTCTGTTTTTGTTTTGGATTCCAGCATCTGCAGTATTTTGCTATTATTATTCCTCTTCATATTCATTCTCTCTCCATCTCTCCCATTGTAGATCACAGCCATTTTGCAATCTCGATTGGCTCGGACTTCATTTGATAAAAACAGGTACTATACACGAGATATAATGGTTAGATGTATAATACTCAGCCTATTAATATGTCTATTGAATGCTGTTTTGTGATCTAATGCCCAAAATTGAGAACAGGGTTCCAGTATCTAAACACAAATTTCCACTGCTTTTAGATTAAAGTAGTTTTTGGTGGGGATTGTTAATAGTACTTGATTATAACACCTGTCTCTCTCATTACTGTGCAGTGATTTTATTACTGGGTAATGCTTTACTAACAAATGTATGTAACACAATAGCAGAAATGAAGTGAAAAAAACGTTTTTTGTAATTTCTGAAATATTTAACTATTTGTACCATGGATTAGGTTATGAATACTGGACAAATTAAGAACCAGGTACTGAAACATAGTATGTTAGTTTTGATGTAGCTTTTTCGAGGACACTTGACTGTGTATGTGAATATTTTTCCTCTTTTTTTAATTTCACTGTCTTTTGTTGTGTCTTAGAATATTTTTAATGCTATGATTTTTTTAATTGAAATGCAACAAATGGTAATTGATAGTCAACAAATAAATAAATGTTTATGGCTGGTTACTTAGACTACCAGCTATCCAGGAGCAAATCGGTCAGATTAGCTTTAATAAGAAATAATTTAGCTTTAAATAATAATGTTGTAATTGCAACCCACCACCAGCACCACCACCGCTGCTATAACAGCCTGTATTTATATAGTGCTTTCAATGTAGAGAAAGTCCCACAGCCTTCACAGAGCCAGACAGAATGAGAAGGATGAGGGGAAACATAGAAAATAGGTGCAGGAGTCGGCCATTCGACCCTTCGAGCCTGCACCACCATTCAATATGATCATGGCTGATCATGCAACTTCAGTACCCCATTCCTGCTTTCTCTCCATATCCCTTGATCCCTTTAGCCGTATGGGCCACATCTAACTCCTTTTTGAATATATCTAACGAACTGACCAACAACTTTCTGTGGTAGAGAATTTCACAGGTTCACAATTCTGAGTGAAAAAGTTTCTCATCTCGTTCTTAAATGGCTTACCCCTTATCCTTAGACTGTGACCCCTGGTTCTGGACTTCCCCAACATCGGGAACATTCTTCCTGCATCTTACCTGTCCAATCCCGTCAGAATTTTATGTTTCTCTGAGATCCCCTCTCATTCTTCTAAACTCCAGTGAATATAAGCCTAATCGATCTAGTCTTTCTTCATATGTCAATCCTGCCATCCCGGGAATCAGTCTGGTGAACCTTTGCTGCACTCCCTCAATAGCAAGAATGTCCTTCCTCAGATTAGGAGACTAAAACTGTACACAATATTCAAGGTGTGGCCTCCCCAAGCCCCTGTACAACTGCAGTAAGACCTCCCTGCTCCTATACTCAAATCCCCTTGCTATGAAGGCCAACATGCCATTTGCCTTCTTCACTGCCTGTTGTACCTGCATGCCAACTTTCAATGACTGATGTACCATCACACCCAGGTCTCGTTGCACCTCCCCTTTTCCTAATCTGTCTCCATTCAGGTAATAATCTGCCTTCCTGTTTTTGCCACCAAAGTGGATAAGCTCACATTTATCAACATTATATGGCATCTGCCATGCACTTGCCCACGCATCTAACCTGTCCAAGTTACCCTGCAGCTCCTTAGCATCCTCCTCACAGCTCACACTGCCACCCAGCTTAGTGTCATCTGCAAACTTGGAGAAATTACATTCAATTCCTTTGTCTAAATCATTAATGTATATTGTAAATAGCTAAGGTCCTAGCACTGAACCTTGCGGTACCCCACTAGTCACTGCCTGCCATTCTGAAAAGGACCCATTTATTCCTACTCTTTGCTTCCTGTCTGCCAACCAGTTCTCTATCCACGTCAATACATTACCCCCAAAACCATGTGCTTTAATTTTGCACACTAATCTCTTTTGTGGGACCTTGTCAAAAGCCTTTTGAAAGTCCAAATACACCACTGGTTCTCCCTTGTCCACTCTACTAGTTACATCCGCAAAAAATTCTAGAAGATTTGTCAAGCATGATTTCCCTTTCATAAATCCATGCTGACTTGGACCGATCCTGTTACTGCTTTCCAAATGCGCTGCTATTATATCTTTAATAATTGATTCCAACATTTTCCCCACTACCGATGTCAGGCTAACCGGTCTATAATTCTCTGTTTTCTCTCTCCTTTTTTAAAAAGTGGTGTTACATTAGCTACTCTCCAATCCATAGGAACTGATCCAGAGTTTATAGAATGTTGGAAAATGACTACCAATGCATTCATTATTTCTCGGGCTACTTCCTTAAGTACTCTGGGATGCAGCCTATCAGGCTCTGGGGATTTATCGACATTCAATCCCATCAATTTCCCCAATACAATTTCCTGCCTAATAAGGATTTCCTTCAGTTCCTCCTTCTCACTAGACCCTCGGTCCCCTAGTATTTCCAGAAGATTATTTATGTCTTCCTTATTGAAGACAGAACCAAAGTACTTGTTCAATTGGTCTGCCATTTCTTTGTTCCCCATTTTATAAATTCACTTGATTCTGACTGCAAGGGACCTACATTTGTCTTCACTAATCTTTTTCTCTTCACATATCTATAGAAGCTTTTGCAGTCAGTTTTTATGTTCCCAGCAAGCTTACTCTCATACTCTATTTTCCCCCTCCTAATTAAACCCTTTGTCCTCCTCTGCTGAATTCTAAATTTCTCCCAGTCCTCAGGTTTGCTGCTTTTTCTGGCCAATTTATATGCCTCTTCCTTGGATTTAACACTATCCCTAATTTTCCTTCTTAGCCAAGGTTGAGCCACCTTCCCAGTTTTATTTTCATGCCAGACAGGGATGTACAATTGTTGGAGTTCATCCATGTAATCTTTAAATGTCTGCCATTGCTTATCCACCGTCAACCCTTTAAGTATCATTCGCCAGTCTACCCTAGCCAATTCACGTCTCATACCATCGAAGTTACCGTTCTTTAATTTCAGGACCCTAGTCTCTGAATTAACTGTGTCACTCTCCATCTTAATGAAAATTTCTACCATATTATGGTCACTCTTCCCCGAGGGGCCTCGCATAATAAGATTGCTAATTAATCCTCTCTCATTGCACAACACCCAGTCTAGGATGGCCAGCTATCTAGTTGGCTCCTCGACATATTGGTCTCGAAAACTATCCCTTATACACTCCAGGAAATCCTCCTCCACCGTATTGCTACCAGTTTGGTTAGCCCAATCTATATGCAGATTAAAGTCACCCATGATAACTGCTGCACCTTTATTGCATACATCCCTAATTTCCTGTTTGGTGCCATCCCCAACCTCACTACTACAGTTTGGTGGTCTGTACACAACTCCCACGAGCGTTTTCTGCCCTTTGGTGTTCCGCAGCTCTACCCATACAGATTCTACATCATTCAAGCTTAATGTCCTTCCTTACTATTGCATTAATTTCCTCTTTAACCAGCAATGCTACCCCACCTCCTTTTCCTTTCTGTCTATCCTTCCTGAATATTGAATACCCCTGGATGTTGAGTTCCCAGCCTTGGATACCCTTGAGCCATGTCTCCGTAATCCCAATTACATCATATCCGTTAACGGCTATCTGCGCAGTTAATTCATCCACCTTATTACGAATGCTCCTCGCATTGAGAGACAGAGCTTTCAGGCTTGTTTTTTTAACTGTCCTTTTAGAATTATGTTGTAATGTGGCCCTTTTTGATTTTTGCTCTTGATTTCTCTGCCCTCCACTTTTCCTTATCTCTCTTTTCTACCTTTTGCTTCTGCCCCCATTTTACTTCCCTCTGTCTCCCTGCATAGATTCCCATCCCCCTGCCATATTAGTTTAAACCCTCCCCAACAGCACTAGCAAACACTCTCCCTAGGACATCGGTTCCGCTCCTGCCCAGGTGCAGACCGTCCGGTTTATACTGGTCCCACCTCCCCCAGAACCGGTTCCAATGTCCTAGGAATTTGAATCCCTCCCTTTTGCACCATTCCTCAAGCCACATATTCATCTTAACTATCCTGTTATTTCTACTCTGACTAACACGTGGCACTGGTAGCAATCCTGAGATTACTATCTTTGAGGTTCTACTTTTTAATTTAACTCCCAGCTCCCTAAATTCATCTTGTCGGACCTCATCCTGTTTTGTACCTATATGCACCACGACCACTGGCTGTTCACCCTCCCCCTCCAGAATGCCTTGCAGCTGTCAGAGACATCCTTGACCCTTGAACCCAAGCACATGATCAAAACATTTTGAGAAGGCGTTTGGGAGAGTTCAAGAGTGTGTTGTCTGGACAGCGGATAGCTCCCTTCTTTGCTATTAAATATTGGGAAGACTGAAGCCAATGTCTTTGGTCCCCACCACAAACTCTGTTCTCTAGCCACCGACTCCATCCCTTTTCCTGGCCATTAGCTGAAGCTGAACTGACTGTTCTCAAGCTTGACGTCCTATTTGACCCTGAGCAGAGCTTCGGATTCCATATCTTCTCGATCACCAAGACCACCAACTTCCACCAATAATGTTGCCTGTCTCCGCCTATGCCTCAGCTCATCTGCTACTGAAATCCTCATCTATGCCTTTGTTACTTCTAGATTTGACTATTCCAATGATCTTCTGGCTGGCTGACCTACTTTGCACCCTCTGTAAACTTGAGCTCATCCAAAACTCTGCTGCCCATGTCCTAACCCGCACCAAGTCCCGTTAACCCATTACCCCTGTGCTTGCTGACCTATATTAGCTCCTGGTCCGGCCACAGCTCGATTTTAAAATTGTCAACCTTGTTTTAAAATTCCTCCACTGCCTCACTCTTCTCTAACTCTGTAACCTCTTCTGGCGAGATCTCTGCGCTCATCCAATTCTGGCCGTTTGCACATACCCGATTTTCATTGCTCCATCGCTGGGTGCCATACCTTCAGCTTCCTAGGCCCTAAGCTCTGGAATTCCTGCTTTAAACGTCTACCTCTCCTCCTTTAAGACGCTCTATAAATCCTTCCTCTTTGACAAATATTTCCTATGAGTCTCGTTGTCAAAGTTTGTTTGATAACGCTCTGTGGGACTTTTTAACTACGTTAAAGGCACTATCATAAATGCAAGTTGTTAACATTTTATGACCAGTTGCTGCTGACATTTTAGGAATCAATTCCTCCAAAGATTTTGGCAAATGAAAAAAAAACATACTGGAATTCTGGAATTCACACATCATAGCAAAATAGTAATTTTATGATCTGTACAATTTTGTAATGTCTGTTTTCTTATTAAACACTGCTTTTAGGCTGATATTTAACCCCCTTATTTTATCAATCTGTGGTGTAACTGATGTCTCTTGTAGATTTCAGAGTGTTACTGAAAGGCCCCACATGGAGTGTGAGGCTGAAATGGTAACCCCTTTGGTATCTAATCCTGGACATGTCTGCATCACAGACCAAAACTTGTATTTCCAGCCTCTGAATAGCTATCCAGTAAGTTATTTGCTATTATATTACACAATATAATTTCAGTAATTTGTTTAGAATCTAGAGGATTCCTTGATGTACATTTACCTTTAAACCTCAGTTTTTTTTAAGTGTCCTTTTGAGCTTTTTTTATAATAAAAAGGTTGTTCACATCTGTTAATGACGCACTGACTTTGTCTTCCTGCCTGTTGAGCCATACAGATCAAAAAACCCCAGATTTAATCAGTGGCGGCTGGTGACTTGTTTGACAGGTCTGGCACACGTTATACAAGCCGAGCCATGCCAGCTTGTTACCATGGCAATGGGCCTTGCACAGTCAGCTATATAAGTACATAAAAACATAAGAAATAGGAGCAGGACTCTAGGCCATACGAACCTTCGAGCCTGCTCCGCCATTTAATACGATCATGGCTAATCCGATCATGGACTCAGGTCCACTTCCCTGCCCGCTCTCCATAACCCCGTATTCCCTTATCATTTAAGAAACTGTCTATTTCTGTCTTAAATGTATTCAATGTCCCAGCTTCCACAGCTCTCTTAGGCAGAAAATTCCACAGATCCCCAACCCTCTGAGAGAAGAAATTTCTCCTCATCTCAGTTTTAAGTGGGCGGCCCCTTATTCTAAGATTATGCCCTCTAGTTCTAGTCTCAGTGGAAACATCCTCTCTCCATCCACCTTGTCAAGTTAGGTTAATAAGTTTAGAAAAAGCTTGTAA
This sequence comes from Pristiophorus japonicus, assembly GCF_044704955.1. NCBI lineage: Eukaryota > Metazoa > Chordata > Chondrichthyes > Pristiophoridae > Pristiophorus > Pristiophorus japonicus. Next base: position 410,308,827 of record NC_091977.1, read on the forward strand.
TGAATTACATTTTTTACATTTGGTTAATATTTGTCAGAAAAATAATGATCGAGTTACAAATAATTTGAGTTTTGGAAAAGAAAAGATTGTTTGGCTTGTTAAATGCATCCATAGAAGTTGTACAGTATTAACAGTCCTACTTTAAAGTTTTAGTGTAAACAAGAGTCTGAAGTGATCTGACTCATGGTCACACTTGGAATTAGAAAACCCAAAGTACTGATTCCTGACTGCAATGTAATTATGGTCTTCAGCAGTTTGGGTGCCAGACTATTTTTTCCTGTTGTGGGCAGTCCTGTAAAGTCATTACATCAGAAGATCACATGGAATGGAAATTGGCTTCAGGAAGAGGAAGTGAAAGGGTTTTGGAAGAGCCACTGTTAAATCAATTTGCTCTTCATTCGCTATATGCTTGTAACTGCACCTGAGTCAGCCTGTTGAATGTGATGCTGTTTAGTATTGGCTGAACTAAATTCAGTGAACTTGATCGCTGCATTAAATAGAAAGATGTGTTGGTTATAATGTGAGATGCATCTTTTCTCGCATGGCTCATCTATGGAACTCCACAATCCTCCCATTATCAATCAACTTGTATGGAACTGGCATTCGTGGACTGCTATGAGCCAGAGATTATCTTTGGGATATCTGCTCTGCAGCAAAGGATCTTTTTTTGTCAGTCTGGTAACAACTGGCCTTCGTGAGATTTTGTTCCCTAAGGTTCTGTTTATGGTGCATTGAAATAGATTCCTGTTGGCTAGCCTGATTTCAGCCTATGCACTTTGTATAGGCTACTAGGGATAAATGTTTAGAGAGGAGCTTTGTAAGCAAAAAAATTCATCCAAATCCACAATTCTATTTTTCTTTTAAATTAATCCAATATGGAAGAATTGACAGGTGAACTGGGTCTTGGAGACAATTAGATATGTCTGTGGTCAGAAAAGGGACTGAGACCTATTTGCACAAGGAACAGGCATGTTGGTTGAATAAGGAATGCCCCTATGACAGCATATATCCACAGAGTTGCCTTCTTTGACATTTTACTTCATAGTGTACCATGTGTAAGGTGTACAAGTACTGAAATTCAGAACTTAACATTTTGTGGCCAGTGAGTACAACCATCTCCTTCAATCGCATAGTATTTGTGTGTGCTTGTATATAGAAGCATGAGTGGAGTGGAGTGCAGCAAGGTGGCCGCCGGGGTGGCAGCTCCCTAGGGAGCTCCCCTGCTGAACAACCACCGTCTGCTACCATCCGGCAATTTCCACCCTCCGCCTCCCCCCTCCCCTCTCCCACTGTCTAAACTTTTCTAGTCCTAATAAGGGATCTTAAACACTTAAAGCCCTACTCTAAACCCAAACTGCGAATCTCACAAGATCGGGCCTACCTCAGGCTTCCCACCACACCATCCATCAGTGATGACGACCGGGGTCCTCGACGACGCCAGGCGAGCAGGTGAGCCTCTGACCAGGCAATAGGGCCTTCACCCCTCCTATGGCGGGCCTTCACCCCTCCAGCGGTGATTGGGCGCCTCCTCCACAATGGCGTCTGGGCCTCCTGCACGACGGCTGGACCTCCGCCTCCTCCTCCTCCCTCAGCGACGACTGGAGCTGCTCTCCTCCTCCAGCACGTGGCTGTGACCCCCCCCCCCTCCCCCCCCGACCTCTCACTTTGAACCCCAATGGGCAACTGACCCTCCCAATGCCTGCCCCCAACCAAGCCTCGGACCACCTACCATCAAGGGCGTACTCGGCGCCGAGCCTGCGGCCAACATCTCACCTTAGGCAATTAGGCCCATATAGCAGTGCCTGGTCTCCAGTCATCTTGGTCCCCCTTGCCACTGGATCAAGACCTTGCTCAGCTAAGCCCGTGTGGTAGCCGGTGTGCAACGGCCACCCCACGTTAAAAGAGCTCATGCACCGGCATCTTCCACTCCTCTAACATGAAGTTCTGGATCTGGAACATCAGGACCCTCATGGACAGCCGGAACGCTGCACCGCTATAGTTGCCTGGGAATTTAGGTGCTTTGATATCGACATTTGATAAGCGAGATCCGGCGGGCAGGGGAAGGCCAGCTCAAGGAACAAGGTGGAGGTTGCACCTTCTTCTGGAAAGGGAAACCAGAGGAAGAACGCCGCCTCCATGTAGTCGGCTTTGCCATCAAAACAAGCTGGTCGACCGCCTCAAAGACTCCCCCTGCGGGATTAACGAACGCTTCATGACACATCGACTCACCTTATCCCGGAATCAATGCACCACGGTCATCGGTGAGTATGCCCCAACACTCGATGCAACAGATAAGACCAAAGAGGGTTTCTACTCCAACTTCAAAATCCCTGTCCCGCGTCCCTGTAGACGACAAACTGATCCTCCTCGGTGACTTCAACGCCGGGGTCGGCAAGGACACAGCCCTCTGGGGAGGTGTGATTGACAGAGAGGGGGTAGGGATAGACAACTCCAGCGGTACCCTACTCCTGACAAAATGTCTAGAACATGAACTTGTCATCACCAACACCTTATTCCGCCAGAGGGACAAATACAAGGCATCGTGGCAACACCCTTGCTCCAAACACTGGCACCTGCTCGACTATATCATCGTCCGAGCCAGGGATCGCAAGGATGTGTGCATCACCCGTGCCATGAAGTGAGCTGACGACTGCTGGATGGGCCACCACCTAATCCGATGCATCATTGATATCATCATAGCCCAAGCAGAGGGGCCAGCAGAAGCAGTGCCGCAAAAAAGTCAATGCCGGGGCACTTAAAGACCCAGCTAAGAGAGCCCTATGCAGTCAGCGCCTCACAGCTAACCTGGTGTGCCTTGATGACCCCGAGACACAGAATGCCCACAGCGCTTGGTCTGCCCTCCAGGCCTCCATAACCAGTGTCTGCAAGGAGACGCTCGGTCACTCGACCAGGAAACACCAGGTTTGGTTTAATGAGAGTGATCAGGAGATCCAAGAGCTAATAGATCGCAAACGCAGGGCATTTCTGAGCCTTCAGCAGCAACCCAATTCCGGAGCAGCAAAGCAGCATTGTCGACGCCTCAAGGCTGAGGTCCAACAAAAAACCCGGGACCGAAAGAACTGGTGGTGGATGGAGAAAGCACAGGAGATACAGCAGCTGGCCGACAGCCATGATGTGCGAGGATTCTTTATCGCAGTCAAGGCCACCTACGGTCCAAACACCCAAGGCCCCACCCCACTGCTGACCAAGAACGGGGAAACACTCATCAAGGACACCGAGGCAGTCAGGGCCCGCTGGAAGGAGCACTTCAAAGATCTCCTCAGTCGAGACTCTGCCTTTGACTTGAATGTTCTCGACTCCATCCCGCAGCATGCTACCCGCCACCACCTCAGTAAAACCCTAACACTGCACGAGGTAGAAAAAGCCGTAAGAACAAGAAGTTTTCGGGAGTGGATGGAATCCCTGCTGAGGCACTGAAGTATGGTGGAGAAGCACTACTGGCGTGAATACATGATCTCATCTCTCTCATCTTGAGGAAGGAGAGCATGCCGGGAGATCTCCGAGATGCAGTGATCGTGACCATCTTTAAAAAAGGGGACAAATCCGACTGCGGCAACTACAGAGGAATCTCCCTGTTATCAGCCACTGGGAAAGTCGTCGATAGAGTCCTCCTCAACCGTCTTCTCCCTGTGGCAGAGGAGCTCCTCCCAGAGTCACAGTCGGATTTCGTTCTCCACGGGGCACAACGGACATGATTTTTGCAGCGCGATAGCTACAGGAAAATTGCAAGGAACAGCACCAGCCCTTATACTTGGCCTCCTTCGACCTTACAATGGCCTTTGACACTGTCAACCGCGAGGGGCTATGGAGTGTCTTCCTCCATTTCTGATGTCCCCAAAAATTCGTCGCCATCCTCCGCCTGCTCCACGACGACATGCAGGCCATGATCCTAACCAACGGATCCACTACAGACCCAATCCACATCAGGACGGGGGTCAAACAGGGCTGCGTCATCGCCCCAACCACCTTCTCAGTCTTCCTCGCTGCCATGCTCCACCTCACAGTCGACAAGCTCCCCGCTGGAGTGGAACTAAACTATAAAACCAGTGGGAACCTGTTCACCCTTCTCCGTCCCCAGGTCAGGTCCAAGACCACTCCAACCTCCGTCGTCGAGCTACAGTATGCGGACGACGCCTGCGTCTGCGCACATACAGAGGCTGAACTGCGGGACATAATCGACATATTTACTGAGGTGTACGAAAGCATGGGACTTACGCTAAACATCAGCAAGACAAAGGTCCTCCACCGCACAGCACTGTCCCCCAGTCATCAAGATCCACGGTGCGGCCCTGGACAATGTGGACCACTTCCCATATCTCGGGAGCCTCCTGTCAACAAGAGCAGGCATTGACGACGAGATCGAACACCGCCACCAGTGCAGCCTTCGGCTGCCTGAGGAAAAGAGTGTTTGAAGACCAGGCCCTCAAAACTGTCACCAAGCTCATGGTCTACAGGGCTGTAGTAATACCTGTCCTCCTGTATGGCTTAGAAACATGGACCGTGTACTGTAGACACCAAGTTGCTGGAGAAATACACCAACGATGTCTCCGCAGGATCCTACAAATCCCCTGGGAGGACAGACTCACCAACATTAGCGTTCTCGACCAGGCCAACATCCCCAGCATCGAAGCACTGACCACACTTGATCAGCTCCACTGGGCAGACCACATAATTTGCATGCCAGACACGAGACTCACAAAGCAAGCGCTCTACTCGGAACTCCTTCGCCGCAAATGAGCCAAAGGTGGGCAGTGGAAACGTTACAAGGACACCCTCAAAGCCTCCCTGATAAAGTGCAATATCCCCACAGACAACTGGGAGACCCTGGCCAAAGACCACCCTAAGTGGAGGAAGCGCATCTGGGAGGGTGCTGAGCACCTCGAGTCTCGTCGCCAAGATCAGGCAGTGGAAAGAGCGTGCGGCAAACCTGTCCCACCCACCCTTTCCCTCAACGACATCTGTCCCACCTGTGACACAGACTGTGGTTCTCGTATTGGACTGTACAGCCACCTAAGGACTCATGTTAAGAGTGGAAGCAAGTCTTCCTCCATTCCGAGGGACTGCCTATGATGATATAGAAGCACATTTTCTACTGAAACTCCTACTGTGTCTGCAGTGTCATTTTGGTGGAGATGAATATTCTGTGATCGGAACAGACTTTTATTATGGAAAACTGAAATACATTGTAATCTGGTTTCTCATGCTTGAAGCCATACTGCACCATCGAATAGACTTGATGCAGTTCAATTTATTGCAGTTTCATTAACTGTTGCATCTCACATCACACAACAAGCATGATTTTGAATTTCTTTGTCCTAACTGTTTGAAGTACTTAGTGGAGCTTTTAGGGTAAATGGCAGAATGTCAAATAAATCAGCATATAGGGTTACACTCGGGTGATGCCAAACTCTTGTTTTGTAATACTCCTAAATAACTATTAAACTTTGCATTATTATCCTATTATGTGTTTTAGGAAACAGTTGTACAAATAAAGTTGCATGATGTAAGGCGCATTTACAAAAGGCGGCACGGATTGAAACCTTTGGTGAGTAACTGGTGACATTAATTTGATTTGTTTTACTATTATTTTGGAACAACTATGTGCATTAATAAAATATTAAAAGAATTGGAAAATACTTCAAACATTGTTCAATGTTATATATTTTCTAATATCATCCATAATACACATCCTGCTTTTAAAGTAAGGCCTATACTCTAATCTCACCATAGACATTTGAACATTATGCAATGTTTGCTGTCATATAGGTTGACCTTGAGTTGTAATAGTGACATTAACAATTTCTTTCTTTCTCCCTTTAGGGTCTTGAGGTTTTTTGCACAGAAAATGATCTTTGTTCTGATATCTACTTGAAATTTTATAACTCCAAAGATCGTGATGAACTCTATTACTATATTGCAACCTTTTTAGGTCAGTTAATTCACAATTATGCTACCTATGTATTTTAGCTTATTTTCCATTTAAATAGCTGAATATAGATAGCAAATGCCAATCCTGGAAAAATAAAATGTAACCAATTTTCTTCTCTTAAATCTGCTTGAAAACTGACCAAATTTTTCTAACTGAGATAGGCTGATTCAAATGGTAATCAGACTTGGAACTTGAACGCGCCTGTGTTTGCTCAGGTGAAAGTGCTACAACAAACCATTTTATTTGTTGACATGTAAAATTATTATACAGCAACTCAATTCACTGAAACCAATGTCAGACTTTTGCACTTTGTACATTGATGTGATCCTTTTTCAAAAGTGAAATCATGCAACCAAAAAATTGTGAACCACTGTATTTTCTTTTTCTGCCTGTTTCTGTTTAGTTTGTGTGAGCAATGTTCAGGGTCAATTAGGGGAGCTGGCAGAGAAGTTTTATGAAATCCCACAAAGAAGCTGGATTGACGCACAGTAATGATTGCTCAAATTCTCTGGGTTAATGAATAATAATTTTAGCTCCACCATATACAATCTGATTCCAACTTAGTTCCCTGTTTTCAGTCACTATTTAAGTGTTAATCAAAAATATTTTTAAAGAAATACTTGATGATGAGGCCTGTTCTCTACTGTGTGTTTTGCGGTCTTTCAGATGTGAATTTATATAACTGTTTAAGCATTGCAGCAGCAATGAGAATGAGCTTTGTTTACTACTTCTGTCATGTACCATATATAGGGCCCAAGTTTCCACATGATTTGCGCCTGATTTTTAGGAGCAACTGGTGGAGAACGGACTATCTTAGAAATCGCAGTTCTCCACATTTTTTTTTTCTGCAGTTCTAGTCAGGTAGAACAGTTCTACTTGGGAACAGAATTTTTTCTTCAAAAGGGGGCATGTGCAGCCACTGACGCCTGATTTCAAAGTTTCCACAGTGAAAACGTACTCCAAACTAAGTTAGAATGGAGCAAGTGAAGATTTTTGTAGAACTGAAAAAAACCTGTTCTACACATTAAAAAATCAGGCGCAGGTTACAAATTGGGCGTCCAGAACGAGGTGGGGGGGGAAGGGAAGTCATTAAATTCTACAATAAATCCTTATTTATACTTCTACAAATATTATACAAATAAATCCAACCTGAATAAACATTTATAATCAAAGAAAAGATTAAATAAACCATCTTCCTACCTGTGTGAAAGTGCTTCAGGCACGGAGAATGCTGCAGTCAGCCTGAGGCGCCTGTTCTTCCCGCGGGGGGGGGGGGGGGGGAGAGGAGGCGCCCGTTCTTTCCCGCGGGGGGGGGGGGGGGTGGAGGCGCCCGTTCTTTCCCGCGGGGGGGGGGAGGAGGCGCCTGTTCTTCCTCCTCCCCCCCCCCCCCGCAGGGAGAGGGAGAGAGAGAGAGGCGCCCGTTCTTCCCGCGGGGGGGTGGAGCAGAGAGGAGGCGCCCGTTCTTCCCGCGGGGGGGGGGAGGAGGCGCCCATTCTTTCCGTGGGGAGGGGGAGAGGGGAGAGGAGGCGCCCGTTCTTTCCCGCGGGGGGAGGGGAGAGGAGGCGCCCGTTCTTTCCCGCGGGGGGGGGAGAGGAGGCGCCCGTTCTTCCCGCGGGGGGAGGGGGGCAGAGGAGGCGCCCGTTCTTTCCCACGGGGGAGGGGTGGGGGGGAGGAGATCGTGAGAAGGCTGCAAGTGCTAATGTGCTTTTATTAAAAAAAGTTCAAAAATTAAACAGCTACAAAGAACTACAAAAATGGCCGAGTGCCAATGTTTTTTTCACACTGAGCATGCGCGAACGCTCCAATGCGCACGCGCAGCGTTGCCGGCAGGAAAAAAACTAATTTAAATAGTACCCGCCCCCTCCCACTTACAAAATCGGCGCGAGTGTAGGCTCCGCCCCCCTGGGCGCCGCGCCAGGCAGACAAGGAGCTGCAGAACGCTTCAGAATCACGAGTTGTTTTTTTTTAGGCGCCGTTTTAGGCGCGAAAAACGGGCGCCCAGCTCGGAGGGGCGCCCGTTTTATATCGTGTGGAAACTTGGGCCCCTTATCTTAATTTCAATTCAGAGTTTAACATTGTTGAGTGCCCCACAATTATTATTTTTTGAGCAGTTTAAGTTTTTAGCTGTCGATCAGATAAAGTAACCTCTTGTTGCTCAGTTTGTCTATTTTTGTGGTTTGATCCAAGCCTAAATCAAAGGCAGCTTTGGTAAGGATGAACTGAGGTGCCAAAGTGGGAAGACATGGGATTTATGTCTATAAATCCTTGTGTGACTCTTCCCAATCTCGGGAGATTCTAAGTGGATTTGGGTCCTTTGTCAACAGAAGGAAGGAAAACCAGAAAATCACAATTGGGGTTCTTGTGCACTTGTTTCCTCTGTCACAGAATTTTATACATCATGGCAATGGTGCTATGCAGTAGATGGTGATAAATAGGTTTAATTTAGTCCCTTAATTTTTTTTCCCAGTTTTTGAGTTTTTATAACCACAACCAGCCCTACATTTCAGTTGGTACAGTCTGCTATTCTAACTCTGATCTACATACTGTCGGGGTAATTTTGATGATGTAAAACTGATGTATATCTCCCGATTTTCATTTCCAACTTCAATGGAAATGAAAATCAGGAGAGATGCCTGGTGGGGGGGGGGGGCCTCAATCGATAGCGCCTATTTTACACCATCATCCAAAGTGAAAATTACCCCCAGTGTGTCTACTTTATTCTCCCCCCACTCAACCATCAGTCCCCTGGACTCTGGAATACTCTTTCTAAATCCCTCTACCTTGTTAGCTCACTTGCTCACCGTTGAAAGTTTCCTCAAACCCATCCCTTTGACCATATCTTTGGTCACCTTCCCTAATTCTGCTCTTCCTACTGTTTTCTGCTGTTTCTCTCCTCAACCAATCCCCTTTTTGCTGTGGTAAAGGTACCATATAAAATTGCAAGCTGTTATTGAGCTGTCTTCACACTTGATGGTGTTGGCAAAGGACCAGGGCACCTCTCCTGTCTTCCTCCTGAAAGAAGAGATAGTGAGTGGGATAGGCTAAACTCAACTTACAAAAACTCTGTACCAAAAAAAGCCTTTGTTTCATTTCAATCTGCAAAATACATATAATTTAAAAGGATAAGATGAATACAGAATTACTGGTTCCTTTATAGAAAGAAACTAACATTGTTACATTCTGAATCAGTAATTGTGAAGGTTTTGTTTCCCCATAAAATTTCTTTCTACAGAAAATCACATTACCGAGCACACCGCTGAAAGCTACATGTTACAGTGGCAAAGAGGACATCTCTCAAATTATCAATACCTCCTGCACCTCAATAATCTGGCTGACCGCAGCTGTAATGACCTGTCTCAATATCCCATCTTTCCTTGGATCATAGCTGATTACACTTGCTCAGAACTAGGTAACACAGATATCAGTTATTTTTAGAAACTTAAGGGCCCACATGTATCTTAAAATGAGCATGTTCTTTTAAATGGTGTTTTGCACATAAGTGTGAAGATATAATGGCATATCTCTAACTTTTGTTTTGAAACAGATCTCTCAAATCCTGAAATATTTCGTGACCTTAGGAAACCAGTGGGTGCCTTAAATAAAGAGCGACTGGATCGATTGTTGGTAAGGGTTCATTTCAAACAGAAAAACATATTTGGTGATATAATTCTATGAGTATATCTTGTCAACTTTTTGGTTGAAAGTAAATCTTGCGATAGTCAATTCAATGACCATTGATAATTCCAGATGTTCTTTTTTAGTTTACAATAGCAAGTCATTTGGCCAAATCTGGTGTGCAGCAGGGTATTTGTGTTTCTAGGTGTTATAAATGCTTTAAAAGCAATATGGTGCAAACTCTAACCCTCTTGGCATTTCCCATCTCCATTTGTTTAGTGCAGGCTACTTAAAATGGAGGTGGTTAAACTTGACTACCTGCTGTGAGCATGAGGTCTGCCTGCTGACAGCACAGGTCAAGATGAGATTTCTCAATAGCGAGTCACCCACAAATAATCTGTTTACTCCAATCCTAGTTACTAATGACCAGAGTTCCTTTATCACCTTCACTTGTCTGATTTGCTTTAACATGTTTTGCCTTTATGTAATGATCTTGAATGCTGCCTGGCCCAAATCTAAACTGGCTTGAACAGAAGTAATGTCAACTGATTGAATGCCATTCCTCTTTCTCTATCACTTATGATTGACTACTGTATTTTGCTGTTCTCCTCTCAGCCCTATGTTTTAATATTCCTGACTTGGAGAAGGACCACAAGACCAACATAACTGAAAAATGATTGTCACTTTCGTGATTTAATTCATATTTGACTACTTTGTGCCTAGTTTAATTTAACAAGTGAAAAGAGCAGTAGCCAGAAGCATGTCTTACTTTGTTTATGCTGAGACCTGGTGTCCTAATCCAGGATCAGCATTAAAATTTGCTGCTTCCTTTTTATGGATCTGCCTTGTTTGTACAGCATACAGCTCCAAAAACAAAGAGAGGCAATAAATGTCTATGCTTCAGCTGCTTCCATGCAGATTTTTCTTTGCTTGATAATTTTGCTTGGCGAATGTGAAAATGAAGACAGGAAAATCAGTTCTTTGTTACATGGAGGGAGTGGTCAGAATCTCTAGACCATCCTATTCAGAAAAAAAGAGTCTGGCTGAGTTCCAAACAGAACGCTAAAATATTAAGAGAAATGCAAGTAGAAACATGGGCTTAAAACTGACTGAAAATTACTAAATGTTTGGTGGTTTGGATGTTATAGTGCATTACTACTACTACTATTACTAGGCAGTCCCTCGTAACGAGGATGACGCTCTTCACACCAAAAAAAGATGGGCTCACAGGTGCGAATGAGTTACATCTTTAAAAAATCCACGCACAGGCATCTTCCACCCTTTAACATGTGGTGACCATTGCACACCAACCACCACACGGGTTTGACAGAGCTAGGTCTTGGTCTAGTGGCGAGGATTGACCAAGACGACTGGAGACCAAGCTCTGTTGCATCTCCCCTGGGCCCTGACCCCGCCGCTGTTAAATGCTGCGCTGTTTCTGGACCACGGCTCCAACGCTGTTAAATGCTGCGCGCTCCTCGCTGGGCATCGAACGCCGTCCCTCGCTGGGCATTGAACGCCACCCAATTTAGCGCTCCTACTTCTACCCCGGCCTGCTGATGCTATCTTCACACAGGTCGGGGTGGCGCCACACTGGGTCCTGGGACTGCTCTCCTACTTATACCCCCGCCTGCCAATGCTGTCTTCTTGCAGGTTGGGAGGGGGTTCCACCTTGTAGTACATTAAAGAATGTTCACTCACCTCATTCATGCCTTTGTCACCTGTAGTCTCAACTATTCAATTGCTCTCCTGGCTGGCTTTCCCACCCTCCATAAATGTCAGCTCATCCAAAACTGCGCTGCCCATATCCTATCTTTCACCATGTCTTGCTCACCCATAACCTCTATGCTCATTGCCCTACATTTGCAGTCCCCTAATGCCTCAAATGTAAAATTGTTATCTTCTTGTTTAAATCCCTTCTTGGCCTCAATCCCTCCCATATTATCTCTGTAATCTTCTTCAACCCTATAAACCTACAAGAACTCTGCATTACTCCATCTCTTGTCTCTTGCAAATCCCACTACTTTCACACCACAGTTGATAGCTGTGTCTTCAACCATTTAGGCCCTATGCTCTGGACTCCCATCCCATAACCGCTCCATCTCCCATTCCTCCTTTAAGACCTGCTTTAAAACCCAACTCTGACCACAAAGTCACCCCTCATAATATCTCCTACTTTGGCTCCTCGTCCGGTTTTGTCTGATTAAGCTTCTGTGAAGTGTCTTGGGATGTTTTTCTATATTAAAGGCGCAATATAACTCAAGCTGTGTTGTGGGCTGGATTAAATTCAAGCCTAAACTGAAGCCAGCTATAATGAGCTCCTGCATAAAATGAGTTGGGACAGTCTCTGCCTGGTTTCTAATAAGTGTGAGTTCATGATGCAAAATTACCCATAGGTTGGTACAGGTTGTCTATCTCACTCAAACGTCATAAAGGTGAATATTGTGAAAAGTGGAGACATTATGCTGAGTTTCAGGCTAAGGTACATTATTAGTGTAGGACGGAGGGGGTTTAAATCTGTATCTGGCCATGCCTGGGAGTACCCGCTGACAGCAAGTGCCCAAAATGGGGAAGTATTCCATTTCCCAGTACAGCGTACTAACAATTTTTCTGTTGATTAGTGCAAAAACTCAAGGGTGTGGAGGGGAGTGTGGAGGGAACAATGATTTTACAAAACACATAGCTGTGTTCCTTATTAGCTCTATCAAAATCAAACTTAGTAAATAACCACAAACTCGGCAAATAGATTGACAATGTTCTTTCATTTTAGACTCGCTATCGAGAAATGCCTGACCCAAAATTCATGTACGGAAGTCACTATTCTTCCCCAGGCTATGTCCTCTTCTACCTTGTGAGAGTTGGTAAGGTTACATTATTTTACTACTGTTTGGTTGAAAATTCACTGACTTTTTGTACAGGTAGAAAATTTAAGTTCACGTGAGCGCAAATAAGCGTAACTTACCTTGTAACTTGCCCAAGGTAATACTGTTAATTATGGTGCTGATATTACCCTCTATGTTACATCATCTGTGATTTAAAACAATTCAAATTGTATGTCAGGAGGGATCTGAAGGGGTGACCTAAACGCAGTTTTTTTTAATGATCTAACACTTCTGATCAATTTGCAAATATGTAATCTATTTAATGTTGTGATGAAGAAAATTTGTATTGAGTAAGCCACTCCAAATTTATAGAATTTTTTATTTACTATTAATCATCCTGTCCCCTCACCAAAGTCAACTGCAGCTGTGAACATGGCTCTGCTGGCTCATCAGGAAACTGCAATGGAAAAGCAGTGTTCAAAAGTGTGTTCTGATGCTGCGTCCTTGACTTGACCAATGTGGAGTAGTGCTACCTGCATTTAATTCAATAAAGCTGTACAGTTCAGAAAGTGAAAGGGAAACAGGAAGGTTGAGATTAAAACCGTTTATAAATGACCTATTGCCATTGGATGCTTTCTTTGCTCTTCAATCTTCCATTTTATTCCATTCTTTTTTGTGGGTGTCTGATAATAGATTTAATGATAAACATTACAAATACGTGCTCCTGACATAGAGCCTTGGGTCTAGAATTTGGATAAGGTTCGAAAACGGGCACCAGTTCCTTCTGCTGCAAGCAGCACACAAACTTCGTACTGTCTGCTAATTTAAATGACAGCAACATGCAGCCCAGCGCTAAACGAGCTGTTGAGTGGCTACATCCCTCAGCAAGAGGTCCAAGTTCGTGCGAGGCTTGCACCAATTAAAGCTAGTCTGCACTGGGAGGTACATTTTGGCTGTAGCAGATACTGGAAGAGGCTGGGGATGAGTGACCTACCGGAACAGCTAAGATGGCGCAACAAGGTAAGAGAAAGAGCTCCCAGATTTTCTGATGCAGCGCTGAAGGCCTCTATCCACAAGGGCCCAGGATCCCCTCCAGAAACATGCCGAGAAGGGAATGGGAGCAGATAGCCTTCACTATCAATGCAAGCAGTGTAGTCCCGAGGAGCAGGAAGAAGTTTAATTATCTCAGGAGTGATCAAGGTCAGTGAATTTATCTTCAAATTCCATATCCTACCATCTGCATCACTAGTCTTTCACACTGCTCAATGCACCAGAGCCCCATCACTCATCTACCAACAATCTCTATCAAACACGATTGTCGCATCACATTCATAGCTTCACCTCACCCTCACAAACTTACCACTGCTGCAAGCCTCACTCCCACATCTCACAGTTTGCGCACACGGCCAGCTATTCAACCATGACAGGCACATCACCAAAACACATTACACCACACTCACTGACACAGTTCCCTTTCTTTTGCAGGACAAGGTGGCTCATAACCGGAGGCAGCAGGGACTACCCAAAGGGAGACAGGCACGCCTACATGACATAACCCCCATGAAGAAGACAGTGCAGGAGATAATTGGAGAAACCATCACTGAGCCCATGGCCAATGGCAGGTCTGAAACAATACAAGATGACTTTATCCTGATACCTAATCTGCCTTCTCACATCCCACTTCCCCCTCATCCCACAATCTTTTCTGATTTATAAGATACAGATAGTGTAAGCATGCACCTCTTGCTTCCCCTTCACCACGACCATTCCCTTGTGCCTTTCTCCTTTCAGATAGCCAAGAACTGAAACCTGGCCAGGCAGTGGTGAGGAACAGGAAGTGCAAGAGGAAAAAGGAGGTGATGCAGCTGACGCACAGTCACTTGATTTCACGCTCGGAGCCACCAGCTCAAATACTGACATTCCGCGTACTTTAGAGGGTAGTTTACATAAAATATAAGAACATAAGAAATAGGAGCAGGCGTAGGCCATTTGGCCCCTTGAGCCTGCTCCGCCATTCAATAAGATCATGACTGATCTGATCCTGGCCTCAACTCCACTTCCTCGCCTGCTCTCCATAACCCTTGACTCCTTTATCATACAAAAATCTGTCAATCTCCACCTTAAACATATTCGAAGACCCAGCCTTCACAGCTCGCTAGGATAGAGAATTCCAAAGATTCACGATTCTCTGAGAGAAGAAATTCCTCCTAATTTCTGTCTTAAATGGGCGACCCCTTATTCTGAAACTATGCCCCCTAGTTCTAGATTCCCTGATGAGGCGAAACATCCTCTCTGCATCTACCCTGTCCAGCCCCCTCAGAACCTTGTATGTTTCAATAAGTTCACCCCTCATTCTTCTAAACTCCATTGAGTATAGGCCCAACGTGCTCAACCTCTCTTCATATGACAGCCCCTTTATCTCAGGAATCAACCTCGTGAACCTTCTCTGAACTGCCTCCAATGCAAGTATATCCTTAAATAAGGAGACCAAAATTGTACGCAGTACTCCAGGTGAGGCCTCACCAATATCCTGTACAGTTGTAGCAGGACTTCCCTGCATTTATACTCCATTCACCTTGCAATAAACGCCAACATTCCATTTGGCTTCATGATTACTTGCTGAACCTGCATGCTAACTTTTTGTGTTTCATGTACAAGAACCCTCAGATCCCTCTGCTGCAGCATTTTGTAATCTCTCCCCATTTAAATAGTAATTTGCTTTTTTATTTTTCCTATCAAAGTGGATAACCTCAATTTTCCCACATTGTACTCCAGTTGCCAAATTTTTGCCCACTCGCTGAGCCTATCTAGATTCTTTATGGCCTCCTCACAACTTGCTTTCCCACCTATCTTTATATCATCAGCAAATTTGGCAATGTTACGCTCTGTTCCTTCATCCAAGTCATTAGTTGAGGCCCCAGCACTGATCCCTGTAGCACCCCACTAGTTGCAGTTTGCCAACCTGAAAATGACCCATTTATCCCAACTCTGTTTTCTGTTAGTTAGCCAATGTTCTATCCACGCTAATATATTACCACCAACCCTGTGCGCTCTTATGCTTGTGCAGTAATCTTTTATGTGGCACCTTATTGAATGCTTTCTGGAAATCCAAATACACCACACCTACTGGTTCCCCTTTATCCACCCTGCTCGTTACATCCTCAAAGTACTCTAGAAAATTTGTCTTAAACATGATTTCCCCTTCATAAAACCATACTGATTCTGCTTGACTGCATTTTGATTTTCTAAATGTCCTGCTACTACCTTAATGATGAACTCCAGCATTTTCCCAATGACTGGGTTAGACGCAGGTTCTTCATGTGGTGAGACACTGAGCAAGAGTGGGTTGTAACCAGGGCAGGGGGAAAGGGTAGCACAGGTGCCATTTCCCCGGAGGGCGAGGTTGCGCACGAGTTCTGCTGCACAGGACCCTGATGAGGACTTTGATGGGGCAGTCTACAGAAGAACGCTGATGGGTATGCACAATGAAATGCTTGGTGCATTGGTAGGCCTGCCAGAAAGCCTGAGTGTAATGTCAAGGAACATGGAAGAGTCCAGCACCAACCTTGCACAGGGCTTTATGCAGAGCTTGGAGCCCATTTTTTCCAGCATGGAAGTGATTGGCAACACCATTAATGCACTTGTGGACCCAACTGTGATGCAGCATCTGATGGCTGATGTCTCAGCTTCCATTACAGCACAAGCAGAAAGCTACCTAACGTCTGAGTGCTCCAGTGGAAGCTCAGACTGAAGTCATGCAAGCTCAGCTTGCTGCCATGAAAGCACAGCTTGCTACCACGCAAGCATCAACTGCTGCCATCATGGCTGCAGTTACCAGTGTTGAAAGGGGCTTGCAGAGTGTCACAGCAGTCCAGCAATCTGTCCTCTAACAGATTACTAGGATTGCTGAGGCGCCGCCCCAGGTGACGGTGACTCTGTGGAGCACGAACCTGCTGTCCTGTCTCAGGATGACAGCATTTCTCCTTCCACCACTGCCATTCCGCCAGTGCCCTTGCTGTTGCCCATCAGCCAGATAGCCCAGACTGCTACCACCCATGCCGAGGTGGTGCACTCTGCAGCCGGGCCTTCTAGGCCCAGAGCTTCTCGAGGTCGTCGTGCAAGGCCATCTACAGTCTCCTCCACTGAAAGTTATCAGCCTTCCACCAGCCATGCTGCAGCCACTGAAGTAGCACTGTTGTAGGAACACTAGACCAGGCAAAGACACGCGGAAGACAGGCACAAAGGGAATGTACAAGGGTGATTAGTTGACTTTGTTATGTAAAATTGGATGGATTGATGTATAATATTGGTTTGGAAGGTTTGTTGTGGCTTTTATTGTAGTATTGTGGCCAAGAGGATGCTCTGATGGTCCGTAACACAGGTAAGGTGTGGGACTGCGGGTGAATGGGGATTTGGGGTTTTGTTCACTGATGATGCCATTGAATCAATTGATCATGGCAACCCGGCCAGAAAGGTGCTGTGTTGCTTGCCTCCTCCCTATCAGCCTTCTGCTTCAATTCCCTTCTCAGTGTGTGACTTCGCCATCCATTTCCTTCATGCCTTATTGATGCCAAGGTTGTGCAGCATGCAGCAGACCACGACAAAGCTTGAAACATGCTCCGGTGAGTACTGCAGGGCTCCTCCAGAGCAGTCCAGCAGCAGAAGTATTGCTTAAGGACCTCAACGATCTGCTCGATCAAATTCTGTGTGGCAAATTCGTTACATGTATACTGCCCACATGGTTGGGTTGCGCACCGGAATCATGAGCCAGGTGGTCAGCAGATAGCCCTTGTTGCCCACTAGCCACCCTCTGGTTTGTTGTGGTGGCTGAAAAGCAGATGATACAGCAGACTGTCACAGAATGAAGGCATCGTAGCAGCTGCCAGGATACGGTGCATTGGCTTGCATGATGCACTGAATATGGTCGCACACCAGAGGGGGTGGAATGCTTTCCAGTTGTGGTACATCTCCGAGTTTTCTTGTGACGCCTATAAAGCAACATGGCACCCTGTACCATGTGAAAGCCTACTATCCTGGCAAAGCCACATGCTTGCTCCATCTGCTTCTCTGGCAAGAGAGATTAAAGTGTATTCACCTCTATTTGCATACAGAGCCTCAGTAACCTCTCTTTTGCAACGGTCACTGACGAACTATGAGATGTTGCAGATGTCGCCTGCTCCAGCCTGGAAAGAGCCCAACACAAAAATTCATGGCCACGCTCACCTTCACAGCCACTTGCAATGTTGCAGTTCTGCCTGCAACAGGTGGCAGATTTCAGTGAGCACCTCCTTCGCACAGTAGAGATGTCGCATACACTGTTCCTCACTGAGGTCGAGGTTAGATAATTGCTCCCTGAAGACCCTCGATGGATGTGGCCTCCTGCTGAGAGCCTCCTCCTCCTCCTCCTCTTTTTCACCCCACCCCCTTTTTCGAGCAGCTTGTCCTCCTCTGTTTCACCTCTGCTTATTCTCCCTGTCATGCTGCAGGCCAAGTGCGATACAAACTACTGCACCCATATCTGTAAGCAACTGGTCTGAGCAGAATCCTTAAAATAACCTGCCACACCAATCCTTGGAGACTTCAGCAACTTCAAATAAGATAACAGACCACCAAACACTTCTACAAACTCATTAAGAACCAGTAGAAATCAATCAGCAACTAACCTACAACTTGGTGGTGATCCATTTAAATAGCGATGGCGTGGGGTCCTTCCTGCTGCTGAACGCATGTTCATCCACCAAAATTAATAGATTGGGCATGTGTGGTTTCATAATATATGCTCCTGGTGGGTGAGGCTCCCTTCAATGTCTTTTTAACTTGGATAGGTGTTGCAAATTAACTGTATTTTTTTCTGGGAAAGTTCCACTGTACTCGAAGGCTTAAAACTGCAAGTTCTGGAAATTGGGCTCAGTTTTTTCCCAGTGATTTGTGCCATTTTTTTTGAGCAGACTGCTCTTTTTGGCCTAAGTTGAAAAACCAGTTTTCCCAATCAATTTGCACCAGTATAACTCAGTTACGATTTTTTTAGGTCAGTTTTTTTTCAGCCAAAGGGGGCATAACCAGCCACCTATGCCAATTCTGGCCATTTAGGGAAGTTTGGCCAGCTGAGAGTTACTCACGCTGGCCTATGCACAGCTGATGTGGCCTCTGCAGAAAAACCTTCCGGAGATTTAAGGAAATCGACGCAGGAGATGCCCGGACACACTAAAAGAATTAAAAAAAACACACAGCACACACCTCCAACACTGCCCGAAGGCTGTCCGGTCCCATTCTTGGTCCCCGGTTCACTCACACACACACGCGCGCATGCGGCAGGGTTGGAGGTAAGTTGCTGCTATGTGTTTTTCAATTCTTTCAATGTGTTGGGAGCTGGCTGTATGCTTCACTTTGCAGCCTCTCAAAATCGGGCGTAACTCTTCCAAGTACGCCAAAAAAATGCTTTGGGGAAAATTGAGCCCATACACTGAAAATGCAGGAAATATACAGCCGGCACAAAATATGAGCTGGGGGTTTACACTTTACAGATGTTGACAGACCTGCTGTATATTTGCAGCATTTTCTATTTCTAAATTGAAGGATTATATATTTAATGTTTTTTTTCCAAATAAAAGTAATTCCTTTTTTTCTTTTTCAGCCCCCGAGTACATGTTGTGTTTACAAAATGGAAAATTTGACAATGCAGATAGAATGTTCAACAGGTTAGTATTAGTACCTTGGGACAATCTGATACTTCATTATAAATATTTGTTGAGTGTGTGTATATAAATATCTCTGTACTATGTTCAGTTTTGCAGAGACCTGGAGAAATTGTTTAGAAGGTGCTACCGACTTCAAAGAGGTAAGAGATGAATTTATTCTGGTGTCATCCATGGAATAAAGTACCTGAATTGCCAACTGTTTTTCTGATCATTATTTCACTTTCTAGTTGATCCCAGAGTTTTATGGCACAAATTCCAGCTTCATTGTGAACAATTTGAAATTGGACCTTGGGAAGAGGCAGGGAGGGAAGACGGTAGACTCTGTGGAACTACCACCATGGGCTTCAGGTAAATAGACCTGATCTAACTTCTTAAGTTCTTCCTTCTACTATTCCACACACATTTCAATACTCAGTCTTTATTAATGCTTACAACAACTTGCATTTATATAGCATGTTTAACGTAGTAAAATCTCCCAAGACACTTCACAGGAGCATTATCAATCAAAATTTTACACCGAGCCACATCATGAGCTATTAGGGCAGATGACCAAAAGCTCGATCAAAGAGAGGTAGGTTTTAAGGAGGGACTTAAATGAGGAAAGAGAGGTAGAGAGATTTAGGGAGGGAATTCCAGAGCTTAGAGCCTAGGCAACAGGAGGCACGGCCACCAGTGGTGGAGGGATTAAAAAAAACGCATGAGGCCAGAGTTGGAGGAGCTCCAAGATCTAGGAGGGTTGGAGGAGGTTACAGAGATAGGGAGGGGCGAGACCATCAATGGATTTGAAAACAAGGATGAGAATTTTAAAATTGAGGCGTTGCTGGATCGGGAGCCAATGTAGGTCAGCGAGCACAGGGGTGATGGGTGAATGGGACTTGGTGCGAGTGATGATACGGGCAGCAGAGTTTACGGAGGGTGGAAAATGGGAGGCCTTCTAGGAGAGCGTTGGAGTAGTCACGACTCGCATATCCTGGGAATCAAAGGAATTACAAAAATAGAGATTGCTAGTTAGAATACTTCTCGTCACATACATTTTTTTATTCATAATTTTGTCTTCTGCCCTGCACTGCCATATACAAATGGGGGTGGAACAATATAGTAACTTGCTGACATTGTTTTATGTTTCAAGTATTGTTGACATTGTTTTATAAGTTTCATGTATTTCCCACAGGAGTATGTGTAATCAGGTAATCAAGTCTGTGGCAGCAGAACTGGTCAAGCAAACTGCTCTGTCCTGGATGGTGTAGCCTCTTGTGTGGTTGCAGTTGCACCCACCCAGGTGGGATGGCCTTGAGACAAAGGGAATAGAGAGGCCACGCAAGGTTGAGGGCTGTGCATATGGGTAGGAGAGTTTTTTGGAGGGTGAGGTTAAGATAGGGCCGGAAGGCAGTGAACTCAGTAGAGAGAGCAAGGTGAGTTGACTACGAGATTGAAATCACTGAGGATGAAAAATCGCTCGGTGCAGAGGCTGATAGAAGAAGGCAGTGAGGATACCTCGGTGAATAAACAGTAACTATTTGATCTGTCGTTTTTTGTGGAATTATTGGGCATGATTTTAACTTGGAGGCAGGTAGGAAGCCGGGTGGCTGGATTATGGTCGAGAAACCCGGGAGAACAGGCTTCCCTCAGGCCCTGCCGAATTTAAGGGCAGGGTCTGATTGATATGTTTTTTCTGTTTCCCCTGCAGCGAGCCAGATTGAGAGGCTGACTGGCTGTCGGACGGGTAGGCCGCCAGCCTGGAGACGTAGTCAGGGATTGGAGGTTGAAAGGTGGGTCGGGAGCTGAAGATCGGAAGGGCGGATCGGAGATTGGAGGCCTTGTGGGGGGCAGTTGGAGGCCTCTGGGAGATCAGAGGCCGTGGGATGGTGGGGGGAGATCGGAAGAGTTTGGGGGGGTGGGTCCAATAGGAAGGGGGTGTTGGTGAGGCAGCTCAGTGGAAAGGCCACTTACCACCTGGATCCAGCAGTCCTCGCCTTCCTTTAGCTGCCAGGTTTCTTAACATCTGGAAAACCCTGCCACCCAGAGTTAAATTTAAAGTGGAGATTCAAAATGAAGTACGCAACCTCATTATAATATTTAAAGTGCCAACCCGCCCATGTCTAGCCTCCGGAAGTGGGTGGGTTGGGGTCAGGATTCAGATTTCTAAGCACTTTAACCTCCCACCTGACCCAAACCTGTCTGTTTTTTTGGGTTTAAAAATTCCCCTCATTGTGCTTGAAGACAGGTTTTTGCCTTTACATTTGAATATTTTGTCTAACAAAAACTGTAGTTGCACTTGGGATTAACAAGCATGAGTTAGTGCTGATTTATTCACTGTTGTCTACTAGTGTGTCTCAAGCTGCTGCATTTTTGAATGAATGTATAGCACTTGTAATGGCTTAGAAATTCGAGCATGCCCAGAAATGGAGGCGCTGGAAACTATCCCCGTGCCTGAACGGATAAGCATGCGACGCATGTTTTATTGGACCTCAATCCTAATTATCATCAAGCTGTGGACACTTAATGGGTGTCCTCAGGCTGTTCCGCCAGCAAAGAGTGCTCGAAGTTTGGGTAAGTCGTTGAAGTGGGCGATCAGGTCAGGAGGATAGCGATGGTCGGGAGAGGGGTTAGCGGTGATCAGGATCAGGAAGGGTGGATTGCAGTCAGCGGCGATCGGGTAAAGTAAAGGGAGAGTAGTTGGGGGAGAGAGGGTGGCGAAATCGCGGCTGATCGTGGGTGGGTTGGGAGTTGAAGTCGTGAATGGGGGTGGAGGTGGAGACTGACAGCAGCCAGCATGGTTTTAGTATAAGATCAGGAGCACTCCTCATTGAAAAAAATTATGATTGAATTCAAATGAATAAAGTAATCCTCGGTGTTACTTGGAAATCATATTACATAGGATTACATAAGATATACAGCACAGAAATAGGTCATTCGGCCCAACCAGTCCATGCTGGCGTTTATGCTCCACTCAAGCCTCCTCCCGTCTTTCCTCATCTAACGTTATCAGCATCTATACTATTTGCTTCAACCACGCCTTGTGGTAGCGAGTTCTACAATCTCATCACGTTTTGGGTAAAAAGTTTCTTCTGAATTCCCTATTGGAATTCTTGGTGACTATCTTATATTGATGGCCGCTAATTATGCTCTTCCCCACAAGTGGAAATATTCTCTCTGTACCCACCCTGTCAAAACCTTTCAGAATTTTAAAGACCTCTATTAGGTCACCCCTCAGCCTTTTTTCAAGTGAAAAGAGACCCAGCCTGTTCATCCTTTCCTGATATGTATACCCTCGCATTTCTGGTATCATCCTTGTAAATCTTCTCTGCACCTTCTCCAGTGCCGCTATATCCTTTTTATAATATGGCGACCAGAATTGTACGTATTACTCCAAGTGTGGTCTAATCAAGGTTCAATACAGGTTTAGCATAACTTCCCTACTTTTCAATTCAATACCCCTAGAAATAAACCCTAGTGCTTGGTTTGCTTTTTTTATGGCCTTATTAAGCTGTGTTGCAACTTTTAGTGATTTGTGTATTTGTACTCGGATCCCTTTGTTCCTCTACCCCACCTAGACTCGCACCCTCCAAGTAATAAGTGACCTCCCTATTCTTCCAACCAAAATGTAATACCTCTCATTTATCTGTTGAACTTCATTTGCCAATTATGTGTCCATTTCTGCAAGTTTATTAATGTCCTCTTGTAATTTGTTGCAGTCCTCCTCAGTACTGACTATCCCCACCATTATTATGAAATAAAAAGCTGCTTTAGGGCTGCAAGGTGCAGACATTTCAGGGCATCAGGGAGGGGGAAGAGTTACATGGACACTTTGATCCAGGAGACAGTCACACCCCTTAGGTTAGGTAGTGGTACAGGTCTGGCTAGTGGTCAGGGACAGGAGGGTGTGACTGCAACTTAGGCAGGTAAGGGAATGTCAGGTGCAGTGCTGTAGAAGCCCTCAGCATTTGCCCTTAGAAGGGACGGAGAGAGTAACAAGGTAATGGGGCATCAGTGACTAAGGTGACATCAGGGAAAATAAAAAAAATCAAAGCTAAAGACATTATATCCGTGTGCGCAAATTCACAACAAGATAGATGAATTAATAGCACATAGAAATTAATAGGTTTGATCTAATAGCCATTATGGAGACGTGGTTGCAAAGTGACCATGGTTGGGAACTAAATATTCCAGGATACTTAACTTTTTAGAAGAGATAGGCAAAATGGAAAAGGAGGAGGGATAGCCCTGAAAATAAAGGATGGGATAAAGACAGTAGAGAGAAAGGATCTTGGCTCCGAAAATCAAGAAAACAAAGAGGGAGCATGAAAAAATGTTGACAAGTAAAATCAAGGAAAACCCAAAGATGTTTTATAAATACATTAGGAGCAAGAGGGTAACTAAAGAAAGAGTGGGGTCTATTAGAGACCATAAAGGTAATCTGTAAGGAGGCGGAAGAAGTGGGTATGGTTCTTAATGAATACTTTGTGTCTATTTTCACAAAAGAGAGGGGCGATGCAGACATTGCAAGCAGGGAGGAGGAGTGTGAAATATTAGATGAAATAAACATAGTGAGAGGGGAAATATTAAGGGGCTTAGCAGCTATGAAAGTGGATGAAATGTATCCCAGGCTGTTAAGAGAACCAAAAGAGGAAATAGTTGAGGCTTTTTCAATATATAATTAAATTATTGGAATGACTGGTACTATGAGATGAATAATGCAGCCTTGTGTTAGTAAAATGTTGTGTTTCTCTATCTCCTTTTAATATATTTAATCAAACTACTGGTTTAGCATCTTTCATAACTGCTATCCCTGTAGAAATGATATACAATCCCAACCGTATTAAGGGTGCATTTACAATAAAGCTACTGGTCTGAGGCTAGTAGGTGAAGATCAGTTTCTGGCCAGGCATTGCTTAGTTCCTGTCTGTCTGGAACTTAGCTTACCTACTAACAGGATAGTTTATGTAAATGTCTGGATGCATACATGCATAGAGCATGCTTTCAGCAATTAGAACTTTAAGGCCTGGATTTTGCGGTGGTAATTACGGTGAAACTGTCGGCGTTCGCTGTCATTATCTCTCTGAAACTGACCATAACTTAAAGATTTGGCACGTGCAGATAAATGTGGAAATCCTGAAATCCTGCTGCACTGTGGAACTCCCCATAGCCGGCAATCGGTGAAATCACTTGAACAGACAAATACTTCCTCTTTTCCACTCTAATATCGCTGTTAAACACCCCATAAAAAGTTGAACTTTGATGAAAGAGCTGTAACTAGGGTTTGAATGTCGTATTGACTACTGAACAACCGCTCTGGCTCTGAAAAACAAATGTTATGTTTGTGGAATGTCAAATTTCTCCAGGATGATGATAATTGCTGGATTTTTACAATAATAAAAACATTTTTTTAAAGTTTGTTTCTGATATTTCAGCTTCTACCCTAACCCCATATGTATGCCCCAATCTTTATTTTACTCTCTGTAAACATTTTAAAAAGTGAATAATAAAAACTGCTTTTTATTTCCTGGTTCATTGTCTGTGAGAATTCCTTAATGTGATTGGCTACTTAGACAGCTTGACTGCTGCTGTATGTTGGAGATTCCCTATAGACAGCGCTACAATCAAATTAAGGTTGAGAAAGCTAAGTTTTTCGCCAGCGATCGCAAGATCATTTTGGGCAGCTTTCTTCGAAGTCAGCGGCCATCGCTGTCACTTCACCGCTGGCTGCAAATTCCAGGCTTAAATGTTAAGAATGAGGGGATACCTGTACTCTCAACATTGAAATTGAAGTAAGGTTAGTTTAATAAGTGCCCAGTAGGTCCAAGAAAACCCTTGAGCACTTTGTAAATACTCCATGCAATAGCCAACCGAAGTGGTGTGAGGCTAATGCCTCCATCAACTCTCTCTTTGCTTCACTCCAGAGCTACGTTGCTTCTTGACTCCAGATTTACACTGCAAATTTAGCATTGCTGCAAAACACACATCACTTTGAACTGATTATAAACTTAGGGTATGCATTCTGGGCATTGCAATTTCTTAAATTTAATGTTTGTTCATTCATCATTCTTCTACTGTGCAATATAAAATAAATTCAGTACTTGATTTTCAATTAAAATTATTTGAAGTAAACCAATATGATTACTCTTAATTTGGTTTGAGCAAAACTGCAATATGACAAAATGCAACTTCGTACTAATTTCTGCGATAGATCTTTTTGTTACAGCATTAGTCATTGCTGACATTGAATAATATTACACCAGTGAAATGTGAAAATAAAGCCACTTCAGTATATGATGGATGATTTATAAAACACAATATCGAAAAATCAACAAAATTTAAAGTGACCAGCCAATTTGAAAACTAGGACAGTGTTGTGAGGGAACTTGTTAAATCTGCTATTTTGTCCATTGTATAAAAATACTCTTTGCATTACTGAGTTGCTGTGGCTGAAAAAGAGTTCAAATTAATTGTGCCTTTTAGGTCCTGACAATTTCCTCCAGAAGAACAGAGATGCTTTGGAGAGCCAGTATGTTTCTGAACATCTGCATGAGTGGATTGATCTAATATTTGGCTACAAGCAAAGGGGGAGTGAAGCCATTGCAGCCTACAATGGTATGATTTTCCGAGCATTGTTTAAAAAAAAAAACATTTAAAAAAATTCTGTTAACATTTGTAATATGGAATTTTGATAAGTAATAAAATGCAGATTTAAGTGGAAACATTTCTATCCCACTGCCAGTTAATTGTTTGTGATTGAAATGTCAAAACTGAATTTAAAGGCATAAAATGCATTTTTAATTTAATTTTACGGACTTGCTGTTTGTGCAGTGTTTACTGAATTAAAAACTTAAGCAGTTTAACAGAAGTGGAACCTGTGGAGACTGCCCCTCCCTATTCAATCATCTTATCCACTCCCCACAACCTCTCATTCAGACTTCAGATATGGTATGCTATTACTGATTCACCAGCCCCTTTGAAGTTACATTCTGACACTCTGACTGGACCATTTTTTGTGCGCAGCCATCAGTACACTCAGCACAGAGCATTAGGGCTGATAAAGTTAATGAACAGGATAGAAAGGGTGGCGTGGAGTATATGGGAAGCGAGTGAGCTGCTCATATGAAAGGGTAACACTGACACAAGAGAGTTCCACATTAAGACCCAGCCACAGAGACACCACAACTTTCCCCATGATTTGCAGTGTTTTTTTTCCATTAACAAATTACTTGCAAGCTATATTATATTCAATCAAAGAATGATTTAAAGATGAAGAATTTACCTTTTATCTATCTATACAACTTTTTGATTATGCTTCAGGAAGAATGCAATGGAGACCTATTTGTTCATCAAGTCATCAAAGTTAATTATGAAGCATATGTTACATTTTTAGGCCTCCATCAGATATTTCTGTTCTGCTCGGTGCCAAAGACCGCTCCCGTAAGGGAATCCTTGTTCTCTAAAAGTTGAAGTGTGATTTTATATCTGGTCATGTAGCATTGCTCAGACCTTTGTCAGTTTAATTAGCTTTCTGAATTAAAATGAACCCTTTTATGTTGGCTAAGTCTATGGATAGTGAAAGAATAAACACTCTATTATACCATGCGAGTTAGGCTAAAACTATGACCAATATTATAGAATCATAGAATAGTTGCAGCACGGAAGAAGGCCATTCGGCCCATCGAACTCGTGCCAACTCTCAGCTAGTCCCACTCCCCTGCCTTTCCCGGTAGCCCTGCAATATTATTGAAAATAAAATAAACTAGCAGAAAATCAATACAGCCACTTTCACTGGCTAGTTTTTTTTCTTTCAATAGCATTCTGCTTCATAGTTAATATCAGTTGTTCACTGGTTGGAAACTTAAAGTTTGAAAACATATTCAGTGTTTATTTAAAAATTCATTATCACCCCATTTGGGGGCGGTAACTTTTGAAAGCTGGGAAATTTTGTGTCACGCGCTAATGCTTCCCAGCTTTCAAAAAATCAAGAGCTCCACTTCCTCCTTGGAGCGCTGAAGGATGCGGGCGGGGCGGAGACTTCAGCAGTGCTGCAACTGGGGCCGTGCAGTGCTGCCGCATTCAAAGGGCCCTTTCTTCCCTTAAAGGGAAGGGCCGTCGCTGTAAACTCACCTACCTGGACCACCAAGGGAGCGGCGAACCTGTGCAATCAGCCCGGCACTCAATCAGAGTGCCAGCTAAACCATCGCAGTCATGAACCAGTGAAGTAAACGGCAACAACAAAGGTAAGTTTTTAAAAAGAAATTTATGTACCTCGCCCACCTTGCCTTTTAATCCTTGCCCCCGTAGTGGCTGGTCGCCCGATCCATGCCTCCTGCAGCTGTCGGTGCTGTTGCTCGGCGCTGCTGCAGGGGATGGAAGTGAATTTCCGGTCCGGGGTGATGTGCACGGTGATGATGTCACCATTTCCGGGCGCAGGAGATCGGTGCGCAATGCCTTAGTGCCGTCGCTAAATTCCTGTCCAATACGGCAGGAGTCACTGTCAGAGCCACGGCCGGTCGCAAAGGCAACTGTGCCCTGTTAGTGGCCCTCAGTATCGTTAACTGCAGGCACAAATGCGCCAAATTTCCCCCCCATGAGTCTTCCAAGTTAAACCTTTAGTTGTAGCCTACACTTTTGTCTTTTAATTCTTGTGAATTTTATTGAAAATTTTACAAAAAGCATGTGATGAACTTTGGATTTTTTTTAAACCTCCAAACCAGTTCCTTTTGAATGCTTATTTTCACTGTACTGGATTCAAATCTGAGTATTTTCTGGATGTATTTCAGTGTTGATCAATTGGCTTTACCCTTTCCATGCTGTTTTGTAAAAACAGTTTAAATTCCTATGTCAATCCACATGTAAATAAAATATCTGAGAACTTAACAAATTAATAAATTAAAAATAAGTGGACATTTGAGTAGGAGAGGAAAAGGAAAAAATTGAGAATTAATGGGGGCAGGTTGAAAATGTTGAGTTTTAGGGAGGCTTATGGCTGGCAGAGATCACAGATACGATGCCAGCTACAAGGGAAGATGAGACAACAGTGGAAATAGGTTGGCTTTGCTTTTTACCACTACATCAATTTTTTATTATACACAGCAAGACTCTGTACCTTGTAATGCTTGAGGCCAGAATCCAGCTGAGAGCCTTAGCATAAAAGAAGTACTTGATGTTTGATTTACATCTTAATAGTTCCAACTTGTTATTTTTTTTTAAGTCACTGTCATCAATTCTGGTATGAAAAGAAAATTGTAAAATTAAATGCGCCCGAAAAAAACTTGCTGTAATAATTTTGCTTTGTTACAGTGTTTCATCCTTTGACTTACGAGGGAGGAGTTGATTGGGGCAGGTAATGAAGAATATTTTTAAGAACTAACATTTTGCTTGCTTGCTTTGAAACCTAATTTACATAGCCTTGTAAAGTGTTGAAGCTTCATGATGAAGGGCATAATTTAAAATGTCTAGTACTATAACTGAGCCAATTTGAAAATAAACTGTTATTGTCATTTTATAGTAGCTTTCATTTAGCAGTTGCAAATGCAACACTGGGATCAGTTCAATACTCACATTTACAAACATTTGTCCTCAGCATCGAGGATCCAAATGAGAAGATAGCAATGCTAACCCAGATCCTGGAGTTTGGGCAGACTCCAAAACAGTTGTTCATCAGTCCACATCCTCAAAGAATAATGCCAAAGTTTCAGAGTCTTTCCAGAGGATGCAACCGAAGTACTTCCATGGCAGAGTTGTCTCCAGGTAAACTTGCAAAATCAATGAGCTGCAATTGTAGTGATCCAAGGTCTGTGCCATTATTATAATTTATTTTTTTATACCACATTTACTTCAATGCTTTGCGCTATTCCCCTCTACCACTCCTTGTGGTAGAATTTTCTACTTTCTAACCACTATCTGGGTAAAACAGTTTCTCCTGAATTCCCTATTGGATTTTTTTTAGGGACTCTCTTATATTTATGGCCCCTAGGTTTGGTCTCCCCCACAAGTGGAAACATCTCTGTCTACCCTATGAAACCCTTTTGTAATCATAAAGACCTCTATCAGGTGACCCCTCAGCCTTCTGGAGAAGAGAGTCCCAGTTACTCCCTATCAATCTTTCCTGATAGGTATACCTCAGTTGTGGTATCATCCTTGTTAATCTTTTTTGCACCTTCTCCAGTGTCTCTATCATTGTTATAATATGGAGACCAGAACTTTGCATAGTGCTCCGTGTGGTCTAACATGGTTCTATGCAAATTTAACAGCTCTGCTTTTCAGTTCTTTTCTTCCAGAAATGAACCCCAGTGCTTGGTTTGCTTTTGTTAATGGCCTTATTAACCTGTATGAGCTAGGACCTATTATTGTAACGCCACCTTTGACAGCAATCTAAGCCATTGAATCATACCATATAACCACCTCCAATGGTCACAATTTTTTCGTCCTTATATATTGGGGTTGGAGTTTTGGGGTGGGATCAAAGACATGATTTTAGGTGCTACTCTATCCTCTCTCTCATCGAGCTAAGTTTTTAAATTCAAATTAAATTATGTTTTGATTTAAATATAAAATAGTACCGTGTTTTCTCTTTGGATACTGGAGCTTCCTGTGCCACAGTAACCAATTTTCTGTATTGCAGTTTCGCCCTGTGAAGATTCTTCATTTGAAGATTTGACAGAAGAAAGCCTAAAACTAGCATGGAGTAATATCAGTAAACTGAGTATAGTTTACCAGCAAAAGATTCACAAGGAGTAAGTTATTTATGTTCATTCCATGCAATAGTTGACTAATAGTGTAGGAAGGATAAGCTTACTAATGTATGTGGTGATGTAAATATATTCTAGCTGGATTGTAGTACTGACATTTATGTATTCAGTAAGAGAAAAGGCCATCAAGCCTGTCATATATGTTTGCTCCTATCCTTTGACTGATGCCATCCACATGTACCAACCCATTCACTCACTTCCCACCTCCTGGGTGAAGCAAAACTGTAGTCAGTTCAGAAGTTAAAGATCCTTTCCAGCTCCCCGTGGTGATCACGCATGCTCCTGGATGCCCCAAATTCACAAATTATTTTTCAGAATAATCTACTTTTGTTTTCCATATGCTGTGACAGCCTCATTTTCCTGAACTCCATCTACTGCTTTTTTAAAGGATTGTAAAGAATCCGTCTGGGTAATTTCAGCTTTAGCACTAGGTAAAAAATGGGTAATAGTGAATCAGCAGCCTGTTTTTAAATCTCTCTCTATTTTCTTTTCCATTATTAATTAAATAAACACCGTTGCCAGTAATTTCCATTATGGAATAGAAAATTAGATGACGTGTAAAATGAGCTGTCGTTTCACTAATGCCCATTTTTCACCCATCGATCAAAGTTAAAATGACACCATCAGTCTTTACTGCCTCCTCCGGAAGGCTTACCTGTTACTGTTGTGGCTTCTGATTATCTTTGAATTTTATCTTGGGTCCCTTTTTGCAATTAGGGCAGTGACTGGAATCGCTGTAGCTAGCAATGGAACTTCAGTCTTCACAACTTCTCAAGGTAATTTATTAAACTCAGTACGTGATCACGTGTAATTAGGGAAACTAGCCATGTGTTCTGTCTTCAGCTTGGTACTAGGCTACAAATTTAGATTTGATGAACTAAAAGTACATTTTTACAAATCTTTCTTTAGTGTATGGCAGTGATCCTGCTGCAATGATTTACACTGCCTCTCAATTGAGCTACTAATATTTCTGGGTATACAGTAAGATGATTTTTTTTTATATTGTTTAGCAGTTTGTGTTGCTAATTAGCATAATATTCCATTTTATAGTATGTCTCAGTTTTTGTTTGCATTCTATAATGTCTATAGAGCTTCCAATTCCATATCCATTAATTTATGTTGTGCTTTCTTTTAATTCACACCACAGATTCAACGCTGAAAATGTTTTCCAAGGAAACAAAATTGTTACAACGGAGTATGTCTTTTTCAAATATGGTGAGTTCTGATGCTGTAGGAAAAAAAATTGCGAAACAAAGAATCCCCAAATGTTCATTGATCCTGAGGGTAAAGTAACAAATAATTTTAAACTAAGGAGAGAGTCTACTCTAATACATGTTTTCATCAAGGTCTATTCCAGAGGCTCGGTGGGAAACTGCACTGTGCAGCCACCACCGAGACATTCTAACTTGGAGCATGCCAGAACAAATCAGTGAGGAGGCCTGTAGTATATTTCTGGTAAGCTGCTGAAAGTGCACGTATGGTCATTAAGTGATAACACGATTGAGCTTGGCTGTAATGTCCCACTAGAGGGAATAGCCTACTGATGTTCATCATCTATGTTTCTGATTGAAGACTAGCTTCTTGGATGGAGTTTTGGAGGACCAATCGAAGCTATAGTCTAGTCTTTCACGAGAGGTGGGGAAAAATCAGCAAGAGAACGGAGGGTATTAAATATATTTTAGTCCATAGAGGTCTCCCTGCTTTGACCAATTTACATTAAATAGCTTCCCATATGTTTCAAGTCTGGGTGTCATTCTGTGTTCATTCCTGGTTAAGCCTCACCATTGAAATCTTATAGGTGCTTCATGGTCTTTAACCAATAATTACATGTTTCTGTGCTTTTGAGGGAGAAAGAAAAAGATTGTTTCCTCATTTCTGTGATAATATTGCTGATCTTGATTAACATTTTTGTCTGTATGCAAATTTAAGATGGAAGTGTGGCCATGAGGGCCTATATTAAAATAATTACAAAATGTAAAATCATAAAATAAATAAACAATATTGTCAGTAATTTCCGCAGGGCTTCCCAATCTCTTGCCGAAGTTACAGCGATCCCAATCTCTCTCTGTAACTAGGGCAAGAGATTGATGGAAACCTAAGAGAAATGGCATAAACCTCAATTTACATTGTCTCCTGGGTTTCCACCAATCTTCTGCCGAAATTACAGCATGAGATTGCTGCGGAGCATCTTCCCCATATATTTAATTCTTTGGTCTGTGAACAGCCTGCTAACCTGACCCCTCAATCTTTTCTAGGCCCTATCATCTTGTTTGTTACTGGAGGATACGACTGTCCTATGTTCATCGTGGGATAACAATGTGTAAGTGTCGAATGGCCTGTTTACCAAATATGTCTAATTGCGGAAACTTGCTAAAAAAAAGATATAGTACAGTATATTCAGGAGGGATATTGAATGAAAAAAGAGGGGTGGCCGTATTGATCAAGAATAATATTCCAGTTCTACAAAGGGACAATATACTAGAGGGTCCAAAGACTGAATCTATATGGTTCGAGTTAAGGAACAGAAAAGGAGCAAATAGTGAGAAGGAGATGGAGGAACAAATCTGTAGGCAAATTTCAGAGAAATGTAAAAATAATAGAGCAATAATAGTAGGGAACTTCAATTACCTTAAGAGAGACTGAGGAAGAAACAGTGTAAAGAACAAGGAGGGTGAAGATTGAGTAAAATGTGTGCATGACAACTTAAGTATGTTTCTAGCTCAATGAGAAAGGAAGCAGTACTGGATCTATTTCTAGGGAATGTAGAAAAAGTGGAATGTATGTCAGTTGGAGAACATCTGGGTAATAGTGATCATATAATTAGTTTTAAAATTATGGGGGCCAATTTTCAGTACCTCACCGCCCGCTGCCGCCCATTCCTGCCGACATTCCTCCTGCAGATCCGCCCAGTGCCACTTTCGGGGTGGCCTGGAGCGGGCGGGAGGGGAGAGCCAGCGAGAACCGCCTACTGACGTTAGCGGACGGCCGAGTGCCGCAACTGAGCTCCCACCCGCCGAGCTCCCAGATTCCTGTGGCCGGGAGTCAGTGTGACTCAGCGGCAGAACGGGGGTGGATCGCTGGCTGCAGGCTGGTCTGTCCCCGACGGTAAGTCTGAAGAACCTGAAAAAAAGGTAAGTGAGCATTTAAAAAAACATTTGAACAGCGACTTACCTGCATGTGGTCCCCTGAAGGTCTTCGGATAGTTTTTGTATTTTTTTGTTGTGATTTTTTTTCTTTGCAGGTCTTCGACCCTCCGTGGGCCCGACTCCATCCTCAGCGGCACTTGGGCGGCAAGCGCCTCTGCCGCCGAGAATGCGACCTCCCGCCTGCTGCCGCCCAGATTGGCGGCATACATCTTCTATTTGCCGCCCGCCGACCTTCAAGGGACCTTCTTCATGAATATCCCGCCCAAAGTACCGTCCGGTACCTCGGCGGCACTTGGGCGGGCGGAGGCCCTGATGAAAATCGGCCCCATGGAAAGGGACAAAGAAAAATCAAAGTTGAAAATATCCAACTGGCAGAGAGCCAATTTCAGTGATTTGAGAAGGGATCCAGCACAGGTGGACTGCAAACAAGGATTGGCCAAGAAAACAGTAAATGAGGAATGGCAGACCTTTTAAACAAAGAGATAGTTTGGGTAACAACCAAGCCTATTCCCATAAAGAGGAAAGATGGGCATCCAAAGCTATAGCTCCCTGGATGACAAAGGAAATAGAGGTTAAAATTAAAAGTTTTATGACAAATGTCAGGTACAGAATACAGTCGAAAACCAGGCAGAATCCCGAGTGTGCAGAGGGAATTGAAAGTTATACAAGGCAAAAGAGAGTATGAGAAAGATTAATAGGTAACATAAAAGGAACCCAAAAATCTTTTATAAACATAGAAAAAAAATAAAAGGATAGTTAAAGGAATGGTGATGCTAATTCGGGACATAAAAAGGAAATCTTGTAGCTGCAGAAGGCATGACTGAAGTACTGAATGAGGACTTTGCATCTGTCTTCACAAAAGAAGATGATGAAGTTAATGTCAAGATTGAGGAGGGCAGAAAACAGAGGGTAAGAATAAACGGGTCATTTTCGGGTTGGCAGGCTGTAACTAGTAGGGTACCGCAAGGATCAGTGCTTGGACCTCAGCTATTTACGATCTGTAACAATCACTTGGATGAGGGGATTGAGTGTAATCTGTCCAGGCATGCTGACGACACAAAGCCAGGTGGGAGCATAAGTTGTGAAGAGGATGCAAAGAGGCTGCAAATGGATATACACATGCTAAGTGAATGGGCAAGAGCATGCCCGATGGAATACAATACAGAGAAGTGTGAGGTTATCCACTTTGGTAGGAAAAATAGAACAGCAGAATATTTTTAAATGGTGAGATATTGAGAAATGTTGATAATCAGAGTGACCTAGGTGTCCGTGTACACGAATCACAGAAAGTTAACATGCAGGTACGGCAAGCCATTAGGAAAGGAA
The DNA here is from genome assembly GCF_044704955.1 of Pristiophorus japonicus. NCBI lineage: Eukaryota > Metazoa > Chordata > Chondrichthyes > Pristiophoridae > Pristiophorus > Pristiophorus japonicus. Next base: position 410,343,117 of record NC_091977.1, read on the forward strand.
ATTATATGTTTGCCTTTATTACAAAAGGATCGGAGTATAAAATTAAAGACATCTAACTGAATTATATAGCTCTTAGATACTGTAAACAGTTTTGGTCTCCTTGCCTAAGGAAGAATATACTTGCCTTAGAGGGAGTGCAACGAAGGTTCACTCGACTGATTCCTGAGATGCAAGAATTGTCTCGTGTAGCGAGATTAAGTAGACTAGGTCTAAATTCCTTCGAGTTTAGAAGAATGAGAGGTGATTTCATTGAAACCTATAAAATTCTTAATGGGCTTGACTGGGTAGATTCTGGGAGGTTCTTTCTCCCGGCTGGGGAGTCTCAGAATAAAGGACTGAAATGAGGAGAAATTTTTTCACTCAAAGGGTTGTGAATCTTAGAATTCTCTACCCCAGAGGGCTGTGAATGCTCAGTGGTTGAATATATTCAAGACCGAGATCGATAGATTTTTGGATATCAGGGGATATGGGGATAGTGCGGGAAGGTTGAGCTGACTTAGATTAAGTCATGATTTTATTGACTGGCGGAGCAGACTTGAAGGGCCGAATGATCTACTCCTGCTCCTATTTCTTATGTTCTTATGAAGAGGGAGTAGAGATATTGGATTGGATAAAAATAGATAGAAAGGAGTTGATAACTTTGGGTGAAACTAACCTATTTAACAAATCACCTAGTCCAGATGGATGCATCTGAGGTTGCTGAGGGAAGCAAGGGTGAAGATAACAGAAGCTCTGACCACAATCTTTCAATCCTCCTTGGATATGGGAGTGGTGCTATAGGACTGGAGGATTGCAAATGTTACACCCTGTTCAAAAAAGGGGAGAGGGATAAACCTGGTAACTGCAGACCAGTCAGTCTATTGTTGGTGGTGGGAAAACTAATGTCAATGACAAAATTAATTCTCACTTTGTTTTTTATTGGGATGTGGGTGTTGCTGGCAAGGTCAGCATTTATTGTTAATCCCTAATTGCCCTTGAGAGGACAGTTAAGAATCAACCAAATTGCTGTGGGTCTAGAGTCACATATAGGCCAGACCCAGGTAAGGACGGCAGATTTCCTTCCCTAAAGGACATAAGTGAGTCAGTTGGGTTTTTACGACAATCTGGAAGTTTCATGGTCACCATTACTGATACTAGCTTTTTAATCCAGATTCATTTAATTAACTGAATTTAAATTCCCCAGCTCCCATGGTGAGATTTGAACTCATGTCTCTGGGCAATTAGTCCAGACCTCTGGATTACTAGCCCAGTAACAACCACTATGCTACTGTACCCCCTTGGTGAAGCATGGGTTAATAAGGGAGCGCCAGCATGGATTTGCTAAAGGCAAATTGTGTTTTACTAACCTGATTTAGTTCTTTGTTGAAGTAATAGAGAGGGATGATGAAGGTAGTGCAGTAGATGTTGCATTTATCGCTCATGTTTCAAAAGGCATTTGATAAAGGTACCAAATAACAGACTTAATCGGAAAATAGGAGCACATGAGATTAAAGTGACGGTAGTAATTTGGGTATATAATTGGCTAAGGAATAGGAGGCAGAGAGTAGTGGTGAACAGATGTTTATCTGACTGGAGAGAATTAGGTAGTGGGGTCTCCCAGGGGTTGGCATTAGGACCATTACTTTTCTTGTTCTATATAAATGACCTGGACTTTGGTAAAGGGAATACAATTTTAAAGTTTGCAGATAGAGGTATTCAAAATTATGAGGAGTCTTGATTGAGCAAGTAGGAAGAAACTGTTTCCTCTGGCAAGTGGGTTGGTAGCCAAAGGTCACAGATTTAAAATAATTGGCACACGAACTAGAGGGAAATGAGGAGAAATATTTTCACACTGACAGTTGCTCTGATTTGGAACGCACTACCTGAAAGGTGATAGAAGCAAATTTCATAGGAACTTTCAAAAGGCAATTGGACATGTACTTGTAGAGGACTAATTTGCAGAGTTGTGGGGAAAAAGCTGAGGTGTGGAACTAAATTGGACAGCTCTTTCTAAGAGCCAGTACGGGTAAGACAGGTCAAACATCCTCCTGTGTGTAAGATTCTGTGATTCAAGTAAGTGTGTTTAATCAGCACATCAATATTGTAAATAGTTTCCGATATTTATTTGGATTTCCTTTCAGATATTTTTACTCAGTAGCTTATGGGCGAAGGCAAGATACGCTCATGGGTCACGATGATGCTATTAGCAAGATCTGCTGGTACAATGCTCATTTATACACTTCTTCCTGGGATTCTACAGTCAAGGTTAGTGCTGCTGTTAATAAGTACTAGTTGATCTCGTGTGGCATTGCAGATGGTAAGTCCAGACCAAGTGTAGTCTTCAGGTGAAGTGAGATTAGAAGGAATAATTGGACCAGAGTACACACATATAATACAGATCTTGTAATTATAGTTCCATTATTCAGCTGTTAGCCTTTTCTCAGTGGCCTTGTCTCAGAGCCTTTCGCCTCTGAATCAGAAGGTAGTGGGTTTAAGCCCCATTCGTGAGAGTTTTGAGCACATGTATTCCAGGTCGATACTTCGGTGCATTACTGGAGGATGCTGCACTGTTGGAGGTGCGCTTTTCCAGGTGAGACATTAACTGAGATCCTGTCTGCTTCTCCGATGGATATAAAAGATTTCATTGCATTATTCAAAGAAGAGCAAGGACTTCTCCCGGTGTCCTATATTTATCCCTCAACCAACCACTAAAAAACTGGCTATCTCGTCATTACTTTCATTGCTATTTGTGGGGCCTTTCTGTGTATATATTGGCTGCTGTATTTACATTACAACGGTGACTACATTTCAAAAATACTTGATTGGCTGTGAAGTGCTCTGGAATGTCCTGAAGTTGTGGAAAGCGTTATATAAGTGCAAGATCTTTCTTTCCTTCCTTTCTTCCAAATTCCACAATTATGTTTGCAATGGAAACTGCTAGTAACTATGTAAATTTGTCATGCTGTAATTATACCCTCCCTCCATTGGTGGAGGTGCAACATAGCCACTGATGGGAGCGTGTGATTACAACTTGACTAGTTTACACACAGTTACTATTATTAAAGTGGATATAGGAATTTATAATAGGAATCAATTGAAGGAAGTGCACATAGATTCAAGTTTTTTTTTCTAATTCACAATAGCATCTTCAGAGAGAAATGTCTGCAAGTGCTCCACATAAAGTGAATTACTTTGAGGTGCAGTGACTATTGTTAAATTTTGTGCACAGCAAAATCCCGCTATAGCAGTGAGATGAATCTGTTCTGTGGTGTTGATTGAGGGAGAAATATTGCCCAACTCGTCAGAAGAACACCTCATACTTTGAATACGAGATATTTAATATCCAAAGAAAAGGTAGCTCTGATGATGCAGCATTCCCTCAGTACAGCATTAGAGTGTTGACCTTGGATTATGTGCTCAAGTCCTGCAGTGGGGCTTGAACTCACAACCAAACAGAGTCAAGCTGACACTTTGGAAAAAAACAAAAAAATTGTATATGTGAAATCAAGTAACTATTAGGTGCTGCATATCCTTTAATCCAAAGGTGTAAAACTCTGGTTTAGTAGTTCCAAAGTATAACTTGGCAGCTAAACTTTAAACATTGGAAGGTTAGTTGACTCACTGATGACTAATGTCTGTTCCAGTCTTAGAAAACTAAAATACCCCATTTTTAAACCACATTTACTGGCTTTGGAACTAAAGATGTCATGGATAGTGAGAAGACTGAATTTTCTAAACCTATCTCTTTTTCAATATTGACAGACCTTCTGTATATTTCTGGTATTTGCATTTTTCAGTTGTAATCCCAGTACTCTGGATTGATCTTGAACCTAGCCCCAGAGATGAAAGGCTACTAATTACCCAGTTAACAATTTCCATTTGTCTGACTTTTTTATTTTTGCTTTTCACTGGGATGTTTTATCCACTAGTAAAATTGTTTATATTTTGAAGGAGGATGGGGGCGAGAATCTCCTGGAAGCAGTAAACTGTAACATATTTTCCTGAATGTAGTAATCTCTTGTGGTTTTTTTAAATAGAAAGCCCTGTTCCTTTACCCAAAATGATATGCAAAGTGTACATTGGTGTTCACTCTCCTGTTTTCGTTCCTCCTCCCAACCTGCAGCGGTCAGACCGCTGAAAGCTTTCCGGCACATGGAGAACACCATCGGTGTCAGTTATAGGCCATATTACATTTAAAGCAAGATGTCTGTTTGTGTTTGTCATCTGACCTATGAAATCATTTGCACAGATGTCATGCTGCACATGGACTGTTGGAAGATAGTGCATAGAACAGTAGCAACAATTGACCATTCACATAGAAAAAGTTTACACTTACGAGGGCTGAAATTCAGCCTCCCGAAAAGGCCTCTTACCGCCAGAAAGCAGCGGCCAAGCTGCGGAGTCCAGTGGCCGCTAATTTGCGGTCGAATGGCCACCGCTAGCGAAATTTACCTTGGTGGATTTTCCGGCGGTTCCCACTTCCGCCCCGCTGCTGCTGACTGGTCCTAAATGCATAATCAAAGTGTGCACCGCCGATCTCCCGCAACTCCAGCCAAATTCAGCGTGAAAAATCTTTGATCCGCCGCGCAGTGCACCAGACAGCTTTTTCTGTTGGTGCACCCTGTTTTCTGTGTGTGCGACATGATAGGCCCTTCAACGGGAGGGTGCACTGCCGCGGTCGCCATGTTTTGTTTTGTCGGCCGACTGCCAGGTGGGGCCGACAATTATGCCCCTGGATTCAGCTGGGCCGCCAACAGGCAGCCTGGCACCCCCTCTTGGGTGCCAGGCTGCTGGCCTGGCTGAAAACCTCCCTGGTGGCCCAGTGGACCGAAGTTTTAAAATGGCAAAGGCTCGCCCCTTTAAGTGAAGGGGAGAATCGTGGTGACGCACACACGTCATGACGTAATCACGCTCCGCTGATGATTGACGGGGGCAGTGACTCCGTCCTGCCTTCACTTCCGCCCCTCTCGTTGTCGATCTTCTGCTTACCCGCCCCCATTATGACCGACTTCCGGTCCACCTGAAAAAAAATGACACAGCTAAATTTCGCGAAAGAGGCCCACCTCATCCAGCGCGACGGAAAAAAACTTTAAAAACGGTAGATGTGTCAGGTTTCCAGTGGGCCTCAATTTCTACCTCACCGTCTCTCTTCGTTTTCTGCATTTTATTAATGCAAGAATATAATTTCCTTGTCAAAGTATAATATAAGTTTTATTTTAAAATACATAAAAATCGAATTGAAAAATAAAAAAGGGGCGATCACATTGCTGGCCATGTATTATAGACCCCCAAACAGCGGGAAGGAGATAGAGGACGAAATATGTCAGCAAATTGCTGTGAAGTCCAAAAACCATCGGGGATTTTAACTATCCTAATATTGATTGGGACAAATATTAGTGTGAAGGGTATAGAGGGTGCGAAATTCTTAAAATGCATTCAAGAGAACTTTTTTAGTCAGTGTGTAACAAGCCCAACATGAGAGGGGGTGGTTTTGGTCTTGGATTTAGTTTTGGGGAATGAAGCTGGGCAGGTGGAAGCGATATTAATGGGAGAGCACTTGGGTGCCAGTGACCATAATTCAGTCAGATTCAAGTTAGTTATGGATAAGAACGAGGATAGACGTGGAATAAAAGTCCCAAATTCGGGAAAAGCTAACTTTGCTAAGTTGAGGAGTGATTTGGCCATAGTGGACTAGAAACAGCTACTTGTAGGTAAATCAGTGTAGGAACAGTGGGAGGCCTTCAAGGAGGAGATCCGGAAGGCTCAGGCCAAACATGTGCTCTTGAAGAAAAAGGGTGGGAATAACAATTCTAGAGTCCCCTGGATGTCTTGGGACTTACAGGGGAGGTTAAAGAAAAAAAGGGAAGTATATGTCATATACTGACGGCTAAATATTGGAGAATCTTTGGAGGAATATCAAAAGTTAAGAGGTAAAATTAAAAAGGATATTAAGAATGCTAAGAGAGAGCATGACAAATTCTTGGCTAGTAAAATTAAGGAAAACCCAAAGATGTTCTATAAATATATTAAGAGCAAGAAGATAATTAAAGAAATGGTAGGGCCTATTAGAAACAAAAGATATTGATATGGTTCTTAATGAATACTTTGCATCTGTTTTCACAAAGGAAAGGGGCAATGCAGATACTGCTATCGAGGATGAGTGTGAAATTCTGGATGAAACAAACATAGTGAGAGAGGAGGTATTAAGGGGTTTAGCAGCTTTGAAAGTAGATAAGCCCCCAGACCCAGATGAAATGCATCCCAGGCTGTTGAGCAAGGGGTACTGAAGTTGCATGTTCAGCCATGAACTCATTGAATGGCGGTGCAGGCTAGAAGGGCCGAATGGCCTACTCCTGCACCTATTTTCTATGTCTATGTTTCTAAAAGAGGAAATACCAGAAGCCTTGACCATCATTTTCCAATCCTCTTTGGATTTGGGCATGGTGCCAGAGGACTGGAGGATTGCTAATGTGGTACCCTTGTTTTAGAAGAGAGAAAGGGATAAACCGAGTAATTACAGGCCAGTCAGTCAGTCTAACCTCAGTGGTGGGAAAATTATTGGAAAAAATCCTGAAAGACAGGATAAATCTACATTTGGAAAGGCAAGGATTAATTAGGGACAGTCAGCATGGATTTGTTAAGGGAAGATCGTGCTTGACTAACCTGATGGAATTTTTTGAGGAGGTAACCAGGAGGGTCGATGAGAGTAGTGTATATGGACTTTAGCAAAGCTTTTGATAAGGTCCCACATGACCGACTGGTCATGAAAGTAAAAGCCCATGGGATCCAGGGCAAAGTGGCAAGTTGGATCCAAAATTGACTTAGGCAAGAAGGGAAAGGAGGTGGGGTAGCTCTGTTAATAAAAGATGATATCAGGGCAGTTGTGAAGGATGATATTGGCTCCAATGAACAAAATGTTGAATCATTGTGGGTGGAGATTAGAGATAGTAAGGGGAAAAAGTCACTGGTCGGCGTAGTTTATAGGCCCCCAAATAATAACTTCACGGTGGGGCGGGCAATAATCAAGGGCATGTGAAAAAGGAACGGCAGTAGTCATGGGGGATTTTAACCTACATATCGATTGGTCAAATCAAATCACACGGGGTAGCCTGGAGGAGGAATTCATAGAATGCATATGGGATTGTTTCTTAGAACAGTATGTAACAGAACCTACAAGGGAGCAAGCCATCTTAGATCTGGTTCTGTGTAATGAGACAGGAAAAATAAACGATCTCCTCGTAAAAGATCCTCTCTGAATGAGTGATCACAATATGGTTGAATTTGTAATACAGATTGAGGATGAGGAAGTTGTGTCAGAAACGAGCATACTATGCTTAAACAAAGGGGACTACAGTGGGATGAGGGCAGAGTTGGCTAAAGTAGACTGGAAACAAGGACTAAACGGTGGCACAATTGAGGAACAGTGGAGGACTTTTAAGGAGCTCTTTCATAGTGCGCAATAAAAATATATTCCAGTGAAAAAGAAGGGCGGCAAGAGCCGTGGATAACCAAGGAAATAAAGGAAAGTATCAAATCAAATCAAAGACCAATGCGTATAAGGTGGCCAAGGTTAGTGGGAAACTAGAGGATTGGGAAAATTTTAAACAACAACAAAGAATGACTAAAAAAGCAATAAAGAAAGGGAAGATCGATTACGAAGGTAAACTTGCGCAAAACATAAAAACAGATAGTAAAAGCTTTTACGGATATATAAAACGTAAAAGAGTGACTAAAGTAAATGTTGGTCCCTTAGAAGATGAAAAGGGGGATTTAATAATGGGAAATGTGGAAATGGCTGAGACCTTAAACAATTATTTTGCTTCCGTCTTCACAGTGGAAGACACAAAAACCATGCCAAAATTTGCAGGCCACAGGAATGTGGGAAGGGAGGACCTTGAGACAATCACTATCACTAGGGGGGTAGTGCTGGACAGGCTAATGGGACTCAAAGTGGACAAGTCCCCTGGTCCTGATGAAATGCATCCCAGGGTATTAAAAGAGATGGCGGAAGTTATAGCAGATGCATTCGTTATAATCTACCAAAATTCTCTGGACTCTGGGGAGGTACCAGCGGATTGGAAAGCAGCCAATGTAACGCCTCTGTTTAGAAAAGGGGGCAGGCAAAAGGCAGGTAACTATAGGCCGGTTAGTTTAACATCTGTAGTGGGGGAAATGCTTGAAACTATCATTAAGGAAGAAATAGCGGGACATCTAGATAGGAATAGTGCAATCAAGCAGACGCAGCATGGATTCATGAAAGGGAAATCATGTTTAACTAACTTACTGGAATTCTTTGAGGATATAACAAGTACGGTGGATAGAGGTGTACCGATGGATGTGGTGTATTTAGATTTCCAAAAGGCATTCGATCAGATGCCACACAAAAGGTTACTGGAGAAGATAAAGGTACGCGGAGTCAGAGGAAATGTATTAGCATGGATCGAGAATTGGCTGGCGAACAGAAAGCAGAGAGTCGGGATAAATGGGTCCTTTTCCGGTTGGAAATCAGTAGTTAGTGGTGTGCCACAGGGATCAGTGCTGGGACCACAACTGTTTACAATATACATAGATGACCTGGAAGAGGGGACAGAGTGTAGTGCAACAAATTTGCAGATGACACTAAGATTAGTGGGAAAGCGGATTGTGTAGAGGACTCAGAGAGGCTGGAAGGAGATTTGGATAGGTTAAGCGAATGGGCTAAGGTTTGGCAGATGGAATACAATGTCGGAAAGTGTGAGGTCATCCACCTTGGGGGGGAAAAAAAACAGTAAAAGGGAATATTATTTGAATGGGGAGAAATTACAACATGCTGTGGTGCAGAGGGACCTGGGGGTCCTTGTGCATGAATCCCAAAAGGTTAGTTTGCAGGTGCAGCAGGTAATCAGGAAGGCAAATGGAATGTTGGCCTTCAATTGCGAGAGGGATGGGGTACAAAAGCAGGGAGGTCTTTCTGCAACTGTATAAGGTATTGGTAAGGCCGCACCTGGAGTACTGCGTGCAGTTTTGGTCACCTTACTTAAGGAAGGATATACTAGCTTTGGAAGGGGTACAGAGACGATTCACTAGGCTGATTCCAGAAATGAGGGGGTTACCTTATGATGATAGATTGAGTAGACTGGGTCTTTACTCCTTGGAGTTCAGAAGGATGAGGTGTGATCTTATAGAAACATTTAAAATCATGAAAGGGATAGACAAGATGGAGGCAGAGAGGTTGTTTCCATTGGTAGGGGAGACTAGAACTAGGGGGCACAGCCTCAAAATACGGAGGAGCCAATTTAAAACCGAGTTGAGAAAGAATTTCTTCTCCCAGAGGGTTGTGAATCTGTGGAATTCTCTGCCCAAGGAAGCAGTTGAGGCTAGCTCATTGAATGTTTTCAAGTCAAAGATAGATAGATTTTTAACCAATAAGGGAATTAAGGGTTACGGGGAGAAGGCGGGTAAGTGGAGCTGAGTCCACGACCAGATCAGCCATGATCTTGTTGAATGGTGGAGCAGGCTCGAGGGGCTAGATGGCCTACTCCTGTTCCTAATTCTTATGTTCTTATGTTCTTAGATGTAGGAAGCAAAGTAAAGGGTAATGGTTGATGTTTTTGTGACTGGATGTTTCCAGTGGGGTTCCGCAGGGGCTCAGTACTGGGTCCCTTGCTTTTTGTGGTATACATCAATGATCTAGATTTGAATATAGGGAGTATGATTAAGAAGTTTGCAGATGACACTAAAATTGGCTGTGTGGTTGATAGTGAAGAGGAAAGTCATGGACTGCAGGAGGATAACAATCTTCTGATCAGATGGACAGTGCAATGGAATTTGATTCAGAGAAGTGTGAGGTAATGCACTTTGGGAGGGCTAATAAGGAAAGGGAATAAACATTAAGCGATAGGCCACTTAATAGTGTAGATAAAGGGACCTTGGAGTGCTTGTCCACAGATCCCTGAAAGTAGTAGGTCAGGTGGATAAGGTGGTTAAGAAGGCATACGGAATGCTTGCCTTTATTGGCCGAGGCATAGAATGCAAGAGCAGGAAGGTTATGCTTAAATTATCTAATACTCTGGTTAGGCCACAGCTGGAGTTCTGGTCGCCGTATTTCCATATTTACGAAAGGATATACTTGCTTTGGAGGCAGTTCAGAGAAGGTTCACTCGCTTGATTCCGGAGATGAGGGGGTTGACTTATGAGGAAAGGTTGAGGAGGTTGGGCCTCTACTCACTGGAGTTCAGAAGAATGAGAGGTGATCTTATTGAAACGTATAAGCTTATGAGGGGGCTTGACAAGGTGGATGCAGAGAGGATGTTTCCACTGATGGGGGAGACTAGAACTAGGGGGCATAATCTTAGAATAAGGGGCCACCCATTTAAAACTGAAATGAGGAGAGATAGACAGCTTCTTAACCGATAAGGGATTAAGGGGTTATGGGGAGAGGGCAGGGAAATGGACCTGACACCATGATCGTATCAACTATGATCGTATTAAATGGCGTAGTAGGCTCGAGGGGCCATATGGCCTACTCCTGCTCCTATTTCTTATGTTCTTGTTATAGGAAGGACGAGATTGCACTAGAGAGGGTGCAGAGGAGATTTACTAGGATGCTGCCTGGAATGGAGAATCTTAGCTATGAGGTCCGGTTGGATAGGCTGGGTTTGTTTTAATTGGAACAGAGGAGGCTGAGAGGAGACCTCATTGAGGTGTACAACATTTTGAGGGGCCTGGATATAATGGATAGCAGGGGCCTATTTCCCTTGGTGGATGGGTCAATTACGAGGGGGCATAGTTTTAAGGTGGTTGGTGGAAGGTTTAGATGGGATTTGAGGGGAGGATTCTTCATGCAGAGGGTCGTGGGGGTCTCGAACTCACTGCCTGGAAGGGTGGTGGATGCAGAAACCCTCACCATTTAAAAGGTGGGCACTGAAGTGCTGTAACTTGCAGGGTTATGGACCTAGAACTGGTAAATTGGATTAGATTGGATAACCGCTTGTTGGCTGGCGCAGATACTATGGTAAATACTGCAGGGAATTGAATATGTCCAGGGTGGCCTGGATGGGTCGGAGAGGAATTTTCCCAGATTTTTTTTTCCCCCCAATTGACCTCGTTTTTTAATCTGGTTTTTGCCTCTCCCAGAAGATCACATGGCTCCAGTTGGGGTGGAGTGTAAAATGTTGCGGTGCAAGGGGTGTCGCAGTTGTGTGGGGCGGACTAGTTGGGCCGGATGCTCTTTACCTTTCCGCCATTGTTCATTGTTCATAGGTTTATATGTAACCTTCAGGGCTGTTGACCGAGGGCCATGTGGCTCTTTGTCGGCCGGCACATACGCGATGGGCCAAAATGGTCTCCTCCTGCGCTGTAGATTTCTGTTTTCTATGTTTCTATCACACTTCCGTTAATGTGGGTTTCGTTGTTTTTGTACTTCCGGTGTCAGTTTACCAGGATCTTCCATGAGTATATGTGCTCTGGTCAAATTATCTTCACCTTTGGCGATGCTAACATCCAATTTTTAAATCTACAAAAATGTTGTGGATCCTTCCCAGAAATTAACACCCGTAACACTTGTTTGCTTATGCATCATGGGGACAAAATTGGTTCATCATCAGAGACAGTCCCTCGAAATCGAGGAAGACTTGCTTCCACTCTAAAAGTGAGTTCTTAGGTGACTCCACACACCAATACGGAAATTACAGTCTCTGTCACAGGTGGGATAGGCCGTCGTTGAAGAAAAGGGTGGGTGGTGGGACTGGTTTGCCACACGCTCCTTCCACTGCCTGCGCTTGTTTTCTGCATGCTCTCGGTGACTAGACTCGAGGTGCTCAGCGCCCTCCCGGATGTACTTCCTCCACTTAGGGCGGTCTTTGGCCAGGGACTCCCAGATGTCGGTGGGGATGTTGCATTTTATCAAGGAGGCTTTGAGGGTGTCCTTGAAATGTTTCCTCTGCCCACCTTGGGCTCGTTTGACGTGTAGGAGTTCCGAGTAGAGAGCTTCCTGTGGGAGTTTTGTGTCAGGCATGCAAACAATATGGCCTGCCCAATGGAGCTGGTCGAGTGTGGTCAGTGCTTCGATGCTGGGGATGTTGGCCTGATCGAGGACGCTAACGTTAGTGCGTTTGTCCTCCCAGGGGATTTGCAGGATCTTGCGGAGACAACGTTGGTGGTCTGAGGTGGATGTCTACTGTATATGGTCCACGTCTCTGAGTCATACAGGAGGGCTGGTATCACTACAGCCCTGTAGACCATGAGCTTTGTGGCAGATTTGAAGGCCTGATCTTCGAACACACTCTTCCTCAGCCGGCCGAAGGCTGTGCTGGCGCACTGGAGGCGGTGTTGAACCTCATCGTCGATGTCTGCCCTTGCTGATAATAGGCTCCCGAGGTATGGAAAGTGGTCCACGTTGTCCAGGGCCGCGCCGTGGATCTTGATGACTGGGGGACAGTGCTGTGTGGCGGGGTCAGGTTGGTGGAGAACCTTTGTCTTACGGATGTTTAGTGTAAGGCCCATGCTTTCGTACGCCTCAGTGAAGATGTTGACTATGACTTGGAGTTCAGTCTCTGAATGTGCGCAGACGCAAGTGTCGACCACGTACTGTAGTTCGATGACATTTGGGACGGTCTTGGATCTGGCCTGGAGACGATGAAGGTTGAACAGATTCCCACTGGTTCTGTGGTTTAGTTCCACTCCTGCGAGGAGCTTGTTGAGTTTGAGGTGGAGCATTGCAGCGAGGAAGATCCAGAAGAGGGTTGGCGCGCTGACACAGCCCTGCTTGACCCTGGTCCGGATATGGATTGGGTCTGAGATGGATCTGTTGGTCAGGATCACAGCTTGTATGTTGTTGTGGAACAGGTGGAGGATGGTGACAAACTTTTGGGGGCAGCCAAAATGGAGCAGGACGCTCCATAGTCCTTCGCGGTTGGCAGTGTCAAAGGCCATGTACAAGGGTTGGTGCTGTTCCTTGCATTTTTCTTGCAGCTGTCATGCCCTAAAAATCATGTCTGTTGTACCCCGTAGAGGATGAAATCCGCACTGAGTCCAGGAGGTGCTCCTTAGCCACAGGGAGAAGATGGTTGAGGAGGATTCTAGTGACTACTTTCCCAGTGGCTGATAGCAGGGAGATTCCTCTGTAGTTGCCGCAGTCGGACTTGTCCCCTTTTTAAAGATGGTCAAGATTACTGCATCTCTGAGATCTCCCGGCATGCTCTCCTCCTTCCAGAGGAGAAAGATGAAGTCATACATTCGTGCCATTAGTGCCTTTCCGCCATACTTTAGTGCCTCAGCGGGGATTCCATCCGCTCCCATTGCTTTGTTGTTCTTGAGCTGGCGGATGGCCTTTTCTACCTCGTGCAGGGCTGGGGCTTTGCTGCCAACTGGCAGACTCCTGCCGTTTATCTGGTGGGAATCTGCCACAACGGCTGCACACTTTGCTCGTCCGTTTGGTCTCAAACTTGCTTTGTAGTTTCCTGTGATTTTGTTTGGGCGGAGCCTCTGCCAGCCCAAACAAAACCGCTAACTCAAAAGGGTGGTGACTTTATAGCTGGGAGCTCTTCTATAGGAGCTTTATAGAGTATCAGTGTAAATTTTGAGGCTGGTAAATGGATTAAGCAGAGGTGTACTGGCCTAGGAATGTAGTGCAGGAGTCCCCTGCAGTCATTTCCCTCCAAAACAGATATACCACTTTGGATACTGTTGGGGGAGATGGCGCATCAGGGGAAGGCAGCAGCAGCCAAGTTAATGGCACCGTGGGTGGCTCTGCTGCACAAGAGGGCAGGAAAAAGAGTGGAAGAGCTATAGTGGTACGGGATTCTATTGTAAGGGGAATAGATAGGTGTTTCTGCGGCCGCAATCGAGACTCCAGGATGGTATGTTGCCTCCCTGATGCAAGGGTCAAGGATGTCTCGGAGTGGCTGCAGGGCATTCTGGAGGGGGAGGGTGAACAGCCAGTTGTCGTGGTGCATATAGGTACCAATGATATAGGTAAAAAACGGGATGAGGTCCTACAAGCTGAGTTTAGGGAGCTGGGAGTTAAATTAAAAAGCAGGACCTCAAAGGTAGTAATCTCAGGATTGCTATCAGTGCCACGTGCTAGTCAGATTAGAAATAGCAGGATAGTTAAGATGAATATGTGGCTTGAGGAATGGTGCAAGAGGGAGGGATTCAAATTCCTGGGACATTGGAACCGGTTCTGGGGGTGGTGGGATCAGTACAAAGCGAACGGTGTGCACCTGGGCAGGACCGGAACCAATGTCCGAGGGGGAATGTTTGCTAGTGCTGTTGGGGAGGGTTTAAACTAATTTGGCAGGGGGATGGGAATCTATGCAGGGAGACAAGGGAAGTAAAATGGGGGCAGAAGCAAAAGGTAGAAAAGAGATGAGGAAAAGTGGAGGGCAGAGAAATTGAGAGCAAAAATCAAAAAGGGCCACATTACAACATAATTCTAAAAGGACAAAGAATGTTAAAAAAACAAGTCTGAAGGCTCTGTATCTCAATGCGAGGGGCATTCGTAACAAGGTGGATGAATTAACTGCGCAGATGGCTATTAGCAGATATTATGTAATTGGGATTACGGAGACATGGCTCTCGGGTGACCAAGGCTGGGAACTCAACATCCAGGGGTATTCAATATTCAGGAAGGATAGACAGAGAGGAAAAGGAGGTGGGGTAGCTTTACTGGTTAAAGAGGAGATTAACGCAATAGTAAGGAAGGACATTAGCTTGGATGATGTGGAATCTGTATGGGTAGAACTGTGAAACACCAAAGGGCAGAAAACGCTCGTGGGAGTTGTGTACAGACCACCAAACAGTAGTAGTAAGGTTGGGGATAGCATCAAACAGGAAATTAGGGATGCGTGCAATAAAGGTATCATGGGCGACTTTAATCTACATATAGATTGGGCTAACCAAACTGGTAGCAATACGGTGGAGGAGGATTTCCTGGAGTGTATTAGGGATGGTTTTCTAGACCAATATGTCGAGGAACCAACTAGAGAGCTGGCCATCCTAGACTGGGTGCTGTGTAATGAGAGAGGATTAATTAGCAATCTTGTGCAAGGCCCCTAGGGGAAGAGTGACCATAATATGGTAGAATTCTTTATTAAGATGGAGAGTGACACAGTTAATTCAGAAACTAGAGTCCTGAACTTAAAGGTAACTTCGATGGTATGAGACGTGTATTGGCTAGGATCGACAGGCGAATGATTCTTAAAGGGTTAACAGTGAATAGGCAATGGCAGTCATTTAAAGACCACATGGATGAACTTCAACATTGTACATCCCTGTCTGGCGTAAAAATAAAACTGGGAAGGTGGCTCAACCGTGGCTAACAAGGGAAATTAGGGATTGTGTTAAATCCAAAGAAGAGGCAGATAAATTGGTCAGAAAAAGCAGCAAACCTGAGGACTGGGAGAAATTTAGAATTCAGCAGGAGAGGACAAAGGGTTTAATTAGGAGAGGGAAAATAGAGTATGAGAGTAAGCTTGCAGAGAACATAAAAACTGACTGCAAAAGCTTCTATAGATATGTGAAGAGAAAAAAATTAGTGAAGACAAATGTAGTAGGTCCCATGCAGTCAGAATCAGGTAAATTTATAATAGGGAACAAAGAAATGGCAAACCAATTGAACAAATACTTTGGTTCTGTCTTCACTAAGGAAGACACAAATAACCTTCCAGAAATACTAGGGGACCGAGGGTCTAGCAAGAAGGAGGAACTGAAGGAAATCCTTATTAGTCAGGAAATTGTGTTAGGGAAATTGATGGGATTGAAGGCCGATAAATCCCCAGGGCCTGATAGTCTGCATCCAGAGTACTTAAGGAAGTAGCCCTAGAAATAGTGGATGCATTGGTGGTCGTTTTCCAAGATTCTATAGAATCTGAATCAGTTCCTATGGATTGGAGGGTAGCTAATGTAACACCACTTTTTAAAAAAGGAGGGAGAGAGAAAACAGGGAATTATAGACCGGTTAGCCTGACATCGGTAGCGGTGAAAATGTTGGAATCAATTATTAAAGATGTAATAGCGGCATATTTGGAAAGCAGTGACCGGATCGGTCCAAGTCAGCATGGATTTATGAAAGGGAAATCATGCTTGATAAATCTTCTAGAATTTTTTGAGGATGTAACTAGTAGAGTTGTCACGGGAGAACCAGTGGATGTGGTGTATTTGGATTTTCAAAAGGCTTTTGACAAGGTCCCACACAGGAGATTGGTGTGCATAATTAAAGCACATGGTATTGGGGGTAATGTATTGACGTGGATAGAGAATTGGTTGGCAGACAGGAAGCAAAGAGTAGGAATAAATGGGTCCTTTTCAGCATGGCAGGCAGTGACTAGTGGGGTACCGCAAGGTTCAGTATACATTAATGATTTAGACGATGAATTGAATGTAATATCTCCAAGTTTGCAGATGACACTAAGCTGGGTGGCAGTGTGAGCTGTGAGGAGAATGCTAAGAGGCTGCAGGGTGACTTGGACAGGTTAGGCGAGTGGGCAAATGCATGGCAGATGCAGTATAATGTAGATAAATGTTAGGTTATCCACTTTGGTGGCAAAAACAGGAAGGCAGAATATTATCTGAATCGTGACAGATTAGGAAAAGGGGAGGTGCAACGAGACCTGGGTGTCATTGGACATCAGTCATTAAAAGTTGGCATGCAGGTACAGCAAGCGGTGAAGAAGGCAAATGGCATGTTGGCCTTCATAGCGAGAGGATTTGAGTATAGGAGTAGGGAGGTCTTACTGCAGTTGTACAGGGGCTTGGTGAGGCCACACCTTGAATATTGTGTACAGTTTTGGTCTCCTAATCCGAGGAAGGACATTCTTGCTATTGAGGGAGTGTAGCGAAGGTTCACCAGACTGATTCCTGGGATGGCAGGACTGACATATGAAGAAAGACTGGATCGACTAGGCTTATATTCACTGGAATTTAGAAGAATGAGAGGGGATATCATAGAAACATATAAAATTCTGATGAGATTGGACAGGTTAGATGCAGGAAGAATGTTCCCGATGTTGGGGAAGTCCAGAACCAGGGGTCACAGTTTAAGGATAAGGGGTAAGCCATTTAGGACCAAGATGAGGAGAAACTTCTTCACTCAGAGAATTGTGAACCTGTGGAATTCTCTAGCACAGAAAGTTGTTGAGGCCAGTTCCTTCGATGTATTCAAAAGGGAGTTCGATGTGGCCCTTACAGAAAAGGGATCAAGGGGTATGGAGAGAAAACCGGAATGGGGTACTGAAGTTGCATGATCAGCCATGATCATATTTAATGGTGGTGCAGGCTCGAAGGGCCGAATGGCCTATTCCTGCACCTATTTTCTATGTTTCTATATAAGCACGTTCCAGTATCACACTCAGGACCTCACTTGAGCAATATTTGTTGTTTACCACTTACATGATTTGAACTTAGACACAAGAGGAATGATGGAAGTTTTCTGATACTAAATTCGCGAGCATGGCAAGTATGGAAGTATACAGGAGGACAAAGTCACGGATGACAAACTCTGTGTCTGTGGCACATTGTTCCTCCTTGACCTAAATGTAGTCTTTGATGCAATCAACAACATTACCCTCCTCCAACATCTCACTTCCATTATCTAGCTCGGTGGGACAGCCCTCGCTTGGTTCCACTCTTCGCAAGAACACCTCCTACAATAACATCTCTTCCCACCACCACACCTTTACATCTGGAATTCCCCCAAGGATATATTTTTGAACCTTCTCTTGTTCTTCATCTAAATGCTTCCCATTGGTGACATCTTCCACAGACCTGAGGGCAGCTTCCACATCTTCAACATCCAACTCTACCTCTCCATTGCCTTGATGTTGTCAGGCTGATCTTCAGTCTTGGATGAGCTGCAGTTTTCTCCAGCTAAACCTTGGGAAGACCAAAGCCATTGTCTTCCGCTCTGTACCCTTGCCGTTGATTCCATCTCCCTCTCCTGCCACTGTTTCCAGCTAAATAAAACTGTTTTCAACCTTGGCATCCTATTCAACCCTGAGCTGAGTTTTCAACCACGTCTCCTCTCCATCACAAAAATTGGCCACACTACCTCTGTAACATCATCTGCCTCTGCCTCGACCTCAGATATCTGCTGCTGAAATACTCATCCATGCATTTGTCACCTTTAATATTGACTTTTGCAATCTCTCCTGGCTGGCCTCCAATCTTGCACTCTCTCTAAATTTCAGTTCATCAACACTTTGCTGCCCATATCTTGTCTGGAATTGTCCAGTTCATCTATCACCCCTGTCCTCACTGACTTAAAGTGGTTTCCAGTCCCTCAGCATTTCAATTTTTAAAACTATAATCCCATATTTAAATCCCTTCATGGCCTTGTCCCTTGCTATCTCTGTAATCTGCAGCCCTACAAGCTCCCTCCCCTCAAACTCTCAGTTCCTGTGACTTCGGCTCCTTGTGCATCCCCCTCTCTCCATCCCATCGTTGGCAGCTATGCTTTCAGCTGCTTAGGCCTCACACTCTGGAATTTCCTCCCTAAATCCTTCGCCTCCTCCCCCTTTAAAACCCTGCTTAAAAGCCACCTCTTTGGCCAGGCTTTTTGGTCACCACTCGTCATATCTCCTTCTTTAGCTCGACATAGTTATTTTGATTCAGCCTCCGTGAAGTGCCTTGAGACATTGTTCTACATATAAATTCAAGTAGTTGCTATTTGGATCAGGATTCGGCAAAAGGGCCAAAGCAAGAATAAATATGCCAGCAGTTACTTGTGATGCCTGTGTGTAATGAAAATCATCCTGTAATTGATGCAGTATGGTCCCCTTCTGGAAACACGCATAATCTTAGGAATGTGCTTTATTACTGATTTGTTGAATACTGCTTCATCGGCAATGAAACCTTTGGCTGGATTTTAGGCTTTTCTGTTTTCGAGGCAAAAACAGGCGGGGCGGAAAAGTTACCGGCCAGGAATAGTCCGTGCTTTGGTAAGTAATTTTTGCCATCTGGACCCTGCATCAGGGGGCGCAGCGCAAAGGGAGGCGTACACTTTTCGAGGCGCAAAAATGGGAAGCTCGCGAACTTAAATGCCGAGCCGTATGCGCTCCAAGAGAGGCCTGGCGGGTGGGGGGGTCAATCTTTTTTTTTAAAAAACACAACATTCCCAAAATATTGCCCATGCCATCACAATACAAATTGTTTACAAAAATTAAAAGAAAAAACACTTGC
The DNA here is from genome assembly GCF_044704955.1 of Pristiophorus japonicus. NCBI lineage: Eukaryota > Metazoa > Chordata > Chondrichthyes > Pristiophoridae > Pristiophorus > Pristiophorus japonicus. The sequence continues at coordinate 410,362,251 of NC_091977.1, forward strand.
ACTTGCCTTTACAGCACATTACCTTCCTCGCTGCCGCCGGCATCGCTGGACACCTCTGGTTTCCCAGGCGGTAATTGCGAGGCGAGATTCCAGGCATACGGGTCGGGTTCGAGTCAACATTCGGGCGTTGTCGCAATGAGAGGCAAGCAGCACCAGCGCAAAACTGGACCCAAGGATCGCAACCGGACTTGAGACCTCACTGCCGCATTTCACGGCGTTAAATTAAAAAGTAGGACCTCAAAGGTAGTAATCTCAGGATTGCTACCAGTGACACGTGCCAGTCAGAGCAGGAATGGCAAGATAGCTAAGATGAATACGTGGCTTGAGGAATGGTGCAGGAGGGAGGGATTCAAATTTCTGGGACATTGGAACCGGTTGTGGGGGAGGTGGGACCAGTACAAACCAGACGGTCTGCACCTGGGCAGGACCGGAACCAATATCCTAGGGGGGGGAGTCTTTGCTAGTGCTGTTGGGGAGGGGTTATACTAATATGGCAGGGGGATGGGAACCTATGCAGGGAGACAGAGGGAAGTAAAATGAGGGCAGAAACAAAAGATAGAAAGAAGAAAAGTAAAAGGGAGGGCAGAGAAACCCAAGGCAAAAATCAAAAAGGACCACATTACAGCAAAATTATAAAGGGACAAATTGTGTTAAAAGGACAAGCCTGAAGGCTCTGTGCCTCAATGCAAGGAGTATTCGTAATAAGATGGACAAATTAACTACGCAGGCAGCTATTAACGAATATGATATAATTGGGATTACGGAGACATGGCTCCAGGGTGACCAAGGCTGGGAACTCAACATTCAGGAAGGATAGACAGAAAGGAAAAGGAGGTGGGGTAGCGTTGCTGGTTAAAGAGGAAATTAACGCAATAGTAAGGAAGGTCATTAGCTTGGATGATGTGGAATCTATATGGGTAGAGCTGCGGAATACCAAAGGGCAGAAAACGCTCGTGAGAGTGGTGTACAGACCACCAAACAGTAGTAATTAGGTTGGGGACAGCATCAAGCAAGAAATTAGGGATGCGTGCAATAAAAGAACAGCAGTTATCATGAGTGACTTTAATCTACATATAGATTGGGCTAACCAAACTGGTAGTAATACGGTGGAGGAGGATTTCCTGGAGTGTATTAGGGATGGTTTTCTGGACCAATAGTTTGAGGAACCAACTAGAGGGCTGGCCATCCTAGACTGGATGATGTGTAATGAGAGAGGACTAATTAGCAATCTTGTGCGGGGCCCCTTGGGGAAGGGTGACCATAATATGGTAGAATTCTTCATTAAGCTGGAGAATGAAACAGTTAATTCGGAAACTAGGATCCTGAACTTAAGGAAAGATAACTTCGATGGTATGAGACGTGAATTAGCTAGAATAGACTGGCGAATGATACTTAAAGGGTTGACGGTGGATAGGCAATGGCAGACATTTAAAGATCACATGGATGAACTTCAACAATTGTACATCCCTGTCTGGAGTAAAAATAAAACTGGGAAGGTGGCTCAACCGTGGCTAACAAGGGAAATTAGGGATAGCGTTAAATCCAAAGAAGAGGCATATAAATTGGCCAGAAAAAGCAGAGGACTGGAGAAATTTAGAATTCAGCAGAGGAGGGCAAAGGTTTCAATTAGGAGGGGGAAAATAGAGTATGAGAGGAAGCTTGCTGGGAACATAAAAACTGATTGCAAAAGCTTCTATAGATATGTGAAGAGAAAAAGATTAGTGAAGACAAACGTAGGTTCCTTGCAGTCAAAATCAGGTGAATTTATAATGGGGAATAAAGAAATGGCAGAGCAATTGAACAAATACTTTGGTTCTGTCTTCACTAAGGAAGACACAAATAACCTTCTGGAAATACTAGGGGATTGAGGGTCAAGCGAGAAGGAGGAACTGAAGGAAATTCTTATTAGTCAGGAAATTGTGTTAGGGAAATTGATGTGATTGAAGGCCGATAAATCCCCGGGGCCTGATAGTCTGCATCCCAGAGTACTTAAGGAAGTGGCCCTAGAAATAGTGGATGCATTGGTGATCATTTTCCAATGGTCTATTGACTCTGGATCAGTTCCTATGGATTGAAGGGTAGCTAATGTAACACCACTTTTTAAAAAAGAAGGGAGAGAGAAAACAGCGAATTATAGACCGGTTAGCTTGACATCAGTAGTAGGAAAAATGTTGGAATCAGTTATTTAAGATGAAATAGCAGCGCAATTGGAAAGCAGTGACAGGATCGGTCCAAGTCAGCATGGATTTATGAAAGGGAAATCATGTTTGACAAATCTTCTGGAATTTTTTGAGGATGTAACTAGTAGAGTGGACAAGGGAGAACCAGTGGATGTGGTGTATTTGGGCTTTCAAAAGGCTGTTGACAAGGTCCCACACAAGGGATTGGTGTGCAAAATTAAAGCACATGGTATTGGGGGGTAATGTATTGACGTGGATAGAGAACTGGTTGGCAGACAGGAAACAGAGAGTCGAGACAAACGGCTTTTCAGAATGGCAGGCAGTGATTAGTGCGGTGCCGCAGGGCTCAGTGCTGGGACCCCAGCTATTTACAATATACATCAATGATTTATATGAAGGAATTGAGTGTAATATCTCCAAGTTTGCAGATGACACTAAGTTGGGTGGCGGTGTGAGCTGTGAGGAGGATGCTAAGGGGCTGCAGGGTGACTTGGACAGGTTAGGTAAGTGGGCAAATGCATGGCAGATGCAGTATATTGTGGATAAATGTGAGCTTATCCACTTCGGTGGCAAAAACATGAAGGCAGAATATTATCTGAATCGCGGCAGACTCGGAAAAGGGGAGGTGCAACGAGACCCGGGTGTCATGATACATCAGTCATTGAAAGTTGGCATGCAGATACAGCAGGTGGTGAAGAAGGCAAATGGCATGTTGGCCTTCATAGCTAGGGGATTTGAGTATAGGAGCAGGGAGGTCTGAATGCACTTGTACAGGCCTTGGTGAGGCCTCACCTGGGATATTGTGTTCAATTTTGGTCTCCTAATCTGAGGGAAGGACATTCTTGCTATTGAGGGAGTGCAGCGAAGATTCACCAGACTGATTCCCAGGATGGCAGGACTGACCTATGAGGAGAGACTGGATCGACTGGGCTTGTATTGACTGGAGTTTAGAAGAATGAGAGGGGATCTCATTGAAACATATAAAATTCTGACGGGATTGGACAGGTTAGATACAGGAAGAATGTTCCCGATGTTGGGGAAGTCCAGAACCAGGGGTCACAGTCGAAGGATAAGGGGTAAGCCATTTCGGACCAAGATGAGAAACTTCTTCACTCAGAGAGTTGTTAACCTGTGGAATTCTCTACCGCAGAGAGTTGTTGATGCCAGTTCGTTAGATATGGCCCTGACGGCTAAAGGGATCAAGGGTATGGAGAGAAAGCAGGAAAGGGGTATTGAATGATCTTATTGAATGGTAGTGCAGGCTCGACGGGCCGAATGGCCTCCTACTGCACCTAATTTCCATGTTTCCTGGAAAATGGCCAACTTTGTTGGCCTACCCCACCTCACTGTAATTTCTCAATCTGCTAAAATGCCATCTCTCTGTTTAAAATCCGAATCCTCCGTCAAAGGAAGAAGCTGCACAACCTCTTGTCAGATAAAGTGACGGAGTTGTCAAGGTTCACTGCAATCCCCTTTGCTCAATGAATGGTCTCGGGCCATTGATCTCAGGCTCAAGGTCAGTAACACGCACTCACCCTCAATCACAAGGTCAGTGACTGGCGGAACCCGGAACCCAAAGTGCAAAGGACCGGAAAATCCAGCCCAATATCTGGTATTACAGGTTGAACCTCTCAAATCCGGCACTCTTTGGTCCGGCAACATCCCTGGTCTGGCATCATTCCCGGCGGACGGGTGTAGGGCGCATGCGCAGAACGTGGCCATTCTCAGCAGTACCCGGTATGGTCAGCTGGCACACTGCAAGAACGTTATATGCCAAATACTAACAAGAAAATTTTTTTTTATTAAAACAATAGAACTGAGACCCAGGAGGGTTACAGTATGGATTGAGTCAATGCTGTGCATGTGCACAATTCAATGGAGCAGAATCTCTTCGCCAACAGCATAAGCCATACTGACCCTTTGATCCAGCATTGACCCCACTCTACTTTGCGGCGTCAGAGAGGAGGGCACCTTATTTGTATGGTGCAAATGGGTACAAACACCTGGCACATCTCTAATGCCACCTACCTCATGTTCATGGAAACTCCCACAATTGTTTACCTTGGGGGAGGTTGTCCAGCCAAAATGACTATTGTCCTCCTGAGCAAAGGGGGCCAATCAAGCTTTGGATGTTAGGTTGTTCCTAAAACAAATGGCCAATTTTCTTGTGCATCCTGTTGCTGTTTTGAACGTGGGGTCCGTGCCACTGAAATAAATCGTTCCTCCTCTCTCCGGTGCTCTCTACCGCTCCCCCCCCCCCCCCCCCCCCCCCCCCCCAACAGTCGCTGGCCCTGAAATGCTGCGCAGTAGGCTTCTGCACAACGACGTCAGCAGTGGCAAACCAGCATTGTGAGAGAGGGAGGCCTGAGATTTCAGCGTGGTATTTTCCCACACTTCCTGGCCCTGTCGAGAGCTGCTGCTTTGTGTCGGTGGTGTCCTGGTGTCGGTCAGGGGCACAAGCACCACTACGACCTGGTTAATCGAGGGTCGGCATGACCTCCCGTAGTCCGGCAAATTCTCCTGCTCTGGCACAGGCCAGGTCCCGAGGGTGCCGGATTAGAGAGATTCAACCTGTACTTCATTTGAAAACTGGTCAAGGCAAGCTACTTTTATACAATGAAAATGGCTCTGTGGCTGATGTGATGCATTTCTCAGCATTTTCACTTCATTAACTGAATACTGATTGGCTACTGTTGGTTTAATGTACTTATGCAACATATGACATCAGGCAAGAAGTCATCTGTGACCTTGTCATAAGTGTGTTATATTTTCAGGCCCATTAAATGCTTAAGTCTGATCTCATAATAGAAGCCATGAGATATACTTTTGCTTTTTAAAAAAAAAAAGTCTATCTCTTTCTGGTATTGAAAGTTGTTTTTCTTTAATTTAGTAAAAATATATAACAATTTAGAAACTTGGCTTCAAATGATGAATAATCATGTTTCAATCGCTGAATAAAATGAAGTTTTCCCTTTGGTTGACTGTAGGTCTGGAGATGTGCCTCTGATGATCTCTCTAGCTCGAGAAAGAATAGCTGTGAACTAATAGCTGAGTTGGAACATGATGCAGGTGTAAGTACATAGCCTTTCAAATATCTTGTTATCCATGCATTGTCATATTACAACTCAAAGGTCAAAAAATGTGTTTCTTTTTGATGTGACCAAATCTTGATGAAAAGGAAGGGAACTTTTTCAATGAAAGAAACCTGAGCAAAATATCTCATTTATGCCAGCTTCATCTGAAGAGAAACTTGCGGTGCAGGACAACAGCTTAAGGCAAAGAGCAATCCGTACTGAAAAAAAGACTTCTATTGATATTGCGTCTTCCCACATTACAGAAACATACCAAGGCACCTCGTGTACATTGAATTATTTTAAGCTCTTATGTAGGCTAAAGTAGGAGCCATATTTAGCACAGCTAGGTCACAAATAACAATGAGGTGAATGTCAGCTTCATCGGTTTTTGGTGGTGATTGAGGAAAGTATATTGTCCGGGACACTGGGAGAACTGTGCTTCAAAATGTGCCATTCATCTTTAATGTCCACTCAAACTACAGGGACAGGCAGATGAGACTTGATTGTCTCTTCTGAAGAATAGCACCACTATCAATACAATAGTTCTTTATTACTGTACAAAAGTATCAGCCCAAGTTATATACTCAAGTCCTGGAATAGAGCTTGAACCCACAACTTACTGACTCAGCGAGGGAACTATTGACTGAATCAAGTTGACATAAAATTAATTGGGCAAATTTATTAGATTGTTTTGCAGGTAGTGCCAGTTTTGTAATGTGTTTCCTATTGCATAGTAATGGCTAAATATTTCAGCTTCTCAAACTGGTATTACACAGTTTTTAGAAAATGATCTATGATTGATAAATAATAGTTCTCTCATATTCTCCCTTTTTGAAAAAAATTCTCTCTCTCAATCTTCTCTCCCCACATGCAGTATTTCCCTCTTTCTTGCTCTTTTGTGCTTCACTTGCTTTTTTCCTGCTGCCTACCAGACATCATTAATGCCAGATGAAGGGCCAAGGCCAATAGTGTCTTCAAATTTGAAAAGAACAGAAGTCAAGAAATAGTGATTACACAACACCAAATTTGCCTTTTAAAACCATCTACATTGTAAGAGGGAGGAAACACTGAGGGAGGTAGAGTTTCATAGTTAAGGTCCTGAGAAGGAATGTGTTTAAGGTCATGTGACGAGTCTTGGGCCTAGAAATAGGGTTACTCCCGAAAATGGATGGTGCCACCGCGACCCAAGATTAACGGCCACCTATAAAAAGAGCGCAGGCAGTACTGTATTTTGGTGCTGCTTGCTGGTTTAAATGAGCGCAGCGCAGAACCTCCCAATGCACTCTTTCCGGCGGTAAAATCAGTAGGAGGCTGAAGGTCAGGTCTAAAGTATCTGTGGGGCGTTATCAGGAAATCGTGATTGATGAAAGTGAAGTGCATGTTTCCGGTTATGTTTCTCGGTTGACGGAGAGAGTATGCAGGGCAAATCAAAGTGTAAAAATATTATAATCTATCATTTTAAAGAATGCAACCAATATTTCTGATTTTACTTCCTAGAATACAAATAAAGCAGTCTATTCTTTTAATCCACATACATAGGGAATAAGCTTGGTTATTAGAGGCCTTTCACTAAGGGCTAGACTTTCGGCATATATTTGCCCATTTAACGCCAATATAACTGCCAAAATTCTCTTTATTGCCCATATTTGATTATAAAAGGAAAGTACTGCCCATTTATCGCTGGCGGAACATTCGGTATTCAATTACCACTGGGAATGAGCTAAACCGCCCGCCCTGTTTGTTGAGGGCAATTTAAGAATTTTGAAGACAGATTAGGGCATTTATAGTAACGGGGCCTGTAATTTCTCAGCCAGTATTGATGACTACTCACATGCTGCAGATTAGAGATGGAAAAAGGTTCATTGAAGAGCATTATGTGCCCAATCAAAGAGGTGGCAGACTGCTGAGGAGGAGGAGACATTACAACCAACGCATTTACAGAGAGCAGCGTTCATACCTGAACCTGTCCGACAGAACGTGCATTCGAAGGCTGTGCTTCCGAAAAGAGGTCATCAGTGAGATATGCCAGCTTAGGATGGACTTTATAAACTTCCCTATGATGAAGGAGGAACAGAGTGAGAGGGCTTTGGGGTTCTCGAGAATAGTAAACTTCCCCAAGGTCCAGGGTGCAATAGACTGTGTACGCACATTGCCCTGCGAGCATCTTTAGAGGATGCAGAGGTTTACCGTAACTGAAAGGGATTCCACTCCCTGAATGTGCAGCTCATTGTCGACCACAAGCAAATAATCATGGCAGTAAATGCAACTTTCCCAGGTAGCATTCATGATGCACACATTTTGCGTGAGAGCACTGTCTCTGACCTGTAAGAGTCAGCCACAAGGTCACGGTTAGATGCTGGGCGATTAAGGATATAGCCTTGCCAGCTGGCTCATGACCCCCCTGTGAAAGACTCGGATAGATGCCGAGAAGCGCTACAACGACAGCCATATAGCCACAAGCAACATCATCGAAAAGACAGTTGGAGTGCTGAAGCAGCGCTTCAGATGCCTAGACCACTCTGGAGGCAACCTACAAAACCACCCTGAGCAGGTCGTTGAGTTCATTGCGGTACATGTTGCATAATTAAGCTATCAGGAAGGGACAAGAGTTGCCAGATGGGACTGCCGTCTATTTCAGGAGAGAGAGGAGGAGGAGGACCTCAGGGAGGATAATCAGTCTGGCGATGAACCCATGCCCCACCCACACCACAGGAGAAACCCCGGATAGTTACACAACTGCAAGACTGTTGCATCAGCAGCTCATAAATCAACGCTTTGCTTGAAGTTACGTTGGTGACAGTTAGTTATGTTTCGTTATGTTTCATCCTTGCCTGGCCATTGTTTGCAACCCTTGTACTGATGGTCAACCTTCTGTTTATAAAAGACACTGCACAACAATTGTAAGTTAAATAAAAATCTTTAATTTAACAATTTAAGTAAACTTAAAAAAAAAATGTAACCTCTAAACGTGAAAAAACAAACTTGTACATTAAAGACAGAATAGAATAGAATAAAAACACCCATCTCCCACCCCACCCAGACAATCAACACATTTTTAATAATAATAACTCCCACAACAATAATTTTTCAGTAACAATTAAATTATAACAGCACACAAACACCGCCCCCCCCCCCAAACAGTCAACACATTTTTGATAACAATAACAAGTACAGGTGCAGCGTCCAAAATCCAGAGTTCCGGAATGTTCTTGACTCTGGGACCATTCGTGGCAGAGTCGTCCGGAATCCGTAAAATGTTCCGGAATCCAGACCGGATGACCCTGCCGATCTCAGGGCCTCGCTCCTGCCCGACCTCGGGACCTCGCCTCGCCTCACCGTCGCTTGCCTTGCCACCCTTACCTCAGGCAACCTCGCTGGCCTGCTCGAACACCACCTTGGCGGGGCCCCGCCCGGCGATGACATCCTTGGTGGGGCCGGCCCGCCCGACAACCTCCGAGACAGGACCCGCCCGAGCACCACCTCTGTGGGGCCGGTCCGCCCGATGCAAACACCTCCTCGACGGGCCCCCGCGGCCAGCCCGACAGCATCCTTGGCGGACCCCGCCTGACAACCTCCTCGGCAGGCCCCAGATGGCCCAAACAGTTCCTCGGCAGGTTACCCCCCACCCCCGACTTCTGATGTTCTGAAATTCGGAAATACCTAAACCTGGGCTCGGGTGTTTCCGGATTCGTGATGTCAGAAAGACATTCCAAAGTCCAGAAAGACATTCCAAAGTCCGGAAAAACGCGAAATCCGGAATGGCCTCAGTCCCGAGGGTTCCGGATTCGGGGCGCTCTTACCTGTATTACGAAACCACCCATTCCCCGCCCCCCACCCCAACCATGCAAAATATCTACCTGCGGCCACACTTCCCTCTGCTTCTACCTCCCCTGGTCTTAACACCCCCTTTAACACTTACGATGCCCCTTCTGCCCGCATTAACACCAAGCTGTCTTGCAGCAGGGCACCTCGAGCACTGCTGCTGTCGGGGAGTGGGGGTGGGGCAGGGGGGGGGGTTGTGGTGACAGTGGCACCTGGTTAAGAGGTATCCGAAGAACCATCTTCAGAGTCAGGAGCAACTGCTTCCTCCTGACTCTCATCTGTCAGCATAGGTGGTACGGCACCTTGGGGTGCAGTGCTGTATCCCGAAATCATCTGCCGCATGGCATAGATGAATCAGCCGTTCTTTGCATTGCCGCAACTGCCTGCGCCATGTCCTCCGATTTACGTGCTGAGAGTGCGGCAGTGTTGCCGGTCAACCCACCTATTGCCTGGAGGTGCTCTCGACCGATGTCGACACTCGCCCTCGACAGTAACACCATGTCCAGGTTGACATCCGCCTGTCTTTGCGCATGCCTATCTCACTGAACCAACCTTCGTGGTGTCGGCGTAGGCACTGGACTACTCTGTGTGCCCTTCTGCAAGCTGCTTTGCCCCGCTACTTCATTGGTTGATGAAGACATGGCCGCACGTACATTTGAACCTTGAGTGCCCGACTCAACCTGCGTTTAGCAGCATGGTTGAGTGCCATCCATATGCTCATCTTCCTCCGTGGTCTCGTCTGCAGTTGTTAGGAGGACCTGGACTAAAAGGGGCGACGCTCCAGGGAGTCCAAGTTCCTGCGATGTGCCTGGCCAACTAGAAAACATAACTGAGGTTAAAAGGGAAGGGAAGGGAAGACCAGGGTGACATGAGAATGCTTATGCTGCGCAGGCATATGTAGGAGGAGCAACACTACTGAAATAAATATCACTGACTGACAGACGTTACATCTAACTAACATGAGAGTACAGAAACTGCATGGCATTTACAATAAAATTTCATGATCCCAGCATTAATTACATAACATTACATTATTCATATATTATAGTCAAATTGCATTAAATTACCACTGGGTTAAACATTACTCACGTGGTGCCACAACCGGATCTGCACCATCACGGTAGGCCGAACGATTATGGACTCCTACAAGGGCTGCGGCCCGCTTCTCCAGGTCAGTGTGAAGGAACAAATCTGCTGGTCCTCTTCCTGTGCAACTGCGCTCTGCGCAGATATCTTCCACTGCAAAGGTGACAAGAACATGGCATAATTTAATTGCCTAGGTACTATTACGGAACACACAGATATTATAATCCACAATTAGTCATTTCTACTGCTTTCATCGTTAATGTTATATGCTAATACAGTTTGGATGCAATTGGTGCATGGTTAGAACATCTATGTTCAGAGAAGAAATTTAATAAGATCGTGGTTAGAAAGTAATGCGTGACACCAAGATTACCCAGCTTAATTATAATCCAGCAGAGTTACATTTTAATTAATGAGTCAGTGCATCATTACATTTATTAAATTTAATAATTTAGTACTTTAATTTAGACCCAACCAGGTCGTTCCTGCGCTTGCGGCACTGGCTTGGCTCTCTGTAGTCGTGTGCCGCAGAGGGGACAACTTCGGCGATCTCCGCCCAGATTCTTTGGTACATGGGGTGGGGGGGTGGGAGGAGGCGGGGGGCGGTTTCTCATGTCCACCCCGGGTTAATTGGCCCTACTGCGTCTTCACCTCGTGGATCAAGGCTGTGTTGGCCTCATCGGAGAACCTATTTGCCCTTCTCCCTCCAACCTCTGACAAATCACCCTCCTCAACCATCTCACCCTCCTCAGCCATCTCACCCTCCTCAGCCATCTCACCCACATCAGCCATCTCACCCACATCACTAACCGCTGATTCCTCAAATTCCATCTCAAAATAGTTAAGGTATAGCTTTCCTCGAATGAAACAAACTTCTCTAGCTGGCTGCAACGACAAAGTTCTCTCTCTCTCTCTCTCTCCCCCCTTTGTCTTATGCGCATGCGCAGATGACCCCTGACCTCCCAAATCGTGGGAAAAGCTAAGTGACTGAAAAAAAAAATCCCGCATGCGCAGAACGTTGCTTTGGACGCCGGCCTTACATGACTGAATACATCGCTACCGCTATTGCCCAAATTAAAAGGGCAAAATTAGCGTTTTTTAAAATGGGTGATATTCCGGCAGTTCTGAAAGGTGAGACAACCACTACTGCTGGAAATAAGGGCGATAGCGATATAAATGGAATGTCTAGCCCCAAGTCTTTTTAGGAGTATATATCTCTAGAAAGTACCTGGATAAGCATTTTAAAAGGGAATTGGGAAATTTGTTTGCAATACTGGATGTCAGAGCCAGCATAGGTTATCCATGATTCCTCCCTGAATACACCAAGGGATGTGAAAAGTTTACTGGTACCCTGAACATTTGAATGTCGATACGAGTAAATGCAAATTCCTTCAGAAACAGGAAAAAGTCCTTAGATTTCCTTTAATTGAAAATGTAATGAACACACACCTGTTACTTCAGAGGAACAGGATGCATATTCAATATGGACGTTTGGAACAATGACAGTAAATGTTTACAGCGCCCAAGTATCATTTCATTTCCAGTTTACTAACATAACTTCCAACGCTTATTAGTAAGATTTGTAAATCTAGTGTACAACTGACCGACAGCAATGGATTAGGCCTTTAGATGCAGTACAAGTCCGCCAGACAATTTGTAACCATATGCTGTTCTATACACATTACGTGCCAGAGCTCGCTGACCTGCTCCAGTTGTGTGCTGGCATGTAACAAGTATAGAACAGGCATTCAATCTGCTGATGTGTTTCTGCAGAGCTTTTGAAGACTTTCTCCTGGCTGTACAGGCCGTCAACGGCTGAATGCACCGGCGTGCTTTGGAGATGGTGGTAAAGGGGTCTAAAGTTGCTCAGCATGCGTCAATTTGGCGTTAGACACCAATTGACGTCACACTCTTGATCATTAAAATATTTGAGGCAAGCAACGGCAGCGCTGCCGACCTGCCCAATATGGCGGCTGCCGTGTTCCGCGCCAGAAGTGGGTGGGAACAAGACTTTTCTTCAAAACCGGTCTTAATGGCTGGCGCTAAAGGTTTCAATTTCTGGGCCTTGATTTTAACAATGAGAAGGAAGTGTGTGTAAGATGCAGTATTTGAAAGGTGCAAGAGAAGACATTTGAGAGATAGAATGAAACAAGAGGCTGGCAACACGGAGAAGGGATAGAAGGCTAGAGGTGAGAAAAGGGTTGCCTATCACATTGTAAACTTTTCTTGCATCCTGTCCTGGAAAATGAAAAAATGCTGAATAATCTAGTAACCTTAAGAAGATCATGCTGATAATGTTTTGCTGCTTATTATTGATTCTCAGCATCCATATTGCTCTAATGAGTAGCAGGAGGAAGGTGACCGGAACTAAGGCTCGGCATCAGAGAGCAAGACTATAGTGTCCTAATTAGGAAGTCTGTCACTGCATCATGAATTATAAAATTCTTTAGAATTAGATACAAAGCTCTCTTCTCCAGGCAGATAATACACTTGCTTATTTTAAAGCAAAGACTGTAAATGAATCTGTATAATCAGAAGTGCGCTACAAATATTCAAAACCCATTGTTTCACTTTGTGGTGACGGGCAGACTCCAGAATTGGATAAATATATTTGAATTCACTGTCAGGTCTTGCCTGCTGGAGATTTTTTTTTGTGTATTTTGCATGAAGGGAAATTTAGAATCGTGCTGTTTAGGATGAAAGTAATTTAGTTATTTTTATTTGACAGGTAAATACAATCAGTCTGAATCCTATAGGCACAATGCTTGTTTCGGGCAACAAGGACGGGACTGTTAGTATTTGGGACCTCACCACCTTAACTGTTTTGCATCAAGTTCATTGTCATTTAGGCACCATCAATGATGTCGCATTCAGCCCTGGTATGTTTCAAGCTCAAAAGTATTTTGTTTATCAAATGCAAACCTCATTACATAGTCTTACATTGTGGAATGTTTTTCAGGTGCATGAATTTGATGGCTTGCTTTAATTATGAGTGTTGTATAAACAAATCCTTACTTTACCATTAAGGTAAAGCCTTTCTAAGCCAAATGTCTTTAAGTTATGATTACTGTAGTTTACATTGTCATTTCACAGAACATTTATTTAAGAACATGAGAATGTAAGAAATGGGAACAGGAGTAGACCGTTCGGTCCTTCGAGCCTGCTCCGCCATTCAATAAGATTATGGCTGATATTCTACTTCAACTCTACCTTCCTGCAGTATCCCCATATCCCTTGATTCCCTTAGTATCCAAAAATCTGAATATACTCTATGACTGAGCATCCACCGCCTCTGGGGTAGAGAATTCCAAATTCACAATCCTTTGAAATGGACATTTCTGCCCATCTCAGTCCTAAATAGTGGATCCCCTATTCTGAGACACTAACGTCTAGTTTTAGACTCTCCAGTCAGGGGAAACATCCTCCCAGCATCTACCCTGTCAAGCCTCTTATGAATTTTATACATTCCAATGAACTCACCTCTCATTCTTCTAAACTCTTGGGAATATAGGCCTAGTCCAATCAATCTCTCCTCATAGGACGTACAGGTACAGAAAATAATCAATAATCAAAAAGGCTAATGGGATGCTGGCCTTTATATCTAGAGGACCAGAATACAAGGGGGTAGAAGTTATGCTGCAGCTATATAAAACCCTGGTTAGACCACACCTGGAGTACTGAGAGCAATTCTCGGCACCACACCTTAGGAAGGATATATTGTCCTTGGAGGGAGTGCAGCGTAGGTTTACCAGAATGATACCCGGACTTAAGTTACAAGGAGATATTACCCAAATTAGGGTTGTATTCCCTGGAATTTAGATGATTAAGGGGTAATCTGATTGAAGTTTTCAGTATATTAAGGGGAACAGATAGGGTAGATAGAAACTATTTCCACTGTTTGACTGTGAGGTAATGCGCTTTGGGAGGTCTAATAAGGAAAGGGTATGCACATTAAGGGATAAGCCACTTAATAGTGTAGATGAACAAAGGGACCTTGGAGTGCTTATCCACAGATCCCTGAAAGTAGCAGGCCAGATGGATAAGGTGGTTAAGAAGGCATACGGAATGCTTGCCTTTATTGGCCGAAGCATAGAATATAAGAGCAGGGAGGTTACGCTTAAATTGTATAATACTCTGGTTCGGCCACAGCTGGAATACTGCGTGCAGTTCTGTTCGTCGTATTATAGGAAGGACGTGATTGCACTGGAGAGGGTGCAGAGGAGATTTACTAGGATGCTGTCTGGAATGGAGACTCTTAGTTATGAGGACAGATTGGATAGGCTGGGTTTGTTCTCATTGGAACAGAAGAGGTTGAGAGGAGACCTCATTGAGGTGTACAAAATATTGAGGGGCCTGGACATAGTGGATAGAGGGGTCTATTACGAGGGGGCATAGTTTTAAGGTGGTTGGTGGAAGGTTTAGAGGTGATTTGAATGGGGGCTTCTTTACGCAGAGGGTTGTGGGGATCTGGAACTCTGCCTGGAAGGATGGTGGATGCAGAAACCCTCACCGCATTTAAAAGATGGTTGGATGGGCACTAAGTGCCGTAACCTGCAGGGTTACAGACTTAGAGCTGGTAATTGGGATTAGACTGGATAACCTCTTGTTGGCCGGCGCAGATATAATGGTAAGTACTGCAGGGAATTGAATACGGCCAGGGTGATCTCCTGGACTAGTTTTGATCGCCTGGATGGGTCGAAGAGGAATTTTCCCAGATTTTCTTTCCTAAATTGGCTTGAGTTTTTATCTGGTTTTTGCCTCTCCCGGGAGATCACATGGCTCCGGTTGGGGTAGAGTGTAGAATGTTTCCGTGTAAGCGGTGTCGCAGTTGTGTGGAGCGGACTGATTGGGCTGGGTGCTCTTTACCTATCCGCCATTATTCATTGTTCATAGGTTTATATGTAACCTTCAGGGCTGCTGACCAAAGGTCGTGCGGCTCTTTGTCGGCCGGCGCGGGGACGATGGGCTGAAATGGCCTCATTCTGCGCTGTAAATTTCTATGTTTGGGGATTCAAGGACTAGGGTGCATAGTCTAAAAATTAAAGCCAGACCTTTCAGGAGTAAAATTAAGAAACACTTTTACAGACAAAAGGTGGTAGAAGTTGGAACTCTCTTCCGCAAACGACAATTGATGTTAGATCAATTGTTAATTTTAAGTTGGAAATTGATAGCTTTCTGTTAACCAAAGGTATTAAGGGATATGGACCAAAGGCAGATAAATGGAGTTAGGTCGCAGATCTAATTGAATGATGGAACAGGCTTGAAGGGCTGAATGGCCTACTCCTGTTCGTATGACAATCCCCATTCCAGGAGTCAGTCTAGTGAACCTTCGTTGCACTCCCTCTAAGGGAAGTATAATGTTCTTTAGGTAAGGAGACCAAAACTGTACATAATACTCCAGCTGTGGTTTACCAAGGCCCTATATAATTACAGTAAGACTTCTTTACTCTTACAGTCCAATCCTTTTGTAATAAAGGCTAACATATCATTTGCTTTTCTAATTGCTTGCTGTAATCTTAACTTTGTGATTCGTGTACAAGAACACCCAGATCCCTTTGAATACCAACATTTCCCAATCTTTCACCATTTAAAAAGAAACGTTCTGCTTTTCTATTTTTCCTACCAAAGTGGATAACTTCACATTTCTCCATCGTATTCCATCTGCCACCTTATTGCCCACTCACTTAAACCTGTCTATATCCCTTTGCACTGTCTTTGCATCCTCCTCACAACTCATTTTGCCACTTTTTATCGTCAGCAAACTTGGCTACATTGCACTCGGTCCCCACATCCAAATCATTGATACAGATTGTAAATAGCTGAGGCTCAAGCACTGATCCTCGCTATCCCCTACTTGTTACAGTCTGCCAATCTGAAAATGACCCGTTTATTCCTACTCTCTGTTTTCTGTCTATTAACCAATCCTTAATCCATGCCAATATATTGTCCCCAATCCCATGAGCCCTAATTTTGTGTAATAACCGCTTGTGTGGCATCTTATCAAGTGCTTTTTGAAAATCCAAGTACACTACATCCACTGGTTCTTCCTTGTCCTACCCCGCTAGTTACAACCTCAAAAAGCACTAACTGATTTGTCAAAAACTATTTCAATTTCAGAAATCCATGTTGGCTGTCCAGTCATATTATGACTTTCTAAGTTCTCTGCTACCATGTCGATAATAGTTTCCAGCATTTAGCCTGCCACTGATGTCAGGCTAACTTGTCTATAATTCCCTGTTTTCTCTCTCCCTCCTTTCTTGAATAGCGGTGTTATATTTGCCACCTTCCAATCTGTGGGATCTGTTCTAGAATCTAGGGTATTCTGGAGGATCCAAACCATACATCCACTGTTTATAGCCACCTCTTTTAAAACTCTGGGATGTAGGTCATCACGTCCAGGAGATTTTCCACTTTTAGTCCTATTAATTTCTTTACTAATACTAATTTCTCTACTAATACTAATTTCTCTAATCACTAGACCCTTGGTTCCTCACTATATTTGGAATGTTTTTTGTGTCATCTTCTGTGAAGACAGATACAAAGTATTTGTTTAATGTCTCCACCATTTCCTAATTCCCCATTATAATTTATCCTGCCTATAAGAGACCCATGTTTACTTTTGCTAATCTCTTCCTTTCTACATACCGAGAGAAGCTTTTTAAATCCTTTGCTATATCTCTTGCTAGTTTACACTCATTCTATTTTCTCGCTCTTTCAATTTCTTGGTCATCCTTGGCTAAATTCTAACATCCTTTCAATCCTTAGCCTTACTATTTTTGGCAACATTATCAGCCTCTTCCTTTAATCTAATACTATCTTTGGTAAACAGTAACTAGTGGGGTGCCGCAGGGATCGGTGCCGGGTCCTCAACTATTTACAATCTATATTAATGATTTGGATGAAAGAACCGAGTGTAATGTAGCCAAGTTTGCTGATGATACAAAGATGGGTGGGAAAGCAAATTGTGAGGAGGACACACAAAATCTGCAAAGGGATGTAGACAGGCTAAGTGAGTGGGCAAAAATTTGGCCGATGGAGTATAATGTGGGAAACTGTGAGGTTATCCACTTTGGCAGAAATAATAGAAAAGCAAATTATAATTTAAATGGAGAAAAGTTGCAAAGTGCTGCAGTACAGAGAGACCTGGGGGTCCTTGTGCATGAAACACAAAGTTAGTATGCAGGTACAGCAAGTAATCAGGAAGGCAAATGGAATGTTGTCCTTTATTGCAAGGGGATAGAGTATAAAAGCAGAGAAGTCCTGCTACAACTGTACAGGGTATTGGTAAGGCCACACCTGGAGTACTGCGTACAGTTTTGGTCTCCATATTTAAGGAAGGATATACTTGCATTGGAGGCTGTTCAGAGAAAGTTCACTAGGTTGCTTCGGGAGATGAGGGGGTTGACTTATGAGGATAGGTTGGGCCTATACACATTGGAGTTCAGAAGAATGAGAGGTGATCTTATTGAAACTTAAAAGATAATGAGGGGGGGTCGACAAGGTGGATGCAGAGAGGATATTTCCACTCATAGGGGAAAACTAAAACTAGGGGACATAGTCTTAGAATAAGGAGCCGCCCATTTAAAACTGAGATGAGGAGGAATTTCTTCTCCCAGAGGGTGTAAATCTATGGAATTATCTGCCCCAGAGAGCTGTGGAGGCTGGATCATTGAATATATTTAAGGTGGAGATAGACAGATCTTTGAGCGATAAGGGAATAAAGGGTTATGGGGAGTGGGCAGAGAAGTGGAGCTGAGCCCATGATCAGATCAGCCATGATCTTATTGAATGGCGGAGTAGGCTCGAGGGGCCAAATGACCGATTCCTGCTCCTATTTCTTACGTTCTTATGTTTTTTAACTTATCTTTTTAGCCACAGTTGTACCAATTTTCCCATGGATTTTTTATTCCTTAAGGGAATATATATTCATTGTGAATTTTGAATTGTTTCTTTAAATGTTTGCCATTGCTTATCTGCCATCATATCTTTTAATCTAGTCTACCAATCTATGTTAGCCAGCTCACCCTTCATACCTACAAAGTTTGCTTTGTTCAGATTTAATACCCTAGTTTCTTACTTGATTAAATCACTCTCAAACTCAATATAAAATTCTATCATATCATGATTACTCTTCCCCAGAGGCTCTTTTACTGCAAGGTTAATGATTAACCCTGTCTCATTGCACAATACGAGATCTAAAATAGCCTGTTCCTTAATTGGTTCCTCAACATACTGATCTAGAAAACCATCTTGAATGCATTCCATTTGTTACCTGTATTTGATTACCACATTTTTAATAGTATGATTACGTTTTAAAAATGCAACTTGAGTTTATATTGATGTGATCAAAAACAGTTTTAAAGTTTAGTATACTGTCTAGCTCAATAAATTCTGATAAATGCCCAAACTTACGTATGACTTAATTGCAGATAGTCGACATGTTCTCAGTGCAGGAGAGGACTGTTGTCTTAAAGTTATTGATGTACAGACAGGGATGTTGATCTCCTCTTTGCCCACAGATCAGCAGCAAAGGTAAAAACTGTTACAGTAACAGAACATGTATAAAAAAATAATATTCTGTTATAGACAGAATAAGGCAATATGATTTCTAAATTGAAGATTATATGTTGCTATTATAATAAACAAGGGAGAGAAAATATGTAACAAAGTTCTATTTACAGGTGTTTCTGCTGGGATGGAAACACTGTTCTTTCAGGCAGCCAGTCTGGTGAACTTTTAGTGTGGGATCTGATGGCAGCAAAAACTACTGAAAGAATTCTTGCACATTCAGGTATGACCTCGGAATTGTTTTTCCATATTTGCTTCGTGAAAATATATAACTTTTCCTTATTGTATAGCTTAGGATGATCTATTGTACTCTCTGAAGTCATGTAATCATTTTCATTACTACATTTCATAACTCCTCCCTCAGTGTCCAGTTTTTTTTCTTCTATAATCTGCATCAGGGTCTTTATTTAAAAAAAATATTCAGAAAGGCCTTTGCATGAGAATTAAACAATTGAAAAAGCCTCAATATCCAAGATGTTTCAGTGTCACAAGTTATATATATTTTTTAATTCTGTTGTAGGATTTATCATGGCAAAGTTACTGGAATATAATGGGAATAGCTCCAAATAAATTCCCAGCCTTTGAAATTGGGCACAGTCCAAATCTAAATAAAACACCAACATCATTCTGGGTCAAAGATTCATCTAACATGGGAAGCTATCATAGTTGGTTGTGGAATTAGTTTTCTTTCAAGGGCACCAGTCAAGACCAGGTCTGTATATATTTGTATGTCTGAAGAGAAACATTAGAATACTCCATGATCTAGCAGTCTTACAACTCTTAACCATAGCATCTCTGTCATTAGATGCTGAGAAAATTATGTAGGTGAGAATATCTGCTCTGAAGTCCTTCAAGGAAAAGGTGTTATCTTAGAATATTACTAATGCTGATTTGACTGGAGGTTCAATTTGGAAGGTGTGTGCCAGCCACTGGTTTGGGGGCAGCATTTGTATATCTGATACTTGTGACTCCAAACAGGGTGTCCTGTTCTTGAGCACCAATTGAAGTTGTTCAGACTCCTTTTTCAGAGTTGAGGCAGGGGCGGAGATGGGCGATGTTAAGGAGGTGGAAATAGGCGGTCTTTGTTATGCTGCGGATATGTGTTCGGAAGCTCCTTTCAGGGTCAAATATGACACCAAGGTTGTGAACACTATGGTTCACCCTCAGAGAGATGTTAGCGAGAGGGATAAAGTCAGTGGCTAGGGAACGGATTTGTGGTAGGGACCAAAAACAGTGGCTTCGCTCTTCCCAATATTTAATTGGAGAAAATTTCTGCTCATCCAGTACTGGATGTCGGATAAGCAGTCTTACAATTTAGAGACCGAGAGGGGCCGAGAGAAGTGGTGGTGAGGTGAGAGCTGGGTGTCATCATCGTATGGAAACTGATGCTGTGTTTTCAGTTGATGTCGCCAAGGGGCAACATGTAGATAAGAAAGAGGAGTGGGCGAAGGAAAGATACTTGGGAGACACCAGAGGTAACGATGCAGGAGCATTACTATTATTCTCAACATTATATGCCTGTTCTTTGAATCTAATATCCTTAACTTTTTTAGTTAGCCACGGATGGATCACTTTTCCCGTGAAATTTTTATTTCAATGGAATCTATATTCATTGAGAATTTTAGACTCTTTAAATGTTTGCCATTGTTTATCTACTGTCATATCATTTAATCTAATTTCCCAACCTACCTTAACGAACTCGCCCCTCATACCTGGAAGTTTGGGAGGTGCTCCAGAAGAAGCCTTGGCAAGTTGCTGGAGGGAATCTTGTAGATGGTAGATGGTGCACACTGCAGCCACGGTGTGCCGGTGATGGAGGGAGTGAATGTTTAAGGTGGTGGATGGGCTGCTTTGTCCTGGATGGTGTCGAGCTTCTTGAGTGTTGTTGAAGCTGCACTCATCCAGGCAAGTGGAGAGTATTCCACCACACTCCTGACTTGTGCCTTGTAGATTGTGAGGAAAGGCTTCGGGGAGTCAGGAGGTAAGACAGTTGCCACAGAATACCCAGCCTCTGACCTCTTGTTGCCACAGTATTTATGTGACTGGTCCAATTAAGTTTCTGGTCAATGGCTCAAGATGCTGATGGTGCAAGATTCGGCGATGGTAATGCCGTTGAATGTCGAGGGAAGATAGTTAGACTCTTGCTTGATGGAAATAGTCATTGCCTGGGACTTGTGTTGCACGAATGTTACTTGCCACTTATCAGCCCAAGCCTGAATGTCATCAAGGTCTTGCTGCATATGGGCATGGACTGCTTCATTATCTGAGTAGTTACAAATGGAACTGAACACTGTGCAATCATCAGTGAACATCCTCATTTGACTGTATGATGGAGGGACGGTCATTGATGAAGCAGCTGAAGATGTTCGGGCCTCGAACATTGTCCCGAGGAACTCCTGCAGGGATGTCCTGGGGATGAGATGATTGACCTCCAACAACCACAACCATCTTCCTTTGTGCTTGGTATGACTCCAGTGAAGAGCTTTTCCCCCGATTCCCATAGACTTCAATTTTACTAGGGCTCCTCGATGCCACACTTGGTCAAATGCTGCCTTGATGTCACTCACCTCTGGAATTCAGCTCTTTTGTCCATATTTGAACGAAGGCTGTAATGAGGTCTGGAGCTGAGTGGTCCTGGCGGAACCCAAACAGAACATCAGTGAGCAGGTTATCGGTGAGTAAGTGCCGCTTGATAGCACTGTAGATGACACCTTCCATCACTTTGCTGATGATTGAGAGTAGATTGATAGGGTGGTAATTGGCCGGATTGGATTTGTCCTGTTTTTTTGTGGACAGGACATACCTGGGCAGTTTTACACATTACAAAAGCAAAATACAGCGGGATGTTGGAATCTGGAATAAAAACAGAAAATACTGGAAATCTCAGTGGGTCAGGCAGCATCTGTGGAGAGAAAGCAGAGTTAATATTTCAAGTTGCACATTGACAGTCATTTTCCAACATTCCATTGACTCTGGATCAGTTCCTATGGAGTGGAGGGTAGCCAATGTAACCCCACTTTTTAAAAAAGGAGGGAGAGAGAAAACAGGGAATTATAGACCGGTCAGCCTGACCTCAGTAGTGGGTAAAATGATGGAATCAATTATTAAGGATGTCATAGCAGTGCATCTGGAAAATGGTGACATGATAGGTCCAAGTCAGCATGGATTTGTGAAAGGGAAATCATGCTTGACAAATCTTCTGGAATTTTTTGAGGATGTTTCCAGTAAAGTGGACAAAGGAGAACCAGTTGATGTGGTATATTTGGACTTTCAGAAGGCTTTCGACAAGGTCCCACACAAGAGATTAATGTGCAAAGTTAAAGCACATGGGATTGGGGGTAGTGTGCTGACGTGGATTGAGAACTGGTTGTCAGACAGGAAGCAAAGAGTAGGAGTAAACGGGTACTTTTCAGAATGGCAGGCAGTGACTAATGGAGTGCCGCAAGGTTCTGTGCTGGGGCCCCAGCTGTTTACATTGTACATTAATGATTTAGACGAGGGGATTAAATGCAGTATCTCCAAATTTGCGGATGATACTAAGTTGGGTGGCAGTGTGAGCTGCGAGGAGGATGCTATTAGGCTGCAGAGTGACTTGGATAGGTTAGGTGAGTGGGCAAATGCATGGCAGATGAAGTATAATGTGGATAAATGTGAGGTTATCCACTTTGGTGGTAAAAACAGAGAGACAGACTATTATCTGAATGGTGACAGATTAGGAAAAGGGAAGGTGCAACGAGACCTGGGTGTCATGGTACATCAGTCATTGAAGGTTGGCATGCAGGTACAGCAGGCGGTTAAGAAAGCAAATGGCATGTTGGCCTTCATAGCGAGGGGATTTGAATACAGGGGCAGGGAGGTGTTGCTACAGTTGTACAGGGCCTTGGTGAGGCCACACCTGGAGTATTGTGTACAGTTTTGGTCTCCTAACTTGAGGAAGGACATTCTTGCTATTGAGGGAGTGCAGCGAAGGTTCACCAGACTGATTCCCGGGATGGCGGGACTGACCTATGAAGAAAGATTGGATCAACTGGGCTTGTATTCACTGGAGTTCAGAAGAATGAGAGGGGACCTCATAGAAACGTTTAAAATTCTGATGGGTTTAGACAGGTTAGATGCAGAAAGAATGTTCCCAATGTTGGGGAAGTCCAGAACCAGGGGTCACAGTCTGAGGATAAGGGGTAAGCCATTTAGGACCGAGATGAGGAGAAACTTCTTCACCCAGAGAGTGGTGAACCTGTGGAATTCTCTACCACAGAAAGTAGTTGAGGCCAATTCACTAAATATATTCAAAAGGGAGTTAGATGAAGTCCTTACTACTCGGGGGATCAAGGGTTATGGCGAGAAAGCAGGAAGGGGGTACTGAAGTTTCATGTTCAGCCATGAACTCATTGAATGGCGGTGCAGGCTAGAAGGGCTGAATGGCCTGCTCCTGCACCTATTTTCTATGTTTCTATGTTTCAATGAGCCTTCGTCAGAACAGAAGAGTGTTTGGAAAGAACATATTCTTAACGAGCACTGAAAGGGGGAGGGAAGTAAGAACAAAAGGGAAAGTCTGTGAAAGGGTGGAAAGCAGGAGAGATTAGAGAGGCAAAAGGGATGATGGGCCAAATTGAAATGGTAATGCCAGGAGTTAGAAAAACATTAGTCATCATCATCATCATCATCATCATCATCATCATCATCATCATCATAGGCAGTCCCTCGGAATCGAGGAGGACTTGCTTCCACTCTTTAAAATGAGTTCTTGGGCGGCTGAACACTCCAATACGAGAACCACAGACTTTTGTCACAGGTGGAGCAGATAGTCGTTGAGGGAAGGGGTGGGTGGGACTGGTTTGCCGCACGCTCTTTCTGCTGCCTGCGCTTGATTTCTGCATGCTCTCGGCAATGAGACACGAGGTGCTCAGCGCCCTCCCGGATGCACTTCCTCCACTTGGGGCGGTCTTTGGCCAGGGACTCCCAGATGTCAGTGGAGATGTCGCACTTTCTCAGGGAGGCTTTGAGGGTGTCCTTGTAACATTTCCTCTGCCCACCTTTGGCTCGTTTGCCGTGAAGGAGTTCCGAGTAGAGCGCTTGCTTTGAGAGTCTTGTGTCAGGCATGCGAACAATGCAGCCTGCCCAGCGGAGCTGATCAAGTGTGGTCAGTGCTTCAATGCTGGGGATGTTGGCCTGGCCAAGGACGCTAATGTTGGTGCATCTGTCCTCCCAGGGGATTTGTAGGATCTTGCGAAGACATCGTTGGTGGTATCTCTCCAGCGACTTGAAGTATCTGCTGTACATGGTCCATGTCTCTGAGCCATACAGGAGGACGAGTATTACTATAGCCCTGTAGACCATGAGCTTGGTGGCAGTTTTGAGGGACTGATCTTCAAACATTCTTTTCCTCAGGCGGCCGAAGGCTGCACTGGCACACTGGAGGCTGTGTTGAATCTCGTCGTCAATGCCGATAAGAGGCTGCCGAGGTATGGGAAATGGTCCACGTTGTCCAGGGCTGCGCCGTGGATCTTGATGACTGGGGTGGGTAATGCTGTGCGGTGAGGACAGGCTGGTGGAGGACCTTCGTCTTACGGATGTTTAGCGTAAGGACTATGCTTTCATACGCCTCAGAAAATACGTCTACTATGTCATAGAAACATAGAAAATAGGTGCAGGAGTAGGCCATTCGGCCCTTCTAGCCTGCACCGCCATTCAATGAGTTCATGGCTGAACATTCAACTTCAGTACCCCATTCCTGCTTTCTCGCCATACCCCTTGATCCCCCTAGCAGTAAGGACCTCATCTATCTCCTTTTTGAATATATTTAGTGAATTGGCCTCAACAACTTTCTGTGGTAGAGAATTCCACAGGTTCACCACTCTCTGGGTGAAGAAGTTCCTCCGCATCTCGGTCCTAAATGGCTTACCCCTTATCCTTAGACTGTGACCCCTGGTTCTGGACTTCCCCAACATTGGGAACATTCTGGAGTTCAGCTTCTATGTGCACAGATGCAGGTGTCGTCCGCGTACTGTAGCTCGACGACAGAGGTTGGGGTGGTCTTGGACCTGGCCTGGAGGTTGAACAGGTTCCCACTGGTTCTGTAGTTTAGTTCCACTCCAGCAGGGAGCTTGTTGACTGTGAGATGGAGCATGGCAGCGAGGAAGATTGAGAAGAGAACATTAGTCAAGATAGGGTATGAATGGCAGAATAATGATCAGCTGCCATTGGAGACAAGGAGGAAAAAAAGAGTGGAACATTCTTTGTTGCAGTCCTACTCTGGTCCCCTCCCTCACCTCTTTTTCCAGTACATTGATGACTGTATGGGTGCCGTTTCCTGCTCTCGCCCTGAACTTGAAAATGTCATTCATTTTGCATCCAATTTCCACCCTTCCCTCACCTTTACCTGGTCCATCTCCGACTCTTCCGTTCTGCGTGTCTTTTCGAAACATCAAGTGCCCCGGAATATTTAGATCCCAACCCTGGTCACCTAATGGCTGTAGTGGCTATTGGATCAAAGCTATTTATTTCTGTTCCACTAATTTAACTATCTTCTTATGAAAGCTTCGTGCATTCAGTTAATGAGATTTTAATTTAATTTTTTTACCATTATTCCCTGCTTTCACCTTGTTTACTGATGCTCTATTACCATAACACTCTGTCCCTTCCTGTCACACTCTGCTTATCTTTACCCAGCTCGCTACACTGCTCCATTGCATTGACTTTTTTTAGATTTCTAAATTACCCTTCATCTGACCCTTCCTCACCGCCCCCCCCCCCCCCCCCCCCTTTTTAGTTTAAAGCCCTATCTATAGCCCTAGTTATTCAATTCACCAGGACATTGGTCCCAGTCCGGTTTAAGTGGAGCCTGTTCCAGTGGCACAGCTCCCTTCCTCCCACACCACTTTTTAAGCCAGACATTTAACTCTATGATCTGCTTGTCCCTATGCCAATTGCATGTGGCTCAGGTAACAATCCAGAGATTATTACCTTTGACATTCTGCGTTTTCATTTGGACCCCAGCTCCTCAAACTCTCTCAGCAGAACCTCATTCCTAGTTCTACCTATGTCATTGTTTCCTATGTGGGCCACGACAACTGAATGCTCCCACTCTGGATTCTTCTCCAGTCGCAAGGAGATATCCTTAACCCTGGCAGTGGACAAGCAACACAGACTTCGGAACTCCCGACTGCGGCTGCAGTAAACGATATCTACCTCTATACTGTCCCCTACCACTACAACATTCCGTTTCACTCCCGTGAATGGACTCCTGTTCCATAGTGCCATGGTCAGTTGGCTCATTCACCCTGCAGGCTCTGTCCTCATCCGCACAGGCAACAAGAACCTCATAGCTGTTGGATAAGGTCAAAGGCCGAGGCTCTTCCAGCACTGCACCTGGGGTCCCTTACCTGCCTGATTCCCAATCACACCCTCGTGTCCCTGACCAGACCTGTACCACTACCTAATCTAAGGGTTGTGACTGCCTCCTGGATCAAATTGTCCAGGTAACACTCTTTCTCTCCCCCCCCCCCCCCCCCCCCCCCGCAGTGTCTGCACCTCTGACTCCAGCTCAACAAGTCTGAGCTGAATTTCATCCCGAAGCAGGCACTGTGGTCATTCGGGATCGCAATGCTCTCCACAAGCTCCCACCTACTGCTGTTGCGGCACAACACCTGCACTGCTATTCCTATATAAATCTTGTTTTATTTATTTAATTATTTGAGTTTATGCATTTAATTAACTTTGCTTATAGTTTCATTTTTTTTTTTACTAATTACTTGATCTAGTTTAAGTTATAGGTAGATTAAATTAAATATTTATTTGTAACACACAAGTATTGGAGGCAAAAAGCTGCACCTCCTTCTCCCTCTGCTCCAAATTCCCAACTTTAATACTCTGTTTAGAAGCACTCCATTTAAAACCACTCTGTGCAGAACTCTCAAATCCCTCCACTCTTTCCTCTCACCTCTAATAAGAAGTGTGAGGAACTCATGGATGACTGTCACCAAGAGAGACCATTTTTTCAGCTGCTTCCCTCCTTTCCCTTTTCCACCAAGCCAAACCTCGCCCCTGGATCCTCCATGTTATCCTGAAATTCATCTAATTTTAGTTTCTTCTTCATCTCTACACATGTCCGCTCAAAGATCATCTTATCCATGAAACACACGTCATACTCTCCAACCCCACTTCTCTCTCTTCAGATACCGTCCGACGTCCTCGTAGCAACAAATAAAGATGCCTTCTACAAATGGTTCTAGCCAAGAGGAACGGTCCTATATTTTTTTTCTCCTCCACTTCCCTCCTGAAGATGTTGCTTTCTTGCTGGGGTATGATTGCACAGGCACTGATCCCTCTCTGGTACCTTGGCTATTAATCATGTGTACATCTTATCAGTAGGTTGTGATATGGGGGAAGTTCCAATATGTTGTGTCTCATAAATCAAACACGACACAGATCCAGTGGATTCAACAAGATGTGGCACACATGGCATATTACCCAAGTTATGCAGTCAAATCCACTCATTGTGTAAATGTTATAAAACAAGATCATTGTTTTTGCTCCATAAGTTACCTAGTCCCTGGACAAAATATGAAGCCTGGAGTGTTTCATTAAGCTTTCGGCACCCATTAATTGCTTGTGGAGTGTTTCTTTGTCACCAGATTTAGTTACCAATGGTGCAGGATAAGATCATAATCTCCTTTGATCCCAATTTAATCCTGTACGAATGAATCAACCTTATCCTTGGCGAGTTGGATTGTATCCCAGTTATATTAATGAAAGCACAATGCGATTGTTTGTTGCAGTTTTGTTGCAACTTTTCAAATAGAAATCTCAGTTGGCCGGGCATCATTCAAGTCAGTGCTTCGACAGAATGCAGCCATATTAATATTGGAGTGTGAGCATAGTAAAATTTCATAGTGAAGTATCGGTTTAACTCTGAAAAACATGTTCACTTTGTGCAATTATTTTGAAAATAAGCTAATAAAATGTGATTTTTTTAAAACTTGGCTGTTTCATTTAGATCTGTCTGAAATTTATTTCATTTAACTGCTGCATAACACCTATGGATATTGTAAATTACATAAGATTACTTAGGATTACAAAGGATATACAGCGTGGAAACAGGCCGTTCAGCCCAACCAGTCCATGCTGGCATTTATGCTCCACTCGAGCCTCCTCCTGTCTTTCTTCATCTAACTCTATCAGCATAACCCTCTATTCCTTTCTCCCTCATATGCTTATCTAGCCTCCCCTTAAATGCATCGATACTATTCGTTTCAACCACCCCCTGTGGTAGCAAGTTCCACATTTTCACCACTCGCTGGGTAAAGAAGTTTCTTTTGAATTCCCTATTTGATTTCTTGGAGACTATCTTATATTAATGGCCTCACGATTTGCTCTTCCTCACAAAATTGGCAAAGGAATTCATTTTTTAAAATATCATTTAACATCATTGCTTTATTTTGTTTTTGTCAGGTGCTGTCACATGTATGTGGATGAATGAGCAATGCAGCAGCATAATAACAGGAGGAGAAGATAAACAGATTATTTTCTGGAAGCTGCAGTACTAAGTGCCTTTCTCTGAATTCCTTTGAGACTTCAGCTTCTAGCACCTTTTTTAAAAAAATAACATGAATCAAGAACTGTTTTAAAGTTGCATTGTCCACAATCTATACGTAGTCATTAAGACAGTAAGATTAATCTATTTCTACTCCCTGTGGAAATACTTCTCCATTCAATAAACCTTCCAAAGCTGAGAATTCAGCATCCTGGAAACATTTGGCCTGTGTCTTGATAGCTTGCGAGATCTTGCATTGGTCCTTTCCAATATGCTGTGCCACTGCAGCGCAGGAGCAAAGTATTTTTGAGTGTTTCTGATATTGGAATAAATAGTAAAATATGGGGAAATAGAACTAATTTTACTTGGATTTGACCAAATTTTGTACTGTTAAAGTTATTTATTGCATTTTAGTTGCTATATAGTCAAGTGTTCTGCATCAAGTATAAGATATTAATATGCATTTATCATATGTTTGTGATCATCTAGTATTAAGAATGTGTGTGTCTGGTCAACTGGATTGAGTTAAGATTACTCATGAAGTAGCATAATCTGTTTTTGAAGAATTCTGAACCTGCGCTGAGCTAAGGTTTTGCTTTCATTAGTAATTCATTTTCAGTTCAGTGGACTGGAGCGCTTTCATGCCAGACCAAATTGCATGGCTGTGAAAACAGATGTACCTTCAGAATACACAAATGCTTTTATCTTCAGATAAATTGTGAAGTTTAAAAAATGTTCTGACACAGTTAATGTGAATATGGTTGGGAGTCCTCAATAGTTTTTTTTATTATGATTGTGCCTTGATACTCTTTAGTAGCTGTAAGAAATTACTTGAGGACATATGCATCTGTGATGGTTACTGAAGAAAAATTAAAGGTTACGTAAAGTATTTCAAGTAGTGTAGAAGGGAAAAACTTTGCCAATGAGTAAGTCCTCTGGGTAAATTATTTTGTGGAGGGATGCTGTGGTTACCGATGTTACTAAGTAAACTGTCATTCTGGGGACTATTCATCATAAAACAAAATTTACTGCATGTGGCATCAAAAGTATTTCTTGTCAACTAAAATTATACTAGTTAA
Source organism: Pristiophorus japonicus (assembly GCF_044704955.1). Taxonomy (NCBI): domain Eukaryota; kingdom Metazoa; phylum Chordata; class Chondrichthyes; family Pristiophoridae; genus Pristiophorus; species Pristiophorus japonicus. Next base: position 410,391,592 of record NC_091977.1, read on the forward strand.
TCTTTTTTGTATCTTTGGAGTTATTGTAAAGAATAATTTTGGGATATGTGAGTAGTTTGGATGTTTTATGTACTCTAGTTCATCTACTAATGGATTATATATTCAAGATGACAGCAGATTTGCATTTATATTTTAGATTCTGTCTGCCCAACAACATTGCAAGGCACAAACTGTCACTGAAATTGGATATCTAATCACAAACATTAGAATGTCTCCTTCCCTGTTTCCTGAACATTATTTTGACACCATGTTGTGAAATCCAGGCCAACTATTGTTTTAACTAGTAAGAACCATTATACTGGAGGGTCTGTTACTACGCCCCCTCCCACTGTAGTTTTAGGCAGCCCTTGTCTCCTAATTGTCTAATTCCTTGTGGAATGTCAGTTAAATCTCGGCACGATTTGGCACAAATTAATATGAAAAATTATTTTAAAAGTTCTCCATAGGAAAAGGATATATTTGTTCATTGCAAGGATAATTATATGGTTTATTTGTGGTAAATATTAGGCCCTGTCTATCTGCTGAGCTACACCGGCTGTATGCATCCTGTCTTGTGAATCTTCCACACACCGTAAAGCCTGCAAGTGTATTTCTTGCTCAAGATGCGACGGTGCATTAAAACCGATTTTTATCTTGCTAGCATATTTGGTTTGAGAGCACCAAAATATTTGTGTGTGTAATACTCCAAGTTAAAGTTAGAAAGGTCACCACAGAGAAGGGAGAGTAAAATGAATATGGAAATGGGAAATTTTAAACGTGCACAAATGTTTTTCATGTTTTTGGAGATGCATAACTTGGAATGAATTTTTTTGGAGATGCATAACTTGGAATGAATAAGAAGTTTTTATTCTGTTCAAGGTTGTTTGTGGACATGCTTAGGTGTTTGTTATATCACATATTATTGTAAAGAGTAAAGAAAGTATCAGTGATAATTTAACAATATATATTGAATGCGTTTTGATTAAATTTGTATAATTTCATATTTCATTTTGTGCTGCAGTATTTGAAATTTCTCATTGGTGTGGGAGCATAGTTAAATTTGAAAATTGCAATATATTGCACGTATAAATCAATGACGTACACTTTTCCCAGTTAAAATTTTTTCTTAAATTTAAAAATTATATTAACCAAGTATTTCAGTTAAGGCTGTGCACTAGATGAAGCTGACCATAGCTAATGATATGGCCACCATACACATGAAAATAAACTGTATTCTGTTGCACCTCAAGGTATTCTGTGTTGTAGGTTTATTCTTCCAACTTGAATATAAGTAAATTTACTATTCTGCATTTTATGTAGCTAATTCACCGATCTGATAATGATCCCAAACTTGAAAACAATTCATGACCACAGGTTTAATCAGCATTCTGATAATTAAGTGGTGTGGTTGCTATGGCCGAGAAATTGGAATCTTTAGCGCAAACTGTTAAGGCCGGTTTTGAAGAAACAATGGCGGCCGCCTAGCTTCTGCCCACATACGGAACGCGTTGACAGGTATATTGAGCAGATCGGAAGCACTGCCGTTGGCTGCTTTTGCCGCAAGTATTTCAAAAGCATGACATCAATCAGCGTGCAACATCGAATTGAAGCACACTCATATTTGGACATCACCACTCCTCATATCGCCCTCTCCAAAGCATGCCTGTGAGTGCAGCTGTTAACGGTGTGTAGAGCTTGGAGAAAGCGGCAGAGATCTATAGATCTCTGCCAAAGTCTTCAATAACTGCAGAATATGTCCAGTCCAACCAGAGCAGGTCAGTGAGTTCTGGCATGTAATGTGTACAGAACAGCATATATTTACAAACAGTCTGGGGGATTTGTACTGCATCTAAAGGCCTGATTTATTGCTGTTGCTTCCAATTGTGTCAGTAAAATGGAAATGAAATGATATTTGGGCTTTGTAAATATTTACTGTTATTGTTCCAAACGTCCATATTGAATATGCATCCTGTTACTCTAAAGTAACAGGTGTGTGCTTACTACATTTTCAATTAAAGGAGACGTAAGGATTTTTTCCTGTTTCTGAAGAAATTTGTACATCTGCATTTACTCTTAATCGATATTCAGGTGTTCAAGGTATCCAGCAAACTTTTCACATCTCTTGATGTATTCAAGGATGAATCATGGATCACCTGTGCTGGCTCTGATATCTAGCATTGCAAACAAATCTCCCAGTTCTTGTACACCATTGGCCTTTTAAAATGTTTATCCAGAGCAGTGGATGGACAATTATTTGGGCTGGAGGGGCACTTAGCAAGTTTTGGTGAGCTGTTGAGGGCCGCACACCAATGTTCTCCCTAAGGTGCGCAGCTGCGCACCAATGGACCGGTCCCACGCAGGCTGCTTCTGCCGTGGGAAGAGAAACTGGGCATGCACGGTCCTGCAGCAACTTTAAAGGGAATGTGTACAAAAAAATTATAGGGGGTATTGCATAAACATAAACATTGCATAAACATAAATTCAGATAGTCATACTAAAATACACAATGTAGTGTAAAATAGTAAAATATTCTGTTATTAAATGAATGAAATGATAGATCGATCAATTGCATGTTGTACTGAAAGTCGTGGCTCGAGTCTGCGGGGCCTCCAACGTAAAGGGGTGTTCTCTTTTTAATATGCTGAACACAGGAGCCCGAGGCTTCACAAGGCCTGAACTACAATGGCATTACCTGGAACTCCAGGATCCACTCCAGTGTCTAAGAGAGTGATGAGAACTTCCCTGCCATCATACTCTGGGTACCGGGAGAGGAAAGCTATAGCGCCAGTCTTTTTTTTTTGTAAAACTGAGACGTCCAGCTTCAGTGTGGGGTGAGCTCGGAGTGAAGGGGTGAGCTTGGGCCTCGGAGTGAAGGGGTGAGCTCCCAGGGGGTGGGTTGAGCTTGGGGCTCGGAGGGTGGGGTGAGTTCCATTAGAGGAAAGGCGCAGCGCCAGTCTATGGTAAAACTAATAACCAACGAGATGAGCAGCCTTGACTCGACGGGGGAGGGACGTCCAGTGCACATGCACAGCAGTACTCCCGCCAGCCAGCGATGAGTGGCAGATTTAGACAAGTGGTTCATGGAGCCAGCGTGGGAGAGAGCCGCAAATAGATGTTGGGCCGACTCCAAGACACAAAAGGAAAGCAGATTGGCATCAGACATGCAGCAGCAGTCCTGGCAGCTTTTATTTTTAATTGTCCCAGTTCAGGGTCTGTGATATATTCACAGAGCACAAGACACACAGCTTCCTAACATGGCAGGCAGCTCTCTCGGAAGCCTCCAGAATCTGCCTGGTTCTGTTTATTATTAACTCTGCAGTTGCAGTACACAATATGTCCACATCCACAGTGTGGAGCTACAAACATTACAAGCTTACAGACATTACACTTCTCCCTCCTTAATGAAGAAGTTATAATAATAAACATCATACATAACTTTCATGTTTATACATAACACAAGATATAAACTTTATTTTTTTCCATATTTACAAATTTAACTTTACCACTTGTTTTCTGTTTCAAAAAGGATACCTTCGCTCTCGAACAGAACCTTCCAAACATGGTGTCGAATCTAAACTCATTCAAGGCCATCCTGAGGAACGTTTTCCTCCATGGAATTTCCTTGATTTTCATTTGAACTCACTCTAACTTCAGGCTCTTTGTTTTCCTGACTCGGACTCAGACTTTCATTCTGATTCTTTCCTGGATTTGTTTCCAGTACATTGGATTTAGGATTTGCTACTGGTGTATCAAAACTATCTGATGAGTCAGAAATAATTGAATCATTCCCACCTTCAACTCCTTCCATGGCTGTGGGTAAAATATGATCAATATTAACAAACCTAACCTGTCCATTATCAAACATCTTTAGCAAATATGTGCGAGGACCACATATCTTCATCATTCTTCCGAATAACCACTTTAACCATTTAGGGTGATGGTTCTTCACTCTCGCCTTCTGGTTTAACTTCACACTTCAGACTTCTCTCTTTTACTCTACCTCTATCATGATTCTCTTTCTGTCTTAATTGTGTCTCTTCTACGGATTGTGCCAAATTTGGCTTTAACAATGAGAATCTGGTTCGTGGCTGTCATTTGAGAAACAATTCTGCTGGTGTTCTACCAGTAGTTGTATGAGGAGTATTTCGATATGTAATCAAAAAATTAGCCAATTTGTGATCCAATGACAACTGTCGTTTCCTTGGATTTGGATCAAACATTTGTTTTATGAGGGCATGTTTTACAATTTGTACAGTGAGCTCTACTGCACCATTCGAAGCAGGATTGTATGGTGGAACCTTGGTATGTTTCACACCATTTTTGCTTGTGAATTGTGCAAATTCTTCTGAACGAAATTGTGGTGCATTATCCGAAACAATCTCTTCAGGGAGGCCAAATGAAGAAAATAATTTTCGTAAAATATCCAATGTTTTACTTGTTGTTTTCCGCATTGGAAACACCTCAACCCACTTCGAATGGCTACCAATCACAATCAACAATTGTTGTCCTTCTAACTCAGCAAAATCAATATGTAGCCTTTGCCACACCCTGGGAGGCCATTTCCATGGCTGTAATGGTACTGGTGGTGGTTGCTTGCTTACCGATTGACATGTCGTACACTGACTCACGATATACTCTATCTTTATCTTTATCTTTATCAAGACCTGGCCACCATAAATAACTGCGTGCAAAACTCTTGGTCAAGCACATTCCCAGGTGCTGGTCATGGAGGTCTCCTAATAATTTGGACCTGAATTTATTTGGTATAACCACTCTTGCACCCCACATGATACAATCTTTATCGACTGATAATTCATTCCTACGAATGAAGAATGGATGTGTATCTTTGTCTGTTACCTAGTTTGGCCATTCATTTGCAATATACTCATACACCTTTGACATCACTGGGTCACGTTTGGTTGTTCTACCAATCTCTTCAGCTGTGACTGGCAGTTCATCAATGTATGAAAAATAAAACACTTCTTCCCTATCGGGTGTAACTTGTGATGGGGAATGCAATCTAGAAATTCATCAGCATTACTGTGATCAGCTGATCGTCTGTATTCAATATCATATGTATATGCTGACAAAATCAAAGCCCATCTCTGCATTCGAGCTGCAGCTAATGTTGGAACTGGGGACTTTGGATGGAGGATTGCTGTTGGGGGCTTATGGTCCATAACGATGGTAAACTTACGATCATACAAGTATTTGTGAAACTTCTTGACCCCAAAAATTAATGCCAAAGTTTCCCTTTCAATTTGCGCATAATTACGCTCACTGGCACTGAGAGTGTGTGAAGCAAAAGCAATTGATCTCTCCTCCCCACTATGTGATACATGAGAGATCACTGTCCCAACTCCATACGGAGAGGCATCACATGCTAGCTTAATCTCCTTAGATATGTCAGAATGAACTAACATGGTGCTCTCTACCAATTTGCTTTTACATACCTTGAATGCTGAATCGCATTCTTTTGATCAGTTCCATGAGCCCTAATTTTGTTTAATAACCTCGTGTGGCACCTTATTAAATGCCTTCTGAAAATCCAAATACACTGGTTCCCCCTTATCTATTCTATTAGTTACAACCTCAAAAAACAGATTTATCAAACATGAATTCCCTTTCATAAATCCATGTTGACTCTGCCCAATCCTATCATTATTTTCTAAGTGCTATGTTACCACGTCCTTAACAATAGACTCTAGCATTTTCTCTACTGCTGATGTCAGGTTAAATGGCATGTAGTTCTAATCCGAGGGAACCGTTCTTGAATCTATGGAATTTTTGAAGATGGCAACCAATGTATCCACTATCTCTATATAGCCACCTCTTTCAAAACCCTAGGATGTAGGCCATCGGATCCAGGAGATTTATCAGCTTTCAGTCCCATTAATTTCCCCTGTATTATTTTTTTTACTAATACTAATTTCTTTCAGTTCCTGTCGCTAGACCCTTGGTTCCCCTCTATTTCCGGGAGGTTTTTTGCATCTTCATCCATGAAGACAGACACAGTATTTGTTTAATTTCTCTGTCATTTGCTTATTCCCCATTATAATTTATCCTGTCTCAGCCTGTAAGGGATCCACATTTACTTTTTCTTACCAATAGAAGCTTTTACAATTTGTTTTTATGTCTCACTAGTTTACTCTCAGATTCTATTTTTCCTTTCTTTATCGAATTCTAAAATCCTCCCAATCCTCAGGCTTACTGCTCTTTATAAGCCTGTTCCTTTGATCTAATACTATCTTTAACTTCTCTTGTTAGCCACGGTTGAACCACTTTTCCTGTGGGATTCTTGTGCCTTAAAGGAATGTATGTTTGTTGTTAATTATGTATTAATTCTTTAAATGTTAGCCATTGCTTGTCTACCTTTTTAATGTAGTTTCCCAAACTACCTTAGCCAACTCGCCCCTCATACCTACGTAGTTTGCTTTGTTTAGATTTAAGACCCTAGTTTTGGAATTAACTAAATAATTTTCAAACTCAATGTAAAATTCTTTCATATTATGGTCACTTTCCCTGAAGGCCCCTTTACTACAAGATTATTAATTAACCCTTTCTCATTGCACAATACTAGATCTAAAATAGTCTGTTCCCTAATTGGTTCCTCAACATACTGATCTAGAAAATCATTTTGTTATACATTCCATGAATTCGTCTTCCACACTATTACTGCAAATTTAGTTTGCACAGTCTATATGTAGATTAAAGTCCCCCATGATTATTGTATGACCCTTGTTACATGCATCTCTAATTTCCTGATTATACTGTGCCCTACTTTACAACTACTGTTTGGGGGCCTATAAAACAACTCCCACCAATGTTTTCTGCCCCTTGCTCCACCCAAACTGATTCTACTTCTTGATTTTCCAAGCTAAGATCCTTTCTCTCTACTGTCTTTATCCCATCCTTTATTGTCAGGGCTACCCTTCCTCCTTTTCCATTTTCCCTATCTCTTCTAAAAGTTAAGTATCCTGGAATATTTGGCATTAACATCGGTGATAGAGCCAATTGAGTTTCAAAGGATGACATTTCTAGACAAAGGAAATAGAAGTACCCAGCGCAAGATTTCAAAAGGGGCAATGGAGCTTGACAAACTTCATTGAATCATGTGAGGAGGTAACAGAAAATGGGGGAAACGCAAAGGATATAATGTATGCAGACTTGAAAGGATGTGGCGGACAATTGGTTTAGCCATTCAACGGCAGATCTGGCTGGAACACATAAAGAACTATTGGGTGCTGCTCTCATCTGCCAAAACTGCTGAGTATTCCAGAATCATCCTGGAATGCAAAGATAACCCCCGGCTTCTTTTCTCTACTGCAAACCATCTTCTTAAACCCCTCTCCCCTGTTTCCTCCACTCGCACCTCCAACAAGGGCGAGGAGCTCATGGACTTCTTTGGCATCAAGATTGAGATCATCCATTCAGCTACCTCTAAGACTTCCCTCACTTCCCTGAGCCCACCAGAACTACCTCTAAGTTCCCCCCCCCCCCCAGCACTGAACTCGCACCTTTCTCTAGTTTCTCTCCTATTTCGCCTCATACTCTCTCTCAGCTCATCTTGTCCATAAGACTCACAAACTGCTGCCTCATCCCTATTCCCATTAAATTGCTAACCACCAACCTTCCCTTGCTGGCTCCCATTCTTAGCTGATATTGTTAAATGTTCTCTCTCCACAGGTACTGTCCCCCTCCCTTTCAAATCTGTCATTCCTTAAAAAGCCAATCCTTGACTCCTCCGTCTTTACAAACTATTGCCCCATTTCAAACCTCCCTTCCTCTGCAAAGTCCTTGAACATGCTGTCGCCTCCCAAATTTGTGCCTATTGTTCTCAGAACTCCATGTTTTAATTACTTCAAACAGAGTTCTGCCTACCGAAACGGCTCTTATCAAAGTCACAAATTACACCTTATATGACTGTGACGGTAGTAAACTATTCCTCCTCATCCTTCTCGACCAGTCTGCAGCCCTTGACACTGTTGACCACATTATCCTCCTCCAACGCCTCTCCACCATTGTCCAGTTGGGTGGGACTGCACTTACCTGGTTGCATTCTTATCTATTAAGTCATAGCCAGAAAATCACCTGCAATGGCTTCTCTTCCTGCCCCCGCTTCGTTACCTCTGGTGTCGCCCAAGGATCTATCCTTGGCCCCCTCCTATTTCTCACTTACATGCTGCCCCTTGACGACATCATCTTAAAACACAATGTCAGTTTCCACATGTAAGCCAACGACACCTAGCTCTACATTACCACTACCACCCTTGAACGCTTCACTATCTATAAATTGACAGACTGCTTGTCCGATATCCAGTACTAGATGAGCAAAGATTTCCTCCAATTAAATATTGGGAAGAACGAAGCCAGTGTTTTCAGTCCCCAACGCATACTCCATTCCCTAACTACCGACTCCATCCCTCTCCTTGGCAGCAGTCTGAGGCTGAGCCAGACTGTTCACAATCTTGATGTCATACTTGACCCCAACCACATATCCACACCATCACTAAGACTGTCTACTTTCATCTCCGTAATATCGTCTGACTCCACCCTTGCCTCAGCTTATCTGCTGCTGAAATTCTCATCCATGCCTTTGTTACCTTTAGACTTAACTATTCCAATGCACTCCTGGCCAGCCTCCCACTTTATACCCTCCATAAACTTGAGGTAATCCAAAACTCGTGTCCTAACTTGCACCAAGTCCCGTTCACCCATCACCCCTGTGCTCGCTGGCCTACATTGGCTCCCGGTTAAGTAACGCCTCGATTTTAAAAATTCTCATCCTTGTTTTCAAATCTCTCCATGGCCTCGCCCCTCCCTAACTCTGTAATCTCCTCCAGCCTTACATCCCTCCGAGATCTCTACGCTGCTCCAAGTCTGGCCTATTGCGCATTCCCAATTTTAAACGCTCCAGTATTGGTGGCCGGGCCTTCAGCTGCCAAGGCTCTAACCTCTGGAATTCCCTCCCTTAACCTCTCCACCTCTCTTTCATCCTTTAAGAGGCTCCTTACAATCTATCTCTATGACCATCTGGCCTAATAGCACCTCATGTGGCTCGATGTCAAAATTTGTTTGATAATGCTCCTGTGAAGCGCCTGAGGATATTTTATAACGTTAAAGATGCTATATAAATACAGGTTGTTGTTGTTGTACATGGTCTTTAGGAAAGCTTTAGACACAGTACCACATCGGAAATTAATAGGGATTAAAATGTAATTAGAGAGAGGATAGCAAACTGGATTATAAATTTGTTAGAAGGGTAAAAACTGTCTGAGTTCAAGACATTTTTCCAGAGTGGTTGGATGTGGATAGTGGGGTCCCATAGCATTCTGGGGCCACTTCTGTTCACTGTGTATACCAATGATTCAAGTATAGGCCTACAGGGAGTGGTGTTGAAATTTGCAGATGATAAAATAGGAGGTATAGTTAATTCTTTGGAAGACCATAGTTCAACATTCTGGTGATCATTCACACTATTTGCTACTAGGACAACGCTTTCTGCGTTGAACTTAACAGTAGGGTTGCTAATTCTGGTTGAAGGCATTCCTGGAGGGTTACTCATGTGAGATCCTGACCATGCCATCTAACATATGAGATTTGATCACATGACATCTGTAAATGTTACTGCATTTACCTTAGAAGTTAGGTCCCCTGTAGTTGAGTATTTGTGCAATGCCTGGGAACGCTCCGCCCCCATAGGTCCTGCCGCATCCACTACCGCCTCCTCATTGGAGCAGAGTATAAAACATGAAATTAGAGATGATGTAACAAGGGTAATACAGTAATCATGGGGAACTCTAACTTTCATAGTCTGGGCAAACCAAATTTGCAGAAATACTGCAGAGGAAGAGTTCATGGAATGCATTCAAGTTAGTTTTCTAGCTCAGTATGTCAAGGAACCTACGAGGGAACTGGCTACTTTAGAACTAGTACTGTGCAATGAGAAAGGGTTAATTAATAGCCTTGTCGTAAAGGAGCCTCTGGGGAGCAGTGATCATAATATGATAGAATTTTATGTTGAGTTTGAGAGTGATTTAGTTAAATCTGAAACTAGGGTCCTAAAACTGAACAAAGCAAACTATGTATGTGTGAAGGCAAGATGGCTAAGGTAGGTTGATAAACTAGTTTAAAAGATATGACAGTAGCAAAGCAATGGCAAACATTTAAACAAATAATTCATAATTAACAACAAATATACATTCCCTTAAGCAATAAAAACACCAGGGGAAAAATAGTCCAAACGTGGCTAACGAGAAATTAAAGATGGTATTAGATTAAAAGAGGCGGTTGTTAATGTTGCCAAAAAGAGTAGTAAGCCTGAGGATTGGGAGGATTGAAGAATTCAGCAAAGGAGGACCAAGAAATTGATAAAGGGAAAATATGTGAGTAAACGTGTAAGAGACAACTAAACAGACTGTAAAAGCTTCTATAGATAAGTAAAAAGGAAAAGATTAGCGAAGGTTCACAAAGGAGAAATTATAATGGGGAACAAGGAAATGGTACAGAACGTAAACAAATACTTTGGCTGCAATTTCATCTGCTGAGGCGGATTCCGGTGCAGTTGCGGTCTGTAACAAGGTCCCAGCCAGCTGCCGGCTCCATCCCGCTCTGTTGAAGTGATCTTACCATGATTAGGCCTCCCCAGCAAGGTTCCTGGCCAATTAAAAGGAAGCAGGTCTGATGATGGCATTTGATGATGCGTCATCAACCGGTTTCCTTAAAGGGACCATGTCCAAATTTATTTTGACAGTTGTGCTGTCTGTTTTACAGCATTGAGGTGCTGCACACACTGACGAGCACTACACAAAGGTGTATGCCTGCACCCAGGCTCTCCTATGACTCCCACCATATGCTTCTGAAGAGAGTCATAGCACGTAGGGAGATCCTCTTCCCTTTCAATGGGCGGAAGAGACCTCCCCAGGAGACCAATGCAGCCTGGTTGCACATTGCACAGGAGGTCACATACGTCAGGAGGACCAGGCTGCAGTCACGCAAACCTTTCAGTGATCTCAGAAGATCACAATGTTACTGCAAAACTACATTCAACTTCATTCTCTATGCCACTCATCACTCTGCCATCCCTACTCTACGACTGCACATCCTTACTCATACCAACTTACCTTGCACCTCCCAGCCACCCCTCACACTCGCCTCTATCCTAGTGCAAGCATATCAACTAACAGCAGAAAAGGGTAGGCACTTGGGTGTTTTAGCCGACGTTCATGGAAAGTTTCTGTTAATGTGTTGTCAAACATTGAAACCTTTATTTTCAACACTGTCTTCTTGGACATATTGTGTATGCACCTTTGGAAGTGGCTTAGTGAGTTGCAGTGAATGGTGAGACATAATGGTATTCCCCTGCCCGGTGATGAATGTGAAAGGAATGGCTTGGGCATTGTACTTTATGGTGTTGGTGTGGGGTGGTGCGAACCTGGCACATCATGTGGCAGCCAGGGTGCACAGCACCAGGTGAAGTAAATCTGGCCATTAAGAGGCCAACTCTGGTCGGGTGCTGTGTAGCATCAGTTGATTGCGGAGAAGGTTCGTGTTGCTGATGTGCCTGGTGCTGCGATTCTGAGGACCAAGGTGAGATCTTTTTTCACGGGCAGCAAAGCTGATTGAATAGATGGCAGGTGAAGCTGTGATGACAAAATGATCTGTCAATGGTGAGAGAGGTTGTTCTAATGAGATGACACTGGAGTTTGCTCCAAACACATGCAAGGTGGATAAAGCTCAATCTGTCTTCCAAATGCAGTAAGCAACAGCTTCTAACCTTGGGAAGTGAACAACTATGGAATGAGAGCTTTCATAGACCATTTGCAGCTGTCAAATTAAGAAATCATCCCAGGCTGACAACACCCGACGCCCTTACCTGACGTGATCCTCGTTGCCATTGGTGAACTTTTAAAATCTAAAGGTGAGCTTTAAATAGTTTAAGTGCCTGTTAACAAACTCTTAATTATCTAAATTACCACTTGTTGTTGGGTCTGTTCAGCACTGTTCACTTGGGAGACTAGGGTGGAGGTGGGTTGACAGCAGGGTCCCAACCCGTTGTCAAACATGTCAAATTTCCACAGCTGACCCGCCTCCAATCCCATTTTCTCAGCGCCGGTAAAATTCCGGCCTTTGTTTTGGTCTTCATGGAAGATGCAAAAACCTCCTGAAAATAGTAGAGAACCAAGGGTCGAGCAAGAATGAGGAACTGAAAGAAATTAGTAGTAAAAGAAAATGTACTGCAGAAATTAATGAGACTGAAAGCCGATAAGTCCCCTGGACCTGATGGCCTACATCCCAGAGTTTTAAAAGAGGTTGCTATAGAGATAGTGGATGCATTGGTTATGATTTTCCAAAATTCCATAGATTCTAGGACAGTTCCTACAGATTGGAAGGTAGCAAATGTAACCCCACTATTTAAGAAAGGAGAGAAAACGCTGAACTACAGACCAGTTAACCTGACTGGTAGTAGGGAAAATGTCAGAATCTGTTATTAAGGACATGTTAACAGGCACCTAAAAATAATAGGATTGGGCAGAATCAACACTGATTTATAAAATGAAAATTATGTTTGACAAATCTGTTGGGAGTTTTATGAGGTTGTAACTAGCAGTGGATATGGTGTATTTGGATTTTCAGAAGGCATTCGATAAGGTGCCACACAAGAGGTTATTAAAGACAATTAGGGCTCATGGAATTAGAGATAAAATACTCGCATGGATTGAAGATTGGTTAACAAATAGAAAGCAGAGAGAGTAGGAATAAATGGGTAATTTTCAGGTCGGCAGGCTGTAACTAGCGGGGTACTGAAAGGATCAGTGCTTGGTCCTCAGCTATTAATCTATATCAATGATTTGGAGGAGGGGAGCAAATGTAATATATACAAGTTTGCTGATGATACAAAGCTCGGTGAGAATACAAGTTGTGGAAGATGTAAAGAGGCTATAGATGGGCTGAGTGGGCAAGAACATGGGAAATGGAATATAATGTGGAAAAATGTGAAGTTATCCACTTTGATAGGAAGAGTATTTTTTTTTTTAATGGTGAGATTAGAAAACGGTGTTTAAAGGGACCTAGGTGTCCTTGTACATGAATCACAACGTTAACATGCCTATACAGCAAGATTAGGAGAATAAATGGTATGTTGGCCTTATATACATCTTCTACTCAAATCCTAATGTAATAAAGAGCCCTGGTGAGACCACACCTGGAGTATTGTGTACAATTTTGGTTTTTTTACCCAAGGAAGGATATATTTGCCAGAGGTAGTGCAACAAGGGTTCACCAGACTAATTCCTGGGACAAGGGGATTATCCCACGAGGAGAGATTGAGAAGATTCGGCCTATATTGGAGTTTAGAAAAATGAGAGGTGATCTCATTGAAACATACAAAATTCTTACAGGGTAGATGCAGGGAGGATGTGTCCTCTGGCTGGGGAGTCTAGAATAAGGGGTTGGCCATTTAGGACAGATATGAGTAGGAATTGGCTTCACTCAGCAGGTGGTGAATCTTTTGGAATTCTATACCCCAGAGGGCTGAGGCTCAGTCCTTGAGTATATTCAAGACAGGGATTGATAGATTTTTGGATATTACGGGAATCAAGGGATATGGGGATAGTGCAGGAAAGTGTTGAGGTAGATCAGCATGATCTTGTTGAATGGTGGAGCAAGCTTGAGGGGCCGACTGGCCTACTCCTGCTCATATTTCTTTTTTGTATTACTGTTATACCTTTAAATTTAATTTCACAATCTACCTTAGCCCTTTTGCCCCTCATACCTATGTAATTGGCTTTAAGTTTAAAGACTAGTTTCAGACTTAAGTATTTCACTCTCAAACCCAATGTGAAATTCTGTATTATTTTCACTTTTCCCCAGAGGATACTTTACTAAGAGATTACTAACTAACCCTGTCTCATTACACAATACAAGATCTAAAATAGCCTGTTTCCTGGTTGGTTCTACGATGTCTTGTTCCAGGAAACTGTCGAATGCTTTCCATGAACTCATCCTCTAGACTACCTTTCGCCTCCAGTGCACCAATGCAGCCTTCGGCCGTCTGAGGAAAAGAGTGTTTGAAGACCAGGCCCTCAAATCTACCATCAAACTCATGGTCTACAGGGCTGTAGTAATACCCGCCCCCTCCTGTATGGATCTGAGGCATGGATGATTTATAGAAGACACCTCAAGTCACTGGAAATATATCACTAACGACGTCTCCGCAAGATCCTGCAAATCCCCTGGGAGGACAGGCGCACCAACATCAGTGTCCTCGACCAGGCTAACATCCTCAGTATTGAAGCACTGACCTCTCAATCAGCTTCGCTGGGCAGGCCACATAGTACGCATGCCAGATCGGAGACTCCCTAAGCAAATGCTTTATGCGGAGCTCCTTCATGGTAAATGAGCCAAGGGAGGACAGCGGAAACGTTATAAGGACACCCTCAAAGCCTCGCTGGTAAAGTGCGACATAATCACTGACACCTGGGAGACCCTGGCCGCAGACTGCCCGAGGTGGAGAAAGTCCATCCGGGAGGGCGTTGAGCAAGAAGAGGCCAAGCGCAGGCAGCAGAAGGAGCACACGGCAAACCAGCCCCACCGACCCCTTCCCTCGACGAATGGCTGTCCCATCTGTAACAGGGTCTGTGGCTCTCGTATCGGACTGTTCAGCCATCAAATAACTCACTTTGGGAGTGGAAGCAAGTCCTCCTCGATTCCGAGGGACTGCCGATGATGATGATGTATATCTTCAAATTTTGTGGTAACATTTTACCTTGCAGCGTAATGGAAGAAAATGGTGAGTGATGCCAAGGAGTGAAAGTGAAGCAAAACTTTTTAAAAAATGAATGAAAAACAATAAATGTTCAAGATTCTTTAATGTACGTAATCAAATTAACTGCATTCAGATGTCTTACACGACATTTTTACAGTGTACAAGGACAATGATAGTTTCAATACTTATTAGCAGGCTACACAGAATAAATGTACTAATATAATCAGAACCAAAAAAAACTACATGTCATCCTAGTCAAGAACATACATAGTTAATGATTAGCTAGAATATGGAAATCAAGATTCAAAATTTTACTGGAGTTAATGGCTGGGAATAGTGTCAAATCAAAATGCCACACCATGTGTAAATAATCAAAAGGATATAGAACAATGAAGTGTATAAAAGGAATGATCAGGGACAGAATACTAGTGCGCCATTTCTTTGCTTTGATAGCAGAGTAAATAAAACAGCCCATAATTTGTATATTATTTTAACAGTAAGTATGCAGTCAGGCAGCAACAGTTAATAGCCATATTACACTTAAAACTGCTTTGATGTGTAAGCCTGGTACTATACAAGCTGCTGTTTTAACTAGACTAAGGCCATTTGAAAGTCTAATAGGTTGAGTCACCATAAATCACTGCATTTATGGCGGGAGACTTTACACCTCAGGAATATTGTGATCCATAAGGGACTTAACGATGCTTGTAGCCATCCTAGAAAAAGACAAAAAGGGGGAAAAAAATTAACTTGCTTGGTTTACAATGACAAACAGAAGCTGAATAGCCATGAATGCTATTTGGCTTAAACGGTCAGCTATAAATCTTGTCACATTAGTCTTCCCAAATGGTGAGAGCTACATTCTAAATCCAAAACTTAAAACATGCATGAAAGTATAATCAATTTAGATAATTATCTACAGTTTTATACATTACCAGGCGTACAAGTCAGAAAGACGAGCACAACCTGTACCTGTTCAAAGTACAATGCTGAACTACTGTGGTCCGTCTCTAAAGCGGGCAGCCTTTACATCTGGATCAGATCATACAATTGACTGCTCCTGGTTGGTTTTATCATCACTGCTACGTTACTGTAATTTGCATTCCATCAGAACTCCACCAATACTCTCATGATTTTGATCACCTTCCACTCATTACCCAGTTACCCCTTGCATATAATTTTTTGGAGGATGCAAAATGTAAAAAAAAAATTACTGCAGGCCATCCCTATTCAGTAGGACAGAGAAAGTTAAATTCTGTTACATGATCAATAGTAAATTCCAAGATTGTGGTAGTTCAGTAAAACCAATAGACCATACCAGCTTCTGCATTACTTTAGAATCAGGTACAAGGACAAATACAATAGTGCTTTGTTATATACAACAGTAGAGTATTAAAAATTTAAGCTGGTTAAAACCTTAAGACACCAGCTTTCAAGCCCACTATTCTTAAGTGAACCTCCACTCAAGTTAATGGAATATCGGTTATATTTTTATATTGGAGCCATAATAAATATTTAATCTAGGAGAAAATTGCATCTAAAATTTGGCAATTGTCAGTGTGGATATGAAATGCCAAGTTTCCATAAGTAAATTTAACACTTTTCAAATCTACTTCCAGGGATATCCCAACTAATAATTTTACACATTAAAATTAATCACTCTTTCACCTAATTTTCCAGCATTAAGGAATCATTCTAGGGATACAGTTCCAGAATTGCCAGATACTGCACTGAAGTCTAGACAATAGTAGTAGATTATAGTTTTGATAAAGGGTACACCTGAAACATCCTAACCGGTCTTTTTAAAGAGATGATTGACATGCTGTGCATTTCTACCATCTATTTGTGAAATTTTCAGCATTTGACAATTTTCCTTTTCAATAATAGACTATTCAATTGTGGGGACCAGAGAAGAACAATCGCCTTCAAAAGTACAATTCCAACAGGGTTCATTGCTTATCATTGGCCAACAATCCCTTTCCTGGGGGCACTTTATACCCATGCTTCCATCTCAGCTGCCATTGGCAAACTCTCAGCATAAAAGCAGAACCTGCTTGGACTGTATCTCTCAATACTGTAAGTGATGCACTTGCCCACAAAGCTTCTGGGAGTGATTAAACATGGGACTTTTACAAACAATATTTTGCTCTATAATGTGCCACATTCCAGCCAAACCATCCACTGTGTAAAAGCCAAAGGGTACATTCCAGTTAAGATGTAAACAGTTTCCTGTGGATCAAGTAGGGTTACTAACCCTGGTTGGACATATTCCTGGAGGTTTCATCACATGACCTCCTGCCTCCAACCACCCCACTCCCACACTCTCGGCACTGGTCACCCAACATGTTCTTCTTCGTGGTCCACTGTCTTTCTACGCTAATCGGAAGGTAAATAGACTCATTATCCGCTTGGATCATTCTTGACTGTGTCAAACAGCCTCACTTTTCCCCCCCACCCCGTCCAATTCTTTTTATAACTAAGTGAACAAAAGTATTCAAAGAAAATTGCTTAAAACTCTTTTTTTTTTCAAATGCCCCTATGATCTTTTTCCAGAGTTGCTTGCAGCAGTGTTCTGGAAATTAGTTTTGAATACCTTGAGACTTCAGGGCAATCCTGGTGTGTTATCAATCCGAGGATCAAATCTTTCTAAGAGTATGGTATACTGTTAGGTTGGTGAAAAACTGAATTTAAAAAGGTTATAGGGACTAAAAAAAAAAATCATATCACGGGGGTTAGTGTCCAATGGTTAAAGAAAATATACTACCAACTAAAACAAATTGTATGTAATGTCTTATTTAAGGGCAACGGCTGCAGTTTTAAAAGTGAGATTTATTCATAGTGCAATATATAGTAATTGCAGCACAATATTAAAAGGGTTGTCAAAATATATTTAAAAAAGCTAATTGTTTTTGAACAGCAAAAATTAGATTTATAGAATTTCATGTTTATATTTTGATCCGTCAAAAGATTTTTTTAAATTTGTTCATAGGTGACACCTGCAAGGCCACATTTATTGCCAATCTCTAGTTGCCCTGCAGTAGTGATGTGTCTTGGCTTTGAACCATTGCAGTCCTTATGCTAAAAATTATTCACCTAGAAGTACACTATAACTGATTTTTTAAGGAGGTTCTATATGCAGTATTTGCTATAGACAAAAGGCTCCACTGAACATGCTTTAAACATTTACCTTTTCATCATATGTTCATGAATGTAAGAAGGCATGATGGTAATGGTTATTACATTCCCTGCTGTTGCCAGAATGTCAGCAATTTGTGTATCCTATTCAGACATCAAGAAAAAGCAAAATTACATTTGGTAAATTCATAATATATTACTTCAGTTATTTCATGTACTTCAAATAAAAACAGAATATGCTGAAAAAGGACCAAGGACCCTTGGTATTTCCAGCATTTGCAGTTTTAATTTCCCCCCTCAAGTACAGCTCTGTATACCCAATTGTGATTTGAAGACAGAGATGATAAAGCAACTGACCCCCACAGTAGGTTAACGCACCTACTGTGACAGTGGTAGGATAGATATGCCTCCATAATTTACCACAGAGCAAGTTTGGTCGAGTGGATGCCACTGAGTGTCCCAAGTAGAGGAAGAATCAAAAGGCCCAGTGAACTTAGTAGCTCATCAGAATGGCATTTGTAGAGAACCAGATTATTTGCATTAGGGAAAGTAGAGAAAAATTCTTTGGAAATCATTGCAGGGATATTTTGAGACAAAATAAACATTTTTAAAAGACTGCTCTTGGACTTGACTGCTAGAAAAATTGCTGAAATATGGAAAGTTAAAATAATTCTCCAAGCATTAAGATGCCAGCAGTGACTCAGTAGGTAGCACTCGCGCCTCAGAGAAGGTTTTGGGTTCAAGTCTCACTTCAGAGATTTGAGCACAAAAATCTAGGTCAACACTCCAGAGCAGTGCTATGGGAGTACTAAATGTCAGAGGTGCCGTCTTTCAGATGAGACATTAAACCGAGACCCCGTCTGCTCTCAGGTGGACGTTAAAGATCCCATGGCACTATTTTGAAGAAGAGCAGGAGATATCCCCGGTGTCCTGGTCAATATTTGTCCCTCAATCAACATAACAAACACAGGTTATCTGGTCATTATCACATTGCTGTTTGTACAAATTGGCTGCCGCATTTCCTAGATTACAACATTGACTACACTTCAAAAAAGATACTTCATTGGCTGTAAAGCGCTTTTGGGACAAATGCAAATCTTTCTTTATGTAAAGTGCAAAAATTCATTATTCAAACAAACCCCACTGAGCCGCACAATTCAATGTCAGTGGGTCTTGAAAATTGTTTAAGCACAGCATTATTGTAGATACATAGTAGGAGTTAATCCTAATTAAAAAAATAAGAGATACATGTGCACACGTAAAGAAATTTATCTTGCAACACAATGACTTTCTGACAAAAAAAGAGCTGGTCCCAAGCAGTGGTCCCCTAAGTAATGTGGCTGCGCACCAATTGGAAGGTCCCGCACGGGTCACTCACCAGCTGCTGCTATTGGAAGATACTGCGCACAAATAAAAATTAGTGGGAGCATTAGTCCCAAGTGCATTTCCTGCAAGGTTGCCCAATTTACAACAATTAAAATATCACCATTTCTCACCTTTAGTCCAATGACATTCTGCCCATTAACCTCACAGATATTATGTTCGGTTAAGAGTCCATTTCTGGCTGCTGAACTGTCTTTTACAATTGAGGTGATTTTTCCATTTTTGAAAATGAAGCCAACATGTCCTGTGCTGTCTTTGTGCATAGTGATGGTCCGTTCAAAAGGCCTGTGCAAAAAATGAAATCCTATGAGACAACTTGTACATACAATAAACTAATCAACTAACTCCAGTATGAAAGATCATTGCTGCTACAATTCCCAAATGAACATTTAATTTTCCTCTTATTCCTTCAATATTTCAAATATACTATCCTAAATGTCCCTGCTCCTCCTTACATTGCCATGTGGCTAAAATTGAGATTTCCTGCTTTTAAATTAAATGTTAAAATCAGAGGTCCCATCCACTTACTCAGGTCGATATTAAAAAATGCATGGCACTATTCGAAAAGCAGGAAGTTCTCCCAGTGTCCTGGATAACATTTCTCCTGCAACCAACACCACAAAAAGGAAATTCATTTGCTGTTTATGATCTTGCTGTGCATAATATGGCTGTCACACCTGAGTGCACAACAGTGGTAGTGCTTCAAAAGTAACCTTTGACTGTAAAGTACTTTAAGATGTGATATAAATACAAGCATGTCCTTTTCCTTTTTAAATTAATTCCTTTCCAGGGCCTCAAAACTGTGGAACTCATCTTCCTAATTCAATATTTAAGACTGTTAAAACCAAGCTTACTGTCACCCACCTCTCTTCATTTCAACTTTGGTGACTCTTCATATTGGATTCCTAAATGTTTAAGGATATTTTAAAGAGCTTCTATGCTCCTCAGCAATTTCTTTGGAGAAAATTCCACCCCAATATTCTTTAAATCCAGGCAAAGTTAGTTTGCATTTTCATTGCCTACAGAAGCTATCTTTACGTAGCTTCTCTGAACAGAAATTACTAAGTGGTGTAGTTCTGCTGTAGACATTGGGAACTAGAGTTCCGAAACAATTCACTTCAGCCTGTTTGGCTGATGAACCAAGCCTATCAAAACTGTATTTGAATAATATTAAAAGGCAAAAGGATGATATTTTAAACCATTTTAGCCCAATTTTCCCTAATTTGAAGTTACAATAAAAACATAAGCAGCTATAGTTCTCTTCTTTTGCCTCTTGCGGGGGGGAAAGAGAAAGAGAAAGAGGCCTTTCCTCATCTTGAGTAGCAGTTATACTCACCATCACTACCTCATCTGTATTAGATTATCAAAAATGTCAATATACACATTAAACTGAGAATGGAAATTCTCATTAGCTAAGGCCCTATATTTTTTGTGGGGATATGTCATCACATTTCATTTTAATCCCTAATCCCCTACAATTCATAGGAATATAGAACAGGAGTAGGCCATTTAGCTCCTCCCACCTGTTCCGTCATTTAATAAGATCATGGCTGATCTGTGACCCAACTCCATATACCCGCCTTTGCCCCATATCCCTTAATACCCCTGGATAACAGAAATTTATCAATCTCAGATTTACAAACAACAATTGACCCAGCATTAACTGCTGTTTACAGAGGAGAGTTCCAAACTTCTACCATCCTATGTGTAGAAGTGTTTCCTAACTTCACTCCTAAAAAGGACTGACTCTATTCTTTATTCTATGTCCTCAGTTGTAGTTTCCTCAACCAGTGGAATAGTTTCTCTCTATCTACATTATCAGTTCCCCATAATATCCTGAAAACTGCAATCAAATTACCCCTTAATCTTCTAAAATCCAGGTAATAAAACCTTAGTTTGGAAACTCCCTCCCCCTCCCCCTCCCCCTCCCCTTCCCTTCCTAGGTGCTGAAACTTGGGATGGGCCTTGTGTTGGCTATAATTTCGGCAATCAAAATGGAAACCTAGCCACCTGTATTTTGGGCTGAGTTTCCACTTTTTGCTCAAAATGGGCAATAGAGGTCTGTTTTGGGCCATATATGGGTGGTGAAGTCTAGCCCCTAGGTTCTCACAAGGATCCATGCTGGGACCAATGTTGTTCATAATTTATGTCAACGATTTAGACTATGGAATCAAAAACACAAGTTCTAAATTTGTGGAAGACACCAAATTGGTGGCTGGGGATAATCAATATTGATGAGGACTGCAGCAGATTACAAGACATTAATAAACTTGCAGAAAGGGCATATAATTAGCAAATAAATTTCAACAGTTAAATGTGAGGCATTATATTTTGGCAACTAAAATAAAGAGGTCACATATTTCTTGGAAAATAAGAATCTAAATGGGGTAGAAGAGCAAAGAGATCTCAGAGTACCAATACACAAATCACAAAGTAGCGACGCAGCTTAATAAAGTCATTAAAAAGAGCAAACCAAGCACTCTGGTTTACTTCTAGAGGAATAGAATTGAAAAGGAGAGAAGTTATGCTAAACTTGTATCGAACCTTGGTTAGACCACACTTGGAGTACTGTGTAAAATTCTGGTTGCCATATTATTAAAAAAAAAGGTGCACTGGAGAGGGTGCAAAAAACATTCACAAGGATGATACCAGAAATGCGAGGTTATACCCATCACGAAATGGGTCTCTTTTCTCTTGAAAAGACAAGGCTGAGGGGTAACCCAAAAATCTTTAAAATTATGAAAGATTTTGATAGAGTAAACACAGAGTGTTTCCTCTTGTGGGGAAGAACAAAACTAGAGGCCATCAATATAAAGTGGTCACCAAGAAATCAAATAGGGAATTCAGAAGAAACTTCTTTACCCAGAGAATGGTAAGCATGTGGAACTCGCTACCACAGGGAGTATAGTATAGATGCATTTAAGGGGAGGCTAGGTAAGCACAAGGGAGAAAGGAATAGAAGGTTATGCTGATAAGAGTTGGGTGAGGAGAGACAAGTGAGGCTCAAGTGGAGCATAAATGCCAGCATGCATTGTTTGAACAAAATGGACTGTTTCTGTGCTGTATATCCTATTTTATGTGCATGCCTTCTTAAATCAGGAACAGTGCTAGGAGAAGTAAACTTCTTTCGGTGGCGATCGGTATGCCGTTACAATATGTTGATGGTACGAAAACTCAGCCTGATTCGTGAAACTGTTCAGCAGTTTCACTGAACAAGAATCATTTAATTTCAAGCCTGCTCCTCTTTGGAATAGTTCTTGCAAATTATTCTCAACAACTGGGCCAGCCTCCTTAGAGGCCCATAGCTCTCACTCACTTTGCAACTAGCGCTCCCTGCTGGTTGAGCCGATTCCTCTCCCTGGCACAGAGACTCTGTGCCATCCTCCCAACATGTGGTCAGAGCACCTGCGGGGACCTTCAAACACATGCCTGAACGTGTTCACACAAACACGTACAATCCCACACTACAGCTGTTACAGAGCATGTCAGTGGGACAGTTATGTTGCCAGCAGCATCCCAGCATGCAGAAACCAAGTACAGACAGCGGAAGGAGCGTGCGGCAAACCAGACTCCCCACCCATCCTTTCCTTTAACGACTGTCTGTTCCACCTGTGACAGAGGCTGTAATTCCCATATTGGACTGTACAGTCACCTGAAAACTCAGAGTTGAAGCAAGTCTTCCTCGATTTCGAGGGACTGCCTATGATGATGATGATGATGATGATGACGACCCACTTAATATATTAATATCTCTTTGGAACTTTATGCTTCCATCTGCACTGCTTATAATGTCACCTATCTTTGTGACATTGGAAAATTTGGTTCTCTATCCAGTCATCCAAGTAAATCGTTAATAAATACAGTGAATAATTGAGACCACCATTACTGAACACAATATTCCAGGTGAGGCCTCACCAAGGCCCTGTACAACTGCAGTAAGACCTCCCTGCTCCTATACTCAAATCCCCTAGCTATGAAGGCCAACATGCCATTTGCTTTCTTCACCACCTGCTGTACCTGCATACCTACTTTCAATGACTGATGTACCATGACACCCAGGTCTCGTTGCACCTCCCCTTTTCCTAATCTGCCGCCATTCAAATAATATTCTGCCTTCGTGTTTTTGCCACCAAAGTGGATAACCTCACATTTATCCACATTATATTGCATCTGCCATGCATTTGCCCACTCACCTAACCTGTCCAAGTTACCCTGCAGCCTCTTAGCGTCCTCCTCACAGCTCACACCGCCAGCCAGCTTAGTGTTATCTGCAAACCTGGAGATATTACACTCAATTCCTTCATCTAAATCATTAATGTATATTGTAAATAGCTGGGGTCCCAGCACTGAGCCCTGCGGCACTCCACTAGTCACTGCCTGCCATTCTGAAAAGGACTAGTTTATCCTGACTCTCTGCTTCCTGTCTGCCAACCAGTTCTCTATGTCAGTACATTACCCCCAATACCATGTGCTTTAATTTTGCACACCGATCTCGTGTGGGACCTTGTCCAAAGCCTTTTGAAAATCCAAATACACCACATCCACTGGTTCTCCCTTGACAACACTACTAGTTACATCCTCAAATAATTCTAGAAGATTTGTCAAGCATAAATCCATGCTGACTTGGACCGATCCGGTCACTGCTTTCCAAATGCGCTGCTATTTCATCTTTAATAATTAATTCCAACATTTTCCCCACTACTGATATCAGGCTAACCAGTCTATAATTCAGTTTTCTCTCTCCCTCCTTTTTAAAAAAAAAAGTGTTACATTAGCTACCCTTCAGTCCATAAGAACTGATAGTGTCGATAGACTGTTGGAAAATGATCACCAATGCATCCACTATTCTAGGGCCACTTCCTTAAGTACTCTGGGATGCAGACTATTGGCCCTGGGGATTTATCGGCCTTCAATTTCCCCAACACAATTTCCCACCTAAAGGATTTCCTTCAGTTCCTCCTTCTCACTAGGCCCTCGGCCCACTAGTATTTCCGGAAGGTTATTTGTGTCTTCCTTCGTGAAGTATTTGTTCATCTGGTCTGCCATTTCTTTGTTCCCCATTATAAATTCATCTGAATCTGACTGCAAGGGACCTACATTTGTCTTCACTAATCTTTTTCTCTTCACTAATCTTTTTCTCTTCACATATTTAAAGAAGCTGTTGCAGTCAGTTTTTATGTTCCCAGCAAGCTTCCTCTTGTACTCTATTTTCCTCCTCTTAATTAAACCCTTTGTCCTCCTCTGCTGAATTCTAAATTTCTCCCAGTCCTCAGGTTTGCTGCTTTTTCTGGCCAATTTATAGGCCTCTTCCTTGGATTTAACACTATCCTTAATTTCCCTGTTAGCCACAGTTCAACTTTAGTTAACTGTCTCTTATGAGGGACTTTATTGTGTGTCATCTCTTCCAAAAATTTAATCAGATTTATCAGGCATGACGTACCTGTACAAATCCATGCTGGCTCGCTCTGATCAACTGAAATTTTTCAAGTATCACCCAACATTCCCCAGCCAGCTGGAGACCATTCTGGTTCTTTGCTTGCCCAAAATGGCCCTGCCAAGATACAAATCTCCCATATGGGATAACTAAATTCACACTCGTACTCAACAACCAACAAGTAGAAAAATGTTTACACTGTGGCAAAACACCAACCTTCTCCCAGCTTTGAGTTTGGAAACAAAATGAAAAGCAACTCCCATCAGAAATTAAAATAGTTACAGCAGAAAGAGGAACGCATTCTTACCTGTCACGAACTATGACACTAATCTTTTGATCAGAAGCTTGTTTTAGAACTTTATGACTCTTGTCACTGCTCCAGCCTGCACAATTCTCACCATTTATCTGTAGGACCTGGTCACCAAACCTTAAACCAGCTAGAGAAGCGGGAGAGTTTGCTTGTACGAGTTGAACAAAGATACCCTGCAAACAAAAAGTAAAGCAACATTATACAGAAAAATGTGTTTCTATGCTTTTTTTTTTCTTCCTCACTGCACCACTAAAAATGGAATGCGCTTGCACTATCACTGGCCATAGACCATACAACTTTTACTAATTTGTCTCTACATGTCCCCACTCAGTGCTTTGCTAATAAACAGTAATTAGTGCAAAAACACAACATAAATTAAATCTATGTAAGATTACAGTAATGAATGTGTGTGCAGCACAGCAGGTCTCCAGTCGTCCTGGTTAATCCTTGCCACTGGATAAAGGCCTAGCTCTGTCAAGAATGTCAAGTGGATAATGTGCAACGGTCACCACACGTTAAAAAAATCTATGCACAGGCATCTTCCATCCCTTCAATTGGAGTTCAGGACTGGAACAGCGGGTCCTTCATTGAAACATCTGTGAACTCATGTAGAAGCAAGTCATCCTCATTCAATGAACCGCCTATGATGATGATGCATCCAGAGTTATACACATTGATTAATGCTACCAACTTGTGTACACGGAATGCATGGGTCCCATGTTGGTTTAGTAGCACTCAGAGGTAGGATTTATGTTTTGGGAATTACAAGGTGGAAAAAAGTAAAAGAATAAAATGAAATATCGTTTACATTAAATGGGAAAATGTGACGTTATCCACTTTGGTAGGAAAAATAAAAAAGCAAAATTATTTAAATGGAGATTACAAAATGCTGCGGTAGAGGGATCTGGGGGTCCTTGTACATGAAACACAAAAGGTTAGCATGCAGGTACAGCAAGTAATTAGGAAGGCAAATGGAATGTTCGGCTTTATTGCAAGGTGGATGGAGTATAAAAGCAGGGAAGTTCTGCCACAACTGTACAGGGCATTGGTGAGACCAGACCTGGAGTACTGCATACAGTTTTGGTCTCCTTATTTAAGGAGGGATATACTTGCTTTGGAGGCAGCCCAGAGAAGGTTCACTAGGTTGATTCCTGATATGATGGGGTTGTCTTATTAAAGGTTGAGCAGGTTGGGCCTATACTCATTGGAGTTTAGAAAAATGAGGGGTGATCTTATTGACAGGGTAGATGCAGAGAGGATGTTTCCCTTCAGGGGGGGGGGGGGGGGGAAATAGTTTCAGAATAATCAGTCGCCCATTTAAAATGGAGATAAGGAGTAATTTCTTCTGAGATTTGTGAATCTGTGGAATTCTCTACCCAGACAGCTGTGGAGACTGGGTCATTGAATATATTTAAGGTGCAGATAGACAGATTTTTGAACGATAAGGGAGCGGGCAGGAAAGTGGAGTTGAGGACAAGATCAGATCAGCCATAATCTTATTGAATGGCGGAACAGGCTCAAGGGGCCAAATGGCCTACTCCTGCTCCTATTTCTTATGTTCTTATGTTCAACAAAGGCAGAGAAGAGAGAAAATTAGGTTTGCAGAGTCATGCATATGGATTGATTAGTTGGTCCAGCTACAAATTTTGGTATTGATAGAAACTAACAGTTTTTTCAGTGGATCGGTACTGATCCAGTTCATTTTCCAATTTGCACTGTTTACATCCAGGCAGTTTCCTCAGCTTGTTGGGTGGTAAGAAAAGAATCTAGGCTACAACCTTCTCCACGACCTCAGGTGAATAGTACACTGTGATTGGCTGATAAAGGACAAACTTGCAATAGTATGAGCGAACTACAAACATGCAGGTCAGCATTTCTTCAGCCTCATCGGTAGCAGCCCTTGAAATCAGCATTTTGTTATCTGAGGCAAGACAATGTATGCAAAGACTTTGCATTGGGTGGGTGATTAATAATAGCTGATTAAACTTTGTAGCATATAATTTCTGGAAAAAAAAAATCACACTTTTAAATTCCAAAAAGAAATTGTCTTGAAATAGTTGACCCAACTTTCCTAAAGTAAGAACATTCCCCCCCCCCCACCTTGTTATGCAATAACAAATATTGATAAAGCTACCTCTTTTTCAGTAATCACCTTAGTAACATTACTAATAAGAAGAAATATGAAGCATCTACTGGTACGTTTTGTTCACTATCATGGTCTCAACATTGTAAACCTTTCAACAGCTCAAAATTATAATAAATGACACTTACATTGTCAATCGATTTAAGGCGAATGCCAATCTTTCCATCCTGATCCTTGCAGAGAATTAATTCCCGGATACCTTGTTTGACTTCACCTCTCCGAAAACCCAAATCAGTTCCAGTTACTGGTGCCACCATATAGTTTATACTAGATGGTCTAGCAATCGCTTGCTGTTAGATATAAAAGTATATTGTATCAAAAAATGTTTAAATATATTTTAAAAACATTTTCCTGTTCTCATTATCATTTTGGATCTTTTCCATTGCCTAAATAGTTGTATGTATACACTAGAAGGGAAAAATACAGAGACGATTACTTTAATAGCACTTTTCTCTGTCATGATCTGGAGATTTCAACTTGGTCGGAGTATCCCAGTTGAGATTCAACTGCCACATCAGGTTAGCGGGGAACTGGAAAAATAAAATTTCACAACCATGCAGTATACTAAAAAGACTAAGAAATGTATCATCACATACCTCTGTTACTGCAACCACAGCCATGTTATTTTGTATCTCTTCATCATTCAGACTCAGCCCCATATACTGGGACAATTCAGGGTACAGGCGAGGATAAAGGCCTGTGAAAAATTGCAAAAAGGTTTTGAAAATAGTGCAGTTTATTCTATAAAAATGTAGTCCAGATTAAAACACACCAGCACTAAATCAAGAGATATAGGAAATAGTGTCAAATGACAAGATACCAAAATTAACCTCAAATCTAGCTTCACCAGAGCCTTCACTCCTATTACTAGCAGTTATGTAATGGACTAGAAATTATGATCGGAGGCATACCTCCAGAGTATGCCTCTAACCCACGAAACCTTTCCAAACCTACCTCCAGGCGCCCAGGCTCCGTAGACTTCCAGTCTTGGGCCTTCAGGCATACAGCAGTATAAAGGTCCAGGGATCCCAGGGACACAGGCGGTTTGGATGCGTCCTTGAGATCACGTGGGCCCGGGCCTCCAATGACAAAGGAGAATTCCATTGCATCATTTATGAAGGGAATCCCTTAATGATTTGCAATAGAATCCTCAAATAATTACACAATTTACATCATTCTAAAATATAACTGTCCTGAACTTCAATTTTATTCATGTCCCTTCATTGCACCAACCTGAATGAAAATTAAATGTTTTGATAAATAATTTTAAACATCTTAATCCCAGCCAATATTTGCATAAACTAATTTAAAGTATAGGTGCATCATTTTTGATTTTTAACTCTTTAATTAAGGCTACGCCTGCTTTTTACCAGCCGTAAGAGTTTAGTGGGCAACTGCTGGGCAGCTGTTGGACAAACAGCCCAACTCTGCGCTAGCAATACTGATTTTCCATACAGTTTGGATGATCTGTAAAGGCATACCTTGACAGTGTGCAAGTTCTGGATTTCGCGCATGCGCTTGTCCGGAAATTGTGAGACCTTTCAAATGGATTACGACAGCTTACTCAGAGAGTACGCCATCAGGGAGACTGCAATTTCAGGGCCAATAATTAACATAGAAAACGTCCCAAGGCACTTATTTCTGAAGAATGGGGAGAGGAAAAAGAAAGAAAAGACTTGGATTTATATAGTGCCTTTCACAACCACCAGACATCTCAAAGCTCTTTACAGCCAATGAAGTACTTTTGGAGTATAGTTACTGTTGTAATGTAGGACCAGAAAAAAAAAATGAAAATCGCTATCAATATATAGATATCTATCGATAGATATGGGATACATCTGACTATACACACACACACACAATTACTTATAATTATACACAACTATATTTCACTATATCTACAAATAAAACTAATCTATAACTCCCAAGTCCTGAATTAAATTCCTATATCATTTACTCTATTACCCATTAATTTCTTTATTTTAAAATCAACATTGCTTTTATATTTAAACACCAAAAGTATACCAGCATAATACATTCTCCATTACACCACCTAATCCTCTTAAATACATTACATACAAATACATACACAAACATGGAAATAGAGCCCGAAAAAAAATTCAATTTGACTTATTGAATCACCACAAAGCAGTGGCCCGTGTAAAATATTGTACATGACAAGGGATAAAACAGCACATCTTCGGATAACATGAGCTATGACCACCCCACACGCACACACACCCTGGAGATCCAGTGGCATTTCTTTCACGTCAAATATGCTGTTTTACAAGGACAGGAGTATTGTACCACATAGTACCTAATGTGCTCTTCTGCTGCTATGGTTCAACGGTCTCCAAAGCCACAAAGTCTAGTTAAGCAAATAAGAGTGTCAGATCAATCGAGTAGAAGACTCCGGTCTAAAACAGTCTATTTTCTGACTAATTATGATTAATGCCACAGGCTGGATAGTGGTGTCCCTATTACACAAATCCCGTCCATCACCATTAAAAGAAAAGAGCACAAAAAGGCAGTCATTTGGAATATAAAAAACCTCTTCAGGAACCAAAAAAATACTGGACTTCTGCAGCCTCTTAACCAACTTCACTTGAAAACTAGGGTTCTGACTACAGCATGAACAGCAATTAAACTATGAACTTCACAGCATTTGCTTAACAGCAATTAGACTTTGTGGCCTTAAAAGAATGTAGTTTTATTTTAGCAGCATACAACATTACACGTTATATGGCATAATGTTCTTGTTCTTATAAACAGTGCATCACCCGACTTATTATGAGCAGTGCCACATTACAAACCCTCTCTTCCTAACCCTCCCTCACAAAACCAGTAACTTACCACCATCTGACGGTGGAGAGGTTGCAGTTTCAGACAAGATTGCGGGAGTTCCAGAATTTGCCGCATATGAAGTTTGAGCCTGAAAAACATGAACATTTGACATACTGGCAATTAGCAATTAAAAATGTTTTTTTTAAATATTTTTGTTGGGTAGAAGAAAGAAAGGCAAAAAAAGGGGGGGGGGGGAAGAAATAGGGAAAAAAAATTGCATTTACACAGTGACATCCATGCCCTCCGTCCCAAAGTGTTTTACAGCCAATTAAATACTTTTGAAGTGCAGCGGCTGTTGTAATGTAAAGAAACCAGGGGAGGGGTGGGGTGATGTATGGTGGCCAGGACATCTTCAAGTAAATTCCAGTGACCTTTTACATCTGCTCAAACAGGTGTCAGAACCTCACTAACATCTTATCCAAAAGATGTGCACTGCACTGTGTGTCAACCTAAACTAGATTATATGCTGAAGTGAAGTTTGAACACACAACCTTCCACGGCAAGATGCTATCAACTGACATAGCACATTTGCATTCCCTGGTGAAATAGTGCGTGTGAACAGGATTTGAAATAGTTGCTCAATCACATTAAACCCACAAGATAGGAAGGCATGGCACAGCAAGCAAGATTTTGAGCAGGATTGAAAATTGGCAAACCCACAGAAAGAAAAATCATCATCATCATAGGCAGTCCCTCAGAATCGAGGAAGACTTGCTTCCACTCTTAGCATGAGTTCTTAGGTGGCTGTACAGTCCAATACAAGAACTACAGTCTCTGTCACAGGTGGAACAGATAGTCATTAAGGGAAAGGATAGGCAGGGAGCCTGGTTTGCCGCACGCTCCTTGCGCTTGATTTCTACATGCTCTCGGCGATGATACTCGAGGAGCTCAGCACCCTCCCGGATGCACTTCTTCCACTTACGGCGGTCTTTGGCCAGGGACTCCCAGGTGTCAGTGGGGATGTCGCACTTTATCAGGGAGGCTTTGAGGGTGTCCTTGTAACGTTTCCTCTGCCTACGGCTCGTTTGCCGTGGACGAGTTCTGAGTAGAGCGCTTGCTTTGGGAGTCTTGTGCCTGGCATGTGAACTATGAGGCCTGTCCAGCGGAGCTGATCAAGTGTGGTCAGTGCTTCAATGCTGGGGATGTTGGCCTGGACAAAGACGCTAATGTTTGTGCACCTGTCCTCCCAGGTGATTTGTAGGATCTTGGAGACATCATTGGTGGTATTTCTCCAGTGACTTGGTGTCTACTGTACATGGTCCACGTCTCAGCCATACAGGAGGGCGGGTATTACCACGGCCCTGCAGATCATGAGCTTGGTGACAGTTTTGAGGGCCTGGTCTTCAAACAGACCTCAGGCGGCCGAAGGCTGCACTGGCACACTGGAGGCGGTGTTGGATCTCATTGTCAATGCCTGCTCTTGTTGATAAGAGGCTCCCGAGATAAGGGAAGTGGTTCACGTTGTCCAGGGCCACCACCACCTCAGTGAGACCCTAACACTGCACACGGTAGAAAAAGTCATAAGACAGCTAAAAAACAAGGCTACGGGAGCGGATGGAATCCCTGCTGAGGCACTGAAGTATGGTGGAGAGGCACTGCTGGCGCAAATATACGATCTCATCTCTCTCATCTGAAGGGAGGAGAGCATGCCGGGAGATCTTAGAGATGCAGTGATCGTGACCATCTTTAAAAAATGGGACAAGTCCAACTGCAGCAACTACAGAGGAATCTCCCTCCTATCAACCACTGGGAAAGTCGTCGCTAGAGTCCTCCTCAACCGTCTTCTCCCCATGGTCGAGGAACTCCTCCCGGGGCACAACGGACATAATTTTTGCAGCGCACGACAGCTGCAGGAAAAATGCAGGGAACAGCGCCAGCCCTTATACATGGCCTTCTTCGACCTTACAAAGTCCTTTGAGAAAGAAAATAGTACAAAAGCAAAATACTGCGGGTGCTGGAATCTGAAATAAAAACAGAAAATGCTGGAAATCTTAGTGGGTCAGGCAGCATCTGTGGAGAGAAACAGAGTTAACGTTTCGGGTCTGTAACCCAACAGTCGTTGTGAATGGAAATTTGTTGATCTGGCCAGGGTTGGTTACACTCAAATTTTATGTATCCCAGCATGGTTTCATTTTCAGCAGCTACAGTTCCTTCCTCCTGCCCTACCCCCAACCCCGCCAAATGTTTTGTAAACACAAATGGATTTGGATAGGTTGGGCTCGTGAGTAGCAAATGGCATTTAACGTAAACAAGTACAAGGTCATGAGACTACAAAAGGAGTTAAAACTATGGGAATATAAACTATATGCCCCTAGGCTACAGACAATATCTGGGGATATTAATGGATAGCTCACTGAAATCAATAGTAGTGTGCAACAGCAGGAAAGAACATGAACCAAATGTTTCACTGGCAGGATAGAGCACAAATCTCAAAGAGATGAGTCTGTACAAGTTATTTGTGCGATTACACCTGGAGTATTGTGTACAATTCTAGTCATACTACGGTAAGGATATCCAGGCATTGAAGACGGGAGAAAAGGGCAACTAATCTGATATCTAACTAAAGACATCGGAGCTACAAGAAGAGATTGAACAGCCGGCATTGTTTACCGAGAAGAAAAAGCCCAGGAGATATATTATTCAATATTCTTAAGGGAGTAGATAATTTTAACTTCAATAATATGTTTGAACGCGCTACAAATTCTAGAGCCTGCGGATATGGGCCCGTGCTTAGAAAGGAAAGGTACAGACTTGATGAATTTATGCAGAGGATAGTGAATGTGTGAAACAAACTGCCCAGGGAGACATTGGAAACAGTCCAGAAACATTTAAAGGAAAAGACAATTGGAAGGACCAGATTGACTGCAGATTCTCCTCTGGGCCTGTACTTTACTATAGTTCTTGGGAAGGGAAACTGGGTGGCTCAGCACAGCAAATTAGCACCTTTGAGACCTGGGTTCAAATCCAGCACAGGTCGACAGAAAGAAGAGTCCTCTGCAAAATTAGTTTGAGCAGCCTCAATGCAACGCAGTGTTCTGCCGTGTGCATGAGTCCACAGCACACGAGCCTTAACTTACCACTGGCAACATCACTCAGGGAAGCCATAAGTATGCCTGCTGTAAGAAAGTGAATGTCACACTTATACAAGAGAGATTGGTGCTGAGTGCAGGACAGCATATAGGAAATTTACGATGCAACTGGCTGTGCTCCCCTTTCTTCCATTCATTCATTTACAAAAAATTTCACTTTTTACCTTCATAGTT
The DNA here is from genome assembly GCF_044704955.1 of Pristiophorus japonicus. Classification (NCBI taxonomy): domain Eukaryota; kingdom Metazoa; phylum Chordata; class Chondrichthyes; family Pristiophoridae; genus Pristiophorus; species Pristiophorus japonicus. The sequence goes on from NC_091977.1 coordinate 410,424,850, forward strand.
CTACTATTTCCTTTTATTTCTCCACCTGCTTCTCAAGTTCCTCCCTTTCAGGTAATTTCCCCACTGTGCACTCTATCTTCCACGACCCAAGAAGTTAAAGATACGCGAAATAAAAACAAATCCTGGAATTGCATCTGCAAAGTTCTAATGGAGTGTACACATCCGAAATGTCAGTCTTTCATCCTTACAGATACTAACACGCCTGCTATATATTTCCAATATTCTGTTTTTCTTTGATTTCCAGCATTTCCAGTTTTATTCTTATTAGTAAAACAAGATGCAGACTTGCATAAACTGTGAACATTAGTTCACTTTGATTTCTGATCAAAAATAATTAAACTTGGCTTACTGACAATTTTCTATGAATGGAGTTGAATTAATGATGCAGTAGGAACCTAGACACAACTGAAAGCATTGGAACCAGTCATCGGTGTTCTTTTTAAAAAAAAATGCGTGTGTGTTGCTGGTCTCTGTAACCTCCTCCAGTGTATCATATCACTTCTATAGTTTCTCCATCCCTCAGATTCTGGCCTTGTGTGCACTACACCCAGTCTCCTAGGCCCCAAGCTTTGGAATGCCATCACTTTTTTTAAAAAGGGAGAGAGAAAACAGGGAATTATAGACAAGTTAGCCTGACATCGGTAGTGGGGAAAATGTTGGAATCAATTATTGAAAGGCTTTTGACAAGGTCCCACACAAGAGATTAGTGTGCAAAATTAAAGCACATGGTATTGGGGGTAATGTATTGACGTGGATAGAGAAATGGTTAGCAGACAAGAAGCAAAGAGTAGGAATAAACGGGTCCTTTTCAGAATGGCAGGCAATGACTAGTGGGGTACCGCAAGGTTCAGTGCTGGGACCCCAGTTATTTACAATATACATTCATGATTTAGACGAAGGAATTGAATGTAATATCTCCAAGTTTGCAGATGACACTAAGCTGGGTGGCAGTGTGAGCTGCGAGGAGGATGTTCGGAGGCTGCAGAGTGACTTGGACAGGTTAGGTGAGTGGGCAAATGCATGGCAGATGCAGTATAATGTAGATAAATGTGAGGTTATCCACTTTGGTGGCAAAAACAGGAAGGCAGGTTATCTGAATGGTGACAGATTAGGAAAAGGGGAGATGCAACGAGACCTGGGTGTCATGGTACATCAGTCATTGAAAGTTGGCATGCAGGTACAGCAGGCGGTGAAGGCAGCAAATGGCAGGTTGGCCTTCATAGGAGAGAGGAATCGAGTAGAGGAGCAGGGAAGTCTTACTGCAGTTGTACAGGGCCTTGGTGAGGCCACACCTTGAAAATGGTGTACAGTTTTGGTCTCCTAATCTGAGGAAGGACATTCTTGCTATTGAGAATGTGCAGCGAAGGTTCACCAGACCGATTTCCGGGATGGCAGGACTGACATTGGAAGACTGACTGGATCAACTAGGCTTATATTCACTGGAATTTAGAAGAATGAGAGGGGATCTCATAGAAACATATAAGATTCTGATGGAACTGGACAGGTTAGATGCAGGAAGAATGTTCCCGATGTTGGGGGTAGTCCAGAACCAGGGGTCACAGTCTGGAGATAAGGGGTAAGCCATTTAGGACCGAGATGAGGAGAAGCTTCTTCACTCAGAGTTGTGAGCCTGTGGAATTCTCTACCACAGAAAGTTGTTGAGGCCAGTCCGTTAGATATATTCAAAAGGGAGTTAGATGTGGCCCTTACGGCTAAAGGGATCAAGGGGTATGGAGAGAAAGCAGGAATGGGGTACTGAAGTTGCATGATCAGCCATGATCTTATTGAATGGTGGTGCAAGCTCGAATGGCCTACTCCTGCACCTATTTTCTATGTTTCTAAACCCCTCCGCTTCTTCACCTCCTTCAAGACCCTCCTTAAAATTCACCTATGATCAAGGTTTTGATCAACCCTCCTACAATATATTTTGGCTTGGTGTCCTTCTTTCCTTGACATCTCTAGGAGCCCAAACTTAGTGGAAGCCAAGATCCGCCCATGTGCTGCCCAAATGACAGCCGGTGGCCGTCGAGAGACCGGGCGGTACTTTGCCAGGAAGATCCCTCTAAAAGAGATGGCAGTACCGCCCAGCGGCTACATAACGGCTTATGCCATCAATTTGGGCAGCAGCGGATGAGCTCAGAATCTCGACGGCAAATGCGTTCCTCGCCAAAGTGCCGCCGAGGATTGAGTCGAGCCCAGGGAGGAGGGGGAAACACTGGAAAATAAAATTTTAAAAAACACCATAACACCTTCAGGGGATCCCCATACAGGTATAACCCTGAAAAGAAATAAAATTAAAAAATGTTCACTTTCCTTTTTTTGCAGGTCTTCTTACTTAACGTCAGGGTTAAACCTGCCTCCACACAGCGGTCCTTCCCCCTGCTGCCGTCCGACTCCCGCTTGCACCAGTATGGCAGCTCGACGGGCAGGTCACTTATGTGACTTGGTCGCCAGAGGCTGTCAGCGGGCAGTACTCCTCTCCCGCGCTTAAAAAAAAAACTCAGCGGCAGCCAGCGGTAAGGCAACCAATTTAGGGCCCTAGCTTTCTATTAAACTCTATGCGTTTCATATTTAGGCTCAAATCCAGCACTTATGTATTCCTATTTTCATTAACGGAACCTCAACTGACAAGTACCAAGTACTAACTTTTACACTTACCTGGATCACCTTGTCTACTTTAAGGTCTTCTAAGGATGGGTACAATGACATCTTTGGTCAAATATAAAAGCCTGGAGAGAAAAAAAAAATGTAGTATTTTATTCAGCGTACATTGTTATTTAAAATATTGCAAATCACCCCATTACACATGACGCACATAAATATATATTAAAATATTGCAGAAACAAATGCATGTCCTTTTCAATGGTGAAATGTTGTAGTGATGTCTATCCTTCACCTACTAACTTATCAGTCCTTATTCTCCAGATTCCTGTACATTAACGGGGAAATAAAAACACAATACAACCTTCCATACTTGAATTGGGTAATGAGGTTGAAATTGTCACAGACCTTTGTCCAGAACATCCTTATTTTCGGTTGATTTGCGCTCCATTTAACACCTCGGCAGAACGCAAAAATGATTTTTTTGGGCATGAAACAAGGCGCACAAGATTTTGTGCCCGGATGGAATGGTTTCGCTAAAACTTAGCGCCCCGCCGCTGTTTTGACCAGTTAGATGACGTAAATTGTCGTGCATCACTGCGCTAGTGCCCCAAGCGGAACTTTCGAGCATTTCACCCGATTTAGCGTCCGCCTGGGAACCCGCCAAGAGGCGCTAATGGGGCCATCTTGAAAATAGAGGATAAAGTCGCAGTTGAGAGTGAGTAATAGCATTGGGAGAAGAACGCTGCGTTACTGCATTCTTTTAATTATGACATTTATGTGAGTTTCTAGTTTGTTTTAAAGGACATTTAAAAAGATGGGGGCTCTGCTATGTCGGGAGCCAGTAATCCTGGCTGCTATATTCATACGGCGTCAAGCTGGAAGGCGGCTTATTGGTGATCATTTTCAACGTAATCGAAGAGGTCGCAGGCGTATGGGGAGGAGGCCTTACCACACCACACCCCCCCCCCCCAGAACTTACAGGGAACATCGCTCATACCTGCAGCTCTCTGACGCAGTGTGTTAGAAGGTTATGCGTCCGAAAAGAGGTGATCACTGAGATATGCAAGCTCATACAGGCAGACCAACAGCCTACCAGCAGCAACAGGACTGCACTGCCCATCGAGGTGAAGGTGACTGTGGCACTTGCCTTCTATGCCTCCCGTTCCTTTCAGGCATCAGCGGGGTACATATGCTCGATCTCGCAGCACGCTACACATTGCTGCATTCCAAAATGAGGGGGCTGTAAGTTTTGGATGATTTGCTGGCTTCCCCAAAGTTCAGGGTGCTCTTGACTGTACGCACATCGCCCTGCGAGCACCTTTACACAATCCAGGAGGTTTATCGAAACTGAAAGGGATTCCATTCCAAGAATGTACAGATCGTCTGCGACCATACTCAACGCATCATGGCAGTCAATAGCCAATATCCAGGGAGCATCCATGATGCTTTCATCTTGCGTGAGAGCAGTGTTTCACGCATGTTCCAGCGTCAACCACAAGGCCAGAGCTGGATGCTCTAGACAAAGGTTACGGCCTCGCCACCTGGCTCATAACCCCCCGCCCCGGAACCCTCAGACAGAAGCCGAGCATCGCTATAATGAGAGCCATGCAGTCACACGCAACATAGTCAAACAAACAGACAACTGGAGTACTCAAGCAGCACTTCCAATGCCTGGACCACTCTGGAGGCTGCCTGCAATACTCCCCTCATCAAGTCTCTGAGTTTATTGTGGTGTGGTGTGCTGCATGCTACACAACTTAGCCATCATGAGGGGACAGGAATTGCCAATGGGGAGTGCAGGACCACCTTGGAGGGGGCGGGGGGGGGGGGGGGGGGGGAGGAAGAGGAAAAGAAGCCTGGCGAGGAACCCATGCCACCACCCCCACCACAACCACAGGGGAGGCATCGTGGAAATTTAAGTCAGCACTTCATAATTGAAAGCATTGCTTGAAGAGTGAACGGCACATTTGAGCATTGCCTGGCCACTCTATCCCACCATGTTGACTATTCCTCCTCTTATTCTGCAAATGAGGCACTACACAGGAATGGTTATGGTGAACAAAATAATTTATTAAACATTGTAAACTTTATTGTGAAACTTTAACATAAATTAGCTGCATCCAGCAGTGTGATCATTCAACAACATAATCCAGATCATAATAATGCAGCATAAAACATAGGATGCATTCAGAATCAACACCATAATGCAGCAACCCCTGCCCCACTATTTTTTAACCACTGGCTTTTGACCCCCTTCCCTTGCTTGCTGCTCCTAACCCAAGTGGCATGCAGCAAGGTTGCCAGAGCGCTGCTGTGTTGAGGGCGGGGCAGGGCTGGGAGGAGGGGGGGGGTAGGGGGAAAGAGACAATGGAGACGTCACCTGGGGACACACTGGACCAGCTCGTGGCATGGAAGGCCCAGCTTCTGACTGGTGAGCCTCTTCATCAGCGTTGACAGTCACAGGTGGTTTTGGTTTGGGTGTGGGTGTGACAGTGGGGAATGCAGAGTATGGCAACAGGGTTCATGGACTGCATCACCTGCCCAAGCTGAATCAGAGTTTGTGCCTGTGATGCGCCATATTCCGCAAGGGTTTGCGCCACACTCTCCGGGACTCCAGTGTCACTGCTGGAGGCCACCAGCGTAGTGTGGGCACTGATGGCCTCGCTGGTATCACGGCTCGCACTGACAATCTGCAACCCTACCTCCATAATGGTTGCTATGAGACTCTCGATGCTCGTGGGAATCCTACCCAAGACATCAAGGAACTGACGACTGACCTGGATGCTCTACCTGAACATTTCCACCAAGTCCACTTCCATGTCTGCCTGTGTCAGCTGATCGACTTTGCTGACTCACCCATCGGCGAGATGGCATACGGGACTCGACCCCACCCCAGAACTGTGTTGCAGCACGCCACTCGTCCCAGGAACCTCGGAGTTGTCAAATCCCAAGAAAGTCACCTCGTCGTCCTCAGACGAGGCGATGCCGGTGGTAAGAACGGGGTGGATTGCAGCTGCGCCGGAGTCGGCATCCTCCTCCTCCACAAGACTATAGCCTGACGTGGAGTGTTGCCTTGAGGGATGCTGCGGCCGTGGCTGGTCACCTGGAAGTAGAAAGCAGCAGATGAATGATTAGCAGCAGGGGAGGGGCAAGGTGACATCAGGAAGTTTGCATAGCACAGACTCATTTGAAGGATTACCGCTACTCCATCATATCTAATCCAGAGACACTGCATGACATTGCCCCAACCTAGTCCAGAGGCACTGCATGACATTGCCCCAACCCAGCCCAGGGAGTGTGCAGGACTTAGCTCAATTTCCTAGCGGGGGTCAGTGCCCCCTAGTGGCAACTGCCCGACCCAAGACACCGATGAGGCCTGCCACGCGTTCTTCAATGTCGGCGAGTGGCAGGGTCTGAGGCGGACCGACACCTGTCCGCACTGCTCGCGCCGATTACGTGACTTCTTGGCCTGCAAAGATGAAAATGGGAATGGTTATAAGAGGGTCCATTTGCTCTTGCGGCACAGATAGTCACCAAAGCACTTATACCATACTGTCTGAAGGTAATACAGTCCTCTGTTTAATGGCCTTGGAAGTTGCACATGGTTCATCAGGACGACATTGAAGTGGGAGCCATTTTAATAATGTGTAAAGATCATTTATGGCAAATATAGAGTGCCAAACTAAGCCTAGCTATCTGTCATGCATTTGAGGAGGCAACCCAGAGAGTGCTGACAGGCACCAACAGCATGAGAACAAATAGTGTGTCAGATTTATAACTGAAATAATGAAAGTGCATGAATTAAAATTGTACTCACGAACGACGCTTGCAAGATCATTGAACTTCTTTCGGCACTGTGTGGCACTCCTGACCAGTGTCTGAGGCAGACACCTCCTCAGCGATTTCCCTCCAAATGCTCTTCAAAAATCAATGACAGTGGTCTAGATCCACCCCTACGATGCAACTCCTGCCATCTTCTCTCCACAGCCCCCACTAGAGCTTTGTTAGCCTCCTGGCTGAATCGTCTGCACGCTGTCTTGATTCCTCATCCTCAATCATGATAATTCAAATTTAAAAACGGCTGATTCAGCCCCAGGTGTACTGCGCATGCGCGCGGCCGCGCCCTGCATTAGCATTTACAATTGGACAGCAGACCAGAAGTGTGGGAAGAAAAAAATAAAATAAAATTTGCGCATGTGCAGAATGGCCGATTTTTTTTTAAGCTCCGGAACTTTCGGATCCGGTGCACAAATTGCGATGCAACACCGGAGTTAGCCCCAACTCTCCTCATGAACTTTCATTTGGCGAAAGTGCATGCTCTGGCGCTAACCCGGCGCTAAATTTTTGAATCCGCCACAAATTGCTCCCGGAAACAGGCAAAAACGCAAAAAGCCGAAAATCCAGCCCAGCATCGAAACAAATGAGCTAGAGTGAATTACAATGTTGCAGCAACTACCTTCTGTCACTGCAGAAGTGCTAATATTTAGTAAGGTCACCAGTCATGTCTAGTTCAGAAATAACTATCGCAGCACTGTGGTACTTGGCATATATGGATAGGTCAATGGTTCTGTTTTCCTACATATCATGGTACCTGAAGTTCATTGAAACATGTATTGTGATTACATATCTTCCTCCCGCCACCCCACTCTCCAACCCGAAGTGGAGGGAGGAGGATGAGAGAGGGAGAGAGAGGAAAGGTGGCACAAATACATTTTTCACCTTTACACTTTCAATCTGCTGAACATAGTGTTGTGAAAAATGCACAGGGTGAAAACCTGTTATATCTCTAACTTTTCCAGTTCTGACGAAAGGTCAGCGACCTGAAACATTGGCCCTGAAATCCCGGTTGGAGGCTCCCGCCTGAAAGCAAGAAGTATGATCTGCACCTACCTTCTGCTCCTGCGATTGTTTTTTTCTGGAAGGTTCCCGCGCATCGCAGCATGTCCCCGTTTCCAGGTACGCAAGTCTAAGATGGAGTCACGTGGGCTCGGACAACCAATCACGGAATAGTATTCTCATTGATAGTAATGGGAACTCCGTATCTCCGAGTTCCTATTGCTATCAATGATAATAACCCCCTAAAACACCCAAACAACATAATAAATTTTTTTAAAACCTCATTTAAAATGTAAAGTTAACGTTTTCGAAAAAAAAAATATTTTGGGGATTTTTTTTTTTTTTTTAAATGTTTTTTATTTTGGGTTTAAAATAAATTTACCTTAATGGACAGGTGTTTTACTCTAAAAATGTGTTTAAAACTTTAATTTGTGTGTGTTTTAAAACTCTTATGCTGGTAAAAGTAGGTTATGCGCCTGCTTTTACCAGGCGTAAAAGTTTCAAAGGACATTCGCTGGGCAAGAGATGGGCAAATAACCCAATCTCGCCCACGCAAATGACCTTGCTCCTGCAGGGACGTGGAAGATCTGTCAAGAGATATCTTGACAGATCGGAAGTGCCAGTTTTTGGCACATGAACATTGCGCGCCGAAAACCGGCTTTTGTGAGGCCTCTCTGGGTCCATACGTACAGACACGGCAAGGATGTCACGCCCATTAACTTTGTTTCTTTCTCCACAGATGTTGCCTGACCTGCTGCGTATTTCCAGCATTTTCTGATTTTATTTCAGATTTCCAGCATCCGCAGTATTTTGCATTTGTATTGCTAACTCAAGAGATGGATTTAAAACCTTATTGTAACCAATTAGAGAATGTGTGCTTACTTTAGAAAAAATTTTTTTTGGGAGGGTGGAGAAATAATATACAACTTTTATTGTAACTTGCATGGTACAAAATCAGAGATGTTTAAAGCCAAGTACTGAGACAGCTTTACCACCAGTAGTTGACCCAAGGTGGGGCTTGGAATTACTTGGAATTGTGTTACATGGGATAATAGGGCTCAGATTGAAAAAAGTGTATGCAAGGATACAGAAGATTTACAGATGAGGACAAGGATTTTGAATTAAATAGGTTGGGAAGAGTGTAGGTCAGTGAAAATGGCGAGCAGGACTTAGTTGGGGATAGGTTACCTGCTGCAGAGTGCTGGGAAAATTGTAGTTTATGAAGGGCTGAGGATGGTAGGCCAACAAGATAGCATTAAGAATAGTTGAGTCTGGAGTAGACAATGGCATATATAAGAGTTTCACTGAGAGACATGCAACACTACAGAAGTAGAAGTGGAAATAAGCCATCTTGGTGGTGGATTGAATATGGGTTTTAAAGTTGGGTCAAACAGGATGCCAAGATTACAACCAGCCTCATTCAATCTGACAGGGTAGCGGAGGAGGAGTGATAGATTCAGATCAGCCAAGATGATAGTTTTGGTTTCCCAATGATGAACTGGAGCAAGTTGCAACTCATCCAGAACCTGATATTTGACAAGCAGTCTGACAGCACAGGGACAGTCAATGGGATCAAAAGTGGCGGCAGAGAGGTAGAAACCCAAATGATCATACTACATGCGAAAGCTAACCTCATGCCTGCAGATGATGTTAATGAGGGGCAGCGCATAAATGAAGAGGATAGATCTTTGAGGGACAGCAATGGGGATAATGCAGGAAAGAGAGCAGGAGGCACTGCTAAAAAATAACTTGCATTTATACAATGCCAGTAATGTAGAAAAATGTCCCCAAAACCCTTCACAGAGGCATAATCATAAAATGGATGTCAAACCAAAGAAGGTGTGATCAGTAGCTTGGTCAGAGGTGGATTTTAAAAGGTGTGGGAAGTGGAGTGGTGTGAAGAGGGAATTTCAGTGAGTGGGGCCCAGGCATCTGAAGGCACAGTCACCAATGACAAGTGAGGCATGAGACCAGAGGAGCCAACAGTTCAGGTGGGAGGAGAGGACATGAGAGTTGTAGGGCTGGAGGAAGTTACAGAGATAGGGAGGGACAAGGCCACGAAGGAATTTAAACACAAGGATGAGAACTTTAAATTGAAATACTGAGAGACCGGAAACCAAAGTAGGTCAATGAAGACAGGGATAATGGGCAAGCAGAGCTTGACATGGCAAAAATACAGGCAGTAGCTGCCCTTGCAGCATTCAGATAGGTTGGAATAGAAGCATGCACTAATATTGCAATACTCCATATCTACATTATTAAAAAGGTAAATTAAGATTGAGCCTATGCATAACTAAATTCTCACAACACCTAGTATGTATACCCTGTAATGAACATTATTAGCCTCAGAACAGCTCATCTGCACCCTTACCCCCAGCTGATACATCACCCAGGTGCAAAAGAGTTTGCCAGACACAGCAAGAACTATTAAGGAACAGAAATAAAAATGACACCACACTATCAGGTTGTGCTATCAAATTTGCATTAAGCTTTTCTTGTGTGATGGTGGGAGGTAGAGTAGACATATTTACAGAATTATTTCATTTGAGGTTTTTGGGCAAGATCACTTCCTGAAAAAGCCACCTCAATAATTTGCCAAGTCACCATAACAACTTGCATATATGTAGCACCTTTAACAAAGAAAAACATCTCAAAACAGAGACCTATTCAAATAAAAGGAAAAACTTGCACCACACCAGACAATTTGCATCAAACTTTTACAATGATGTTTTCTAATTTTTATACAAATACCAGTAATATTACTTGTCATCAAATCTGAATTCAAACAAGCCCCAGATGTTTAGCATAACAATTATGTCCATTTAAGTCTACCTTACCTTCAAACCACCATGGTCTGTCATTTATTGCAAAATAACAGATTTAATACATTTCCTTAGCATCGCAGGATAGTACTATTAGTGCAATTCAAAAAGAACCTATGGTAAACGAACATGGAGGCGAGTCTCTTAATTTTTTTCCTTTTTTACCCGATACACTATATTAAATGAGGCTGCTTTTTTGAATACTTTGTACACAATTTTACAATATACATTTAGCAGCCCATGTTAGGGGACCGAGGGTCTAGTGAGAAGGAGAAACTGAAGGATATCCTTATAAAGCAGGAAATTGTGTTAGGGAAATTGATGGGATTGAAGGCCGATAAATCCCCGGGGCCTGAGATAGTCTGCATCCCAGAGTACTTAAGGAAGTGGCCCTAGAAATAGTGGATGCATTGGTGATCATTTTCCAACAGTCTATCGACTCTGGATCAGTTCCTATGGACTGGAGGGTAGCTAATGTAACACACTTTTTAAAAAAGGGAGAGAGAAAACTGGTAATTATAGACCAGTCAGCCCGACATCAGTAGTGGGGAAAATGCTGGAATCAATTATTAAAGATGAAATAGCAGTGCATTTGGAAAGCAGTGAGAGGATCGGTCCAAGTCAGCATGGATTTATGAAAGGGAAATCATGCTTGACAAATCTTCTGGAATTTTTTGAGGATGTAACTAGTAGAGTGGACAAGGGAAAACCAGTGGATATGATGTATTTGGACTTTCAAAAGGCTTTTGACAAGGTCCCACACAAGAGATCGGTGTGCAAAATCAAAGCACATGGTACTGGGGGTAATGTACTGACGTAGATAGAGAACTGGTTGGCAATCAGGAAGCAGAGAGTCGGAATAAACGGGTCCTTTTCAGAATGGCAGGCAGTGACTAGTGGAGTGCCGCAGGGCTCAGTGCTGGGATCCCAGCTCTTTACAATATACATTACACTCAATTTCTTCATCAAAATCATTGTCTCCAAGTTTGCAGACGACACTAAACTGGATGGCGATGTGAGCTGTGAGGAGGATGCTAAAAGGCTGCAGGGTGACTTGGACAGGTTAGGTGAGTGGGCAAATGCATGGCAGACACAGTATAATGTGAGGTTATCCAATTTGGTGGCAAAAACAGGAAGGCAGAATATTATCTGAATGGCAGCAGATTAGGAAAGGGGGAGGTGCAACGAGACCTGGGTCATTGAAAGTTGGCATGCAGGTACAGCAGGCGGTAAATGGTATGTTGGCCTTCATAGCTAGGGGATTTGAGTATAGCAGCAGGGAGGTCTTACTGCAGTTGTACAGGGCCTTGGTGAGGCCCCATCTGGAATATGGTGTTCAGTTTTGGTCTCCTAATCCGAGGAAGGACGTTCTTGCTATTGAAGGAGTGCAGCGAAGGTTCAACAGACTGATTCCCGGGATGGCAGGATGAGGAGACTGGATCAACTGGGCCTTTATACACTGGAGTTTAGAAGGATGAGAGGGGATCTCATAGAAACCTATAAGATTCTGACAGGACTGGACAGGTTAGATGCGGGAAGAATGTTCCCGATGATGGGGAAGTCCAGAACGAAGGGACGCAGTCTAAGGATAAGGGGTAGGACATTTAGAACTGAGATGAGGAGAAACTTCTTCACGCAGAGAGTTGTTAACCTGTGGAATTCTCTACTGCAGAGAGTTGTTGATGCCAGTTCATTGGATGTATTCAAGAGGGGGTTAGATATGGTCCTTACGGCTAAAGCGATCAAGGGATATGGAGAGAAAGCAGGAAAGGGGTACTGAGGGAATGATCAGCCATAATCTTATTGAATGGTGGTGCAGGCTCGAAGGGCCAAACGGCCTACTCCTGCACCTATTTTCTATGTTTCACCTCGAGCCTTAAACACAGATTTATTTTTCTTCTCCCTTCCCCCAACTGCTGTAGAGTTAAAAGAAAAATGTATCTAAATGGTCTGTGTGCGCCACACATTAGATCAATGTAATCATATACAGCAGGTCCCTTGTCCTGATCTCTTTCCATTACATAGATGACTGTGTTGGTTCTGTTTCTGGCTCTCACCCGGATCTAGAGAATGTAATTAATTTTGCTTCCTGGACTTCTCTTCTCTGACAATGAGCCTTCCACTGACATCAATTACAAGCCCACTGACTCTTACAACCACCTGGATTATACTACTCATCCAGTTTCATGCAAGGGCTCCAGTTTTTTCTCCCAGTTTCTCAGTCTCCATTGCATCTGTTCTGACAATGTCATCTTCCACACCAGCCCTTCCGAAAAGTCCTTTTTCTTCAGCTGAGGATTCCATGCCATCGTTATAGACCGGACTCTCAACCAAGTCTGTCCCAATTCCCGTGCTTCCACCCTCACTTTCTTTCCCTACGTCTCAGAATGGTGATAAGGACCCCACTTGTCCTCACCTTCCACACTACCAGCCTTTGCAGTCAACCGATCATCTTTCGCCATCTCCAATACAATCCCACCAAACGCATCTTCCCCTGCCAGCACGCCAAAGCGACCATTCCCTCTGTCACAACCTGGTTAACGATTCCATCACACCAACCATCTACTCTCCTTCCCTGCAAGCACAAAAGATGCAACACTTGCCCATTCACATTCTCCCACACCACTGCACCAAACAACTTTTCCAGGTAAGACAACAATTTAACCAAGTATGACATTGCTACTCACAGTGTAGTCTGCTCTATAATCGGGGAAACCAAACACAGATTAGTTAATCACTTTTCTGAACACATCCATTCTGTCTGCAAATGCGAGCTCGAGCTACCTGTCGCTTGCTACTTCAATTATTCATCCCTCTCCCACCTGTTGACTTTGGTCTTCTATACTGTTCGTGAAGCTCAAGGAACAGAACTTCGCTCTCCTCCTTAAGTTATTCACACGACTTTTTGATTTTTCTCATGCAAATATCACTACCATTTAACTATGTCTTGTAAATTTGTGGTAAGCAGCAAAGCAAAGCTGTCCCCGAAGAATGTTACCCACAAAGATCTTATGTTTTCTGTGGCAAAAAGTTTGCCTTTTTCAATGCACAACGCTGTGACGTCAACAATCGAAGCAGTCAATCACATCCAAAATTATTTTATCTCCACTTTTTAAAACGTTTGAGAACAAAACAAAGACTGGGACTCTCACATGGGGATAAAGTAAATCTGAAATAAATATGAACTTAAAAAATGTATATTTTTAACTTTGTTACAACTAATCCAACAAGGCCTAACATTTAATTCCATATTTAACAGCGATATTACCGCAGAAAAGCACAAGTTTATCAGTTTTACCAGCTATGAGGGGAGGGGCCAAGCACAGCCAATGTTGGTGCAATCAATGACTGACCAGAACTTCAGGATTTCTGTGTTTAGATGCACGTACGCTACATGCTGAAGTTGCGGTCAGTTTCAAAGAACATAAGAAATAGGAGCAGTAGGCTATACAGCCCCTCAAGCCTGCTCCGCCATTCAATTAGGATCATGGCTGATCTGATCTTGGCCTCAACTCCACTTTCCTGCCTGTTCCTCATAACCCTCGACTCCTTGGGTAAAAGCTGCGAACGGTTAGTTCACTATCACCCACCGCAAATTCCGAGCTAATTATGTTTCCCTTGTGTCTTGTCCTTTTTTTCTGCTTTCAGTGGCCCCGTTCCTTTGTAAATGTTACTCATCTGTAGTATCTTCCAGTTCGGAGGGAGTAGTTATGTTCCAAGCGTTTACTTTTGTTCTTTCAACAGACCGGAGGGTTGGAAGTGATTTTTGCTTTCGTTTCCGATTGCCAGCAGCTACAGTGCCTTGTTTTGTTGAAGACACGTACAGTGCCCGGTTCCATTACTCACCACTTGCGGTCAAGTCAATCACTCAATGACGTCAGCGCCAAGCGAGCGGGGGGTGGGGATTCGAGCTCGAGCTGCGCTCGGGACCTTCCCGTTTAATCAAAAATCACTAACCGCTGCTCCCCGACTGCCATACCCCGTTAGAGGGGGCCGCGAGTCGAGGGCCCGTAATTTAAACTAGCTAACTTCTTATCGAGGACGTCGCTATCTAATGTTCTCGATACGACTACAGACGGTTTCTTTAGATGGACGGACGGTACCTTCCGGGGACCGTAAAAATGTTAACAAAGAGGTGATGGTAGACTCAGAGCACCTCGCCTCACCTGAGCGGAGCGGGTCTGGCTGGCGGACGGACGTGCGTTGCTCTGACTTACTGAACAAACGCCGTGCCTTCCTGCTCTCACTTTGACTCTTGCACCGACTCGTGACGCGTCTCGAGACAGCGGAAGGAAGCGCGTCACGGAAACAGGCGGCAGCTGGCACGCTCACACCGCCCTTAGCAACGCCTGGGGGCGGGGGCCCCGAGCATCGGGAAGGCCAGGAGCTAGAGGGAGCCCGGCAGAGAGCGACTCGGGAGCTAAAACATGCAGAAGTTGCAGGGCCAGTAGCCAATATCTCAGTGAATGGCACGTCTTCATATCATAGAATCAGACATTTTACAGCACAGAAGGAGGCCATTCGGCCCATCGTGTCCGCGCTGGCTGATAAAGAGCTATCCAGCCTAGTCCCACTTTCCAGCTCATGGCCCCTAGCCTTGTAGGTTGCAGCACTTCAAATGTATATCCAAGTACTTTTTAAATGCTATGAGGGTTTCTGCCTCGACCACCCTTTCAGGCAGTGAGTTTCATACTTCCACCATCCTCTGGGTGAAGAAATGTTTCTTCATCTCCCCTCTAATCCTTCTACCAACTACTTTAAATCTATTCCCCCGGTTATTGACCCCTCCGCTAAGGGAAATAGGTCCTTCCTATCCACTCTATCTAGCCCCCTCATAATTTTATACCCTTCAATTAGGTCTCCCCTCAGTTCCAAATAAAACAACCCCAGCCTACTCCAATCTTTCCTCATAGCTCGTCAATTGTAAGGGGAATAGATAGGCGTTTCTGCGGCCGCAACCGAGACTCCAGGATGATATGTTGCCTCACTGGTGCAAGGGTCAAGGATGTCTCGGAGCGGGTGCAGGACATTCTAAAAAGGGAGGGAGAACAGCCAGTTGTCGTGGTGCACGTTGGTACCAACGACATAGGTAAAAAAAGGGATGAGGTCCTACGAAATGAATTTAAGGAGCTAGGAGCTAAATTAAAAAGTAGGACCTCAAAAGTAGTAATCTTGGGATTGCTACCAGTGCCACATGCTAGTCAGAGTAGGAATCGCTCAGATGAATACGTGGCTTAAGCAATGGTGCAGCAGGGAGGGATTCAAATTCCTGGGGCATTGGAACCGGTTCTGGGGGAGGTGGGACCAGTACAATCCGGACGGTCTGCACCTGTGCAGAATCAGAACCAATGTCCTCGGGGGAGTGTTTGCTAGTGCTGTTGGGGAGGAGTTAAACTAATATGGCAGGGGGATCTGAACCAATGCAGGGAGATAGAGGGAAACAAAAAGGAGGCAAAAGCAAAAGACAGAAAGGAGATGAGGAAAAGTGGAGGGCAGAGAAACCCAAGGCAAAGAACAAAAAGGGCCACTGTACAGCAAAATTCTAAAAGGACAGAGGGTGTTAAAAAAACAAGCCTAAAGGCTTTGTGTCTTAATGCAAGGAGTATCCGCAATAAGGTGGATGAATTAACTGTGCAAATAGATGTTAACAAATATGATGTGATTGGGATTACGGAGACGTGGCTCCAGGATGATCAGGGCTGGGAACTCAACATCCAGGGGTATTCAACATTCAGGAAGGATAGAATAAAAGGAAAAGGAGGTGGGGTAGCATTGCTGGTTAAGGAGGAGATTAAGGCAATAGTTAGGAAGGACATTAGCTTGGATGATGTGGAATCTATATGGGTAGAGCTACAGAACACCAAAGGGCAAAAAACGTTAGTGGGAGTTGTGTACAGACCTCCAAACAGTAGTAGTGATGTTCGGGAGGGCATCAAACAGGAAATTAGGGGTGCATGCAATAAAGGTGCAGCAGTTATAATGGGTGACTTTAATATGCACATAGATTGGGCTAACCAAACTGGAAGCAATACGGTGGAGGAGGATTTCCTGGAGTGCATAAGGGATGGTTTTTTAGACCAATATGTCGAGGAACCAACTAGGGGGGGAGGCCATCTTAGACTGGGTGTTATGTAATGAGAGAGGATTAATTAGCAATCTCGTTGTGCGAGGCCCCTTGGGGAAGAGTGACCATAATATGGTGGAATTCTGCATTAGGATGGAGAATGAAACAGTTAATTCAGAGACCATGGTCCAGAACTTAAAGAAGGCTAACTTTGAAGGTATGAGGCGTGAATTGGCTGGGATGGATTGGCGAATGATACTTAAGGGGTTGACTGTGGATGGGCAATGGCAGACATTTAGAGACCGCATGGATGAACTACAACAATTGTACATTCCTGTCTGGCATAAAAATAAAAAAGGGAAGGTGGCTCAACCGTGGCTATCAAGGGAAATCAGGGATAGTATTAAAGCCAAGGAAGTGGCATACAAATTGGCCAGAAATAGCAGCGAACCTGGGGACTGGGAGAAATTTAGAACTCAGCAGAGGAGGACAAAGGGTTTGATTAGGGCAGGGAAAATGGAGTATGAGAAGAAGCTTGCAGGGAACATTAAGACGGATTGCAAAACTTTCTAAGAGAAAAAGGTTAGTAAAGACAAACGTAGGTCCCCTGCAGTCAGAATCAGGGGAAGTCATAACGGGGAACAAAGAAATGGCGGACCAATTGAACAAGTACTTTGGTTCGGTATTCACGAAGGAGGACACAAACAACCTTCCGGTTATAAAAGGGGTCGGGGGGTCTAGTAAGGAGGAGGAACTGAGGGAAATCCTTATTAGCCGGGAAATTGTGTTGGGGAAATTGATGGGATTGAAGGCCGATAAATCCCCAGGGCCTGATGGATTGCATCCCAGAGTACTTAAGGAGGTGGCCTTGGAAATAGTGGATGCATTGACAGTCATTTTCCAACATTCCATTGACTCTGGATCAGTTCCTATAGAGTGGAGGGTAGCCAATGTAACCCCACTTTTTAAAAAAGGAGGGAGAGAGAAAACAGGGAATTATAGACCGATCAGCCTGACATCGGTAGTGGGTAAAATGATGGAATCAATTATTAAGGATGTCATAGCAGTGCATTTGGAAAGAGGTGACATGATAGGTCCAAGTCAGCATGGATTTGTGAAAGGGAAATCATGCTTGACAAATCTTCTGGAATTTTTTGAGGATGTTTCCAGTAGAGTGGACAAGGGAGAACCAGTTGATGTGGTATATTTGGACTTTCAGAAGGCGTTCGACAAGGTCCCACACAAGAGATTGATGTGCAAAGTTAGAGCACATGGGATTGGGGGTAGTGTGTTGACATGGATTGAGAACTGGTTGTCAGACAGGAAGCAAAGAGTAGGAGTAAATGGGTACTTTTCAGAATGGCAGGCAGTGACTAGTGGGGTACCGCAAGGTTCTGTGCTGGGGCCCCAGCTGTTTACACTGTACATTAATGATTTAGATGAGGGGATTAAATGTAGTATCTCCAAATTTGCGGATGACACTAAGTTGGGTGGCAGTGTGAGCTGCGAGGAGGATGCTGTGAGGCGGCAGAGCGACTTGGATAGGTTAGGTGAGTGGGCAAATGCATGGCAGATGAAGTATAATGTGGATAAATGTGAGGTTATCCACTTTGGTGGTAAAAACAGAGAGACAGACTATTATCTGAATGGTGACAGATTAGGAAAAGGGGAGGTGCAAAGAGACCTGGGTGTCGTGGTACATCAGTCATTGAAGGTTGGCATGCAGGTGCAGCAGGCGGTTAAGAAAGCAAATGGCATGTTAGCCTTCATAGCAAGGGGATTTGAGTACAGGGGCAGGGAGGTGTTGCTACAGTTGTACAGGGCATTGGTGAGGCCACACCTGGAGTATTGTGTACAGTTTTGGTCTCCTAACCTGAGGAAGGACATTCTTGCTATTGAGGGAGTGCAGCGAAGGTTCACCAGACTGATTCCCGGGATGGCGGGACTGACCTATCAAGAAAGACTGGATCAACTGGGCTTGTATTCACTGGAGTTCAGAAGAATGAGAGGGGACCTCATAGAAACATTTAAAATTCTGACGGGGTTAGACAGGTTAGATGCAGGAAGAATGTTCCCAATGTTGGGGAAGTCCAGAACCAGAGGTCACAGTCTAAGGATAAGGGGTAAGCCATTTAGGACCGAGATGCGGAGGAACTTCTTCACCCAGAGAGTGGTGAACCTGTGGAATTCTCTACCACAGAAAGTTGTTGAGGCCAATTCACTAAATATATTCAAAAAGGAGTTAGATGAGGTCCTCACTACTAGGGGGATCAAGGGGTATGGCGAGAAAGCAGGAATGGGGTACTGAAGTTGAATGTTCAGCCATGAACTCATTGAATGGCGGTGCAGGCTAGAAGGGCTGAATGGCCTACTCCTGCACCTATTTTCTATGTTTCTATGTTTCTATGTCCAGACAACATCCTGATAAATCTCCTCTACCCTCTCCAGTGCAATCACATTTTACCTGTAATGTGACCAGAACTGCATGCAGTCATCATCATCATAGGCAGTCCCTCGGAATCGAGGAAGACTTGCTTCCACTCTTAGCATGAGTTCTTAGGTGGCTGTGCAGTCCAATACGAGAACCACAGTCTGTCACAGGTCGGATAGGTAGTCTTTGAGGGAAAGGGTGGGCAGGGAGCCTGGTTTGCCGCACGGTCTTTCCGCTGCCTGCGCTTGATTTCTGCAAGCTCTCGGCGACGATACTCGAGCTCAGCGCCCTCCTGAATGCACTTCCTCCACTTAGGGCGGTCTATGGCCAAGGACTCCCAGGTGTCAGTGGGGATGTCACACTTTATCAGGGAGGCTTTGAGGGTGTCCTTGTAACGTTTCCTATGCCCGCCTTTGGCTCGTTTGCCGTGGACAAGTTCCGAGTAGAGCGCTTGCTTTGGGAGTCTTGTATCTGGCATGCGGACTATGTGGCCTGCCCAGCAGAGCTGATCAGTGTGGTCAGTGCTTCAATGCTGGGCCTGGATGAGGACGCTAATGTTTGCGCGTCTATCCTCCCAGGGGATTTGCAGGATCTTGCGGAGACATCGCTGGTGTTATTTCTCCAGCGACTTGAGGTGTCTACTATACATGGTCCACGTCTCTGAGCCATACAGGAGGGCGGGTATTACTACGGCCTTGTAAACCATGAGCTTGGTGACAGTTTTGAGGGCCTGATCTTCAAATACTCTTTTCCTCAGGCGGCCGAAGGCTGCACTGGCGCACTGGAGGCGGTGTTGGATCTCATCATCAATACCTGCTCTTGTTGATAGGAGGCTCCCGAGATAGGGGAAGTGGTCCACGTTGTCCAGGGCCACGCCGTGGATCTTGATGTACTCTAGCTGTAGCCTAACTAGTGTTTTATACAGTTCCAGCATAACCCTGCTTTTATATTCTATGCCTCAACTAATAAAGGCAAGTATCCCGTATGTCTTCTTAATCTCGTTTTCTACCCATCCTACCTTCAGGAACCTGTGGACACGCACTCCAAGGTCCCTCTGCTCCTTTACACTTCGCAGTGTCCCATCATTTATTGTGTATTCCCTTGCCTTGTTGGCTCTCCCCAAATGCAATTCTCCAGATTGAATTCCATTTGCCACTGTTCTTCATTATCAGCCACACGGCCAATTGTATCATCTGCAAACTTCTTAATCATACCACCATTATTCAGGTCTAAATCATTGATATATACCACAAAAAGCAAGAGACCTAGTACTGAGCCCAGTGGAAACACTTGCTGTCTTACTTTCTACATTCTCAGAAATGGCCTCACAAATAAGTAAAGGGGATTGTTTAATCCCGCTGCCTCAGAAGAATCCATTGCAGGGTCGTCACCTGGTTTTCTTGTGTAATGTTTTCAAGTCATCATTTGAGTCTCGAATTCACTTGTGAATAGGTCATCAGGCGCTTGTGAGTAATGTGCCCAACATCCACCAAAGTATGTGTATATATGTTACATAATGTGTATATATGTGCCCTTGCTACTCTCAGTGATTCTTCCAAGTGGTGTTTAACATGGAGGAGTACTGATTCATCAGCTGAGGGAGGGCAGTAGGTGGTAATCAGCAGGACGTTCCCTTGCCAATGCTTGACCTAAAGCCATGAGACCTCAATATTGAGGACTCCCAGGGCCACTCCCTTGTGACTGTATATTACTGTGCCGCCATCTTTGGTGGGTCTGTCCTGCTGGTGGGATGGTGATGGAGGGGTCTCACATGATTTCAACCTTAGCTGTCCCTACTTTATACAGCAGAACAATACTGCTGTCCAAGATTATTGTATGGAAATGAGAATTACATTTAAAGTCTACTTCACTGCATTGTTGGTAAGCTGCTAGCCTTGGATAATATTATCCTTTGGTTATTTATATATGACCTTGCCCTTCCGGGACTGGTTGTGATAAAGGTTGGGTGGTTCTGCCTCCTTCTCGTATTCACCTGCAGGAACACCTGGGGAGTTAATCTCAATCTATACACATGGTATTCCATCCCCCTTCAAAGATTATTTTCTTTTCCTGGGATAGTGAAACTTGCATGTATTATGCTATCTCACTGATTGGTTAATGGGTCACTTTATCCAAACAACTTTTTGGATTTTTCCCAACCTTTCTCAGAAGGACATCATTCTGGCTCCCACCACTGCCATTCCGCCTTTGCACCTGCTGCGATCTGCACCCCAGCCATCCAAGACTGGTGCCACCCATTCTCAGGTGGTGCTGTCAGCAGCCAGTCCTTCTAGGCCCACAGCTGGTCCAGGGCATCGTGCTAGGCCATCTGTCCTGTCTCCCTCAGATACATAGCAGCCCTCAAGCGGCCTTGATGAAGGAATTGAGGACCATTGACGAGGAGCAGTAGGCAAGGGAGGGGGGGTGAGGCAGAAGGGTGGGAAATGCCAGTGGAAGACTCACTGAGTAAATGTGTCCCCATGGGACCTATGTACATATGTTGGGAAGTTTCAGCACCTGTTGTGTTTTTTGAAGGGGCGGGTGCTCCATTTTGTTTTATTGGAGGGGCTGGGGTTTTGGAGGTTGTTTGAGGCATTTTTGCCAAATAAAATGTTAGTTGAACCGTTCCCTTCAGCCTCTGGTATCTGACTGTTCAGTTGTGATGGAAATGTGCACAATGTGCGGTCATTATTAACTGCTTCCCACAGCTACCTCCATTTAAGCAAAGCGCTTCCTTATGAGCCGCTGCCAAATAGCCGTGGTGCCGGCAACATTGGCTGGCTGCCTCGTCCATGGCTGCTGCTGGTCCTCGTTGTGTTGACATGGGCAACAGCCCTTTTCTGTTCATTGACGCCTTGCTAGAACATGTACAATGTGACGCTGGCGACATAGTAATGCACCCATCAAAGTTTAGCAAATTACTTTTCCTAACGCTGATCTGTTATGTGTGCCTGCCGCTGCAAACTCGAAGGCTCACGCACCGTGCTCTGTGTAAATGTTTCACTGTGACCACCGAGGGAAGCACTTCCTTTAACTAGCCACCATTTAATGCCTCTGGAAGGCTGTACCGTTGTTTTTTCAGACGTGAATATTGGCAGTCGCTAAATGAGGTGGCTGCACCTAATTTACCGAACTGGGCGCAGGCGTGCACGTTGCACCAGGATGACGTCATGATCGGAGTGATCATCAGCAGCCAGGCGCTAGCGGTTTGCGTCTCCGGTAAACCTACAACAAATTTTCTGTTGGGGAGCTAAAAGCTGCGCGCCCGGTCGCTGAGCTCTAATGCTTGCATTAACGCCCCCTCTGTCTGCTAACTGAGGTTATCGACAACCAAAAATCCAATAGACTTTCAGCAGGAGTTGTAGCAAAGCGATCAGGAGTAGAAACCTTGACCATTTTACCCCTTCTCTATTTCAGGGTCTCGGAGTTGAATTGTCATAGCCCCAGCTGAGGTCAGCAAACTCAGCAGAGCCAAGACTGAACCTGGAACTTTCAGGTCTAAACGGCTTGGGTACTTAGTGGATACATTTGCTGAGTATGATTTTCAATATGGTATTTCAATAAGCCCTTAAATCTTATACTTTGGTGCAGTTATCACATGTTTATGCCTAGTTTAGCCAACTTGCATTGTTATGTAATTATTTCTCTCTCATATTTAATTTTGAGAAAAGTTATATTTTCTTGATCTAAAGTGTTGATGGCAAAACCAAAATGATAAAAAAATATATTTTTTTAAAAAACTCTCTGAAATACTGGAAATAAATTGTTTAAAGTCCAGTGATTCATTCTAATATTGCATCTTATTACCATAATGCTAATTTTCAACTTTTCATGAGTTTGCTATGTCATTATTCATTAATGGAATTGAACATCACGAATTGGCTACACAATTCCAAGTTCTGCTTTTGAGCTGTCGGAAAGGGTTTTGCTGAGGCATCAAGCAATTCATGAAAGAAATGAAACGGAGACATTTTATATCTTAAGATGTACCTCATTTATTGATTACCATTTTGAATTACAATGACCTTATTGAACACAACATCCATAATAATTGATACATTTCAAAGTACAATGCACTTGCAATGTGACTGTACAGTAAAAATAATTAATATATATTACTGTAAATCAGAATACAAGTGCTTCAAAGCATTTTGAAGCTGGCAAAACAAATCTCACAATGCAACATTTTCATGCATTTCACATTTTAATCCCTATTGCCTTCCTACTTTTTCCACAACAGTTATGCATCACAATAGAACATCCTTCAGCCAGAAGAAAAGGATAGTCTGTGTTATGAAGTATTTTATGACTACCCTGGATGCCACCCTGCAGCTGGTTAACATTTCCATCATGGTGCGCTGACTATCGTTTCTTTCCCCAGATGGAGAAACTTGGCATTCTGGAATTCCATTAGCAACTACCAAGAACTGGTAAAACTCATTCCCAAAGAAGGTCAGCAACACCATTTACTTTAAAATCCAATGTACTAGTTTAATATCCTATATTTTGCAGTTGCCATTTCAATTAGGATCCAAAGTCGTACTAGTGTACAAGTCAATACCTTATTTTTAAGAGGACAGAAATCTAACTCTAACTCTTTTAGATATTTTTCTTTTTGTGTGAATTTTGTACTCGCCAAGTTGAGAAATGTTAGTGCTGGAGAATGAACCATTCTCCATTTCAGTCATCCAATATCACCATCACCAAGCATTCCCAGGTCAGCTATGAGATGCAATGTTTTCTTTGCTCTACCCCAGCAATATGTTTCATTGTCTACCTCAGAAAAGTGCATCTTTTATGTATTTTTTCCATTTCCCACACCAGCAATCTTGTGGACTCTGTGTGAGATAGCTAAGTGTGCCAATTAGTATTGAATTAGAGACAGTTTTGACCTCTGGACCATCCCCTCCGGGAATTGAAGAGATGAAGGAGGCAAGCTTGTAGCAGAGACTGAGGGAAGCATTTTGCCTCAGTTTTCAGAGGAGGTGGATGTTGGGATTGTAAAAGTACCAGGGATGGGTGCAGAACAGTTAGTGGAGGTTACTAAACAAAGGTAGGAAAAATGTTACTATAACTTAAAATAGACAAATCACCAGGATCTAATGATTTACCTATGCGGATTGTGAGGGAAGCTAGGGAAAAAATAGCAGACTGTGAGCATAATTTTCCAAAATTGTGCAAAGAAGAAAACTTGTGACTTTTCTCTAAAAGGAGAAGTGGATAAGCTGGAAATTACACAATAGTTAGTCTTACTTATGTTGTTGCTAAATTACTAGGGCGAGATTTTCCGGTCCTTTACGCTCCAGGTTTTGCCCCGGAGCGGCGTGAAAGGCGGCACTGAGGTCTTCTGCGCCCTGTCGCGATCCTCCGGTCGGGTTTTGTGGAAGAGCTGCGGCGGGTATGCAACGCTTCTGGTTGCGACACCGGCAGGAGTTTTGACTTTTGCCCGATCCGTCCGCCCAGAAGTGCACCTGCAATGACCGTTTGGGAAGTCAGAGTGGTGCAACATAGCCGGTGACGTGGAGGAAGGTAAAGTGCTACAGAAGTAAGTGCGAGTTTTCTTTTAATTCTTTTTGGCGATTTATGTTGTGGTGGCGTTGGCAATGTTTTGGGAATGTTTTTGTGGTTCTTTTGAAAGATTTTTTTCCCTCCCCGCCCCCAGGCCTCTCTCGGAGGGTACACGGCCCGACTTTTTAGTTTGCGAGTTTCCCATCCTTGCGTCATGAAAAGTGTACAACTTAGCACTGCGCCCCCTGACGCAGGGCCCAGATTCCCAAACGTACATACTAAAGTGCAAACTATTCCCGCCTGGTAACTTTCCCGCCCCGCCTCCGTTTTCACCCCGAAAACAGAAAAGCCTAAAATCCAACCCCGAGAGTCTATAATGTAGGATGAAATTATGAATCATTTGGAGAAATATGAAATAACAAGGGCTAATCAGCATGGCATTCTAAAATTCAGGTCATGCTTGACCAACCTTATAGAATTTAGTGCAGAAATAACAGAGAGGACAGATAACTGGAAATCAGTGGGTGTGATTCATATGTATTTTTGAACAGTATCTGATAACGTACCACTTAAGAGACTGGCAAAGGTAGAATTAAGACGTATAGTCACATGGATAAGGGAGATGGGTTAAAATAAATATCTTGTACAGGAAAGATGTTTTGAATGGTGTTCCACAGAGATCTGTTGGGGTTGTTTTTATTTACTAAACACATAAATTATTTAGATTTAAGAACTAAGCGGACAATATTCAAATTTACAGATGACAGCAAATTCAGGAGTATGGCAAACTGCGACGGGGCCTTTCTGTTGACATTACTGATTGACAGCATCCCAGAACAGCTCCGTATAAATGGTGGGGTCACAAATTCAGGCCAGTATCATAAGAATTGAATTTCAACTGGTAGTAGAAAAGTTTCCATGTAAAATGGAAATGAGGAGGAATTTCTTCTCTCATAGGGTCGTGAATCTTGGGAATTCTCTACCCCAGAGAGCTGTAGAGACTGGGTCATTGAATATATTTAAGGTGGAGATAGACAGATTTTTGAAAGATAAGGGTTATGGGGAGAGGGCGGGGAAGTGGAGTTGAGGCCAAGATCAGATCAGCCATGATCTTATTGAATGGCGGAGCAGGCTCAAGGGGCTAGATGGCCTAATCCTGCTCCTATTTATTATGTTCTTATGTGTTAAAAAGTATGATGGACCTAACTGCTAATTTTTAATTTTAATAGATTATTGCAATAAAAACTATTATATTCACATAAGTTTGTGTATGAATGCAAAACAGAAATTTATTCTTTTTGATTTTGACCTCGGTGGAGAAAAATTCAATTTCTATTCTTGATATTGTACCAAATTCCAGCTTTCTGTGAAGTCACTATGTCGTTATTATTTCAGCCGGTAGCGGAACTGAACATCATGAACTGGCTGCAGAATTCCTAATCCAGCTCTTGAGTTATCAAGAGGTGGAGTGGGTGCTGAGGCATCAATCAGTTCCATGTCATAATAACATAGTAATAAAGCCAGAAACTGTTTGATCTCATTGATTGCAAAATAGCGACCAGGACACATACTAACACCAGAACCAAAAGGCATGAGATAGTACTTAAGCTTTCTACCATTTTTGTAGAATGTGGTCTTCTCTTTTCCATTTTCATCCAAAAATCTGTCATACTTAAATTCCTGAAAGGACAGGGATTATACTTTGTTTTAGTACATTTAATAAACTATCAAATGAAAAATCAGCTATTTGCAATATACTAAAGGCACACACAATCCTTCTATATACCTACATTTTCTGTTGAACAAAATTTTTGACACTACTATACTAATGGAAAAAGTTTTATCATACTAAAGCAGGGTGGGATAAATGCATACGATTCTGTGGTTACATCACAGGTTTCCAGCACTCTCATTTTAAAAAATGGCAGCTGAAATGCAAGATAACATAAAATAATTATGTATTAGTTCTGATCATTTAATCTAAAAAATGGATGGTTTAAATTTAGGTCCCACATAATTTCATATTTAATTGTACATATTCTTCAGGAGAACAACTCTCTTTAGATCCAACCATAGAAGTGTAATCCTTACTACACCAGAGTGACATTTACATCCTTGCGCCTTCTTGAATGAAAACAGCAGGAATGCAGGAAGGAAGAGGGGTAGGAATGAGTTGGAGTAGAGATTGGTGGAGGGGGGCAATGTACCCAAGACAGGAGAAATAAAAGGCAGGAAAGGGAGGAGACAGGATGTTTGATGAACATCCTCAACCGTGGCGGAGCCTAACATGAGTGCAACAAACAATGCTGAGATGTTTGCAAAAGTCTTCAGCCAAAAGTACTAAGTGGACAAACCCACTCGGCCCACTCTTGAGGATCTTACAATCATCGATGCCAGTGTCTAAACAATTTAGTTCAGTCCACGTGACATTTAGAAGCATCAGTTTGCACTGGACACAGCAAAAGCTATGGGGCCTGCCAACATCCTAGCTATAGTACTTGCACACCAGAATTAACTGGTCCTCTAGCAAAGCTATTCTAGTGAAGGTATGACAATGGCATCTACCCAACAATGTGAAAAATTGCCCAGCTATGTCCTATCCACAAAAAGCAAGTCAAATATAACCCAGCCAAATGCCTCCCGTTTAGCCCCCTCCCAATCATTAGCATAGTGGGAAAGAGTCATCAACAGATGCCATCAAGCAACACCTACTCCTCAATAACCTGCTTTATGATGCTCAATTCATGTTCCATCAGAATCACTCAGCTCCAGACCTCACTGTCGTCTTGATCCAGGCACGGATGCAAGAGCAAGAGAAGAGGTCAAAGTAGCTGCCCTCTACATCAAGGTAACATTCAACCAAATATAGCACCAAGGAGCCATAGCAAAACTGAGATCAATGGGGGTCAAGGAGAAAACACTCTGGTAGCTGGATGCAAAGGAAGATGGTAGTGAGTGCTGGAGGCAATCCTCGCAACCCTAGGACATCCCTGCAGGTTTTGCTCAGAGAAGTATTCACGTCCCAACCATCTTTAGCTGCTTCATCAATGACCTTCGCTCTATCATAAGTTCTGGAGTGAGACTGTTTGCTGATGATTCTGTAGTATTCATCTGAGTTGAAACGACTCCAATAATGAAGCAGTCCATGCCAGTCTACAGCAGGACGTAGACAACATCTAAGCTTGGGTTCATAAGTGGCAGGTAACATTTGCACCGTGTAAGTGCCAGATAATGACCATCTCAAACAGCAAATAAAAAAGGCCAACCACCTCCCTATGATCTTCAATGGGATCACCATCAACAGTGTGGCTACAAGAGTAACTTAAAGGCTGGCCACTCTGCAGGATGCAGTGCAACAACTCACCAAGCTTTGTCAACAAAGCCCCAGGACCGCTACCACCAAAAAAAACGAACAGGAACATTATGGGAATACTATCATCTCAAAGTTCCCCTCCAAGTCACACACTAACTTGGACATATATTGCCATTCCTTCATCGTAGCTGGGTGAAAATCCTGACATTCCATACCTATCACTATCATGAGACCACCATCACAAGTGGTTCAAGGTGAATCCTTCTCCACATCAGGGTAACTAGATATGCAGAACTGTGAAGTGATAACTATCAGGAAAGATTGAACAGGCTGAGGCTATTTTCTTGAGAGAAGACTGAGAGGTGACCTGATAGAGGTCTTTCAAATTATGAAGGTTCAATAGGGTAGATCGTTCCACTTATGGGGAGTCCAAAACTAGGGGCCATAAATAAAAGATAGCCACCAATAAATCCAATAAGGAATTCAGGAGAAACTTTTTTATTCAGAGAGTGATTAAAATATGTAATCTACTACTACATGGAGTAGTTGAGCAGAATAGCAGAGATGCATTTAATGGGAATCTAGATAAGCATATGAAGGAGAAAGGAATATTAGGATATGTAGATAGGGCGAGATGAAGTAACGTGGGAGGAGGCTCATGTGGAGCATATAGACCTGTTGGGCCAAATGGCCTGTATCTGTGCTGTAAATTCTAAGAACATAAGAACATGAATTAAGGGCAAAAGTAGGCCATTCGGCCCCTCCAGCCTGCTCTGCCATTCAATAAGATCATGGCTGATCTTTGAACTCGGCTAAACTTTCCCTCCCTATCCCCACATCCCCTGATTCCCCTAGTGTCCAAAAATCTATTCATCTCAGCCTTGAGTGACTGAGCATCCACAGCCTTTTGGCATAGAGAATTCCAAAGATTAACAACCCTCTCAGTGAAGAAATTCCTCCTCATCTCAGTCTTAAATGGTCAACCCCTTATCCTGAGACTATGCCCCCTAGTTCTAGACTCTCCAGCAAGGGGAAACAATCCCTCAGCATCTACTGTGTCAATTCCCCACAGAATTTTACATATTTCAATGAGATCATCTCTCATTCTTCTAAACTCCAGAGTATAGGGCCAATCTACTCAATCACTCCTCATAGGACAACCCTCTCATTGTAGGAATCAATTTAGTGAACCTTCGTTGCACCGCTTCTAAGGCAAGTATATCCTTTCTTAGATAAGGAGACCTAAACTGTACACAGTAATCTAGGTGTGGTCTCACCAAAGCCATGTACAATTGTAGCAAGACTTCCTTACCTTTGAATTTCAACCCCCTTGCAATAAAGGCCAACGTGCCATTTGCCTTCCTAATTGCTTGCTGTACCTACTTGCTAACTCTCTGTGTTGCTTATACCTTCGAAAGTGTACAACCTCACATTTCCGCACATTATACTCCATCTGCCACCTTATTGCCCACTCAATTAACCTGTTTGTATCCCTTTGCAGGCTCTTTGTGTCCTCCTCACAGCTTACTTTCCCACCTAGCTTTGTATCGTCAGCATACTTGGATATATTGCTCGCAATCTTTTCATCTAAGTCATTATGTCATTATACAGTCTTAAATAGATTTTAGGTATTTTTCAACCTTTGCCAAGGTTGGAGGAGATGTCGAGAGGAAAAAAACATGCAAGACAAAAAGGATGCATAAGATAGAGAGGTTTGTAAAATCAGTCTAATATCTCCAATGCAGTTTTCAAAGACGAAATGAAGATCCTTAATAACATTTAAGTAAAGTGCTTTTTTGAAATATAATACTCCAGATTCCTAAAATTATTCACACTATAATTTAATGTGCACTATTTTGGTATTACTTTACCTACCAAAGGATCCTCATAAATCTCTGGATCAAAATGGAGTTGTTGAGGAAATAAACCAATTTGGTCTCCTTTTCGAACAGCCAGCTTTGCACCCAAATCTAGAGTTAGTACGAAGTTCTCAGTGGCAACACGCAGCATTATTGATGCACTGGATAAGCGTAGACCTTCATTTATTAGACTACCTGTTCAAATTTTTTCAAGAGATATTTTAGTAGAGATTCACAAAACATTGCATTAAACAAAGCCAGAAATTGTTTCTCTAAAGAACTATTTAGCCAGAAATTGCGGTGGTTTCGACAGCGTACACTCAGCATACATAAGAAATAGGAACAGGAGTCGGCCATACGGCCCCTCGAGTCTGCTCCGCCATTCAATAAGATCATGGCTGATCTGATCATGGACTCAGCTCCACTTCCCTGCCCGCTCCCCATAACCTCTTATCCGCTTATCGTTTAAGAAACTGTCTATTTCTGTCTTAAATTTATTCAATGTCCCAGCTTCCACAGCTCTCTGAGGCAGCAAATTCCACAGATTTACAACCCTCTGAGAGAAGAAATTTCTCCTCATCTCTGTTTTAAATGGGCGGCCCCTTATTCTAAGATCACGCCCTCTAGTTCTAGTCTCCCCCCCATCAGTGGAAACGTTCTCTCTGCATCCACCTTGTCAAGCCCCTTCATAATCTTATACATTTCGATAAGATCACCTCTCATTCTACTGAATTCCAATGAGTAGAGGCCCAACCTACTCAACCGTTCCTCATACGTCAACCCCTTCATCCCCAGAATCAACCTAGTGAACCTTCTCTGAACTGTCTCCAAAGCAAGTATATCCTTTCGTAAATATGGAAACCAAAACTACACGCAGTATTCCAGGTGTGGCCTCACCAATACCTTATATAGCTGTAGCAAAACTTCCCTGCTTTTATACTGCATCCCCTTTGCAATAAAGGCCAAGATACCATTGGCCTTCCTGATCACTTGCTGTACCTGCACACTATCAGAAGCTTTCTGAAAGGCCCTGCATGTTCTGGGTTTCCGCATGCGAAAACCCGGAATGTGCGACCTGTCAAAAAGACTTCCGCTGGTGCAGAATAGAGCTATTTGCCCAACTGCTACCCAGCAAATGCCCACAAAACCCTAACACCTTCTTTTACCAGTGTAAGGGTTAAAATAAAAATGATTAAAACAAACACATACATTTAAAATTAGTTTAGGTAAATTTTGGCCCATTTTAAAATGTTTAAATTTAATTTTAATTTTAAATGTTTAATTAAAGGGGGCTGGAAATTCCCCAACCTTGCGCCTGATTTTTCAGTGATATTTCGCCGTTTTTGGCGTGCAAGGCTCAAATAAGGGCTTTTGCCTAAAATTTGGCTCGCAGTGCACTCGTAGATAGGCGGAAAAAAAGCCTGGAAAAAACCTGCGTTGCAGCCCTTGGAACAGTATATGAAGACGTGCAAAAAAGGTAAGTTAAAGTTTTTATTTTTTAATTCTTTTGCAGCGATTCGATAGTTAAGTGTCTTGTGAATTTTTTGTGATTTTTTTTTATTTTGGGGAATTTTTTGGGGGTGTTTTCCCCCCTCCCTAGGCCCAACTCACAGCGGTATCGGCCTCGGAGAAAAGTTGCAGAAAATTTGCGGTTTGCGCCACGAATCATTGTGCAACACCGATTCGTACTGCTGGGCGCATTTCATCCCGAATGTTAGGCCTCGGAATCATAGCGGAGTCATAGTGGTATATTTGGTGGAAAAATTTAATTTCTAGCCCACAGTAACTGGGAACATTTATTTTTATTTATGTGGTGTGAATTCTTATTTATTTGGGGTTTTCTAATATGCTTAGGGGGTTTCGTACGTAAATGGAATCCCCATAAGTATCATAGGAATCCCACCTTTTTGATTGGTTGACTGGGTCCACGTGATCCCAGGGACGATTGCGAACCGCTTGCACCTCTGGGATCTGTGGGCCTTTACCTGCAGGCCGAGGATCCGAACTCTGCGTAGCTGTGCAGCCAGGAGGTAATTATGGAAATATTTTGCGAGTTAGAGGCATACTCCAGAGGTTCTGCCTCTGACCGCAAATTCAGGGCCATTATGTCCTGCGATACTAAAAAATGACAAAATAATGCCCAAGTTTATTTCTGTAAATAGCTACAATGACAAAGGATTGCAGATGGTGGGCAGTAAGATATAAAACAGCAATTTAACTGAATGGTTCTAATAACATTGTAAACCACAACAAAGTTTAGGCGTCTTATGAATGTCACTGGAACCACAAGATTAATTTGCTGCCTTAATCTTCTGGTTCTAATAACATTGTAAACCTCAACAAAGTATAGGCATCTTATGAATGTCACTGGAACCACAAGATTGATTTGCTGCCATAAACTTCTTGATTACTGATGACACTTTAAGTTAAGTGGCACAGTAAATAGTGTAGATGGGAGCAGGACGTTGCAACATGCGTTAATAGATTAAGTGAGTGGGCAAAACTGTAGCAGATGGCGTTCAATGTAGGAAAGTGTGAGGTCATCCGCTTTGGATCCAAGAAAGATAGATCAGAATATTTTCTAAACGGCGAGAAGCTAGGAACTATACAGGAGCAGAGATATAGGGGTTCAAGTACATAAATCACTAATAGCTTGTGTTCAGGTACACAAAATAATTAAGAAGGCTACTGAAATGTTGGCCTTTACCTCAAGAGAGCTGAATACAAAGGGATGGAAGTATGTTACAACTGTGCAGAGCTACATCTGGAGTACTACATTCAGTTCTGGGCACCGCACCTCAGGAAGGATACATTGGCCTTGGAGATGGCGCAATGCAGATTCACCGGAAAGAGACTGGGGCTAAAAGGGTTAAATTATGAGAACAGGTTGCATAGAGTAGACTTGTATTTCCTTGAATATAAAAGTTTAAGGGGGTGATTTAATTGAGGTGTTTAAGATGATCAAAGGAGTTGATAGGATAGATAGAAATAAACTATTTCCCCTGGTGGGGGAGTCCAGAACAAGGGGGCATAACCTTAAAATTAGAGCTATGCCAGTCACGGGTGCTGTCAGAAGAGCTTCTTCACACAAAGGGTAGTGGAAATCTTGAAGTCTCTCCTCAGAAAGCTGTTGAGGCTAGGTCAATTGAAAAGGTCAAAACTGAGATTGATAGATTTTTGTCAGGCAAGGTTATTAAGGATTGTGGAACCAAGGTGGATAGATGGAGTTAAGCCATGATTTAATTGGATGATGGAACAGGCTCAAGGGGCTGAATGGCCTACTCCTGTTCCTATGTTGTGAAAAGTTTGTTAAAGCTAATTCTTAGGTTGTCTTAGCAATAACATTGAGTTTTCATTAAAGAGAAATGAAAGAAACCTGCTATCCAACCCAGGTCATTTATATGATTTATAAAAGACTCAAGTCATGCAGATTACTATTGCAAAGATATATATTAGAATGACAGATTTGATTATGTTCTTACCCATAGCTGTCATGCTATCTAGTTGCTCTCTGGTGAAGATAATAGGATTATTAATGTCTCCAGCCTTCTGATTTGTCACATGAAGCATGTTTTCAATTTCACTTTTCACTGCTTTCAATGCTTCTGGAGACCTGCAGATTATGTAAAACCAAATAAATGATGGTGTGAATAATGTGTCATAGACAGCAAGTATGACAGTTTTCCATCTATATACCTGTATTAAAATACTTAGCTCTACGAGCATTTCTTCTCAACAAACCTCAGATTCTGTTAGTGGCCCAGAATTTGCTGAAAAAAATAATGACATGTGAACAATGCACACCGTTATTAATGTACAAATAGGCTAGCAACTTGTGGCGAGAAAGAGATACCCTGTGAGTTGCAAATCACCACAAGTGGCTGGATAAATTGTGCTACTCCATTGTTAGCATCGTGAAAATGCCATTTTGCCCTTAACCTCCTTGCAATTTTCATGAAGTTGCTGCATTTGCACATTAATTGACAATTAAACTCACCACAGAAAATTAAGTCTCGTAATTAATAGACTTTTATCGATGTGATAGTTGTTACTAAATGCCAATCAATCTCGCTGATCCAGAAAGTGAACAATTAAAAGTGTAGTCTAATTCCTTCAAGTAGTGAATTGTTGTTGGAGATTTAAAAATGTCATTCTAAATTTTAAATTGTTTTCTTACTTTTTCTTTCTGTCTTTTTTTTCTCTCTCTGTCAAATCTATTTCCCTCTCTCAATTTTTCGTTCTGTACCTGATTTGGCATTGTATTCACCCACTGTAATTCACCCTCCTTCTCAGTCCTCTCTTAATTTCTCAATTCTTAAATCTCATTGATTCATTGGTTCCATCGTTCATCAAGATCCCTGATTGTCTTCATTATCAGCTCACACTTCCAGCAACTTTGTGGGAATTTTTTTTTGAGATGGAGGGTGCAGGAAAAAGTTAAACTAACCAGGAATGCACCAGAAAATTTTGGCCCATCATCCTTTTTGGTCAATGCCAATCCATTGTACATTCCTATCTTCACTTTTTCCATTAAATTTTCCTGCGTCAACTTTCACCAATCAAATTAAATAATTCAAAATGTTTTTTCAAAAACGTTTTCAAAGTCTCTCTAAAAATTCAGATATTTCTGCACAGAGTGAGGGATAGGTCCTGCAATCTAATTTAAAAAAGGAGGCAGACAAAAAGCAGGAAACTAGAGACCAGTTAGCCTAACATCTGTCGTTGCGAAAATGCTGGAGTCCATTATTAAAGAAGCAGTAACGGGACATTTGGAAAAGCATGATTCAATCAAGCAGAGTCAGCATGGTTTTATGAAAGGAAAATCATGTTTGACAAATTTGCTGCAGTTCTTTGAGAATGTAACGAGCAGGGTGGATAAGGGGGAACCAGTGGATGTGGTGTTTTTGGATTTCCAGAAGGCATTCGATAAGGTGCACAAGATAAAAGCTCATGGGGTTGGGGGTAATATATTAGCATAGATAGAGGATTGGCTAACTAACAGAAAATAGAGAGTCAGGATAAATGGGTTATTTTCCGATTGGCAAACAGTAATTAGTGGGGTGCCGCAGGGATCGGTGCTGGGTCCTCAACTATTTACAATCTATATTAATGACTTGGATGAAGGGACCGAGTGTAATGTAGCCAAGTTTGCTGATGATACAAAGATGGTGGGAAAGCAAATTGTGAGGAGGACACAAAAACTCTGCAAAGGGATACAGAGAGGCTAAGTGAGTGGGCAAAAATTTGGCAGATGGATTATAATGTGGGAAAATGTGAGGTTATCCACTTTGGCAGAAATAATAGAAATTTAAATTATAATTTAAATGGAGAAAAACTGCAAAGTGCTGCAGTACAGAGAGATCTGGGGGTCCTTGTGCATGAAACACAAAAAGTTAGTATTCAGGTACAGCAAGTAATTTGGAAGGCAAATGGAATGTTGGCCTTTATTGCAAGGGGATGGAGTATAAAAGCAGAGAAGTCCTGCTACAACTGTACAGGGTATTGCTGAGGCCAAACCTGGAGTATTGCATGCAGTTTTGGTCTCCGTATTTAAGGAAGGATATACTTGCATTGGAGGCTGTTCAGAGAAGGTTCACTAGGTTGATTCCGGAGATGAGGAGGTTGACTTATGAGGATAGGTTGTGTAGATTGGGCCTATACACACTGGAATTCAGAAGAATGAGAGGTGATCTTATTGAAACTTATAAGATAATGAGGGGGCTCGACAAGGTGGATGCAGAGAGGATATTTTCATTCATAGGGGAAACTAAAACTAGGGGACATAGTCTTAGAATAAGGGATCGCCCATTTAAAACTGCTAGTCAGAGTAGAAATAGCAGGATAGTTAAGATGAATACGTGGCTTGAGGAATGGTGCAAGAGGGAGGGATTCAAATTCTTGGGACATTGGAACCAGTTCTGGGGGAGGTGGGACCAGTACAAACGGGACGGACTGCACCTGGGCAGGACTGGAACCAATGTAATGATGTAATTGGGTTTACGGAGACATGGCTCCAGGGTGACCAAGGCTGGGAACTGAACATCCCAGGGTATTCAATATTCAGGAAAGATAGACTGAAAGGAAAAGGAGATGGGGTAACGTTGCTGGTTAAAGAGGAGATTAACGCAATAGTAAGGAAGGACATTAGTGTGGATGAGATGGAATCTGTATAGGTAGAGCTGCGGGACACCAAAGGGCAGAAAACGCTAGTGGGAGTTGTGTATAGACCACCAAACAGTCATAGTGAGGTTGGGGATGGCATCAAACAGGAAATTAGGGATGCGTGCAATAAAGGTACAGCAGTCATCATGGGTGACTTTAATCTACATATAGATTGGGCTAAACCAACTGGTAGCAATATGGTGGAGGAGAATTTCCTGGAGTGTATAAGGGATGGTTTTCTAGACCAGTATGTCGAGGAACCAACTAGGGAGCTGGCCATCCTAGACTGGGTGTTGTGTAATGAGAGAGGATTAATTAACAATCTTGCTGTGCGAGGCCCCTTGGGGAAGAGTGACCATAATATGGTAGAATTCTTCATTAAGATGGAGAGTGACGCAGTTAATTCAGAGTTGAGAGTCCTGAACTTAAAAAAAAGTTAACTTCGATGGTATGAGACGTGATTTGGCTAGGATAGATTGGCGAATGATACTTAAAGGGTTGACGGCGGATAGGCAATGGCAAATATTTAAAGATCACATGGATGAACTTCAACAATTGTATATCCCTGTCTGAAGTAAAAAATAAAATGGGGAAGGTGGCTCAACCGTAGCTAAGAAGGGAAATTAAGGATAATGTTAAATCCAAGGAAGAGGCATATAAATTGGCCAGAAAAAGCAGCAAACCTGAGGACTGGGAGAAATTTAGAATTCAGCAGAGGAGGACAAAGGGTTTAATTCGGAGGGGGAAAAATAGAATATGAGAGTAAGCTTGCAGGGAACAAAAAATTGACAGCAAAAGCGTCTACAGATACGTGAAGAGAAAAAAAATATTGAAGACAAATGTAGGTCCCTTACAGTCAGAATCAGGTGAATTTATAATGGAGAACAAAAAAATGGCAGACCAATTGAACAAATACTTTGGTTCTGTCTTCACGGAGGAAGACACAAATAACCTTCTGGAAATACTAGGGGATCGAGCGTCTAGTGAGAAGGAGGAACTGAAGGAAATCCTTATTAGGCGGGAAAGTGTGTTAGGGAAATTGATGGGATTGAAGGCCGATAAATCCCTGGGGCCTGATAGTCTGCATCCCAGAGTACTTAAGGAAGTAGCCCTAGAAATAATGGATGCATTGGTGATCATTTTCCAACAGTCTATCAACTCTGGATCAGTTCCTATGGACTGGAGAGTAGCTAATGTAACCCCACTTTTTAAAAAAGGAGGGAGAGAAAACAGGAAATTATAGACTGGTCAACCTGACATTGGTGGTGGGGAAAATGTTGGAATCAATTATTAAAGAATGTAATAGCAGCGCATTTGGAAAGCAGTGACTGGATCGGTCCAAGTCAGCATGGATTTATGAAAGGGAAATCATGCTTGACAAATCTTCTAGAATTTTTTGAGGATGTAGAGTGGACAAGGGGGAGCCAGTAGATGTGTATTTAGACTTTCAAAAGGCTTTTGACAAGGTCCCACATAAGAGATTAGTGTGCAAAATCAAAGCACATGGTATTGGGGGTAATGTACTGACGTGGACAGAGAACTGGTTGGCAGACAGGAAGCAAAGAGTAGGAAAAACGGGTCCTTTTCAGAATGACAGGAAGTGACTAGTGGGGTACTGCAAAGTTCAGTGCTGGGACCCCAGCTATTTACAATATATATTAATGATTTAGAGGAAGGAATTGAATGTAATAGCTCCAACTTTGCAGATGACATTAAGCTAATTGGCAGTGTGAGCTGTGAGGAGGATGCTAAGAGGCTGCAGGGTGACTTGGACAGGTTAGGTGCGTGGACAAATACATTGCAGATGCAGTATAATGTAGATAAATGTGAGGTTATCCACTTTGGGGGCAAAATCAGGAAGGCAGAATATTATCTGAATGGTGACAGATTAGCAAAAGGGGAGGTGCAACGAGACCTGGGTGTCATGGTACGTCAGTCATTGAAAGTTGGTTTACAGGTCCAGCAGGCGGTGAAGAAGGCAAATGGCATGTTGGCCTTCATAGCGAGAGGATTTGCATTTAGGAGCAGGGAGGTCTTATTACAGTTGTACAGTGCCTTGGTGAGGTCACACCTGGAATATTGTGTTCAGTTTTGGTCTCCTAATCTGAGGAAGGACATTCTTGCTATTCAGGGAGTGCAGCGATGCCCGGGATGACAGGACTGACATATGAAGAAAGACTGGTTCAACTAGGCTTATATTCAATGGAATTTAGAAAAATGAGAGGGGATCTCATGGAAACATATAAAATTCTGACGGGATTGGACAGGTTAGATGCAGAAAGAATGTTCCTGATGTTGGGGAAGTCCAGAACCAGGGGTCACAGTCTAACGATAAGGTATAAGCCATTTAGGACCGAGATGAGGAGAAACTTCTTCACTCAGAGAGTTGTGAGCGTGTGGAATTCTCTACCACATAAAGTTGTTGAGGCCAGTTCGTTAGATATATTCAAAAGGGAGTTAGATGTGGCCCTTACGGCTAAAGGGATCAAGGGGTATGGAGAGAAAGCAGGAATGGGGTACTGAAGGGCATGATCAGCCATGATCATATCGAATGGTGGTGCAGGCTCAAAGGGCCGAATGACCTACGGCTGCACCTATTTTCTATGTTTCTATGAGGAGAAATTTCTTCTCTCAGAGGGTTGCAAATCTATGGAATTCTCTGCTCCAGAGAGCTGTGGCGGCTGGGTCATTGACTAGGTTTAAGGCGGAGATAGACAGATTTTTGAGCGATAGGGAGTAAAGAGTTATGGGGATCGGGCAGGGAAGTGGAGCTGAGTCCATGATCAGATCAGCCATGATCTTATTGAATGGTGGAGCAGGCTCAAGGGGCCAAATGGCCGACACCTGCTCCTATTTCTTATGTTCTTATCTGAGCCTGTGCAAGACATCCAATTTCCCACGTTGCATCAGTAGCATTTAGATAGCTGAACTGCTAAATATGCTTCTTTAATTCTAATAGCTTCTGATTGTTATTTTTCAAAATTATTTTAAAATCTAGAGGAAAATTTCAAAAGCTTATTCAGGTGCAATTAATTTCCGTGACTGTGTGTGTATCTTTACGTGTGTATGTGTGCACAATTGCGATGCGCAATTAACTGGCGCCCATTCCCTCCTACGTCGACAGCATGCAAACTTTGGGCTGTCTGCTAATTTATATAATAGTAGCGTGCAGCCTAGTGCTGAACACGCTACTGAGTGGCTGCACGCCTCAGCAGGGGTCCCAAGTTTGTGTGAGGCTAGCCACTTACAAGTAGCCTGGACTACTTAAAGACAGCCTGTACCTCTTAAAGGGAAGGTGCCTTCTGGCTGTAGCAGGTGCTGGAAGTGGCTGGGAAAGAGTGTGTGAGCAAGAAGACAACATACTGATGGTGCAACAGGGCAGAGTGCGGCCTCCAAGATTTTCTGATGCAGCACTGGGGGCCTTGGTGCAAGCGGTGGACAGGTGGAGAGAGGTCCTGTATTCACAGGAGGCCCAGGAAGTCCTTCAGACAAACTGTAAGAAGAAAATGGGAGCAGATAGCCATCGCGGTCAATGCCACCAGTGCAGCCCTGAGGACCTAGATGCAGTGCCACAAGAAGTTTAATGACTTCCCATGAGTGGTCAAGGTCAGTGAATTTATCTCCAAATTCCATATCCTTACAACTGAACCACTAGCCTCATACACTGCTCAATTCACCAATCCCCCTTCACTCACCTACCAACAATTGCTATCAAACATGACTCATACCTAACCATCAGAGCTTTACCTCACCCTCACACACTTAGCACTGCTGCAAACCTCACATCCACCTCAAACAACTTGCACACAGTGTGTTATGTATTTAACCCCTTGCAACCTGTATTACACTACCACCAGAGGGCCTACCTGTTGGAGTCCCAAGGGATCCCAGCATCCCTTGGGAGCATGGTATATAAAGAGGCCACCCACAAGGAGCTACGGTCACACTTACTCATTGTACACAGTACTCAGTTTCATCCTTTATTATGAATGCATCAATTGGCGACGAGGTAATGCGCGAAAATTCAAAGAACAGTTGGCATCCTGGAGAAGTTCTCAGAAGGGGACGATTGGGAGGCCTTCGTGAAGAGACTCGACCAATACTTCATGGCCAACGAGCTGGAAGGGGATGAGAACGCTGCCAAACGAAGGCCGATTTTCCTAACTGTCTGTGGGACAACAACCGCTGGCCTCATGAAGAACCTCCTAGCTCCGGTAAAAGCAACAGCTAAATCCTATGAAGAATTGTGTATGCTGGTCCGGGAGCACCTGAATCCTAAGGAAAGCGTTTTGATGGAGAAATATTGGTTCTACACGTGTCAACGGTCCGAGGGCCAGGAAGTGGTGAGCTATGTATCCAAACTAAGGCACCCACAGGACATTGCGAATTTGAGGGATTCCTAGAACAAATGCTTAGAGACTTTTTTGTACTGGGCATTGGCCATGAGGCAATCCTTCGCAAACTGTTGACTGTTGAAACTCCGAATCTAAGTAAAGCCATAATGATAGCCCAGGCATTTATGTCCACCAGCGACAACACCAAACAGATCTCGCAGAATAAAGAAGTTTCGGCCAGTACTATGCACAAAGTAAAGTCGTTTTCGAGCAGGAATATACATGGCAGAATGTACAGGCTGGCTGCTGGTGCTCGACCTCAGATGACCCAGAGTCCGCCATCAATTGTTAATGCGAGGCAGTTAACACCCTGTTGGCGTTGTGGAGATGATCATCGGCCCCATCAATGCCGCTTCAAGCACTATGCGTGCAACGGTTGCAGAACAATGGGACACCTCCAGCGAATGTGCAGGCGAGCTGCAAACCCTGCAAACCACCACGTTGCAGAGGAACATAGATCCACTGTGGATCAGGCTGAATTGGAGACTCGTACTAAGGAGGCAGAAGTGTACGGGGTACACATGTTCACCACGAAATGTCCACCAATAATGTTGAAAATTGAATTGAACAGAATTCCAGTATCTATGGAATTGGACACGGCTGTGAGTCAGTCCATAATGAGCAAAAAGGCCTTTGACAGGTTGTGGGGCAACAAGGCACACAGGCCCAAGCTCAGCCCCATTCATACCAAATCTAAGGATTTACACCAAGGAACTAATCCCTGTAATTGGCAGTGCAGAAGTCAAAGTCTCCTATGATGGAGCAGTACACGAACTCCTGCTGTGGATTGTGCCAGGGGATGGCCCCACATTGCTTGACAGAAGCTGGCTGGGAAAAATCTGCTGGAACTGGGACGACATCTGCGCGCTTTCGTCCGTCGGCGACGCCTCATGTGCCCAGGTTCTGAGCAGGTTTCCATTGTTGTTTGAGCCAGGCATTGGAAGCTTCTCGGGGGCGAAAGTGCAGATCCATTTGGTTCCCGGTACATGATCCATCCACCATAAGGCACGGGCGGTACCATACATGATGTGTGAGAAAGTGGAAATTGAGCTGGACAGGCTGCAGCTAGAAGGCATCATCGCACCGGTGGAATTCAATGAGTGGGCTAATCCGATTGTCCCGGTACTTAAAGAGGACGGCACGGTCAGAATTTGTGGGGACTATAAAGTAACGATTAACCATTTTTTGCTGCAGGACCAGTACCTGCTACCCAAGGCAGACGACGTATTTGCGACCCTGGCTGGAGGGAAGACGTTCACCAAGCTGGACCTGACCTCAGCCTACATGACTCAGGAGCTGGAGGAGTCTTCGAAAGACCTCACCTGCATCTATAACAGATGCCCGGTCGGGATTCGGTCGGCCGCGGCAATCTTCCAACGGAACATGGAGAGCCTGCTAAAATCAATGGTTTTCCAGGACGACATACTGCTTACAGGTCGGGACACCACTGAGCACTTGAAGAATCAGGAAGAGGTTCTGAGTCGGTTGGATCGCGTGGAACTCAGGTTGAAACGCTCGAAGTGTGTTTTCCTAGCAGAGGTCAAGTTCTTGGGAAGAAGAGTCGCAGCAGATGGCATCAGAACCACCGCTGCATGCGCCGAGACCACAGAACGTGACGGAACTGCGGTCGTTCCTGGGACTCCATAACTACTTCGGTAATTTCCTACCTGGGTTAAGCACCCTGCTAGAACCCCTGCAAGCGCTACTGCGCAAGGGAGATGACTGGGTATGGGGAAATTCACAAGAGGCTACCTTTAAGAAAGCCAGGAATCTATTGTGTTCTAACAAACTGCTTGTCCTGTGTAACCCATGTAAACGATTCGTGCTAGCTTGCAATGTGTCGTCATACGGGGTCGGGTGTGTATTACAACAGGCTAACAAATCGGGGATTTTGCAATCGCTTATGCATCCAGGAGTTTGTCTAAGGCCGAAAGGATCAACAGCATGATTGAAAAAGATGCTCTGGCATGCGTTTACGGGGTAAAGAAAATGCACCAGTACTTATTTGGCCTCAAGTTTGAGCTTGAAACTGACCTCAAGCCGCTCATATCGCTGTTCTCAGAGAGCAAAGGGATTAACACCAATGCCTCAGCCTGCATCCAAAGATGGGCGCTCACGCTGTCGGCATACAACTATATAATCCGCCACAGACCGGGCACAGAGAACTGCGCTGATGCTCTTAGTCGGCTGTCATTGCCCACCAACGGGGTGGAAATGGCACAGCCTGCAGACTTGCTCATGGTAATGGATGCATTCGCAAACGGAAAGTCCCCCATTATGGCCCGCCAGATCAGGACCTGGACCAGCCAGGATCCTTTACTATTCTTGGTAAAAAAACTGTGTCCTCCATGGGAGCTGGTCCAGCATCCCAGCGGATGCAGGGGGCAATTAAGCCGTTCCACAGGCGCAAAGACGAAATGTCCCTGCAGGCGGACTGTCTGTTGTGGGGCAATCGCGTGGTCTTGCCAAAGAAAGGCAGAGATACGTTCAATTGTGAACTGCACAGCACCCACCCAGGCATTGTAATGATGAAAGCCATAGCCAGGTCCCATGTGTGGTGGACCGGCATCGACTCAGATTTAGAGTCATGCGTGTGCCAGTGCAACACTTGCTCGCAGCTGAGCAATGCACCCAGAGAGGCACCACTAAGTTTGTGGTCGTGGCCCCTCCAAACTGTGGTCGAGGATTCACGTGGACTATGCGGGCCCATTTCTAGGCAAAATGTTCTTGATTGTCGTGGATGCTTACTCTAAATGGATTGAATGTGCAATAATGTCTGTAGCACGTCCATGGCCACTATTGAAAGCCTACGAGCCATGTTTGCCACGCATGGCCTGCCTGATGTCCTAGCCAGTGACAATGGGCCGTGTTTCACCGGTGCTGAATTCAAGGAATTCATGACCTGCAATGGTATCAAGCATGTCACATTTGCCCCGTTGAGGCCCGCATCCAATGGCCAGGCAGAACGGGCAGTTCAGACCATCAAGCAAAGCTTGAAACGCATATCGGAAGGCTCCCTGCAGACCCGACTACCCCGAGTGCTGCTCAGCTGCTGCACCAGACCCCACTCACTCACCGGGGTTCCCCCAGTTGAGCTGCTCATGAAAAGGGCGCTTAAAACAAAGCTCTCTCTTGTCCACCCTGATCTTCATGATCACGTGGAGGGCAGGCGACATCAACAAAGTGTGTACCATGACCGCGGAAATTTGTCAAGCGATCTTGAGGTCAAGGACCCTCTGTTTGTGATCAATTATGGACATGGTCCCAAATGGCTCACTGGCACGGTCATAGCCAAAGAGTTGTTTCAGGTCAAACTGGTCAATGGACAAATGTGCAGAAAACATTTAGACCAAATCAACTCGCTGTTCACCACCAGCCACAAACAACCTGAAGAAGACACCACCAACTTTGACCTTCCAACACACACACAAGTGGCAACTGATATCGTGGTTGACCACAAAGCCGAACTCACCATCCCCAGCAGCCCGGCAAGGTCGGCTGCCCAGCAGCTTAGTGAAGAACTAACCAACTCACCCACACCCACATGTGTACCGAGACGATCGACAAGGGAGCAAAAAGCCCCAGATCGTCTCACCTTGTAAATAAGTGTACTATTGACTTTACGGGGGAGTGATGTTATGTATTTAACCCCTTCCAACCTGTATTACACTACCACCAGAGGCCCTACCTTTTGGAGTCCCAAGGGATCCCAGCATCCCTTGAGAGCACGGTATATAAAGAGGCCACCCATGAGGTACCTGCACTCTGGAGTCTCATTAAAGGACCTAAGGTCACACTTGCTCATTGTACACAGTACTCAGTTTCATCCTTTATTATGAACGCATCACACTGCCAGCTAATCAATCATGACAGACCTATCACCCAAATACACTGCACCACACTCACTGACACACTTCCCTCCTTGCAGGACATCATTGTTATGTATGTATGTAGACCTTACCCAAATGTAAGACTTGCCACCAGGGGGCACACCTGTGGGAGACCTAAGAGTCACCTGTACATCCTAGGGCAAGCAGGTATAAAAGATGACTCACCATGCTGCTTCCTCACTCTAGAGTCTGAATAAAGAGACCAAGGTCACAACAGTTTGAGCTTGCGATATAGTCCTGTGGATTTATTCTGAACATAATAAATTGGCGACGAGTAACGGATCATGAACTTTCACGTGGTAATGGCTGCCATTGGTATTCTTGAGAAAAGTGTTGAGGGTGATGATTGGGAAGCCTTTGTTGAGCGCCTCGACCAGTAGTTTGTGGCCAATGAATTGGACAAGGCTGAGACGGAGGACAGCGCAGGGCGATTCTCCTCACTGCATGTGGGTCATCGGTATATGGCCTCCTAAAAAACTTGCTGGCACTGGTCAAAATAACTAACAAACCTTACGCAGAGCTGTGTACGCTGGCTAAGGAACATTTCAGGCCAAAGGAGAGAATCCTGATGGCCAGGTACCGTTTTTCCACGCACTGTCACTCCAAGGGCCAGAACATGGCGAGTTTTGTCGCCGACCTATGATGCCTTGCGGGGCAGTGCGACTTTGCAGGATCCTTGGGGGACATGTTGCGGAACATTTTCGTGCTTGGAA
The DNA here is from genome assembly GCF_044704955.1 of Pristiophorus japonicus. Lineage (NCBI taxonomy): Eukaryota > Metazoa > Chordata > Chondrichthyes > Pristiophoridae > Pristiophorus > Pristiophorus japonicus. The sequence continues at coordinate 410,469,446 of NC_091977.1, forward strand.
TTGGCCACGAGGTCATCCTTCGCAAACTGCTGTCTGCCGAATCCCTAGATCTGAGCAAGGCCATCACGATAGCCTTCATATCCACGAGCGACAACACGAAACAGATATCTTCACAGAATCGAAACTCACCGGCGAGCACCATGCAAAAAATAATGTTTGCAGCAGGCAGAATTGCACAGGGCCGGGCCCACACGGTTGCAGAGGCCAGACCTAGGCCCAGAGTGACTCAGACTCCGCCGTGAGGCGTGAATGCATACCAATTAGCACCATGCTGGTACTGCGGGGGCAGCCATAGAGCTCATCATTGTCGATTCAAGCCCTATGTGTGAAAGGGCTGTGAAACAATGGGGCACCTCCAGCAAATGTGCAAATGATCTCTGACTCACCACGTGGCAGAGTCAGGAGAGGATGACCGATCCAGCGAGGATCACGATGAACGAGCAGAAGAGGTAATTGAACCCAAGGATGAAGAGGAAGTATATGGGATTCACACCTTCACCACCAAAAGCCCTCCGATAATGCTAAAAGTTGAACTTAACGGCACTCCAGCCTCCATGGAACTAGACACCGGGGCAAGCCAATCAGTCATGAGCCAGAAGGCTTGCGAGAGGCTGTGGAGCGACGAAGCCAAGCGACCCGAGCTGATCCCGATTCAGGCAAAGCTGCGCACCTACACCAAGGAACTGATACCAGTTATTGGTAGTGCGGACATAAGAGTATTCCATGAGGGAGCAGTGCACAAATTACTACTGTGGATTGTTTCAGGTGATGGGCCAACGCTGGTTGGCAGGAGGTGGATGGGGAAGATTCGATGGAACTGGGAAGACCTCTGCATACCTTCTCCGGCGAACGAGGCCTCCTTTTCCCAAATGCCGAGCAAACCCCCTCTTCCAGCTGAACCAGGCATCAAAGTACAGATCCCCGAGGCACAGGCCGCTCATCACAACCACAAGGAGGTAAAGTTCAACCGAGCAGAGGTACAGGCGCGGTACCCACCACCCGAAGCCGACAACCCCTTCGCGACGATGGAAGAGGCTCCAGGTTGACCATGCGGAGTGGGACTCCAGCCGAAACGATCTGAATGCGTCTTCCCGATGCCAGAGGCAAAATACCTGGGGTGGAAGATCACGGCGGTCGGCATCACAGACACGAATACGAGGACGTCCAGACCATGGGACGAGAAGGCATCTAGATCACGGGACGAAGGTGCGTCCAGACCATGGGACATAGAAACATAGAAAATAGGTGCAGGAACAGGCCATTCGGCTCTTCGAGCCTGCACCACCATTCAATAAGATCATGGCTGATCATTCACCTCAGTACCCGTTTCCTGCTTTCTCTCCATACCCCTTGATCCCTTTAGCTGTAAGGGCCATATCTAACTCCCTCTTGAACATATCCAACAAACTGAGATCAACAACTCTCTGCGTTAGGGAATTTCACAGGTTAACAACTCTCTGAGTGAAGAAGTTTCTCCTCATTCCAGTCCTAAATGGCTTACTCCTTATCCTTAGACTGTGTCCTCTGGTTCTGACTTCCCCAACATCGGGAACACTCTTCCTGCATCTAACCTGTCCAGTCCCGTCAGAATTTTATATGGTTCTATGAGATCCCCTCTCATCCTTCTAAACTCCAGTGAATACAGGCCCAGTTGATCCAATCTCTCCTCATATGTCAGTCCTGCCATCCCGGGAATCAGTCTGGTGAACCTTCGCTGCACTCCCTCAATAGCAAGAACGTCCTTCCTCAGATTAGGAGACCAAAACTGAACACAATATTCCAGGTGAGGCCTCACCAAGGCCCTGTACAACTGTAGTAAGACCTCCCTGCTCTTATACTCAAATCCCCTAGCTATGAAGGCCAACATACCATTTGCCTTCTTCACCGCCTGCTGTACCTGCATGAAAACTTTCAATGACTGATGCACCAGGACACCCAGGTCTCGTTGCACCTCCCCTTTTCCGAATCTGCCGCCATTCAGATAATATTCTGCCTTTGTGTTTTTGCCCCCAAAGTGGATAACCTCACATTTATCCACATTATACTGCATCTGCCATGCATTTGCCCACTCACCTAATCTGTCCAAGTCACCCTGCAGCTTCTTAGTGTCCTCCTCACAGCTCACACCGCCACCCAGCTTAGTGTCATCTGCAAACTTGGGAGATATTACTCTCAATTCCTTCATCTAAATCATTAATGTATATTGTAAATAGCTGGGATCCCAGCACTGAGCCCTGCGGCACTCCACTAGTCACTGCCTGCCATTCTGAAGAAGACCCGTATATCCCGACTCTCTGCTTCTTGTCTGCCAACCAGTTCTCTATCCACGTCAGTACATTACCCCCAATACCATGTGCTTTAATTTTGCACACTAATCTCTTGCGTGGGACCTTGTCAAAAGCCTTTTGAAAGTCCAAATACACCACATCCACTGGTTCTCCCTTGTCCACTCTACTAGTTATATCCTCAAAAAATTTTAGAAGATTTGTCAAGCATGATTTCCCTTTCATAAATCCATGCTGACTTGGACCGATCCTGTCACTGCTTTCCAAGTGCGCTGCTATTTCATCTTTAATAATTGATTCAAAAATTTTCCCCACTACTGATGTCAGGCTAACCGGTCTATAATTACCCGTTTTCTCTCCCTCCTTTTTTAAAAAGTGGTGTTACATTAGAACTGATCCAGAGTCGATAGACTGTTGGAAAATGATCAGCAATGCATCCATTATTTCTAGGGCTACTTCCTTAAGTACTCTGGGATGCAGACTATCAGGCCCCGGGGATTTATCGACCTTCAATCCCATCAATTTCCCTAACACAATTTCCCGCCTAATAAGGATTTCCTTCAGTTCCTCCTTCTCACTAGACCCTCAATCCCCTAGTATTTCCGGAAGGTTATTTGTGTCTTCCTCCGTGAAGACAGAACCAAAGTATTTGTTCAACTGGTCTGCCATTTCTTTGTTCCCCTTTATAAATTCACCTGAATCTGACTGCACGGGACCTGTTTGTCTTCACTAATCTTTTTCTCTTCACATATCTATAGAAGCTTTTGCAGTCAGTTTTTATGTTCCCAGCAAGCTTCCTCTCATACTCTATTTTCCCCCTCCTAATTAAACCCTTTGTCCTCCTCTGCTGAATTCTAACTTTCTCCCAGTCCTCAGGTTTGCTACTTTTTCTGGCCAATTTATATGCCTCTTCCTTGGATTTAACACTATCCTTAATTTCCCTTGTTAGCCACAGTTGAGCCACCTTCCCCGTTTTATTTTTTACTCCAGACAAGGATGTACAATTGTTGAAGTTCATCCATGTGATCTTTAAATATTTGCCATTGCCTATCCGCCGTCAACCCTTTAAGTATCATTCGCCAGTCTATACTAGTCACTACGAGAGTGCGTCCAGGCCACGGGACGAGAGAGTGTCTAGACTACGGGACAAGAGAGTGTGCAGACCACGGGACGAGAGAGCGTCTAGACCATGGAAGGTCGCCGCAACGGAACGGAGGAATGTGTCGCCCAGCAAGGAAGACGACTGGGTTTAGGGCAAAGGTAAAGGGGTGGCCGCGGTGAAGGCCAAGAATCCACCACACTCAAATAAATTTTGTGCACCATGTAACCTGTGCGAGCGGTCTTTCGCGGCCAATGATGTATCATTGTATGGGGTTGGGGGTACATTACAGCAAGCCAAAGTAGCGGGCGAACCCCAACCAGTTGTACATGTATCTAACAAAGCATTCGTAGCAAGTGAGATGTTACCGTACGGGGTCGGGAGTGTTGTGCAGCAAGCAAAAGTAGTGGGCGAGCCCCAAACGATTGAACATGTATCAAATAAGTTAAAGAGAGCAGCAGCCTATGTTCACAGGAGACGTACCAAAGAGTGTCCCAATATGTGTTCGAGTCAGACAAGCTGCTCATCCCACAAGCTTGGGAAAGCAGAGGCACCATTATCGATGCGTTGTTTCGAGAATGTCCAACACTATCTGTGCACTGTAACATGATCCGCCACGGGCCAGGCAGAGAGCGGCACCCATGCTCTCAGTTGGCCATCGTTGCCCATCCCCGGGATGGAAACAGCACAGCCTGCAGACCCACTCGCAGTTGTGGAAGTGCTAGAAAGCGAGGGGTCAACCGTAACGGCCCCGCAGCTTAGGACTTGGACCAGCCAGGATCCCATGTTACCTTCTGCTCAAGGTGAACTGCTAGATGGGACATGGCAACCTATCCGCCAAAAAGACGATAGACCCATCCCAACGTTGCAAAGCAAGACAGGACGGCTACACACAGTCGGTGGTCCGGGGCCCCCATACTACGGCCCAATGTCCACGGGGACCACTAGGTCTCCCGCTACTATCGGAAGTCTCAAGGCCATTGCCGCCATCCTGGGTTTGCCAGACCTCAGGGTCAGTGCCCAAATTACTAAACTTAGCACCACGCGTGCCACGGTAGGCTCCCTACAGACCCGGCCATCCTGAGTGTTACACAATCACCAGACAGAATCACTCAGAACCGAGTCTTCCGCATGCCATCAGCAGAGAATGCACCATAAGTGCACGGCCCCTCCACGCGACATCAGAATAAATGATGTAGACAATGTTCAGGGCCCCAGTCGGGCCACTAGCACTGCATTAGCCAAGGGGGTGGAATGGAATGTAGGTGATGAAAACGGAGTGTTTGATGTACCGGGCTAACGAGTAAAACAGTGGGACGAGACCAAACGGTGAACGACAGATAACCAGGAACCACACTGTAAGGACCTGGCCCCCTGCGACCCACCAACACGATCAACTTCGCCGTCAACCACAAGGACGAACTCACCATGTCAGGACTTCAACCCAGGCAATCGACCCGGGAGCGCGGGGCGCCAGATCACCTCAACTTGCAAATAACTTGCACAATAAGACTTTGGGGGGGAGTGATGTTATGTATGTATGTAGAGCTTACCCAAATATAAGACTTGCCACCAGGGGCGCACCTATTGGAGACCTAAGGGTCACCTGCGCACCCTGGGGCAATCAGGTATAAAAGGTGACTCACCATGCTGCTTCCTCACTCTAGAGTCTGAACTAAAGAGACCAAGGTCACAACAGTTTGAGCTTGCGATATAGTCCTGTGGATTTATTCTGAACATAACAATCATCATCATAGGCAGTCCCTCGGAATTAAGGAAGACTTGCTTCCACTCTAAAAGTGAGTTCTCAGGTGGCTGTACAGTCCAATGTAGGAATTACAGTCTCTGACACAGGTGGGGCAGACAGTGGTCGAAGGAAAGGGTGGGTGAGGAGTCTGGTTTGCCACACGCTCCTTCTGCTGTCTGCGCTTGATTTCTACAAGCTCTCGGCAATGAGACTCGAGGTGTTCTGCACCCTCCCGGATGCTCTTCCTCCATTTTAGGCGGTCTTAGGCCAGGGATTCCCAGGTGCCGGATGTGCACTTTTATCAAGGAGTCTTTGAGGGTGTCCTTGAAACATTTCCTCTGCCCACCTGGGGCTTGCTTGCCATGTAGGAGTTCCAAGTAGAGCGCTTGCTTAGGGAGTTTTGTGTCAGGCATGCGGACGATGTGGCCCGCCCAACAGAGCTGGTCGAGCATGGTCAGTGCTTCGATGCTGGGGATGTTGGCCTGAGCGAGAAGACTGATGTTGAAGCGTCTATCCTCCCTGTGGATTTGCAGGATCTTGTGGAGGCAGCGCTGGTGGTACTTCTCCAGCGCTTTGAGATGTCTGCTGTATATGATCCACATCACTGAGCCATTTGGAGGGCGAGTATCACTACTGCCCTGTAGACCATAAGCTTGATGCCAGATTTGAGGTCCTGGTCTTCAAACACTCTCTTCCTCAGGCGACTGAAGGCTGCACTGGCACACTGGAGGCGGTGTTGGACCACGTCATCGATGTCTGCCCTTGCTGATAGTAGTATCCCAAGGTATGGAAAATGGTCCATGTTGTCCAAGGCTTTTGATGATCGGGGGGCAGTGCTGTGAGGCAGGGTCAGGTTGGTGGAGGACCTTTGTCTAACGGATGTTTAGCGTAAGGCCTATGCTTTTGTAGGTGAAGGTGTTGATGATGGCTTAGAGTTCGACCTCTGAGTGTGCACAGACGCAAGCATCATCCGTGTACTGTAGTTCGATGACAGAGGAGGCGACGACCTTGGATCTAGCCTGGAGGTGGCAATGGTTGAACAGGTTCCCATTGGTTCTATAGTTTAGTTCCATTCTGCCATGTATCCTACATGGCTACTGTTGGTACTATCACAAGGTGTACCACCAGAGGCACAGCTGTGGGAGACTCGTAGGTTACCTGTACAGGTGTGCCTGGCATAGGAGAAAAGGCAGGTCACCGGGTGTGATCCTCATTCTGGAGTTAACGAATAAAGGACTAAGGTCACTGCAGTTCAAGTACAACACGCTGCCTCGTGGAGTCATTATTTGAGCATCTAAGGACACTACACACTCCAGCGGGGAGCTTGTTGAGAGTGAGATGGAACATTGCAGCGAGAAAGATCGAGAAAAGCGTTGGTGCGATGACACAGACCTGCTTGACCCTGGTCTGGATGTGAATTGGGTCTGTGGTAGATCCGTTGGTCAGGATCATGGCTTGCAAGTCATTGTGGAGGATGGTGACAAACCTTTGGGGGCAGCCGAAACAGAGGAGGACGCTCCATAGTCCCTTGCGGTTGACAGTGTCAAAGGTCTTTGTGAGGTCAAAGGCCATGTAGAAGGGTTGTTGCTGTTCCCTGCATTTCTCTTGTAGTTGATGCGCGGTGAAGATTATGGGCTAGAACCTCCACTTTTTTTGGCTGCTTAACGCCCACTTAACGCTCATTTTACTGCTGAAATGACGTCTCACGCCCGATATTGCCCATTTTGGCACAAAATGGAAACTGACGGGCTTTTTAGGAGACTTATCGCCGAGTGTTATTTTCCCAATGGGCTTAACGGCAAGAAAAAATATTACGGCCTGCCCTCTTTTTTTTGGCGGAATCAGCAGGATGCGCGAATTCAACGACCGTAATATCGCCCAGCGTTACTTTCCACGTGGAATTAACGACGAGATTCAATATTAGCGCCTGGCAACTGTTTTTTGTCGTAAAGAGCATTTTTACCAAACTAGCGGCCATGGAGATCGCCCATCGTCATTTTCACCACCTCACACACATATCGCCCACAATATCGCTCGCTCAAAAAACCACCCACAAAACGTGGAACTAACTGGGACGAATCACAGCATTACAGACGCCATGTTGTAGATCACATGTCGCATCCTTTAAAAGGCTGCTGTGCTTCAACCTCGGCGGAGTTCGGATGTACTCTGCAGGTTGTTGGAGTTAATGTGAACATTTCTGAAAGCATTTTGACCACATTGTGACCGATTGGAATTAAAGAGGTGTGCTCATCGGTACATTCCTTGTTTCTGTGCAATCGGTGGCAGAGAGCTACTGCAATGGGACCTGTCCTTTCTCACCCTCTCTTGGTGACCAAATACATGCAGCAGGGTCGACATCGCTGAAGGAACACTGCACTGCATTATGTGCCCAATGAACGAAGTGACAGACGAATGAGGAGGACCAGACGTTACACCCCCCGCAAGTACAAGGAGAAGCATTCTTACCTCGACTTGCCCGACCCCACCTGCCTTCGGAGAGTACACTTCCACAAAGAGGTTCTCACTGATAAGGGCAGACCTGCAGCCTGTCAGCACCATCAGAACTGCACTGTCCGTCAAGGTCAAAGTCACCACGGCACTGTCGTTCTATGCCTCGGGTTTTTTTCAGGCCACAGCTGGCGACATTTGCGAACTTTCTCAGCATGCCACACATCGTTGCATTAGACAGGTCATTGAAGCCCTGTATGCAGGCAGGAGGGACTTGATCAGCTTCCCTATGACCAGAAGGCACAGAATGAGAGGGCTCTAGGTTTATCCAGAATTGCAAACTTCTCCAAGGTGCAGGGAGCAATAGACTGTACTCACATCGCGATGCGGGCACCTTTTCAGGATGCTGAGGTTTTCAGGAACCATAACACTCCCTGAATATCCAGCTGGTTGTCGACCACCAGCAAATTATACTGGCGGTGAATGCTCAATTTCCGGGCAGCATCCATGATGCGCACATCCTGCGTGAGAGCACTGTATCTGACTTGTTTAACAATGAGCCACAAGGTCAATGCTGGATGCTTGGGGACAAAGGATATGGCCTTGCCACCTGGCTGATGACCCCCCTGCGTGACACCTCCACCGATGCCGAGAGGCAATACAACGAGAGCCACAGAGCAACTCGCAATATTGTGGAGAAAACCATTGGGAGTGCTGAAGCAGCGCTTCAGATGCCTGGACCACTCAGGAGGCGAGCTCCAATACCACCCTGAGCAGGTAGCTCAATTCGTGGTGGTGTGCTCCATGCTGCACAACTTGGCTATCAGGAGGGGACAAGAATTGCCTGATGAACCTGACAGTCCACCACACCAGAGAGGAAAAGGAGGACGAGGAGGCGGACGCTGACATCGGCCCAGACAATCAGGCTGATGCTGAAGCCATGCCCCCGCTCCCCTGCAGACCACATGAAAGGGCCCATGGTGGCATGATAGTGCAAGAGCCTTACATCAGGAGCTCATCAATGATCGTTTTGCCTGAAAGAACGTTGGTGTTATTTCCAAGGCTGACACACTGCTGGGTGTGCAGGTCATACATCAATGGTGGGCATCACCTTGGTGAGTTAAAGTTTAAGTTGATTGAAGTTAATTGTGATTATACTCTTTGATGTTAAGGAATTACCAGCATGTAATCTGAGCCAATGAGTTGCAAGGTTTTGTAAAATAAAAAACATTTAAACCGAACATTAGTCTGAAATCCAGTATTTTTGTACAAACCAGCCCTTCCCCCACCCTCCCCCTGCCCTTCTCCTCCCCACCTCTACCCCTTACCCTTACCCTCCTGACTCCAAGCTACCTGGACGAGGTGCTCCTCAGACGATGCTTCATTCAGGGGGTGGGGGGTGACGGCCAAAGCGCTGCTTGGATGGATACGGGAGAGGACAGTCCTGAGGTGGGAGCATGCTCCGAGCCATAAGCAAGATGTTGCTGCTGGCTCTCATATGTGGTTGGCAATGGGGGTACGTCACCCTTGGGGTGCATTACGGCGATCTGGGACCACTGGGAGCCCTCTGCCACCAGTGTTCCTGGCTACCAGCTCCAGGGTCTCCTCCATCCCTTCCATTTTATATGTTATTTGTTGGACAAAAACTCGGTGCCAACTATGTTCTTGGTGCTTAGTGACCTTTTTGCTGCTGGTGAATCTCCATCGTGCCGCCCACAACAGCCAAGCAAACACACACCACAGTCACACATGCTTTCAGTGCCTCTGAGCTCCCTCTCTCTCTGTCTCCTCTTCTGCGCATGTCATAATGACCCTTGACCTCCGCGGGAATTGAGCGTTGCCATGCCGTTGCTAAGGACGGCGACACTTTACGGCAGAAGGTCAGCAAAATTTAACGCTACTGCCCATTTGATATCGCTCGCGGTAACGGCCATTTTCGAAAATGTAAACTCGATGTTTTAAGAATGGGCGAGAAGCCAGCGATCTGAAAACCCTTTTTTACCGCCCACGCCGGAAATAACGCCCATTTTTGGCGATAACCACAGAAGTGGGGGTTCTAGCCCCATGTCTGTTGTACCCCTCAGTGGATGAAATCCCCACATGCGACTCTGGGAGGAGCATTTCTACCACGGGGAGAAGACAATTGAGGAGAATTCTTGCAATGACTTTCCCAGTGGCCAACAACAGGGAGATTCCACTGTCATTACCGCAGTCGGACTTGTCCCCTTTTTTGAAGCAGGACAAGAAAGCACAGCAGGACAAGGCGGCTCATAACCGGAGGCAGCAGGGAGACTGGCGTGCCTGCATGACCTAATCCCAATGGAGGAGACGGTGCTGGAGATTATTGGAGCGACTATCACTGAGCCCGTGACCAGCGGTGGGGCTGAATCAATACAAGATGACAGTATACTCATACCTAATCCTCCTTCTCATATCCCACTACCCCCTCATCCCAGAATTTCTTCTGATTTACAAGCATGCACCTCTTGCTTTCTGCCCCTTCCCTCATCACACCTTCCTCCAACAGTTCACTAGGATTATTGAGGTGCTGCTCCGGGGGTGTGGCAGTGGCTCCATGGAGCATGAATCTGCTATCCTCTTTCAGGATAACAGCATTCATCCTCCCACCGCTGCCTGTCAGCCAGCCAGCGCGGAAAGTTGCTGCCCATGCCAATGTATGCAGTCTGAAGCCGGGCCTTCTTGGTCAAGAGCTGCTCAAGGTCATCCTCCAAGTTCATTTGCAGTCTATAGGCACTGGGGTAGCGGTGCATAGGAGCACTAGGACAGGCAAAGGCACATGGAATACAGGCACTAAGGTAATGCATAAGGGTGATTAGTTGACTTTGGTATGTAAAATTGGATAGTTTGATTTATAAATTTGGTTTGGAATGTTTTTTTGTAGTGGCTTTTATTGTAGTATTGTGGACAAGAGGATGCTTGTGATGGTCAGTAACAGAGGGACGGTAAGGCGTGGGGACTGTTGGTGAATGGGAAATTGGACTTGCATTCACTATTACTGCAGTCAAATGTGTCAATCACGGACAACCTGGCCAGAAAGGGGGTATGTTGGTTGCCTCCTTCTTTTCTCCACCTCGGCTCTTTGCTGTGCCCTCATGTTGGCTAAGATAGTGAAGCACGCAGCTGAGTACGATGCATCTTGAAATGTGCTCTGGCACATACTGCAGGGCTCCTCCAGAGCAGTACAGGCAGCGGAAGCATTGTTTAAGCATGCCAATATTCTGCTCTGTTAGATTTTGTGTGGCAGCAAGGCTTTCGTTATATGCATACTGCCCTGGGTGCTTGGGCTGCGCACCAGAGTCATGAGCCAGGTGGTCAGTGGATAGCCCTTGTCACCCAGTAGCCACCCTCCGGTTTTTCATGGTGGTTCAAATGCAGATGATACAGCGGACTGCCACAGAAAGAAGGCATTATGACTGCTGCCGGCATACTGAGCATTGACCTGCATGATGTGCTGAGTATGACTGCACACCAGCTGGACATTGAGGGAGTACATCTCCTAATTCACATGTCGCACCCATAAAGCCATGTGTGTGCAATCAATGGCATCCTGTACCATGGGTAAGCCTGCTAGCCTGGCAAAGCCATGTGCCCGCTCCGCCTGCTTCTCTCTGAAAATTAAATGTATACACCTCTCTATACATAAAGCCTCAGTGATGTCTCTTATGCAAAAGTGCACGGCAAACTGGGAGATGTTGGTAATATTGCCTGCTTCAGCCTGGAAGGAGTCTGATGCATAAAAATTCAATGCCGTGTTCACCTTCATAGCCACTGGCACTGCTGTCCTCGCCCTGCTCTGAGGCTGCAGTTCTGACTGCAACAGGTGACAGGTTTCAGTGAGTACCTCCTTAAAGAAGCAGAGACATCTTATACACTGTTGTCACTGAGGTTGAGGATGGAGAATTGCTCCCTGAAGACCCTAGGTGGATACGACCTCCTACTGAGACCTCTTCACTCCCTCCCTCTTTGAGCAGTTTGTCCTCTTCTGTGTTGCCTCTGATCATTCTCTCTGTCATGCTGCAGGCCAAGTGGGATACAAACTACTGCACCTATGTCTGGGAGCAACTGGTCTAAGCAGAATCCTTGAAGTAACCTGCCACACCACTCCCTGGAGACTTCAGCAATTTCAAATAAGATAACAGACCACCAAATACTTCTACAAACTCACCAAAAGCCAGTAGGAATCAGTCAGCAACTTGCCTGAAAGCAGGTGATGATCTCTTTAAATAGGGGTGACAGGGGTCCATCTTGCTGCTGAACAATAGTTTGGGTATGGTTGTTAGCACAGGCGCTGGCAGCATGCGCCGTAAGTAAGGACACCCTCAAAGCCTCCTTGATAAAGTGTAATACCCCCACCGACACCTGGGAGTCCCTGATCAAAAACCACCCTAAGTAGAGGAGGAGCATCCGGGAAGGTGCTGAGCACCTCGTGTACTGCTGCCGGGATACTGAGCATTGACCTGCATGATGTGCTGAGTATGACTGCACACCAGCTGGACATTGAGGGAGCACATCTCCGAATTCACATGTCGCACCCATAAAGCCATGTGTGTGCAATCAATGGCATCCTGTACCATGGGTAAGCCTGCTAGCCTGGCAAAGCCATGTGCCCACTCCGCCTGCTTCTCTCTGAAAATGAAATGTATACACCTCTCTATACATAAAGCCTCAGTGATGTCTCTTATGCAAAAGTGATTGTACCATGATTTGCGTACTCTGCATATTTCATCATCATCATAGGCAGTCCCTCGAGATTGAGGAAGACTTGCTTCCACTCTAAAAGTGAGTTCTCACGTAGCTGTACAGTCCAATGCGGGAATTACAGTCTCTGTAACAAGTGTGGCAGACAGTGGTTGAAGGAAAGGGTGGGTGGGGAGCCTGGTTTGTCGCACGCTCCTTCCGCTGTCCGTGCTTAGTTTCTGCATGCTCTCAGCAACGATACGCGAGGTGCTCAGCACCTTCCCGGATGCTGCTCCTCTACTTAGGGTGGTTTTTGATCAGGGACTCCCAGGTGTCGGTGGGGGTATTACACTTTATCAAGGAGGCTTTGAGGGTGTCCTTACTTACGGTGCATGCTGCCAGCGCCTGTGCTAACAACCATACCCAAACTATTATGGCCCTCACCAGAAATATGTGCACGTGGCACAGACGCCATATTGGACTTAAAATGGCACCCACAATTCCAAAAAAACAAGCACTGCAGAGCTGAATTTAATGGTCTGTGTTTTTCCAAATCCTAATTTGAGTACGTTTTTCAAATTAAGCAAACATAAAGCAGTTAATTATTTTGTTGACAGTTCAAAATTTATAAATTCCAATTATTCACTCTCGTGTGACTGAGACAAATAGAAAGAAAGAGACCAAAACAGATGTGAGCAAGAAATATAGGCGCGGCCCTGGAAAACATGGACCACTTTCCATACCTCGGGAGCCTATTATCAGCAAGGGCAGACATCGACGACGAGGTTCAACACCACTTCCAGTGCACCAGCGCAGCTTTTGACTGCCTGAGGAAGAGATTTTTCAAAGATCAGGCCCTCAAATCTGGCACCAAGCTCGTGGTCTACAGGGCTCAGTGATACTCACCCTCCTGTATTGCTCTGACCATATACAGCTGACACCTCAAATCGCTGGAGAAATACCACCAACGATGTCTTCGCAAGATCCTGCAAATCCCCTGGGAGGACAGACGCACCAACGTCAGTGTTCTCGATCAGGCCAACATCCCCAGCATCGAAGCACTGACCACACTCGACCAGCTCCATTGGGTGGGCCACATTGTTCGCATGCCTGACACAAGACTCCCAAAGCAAGCGTTCTACTCGGAGCTCCTACACGGCAAGCGAGCCCCAGGTGGACAGAGGAAACGTTTCAAGGACACCCTCAAAGCCTCCTTGATAAAATGCAACATCCCCACCGACACCTGGGAGTCCCTGGTCAAAGATCGCCCTAAGTGGAGAAAGAGCATCCGGGAGGGCGCTGAGCACCTCGAGCCTTGTCGCCGAGAGCATGCAGAGAGCACCCTTTCCTTCAACGACTGTCAGTCCCACCTGTGGCAGAGACTGTAATTTCTGTATTGGACTGTTCAGTCAGCTAAGAACTCACTTTTAGAGTGGAAGCAAGTCTTCCTCGATTTCGAGGGACTGCCTATGATGATTACCACGTTGCCAGGGACATGCAAGCGCCAAATCTGCTGCAGCTTGCCTGTTCTGGGCCAGTGCAATATTGGGCTGACCGGAAGCTGAAACAGCCGGCAGCAAGGAAGATCTGGGGAAGTGAATCTGGTGAAACCTGGTAGCAAGCAGGAGTGGGGCCAGAAGAGACCCAGAAACTCTAGTAAAATTAATTTTTCTTCATTTCCTTGTGGGCCCACAAGGAAACCTGGAGGCTTCCCTGCCCTGGGTTCCATCCTGCCAGAAACTGTGATTGCCTCTGTACCTCCCCACACTACTTACCTTATGCCAGGGACCATTCCCTTGAGTCATTCTGCCACTTGAAATCCTGCTTCCAACCTGCCAAGTTCAGTTGGGAGACTCACGGACAACATTTAAACGAGTCCACGGAGTTAAAATCTCTTTAGGCCTCATATGGTGCCGTGATGCAAACTTGCTGTTCACCACAGATCCCGCACACTGCACTTACACCCCAAATTAAATTGGGCCTGACAAGTGAGATGAGGTGAAATTGGAAATTGGCACACAGGACTATAGATCAACAGTGGGATAGTTTTTAAAAGGAGATTGTGAAGTTACAGAATAAATATATACTGTTATTTCAAGTTTCAGGATGCCATGGGTAAATAAAGAGATTAAAAACAAACTAAAATTGAAGAAGAGTGGTTCCTGATAAGATAAAAATGATAAAAATAAGAAAATACAAGAAATTATGAAAAAAGGTTAAGAGAGGGATAAGGAAAGCAAAGAAAATATGCAGAGAAAATCTCAAAAATATTTTAAAAGGCCATTATTGTACAAATATATCAGTAAAAAGAGAATTGTTCAATGTGAGGTGAGACCTCAGAAAGGAGAGGCTAGTGAATTGGTAGAGTAAATCTAGTAAATCTTTGAGAGTTCTATGGAGAGTGGATGTGTATCAGAGGATGAGAGTGGGCAATGTACTACCCATTTTCATAAAGTGAGACAGAGCTAATTCAGGTAATTATAGGCCAGTTAGTTCAAGGTAGGGAAATTTTGGAATCCTTAGTGGAAAGAAAGATTTGGATTTATATAGCACCTTTCACGAACACCGAATGACTCAAAGCGCTTTACAGCCAATGAAGTACTTTTGGAGTGTAGTCACTGTTGTAATGTGGGAAACATGGCAGTCAACACACAGCAAGTCCCCACAAACAGTAATGTGATAAAGACCAGATAATCTGCTTTTTTGTTATGTTGATTGAAGAATAAATACTGGCCAGGACACCGGGGATAACTCCCCTGCTCTTCTTTGAAATAGTGCCATGGGATCTTTTACATCCACTTGAGAGAGCAGTTGGGATCTCGGTTTAACGTCTCATCCAGTAAAGGTGCAATTACTAAATATCTAGATAAAGAGAAAATAATTAAAAGCAGCCAATAAGATTTCAGAAACAAAGATGGTACTTGACCAACCTGATAGAGATCAGTGAGGAGGCTACAGATATGGTCAATTGACAAAATGCAATTGATGTGCTGAACATGGATTTTCAGAAAGCCTTTGACAAGGTAGCACACATTATTGGAGAAGATTAAGGGAAACTAGGGGAAGGGTAGTTAATTGGGGTAGGAAACCGAGTAAGAGTTAGGGCAACTTCTCCAAATCAATGGAAGTGTGTAGCAGTGTCCCACATGGTTCAGTATTAAGTTCAGAGAGAATGGTATTGAATTTTGCAGATGATATTAAAATAGTAGACATTGTAAATAATTCTGAGGACCAAAGGAAGCTGCAGCAAGGACATAGTGATAAGATGGTGGAAGCTGCAAAAATGTGGCATTCAACATAGTGCATGTGAGATGGTATATTGCAGTAAAATAAAATAAAATAATATATTGCTTCGGGGTAAGGCTGGGTAATGTGGAAAATCATAGGGATTTGGGTGTTCAGTTTCCTAAGATATTAAAAGCAGCACCTCAAGTGGATATAGCCATTCAAAAAAGTTAATGGAATACTGGGTTTTATAGCAAGAGGTATAGAATATAAAAGTTAAGATGTAATGGTGAATCTATATAAACCCTTAATAAGACCACAGTAGGAGTACATTATAACAGTAACTACACTCCAAAAGTACTTCATTGGCTGTAAAGTGCTTTGAGAGGTCCGGTGTTCGTGAAAGGCACGATATAAATGTAAGTCTTTCTTTTTACTGTGTGTAATTTTTGGATCCTCACTATAGGAAGCATTAAGGCAACAAACAGGGTACAGGCCAGATTTGCTAGCATGCTGCTTGGTATGAGGAAATACAAAGAAAGACTTGTAAAAACAAGACTACTTATGTTAGAACAGATGGTGATTTGAAAGAGATGTTGAGGTCTAAAGTAAAGTAAAGCGAAATAGATGTAAGATTAAATGAAGAGTTAGGACAGAGAGCAGGAGAAACATCTTCACATAAATGTTGTGAGGCTGTGGAATGCCAAACCAAAGTTTCTGATTACCATCGAATAAATTTTCATCCTCACCACTTGGGTAGTATTCTGGTTGAGCAGATAGCCAATCCGTTATAGAACCCGCTTGACTTTCATCCCATTTACAATGGACAGGCTATCTGCTGCACCAGATTATCGCCCACCACCCCATGATGTCAACATGAAAGCTGGTTGAAGGAAAGAGGGTAAAGGGATGTAGGAACAGGGCAGGCAGGTGGTATTAGGACTACTGCTTGTGTGCAGGATAAAAACCAATCTGGACTAGTTGTGCCAAAGTTTCTATGATATAATTTCTAATCAGTTACATAAGAACATAAGAAATAGAAGCAGGAGTAGACCATACGGCCCCTTGAGCCTGCTCTGCCATTTAATACTGTTGTGTATCTGTAAAGCATGCACTCCCATGTTCTGCCACCAGAGAGCGCATCCCCTGAAGTCCCAAGGGATCCCAGCATCCCTTGGGAGCACTATATATAAGCCGGCCCCTAAGGCCTGTTCCTCACTCTGGAGTGTCATAATAAAGACTGAGGTCACTGTTACTTTAACCTCCCTGTGTGCAGTCTCATCTGTGTTAGGAACACAGTAACTGGCGACGAGTATACGAATCCAACGCAACGATGCAGCAAACTGTGGGCATCTTGGAGAAGTTCTCGGAGGGTGAGGACTGGGAAGCCTATGTCGAATGGCTAGACCAGTACTTTGTAGCCAACGAGCTGGACGGAGAAGGAAGTGCTGCAAAAAGAAGAGCGGTCCTTCGCACAGTCTGCGGGGCACCGACCTACAACCTTATGAAGAATCTTCTGGTTCCGGTGAAAACCATAGGTAAGTTGTATGAGGAGCTGTGTACACTGGTTCGGGAGCATCTTAACCCGAGGGAGAGCGTGCTGATGGCCAAGGATCTGAAGGTCAGGAAGTGGCGAGCTACGTCGCCGAGCTAAGGCAACTTGTAGGACAATGTGAGTTTAATGGCTACCTGGAGCAAATGCTCAGAGACTTTTTTGTACTGGGCATTGGCCACGAGACCATCCTACGAAAACTTTTGACTGTAGTGACACCGACCCTAAGTAAGGCCATTGTGATAGCACAGGCGTTTATGTCCACCAGTGATAACACCAAACAAATCTCTCAGCACACAAGTGCTAACAATGTTCATAAATTAACTGGAACTGTGTTTGCGAACAGAAATGTATAGGGCAGAAACCACGAGTCTGCAACTGCCAGCAGGCCTCAGGTGACCCAGATGACTCAGAGTCCGCAACAAAGGATGAATGCAAGGCAATTCACATCTTGTTGGCGTTGTGGAGGCTTCCATTCAGCCTATTCATGCCGCTTCAAAGGGTATGTTTGCAAGAGTTGTGGAACAATGGGGCACATGCAACGAGCTTGCAGACGAGCTGCAAGCTCTACAAAACCTGCTAACCACCACGTGGCAGAGGAAGATTGGTCCATGGTGGATCAAAGCAATTTTGAGCCTCAGAGAGAGGAGGCAGATGCTGAAGTGCACGGGGTGCACACATTTTCGACGAAATGTCCACCTATAATGCTAAATGTAACATTGAATGGCTTACCCGTCGCCATGGAACTGGACACTGGCGCTAGCCAACACATCATGAGTAAAAAGATGTTTGAGAGACTGTGGTGCAACAAGGCACTCAGACCAGCCCTGAGCCCCATCCACACAAAACTGAGAATGTTCACCAAAGAGCTCATCACTGTCCTGGGCAGCGCCATGGTCAAGGTCATCTACGAGGGCACGGTGCATGAACTGTCGCTCTGGATTGTCCCGGGCGATGGCCCCACACTGCTTGGAAGGAACTGGCTGGGAAAAATCCGCTGGAACTGGGATGACATCCGAGCGCTATCACATGTCGATGAGGCCTCATGTACCCAGGTTCTTAACAAATTTCCTTCCCTTTTTGAGCCAGGCATTGGAAACTTTTCCGGAGCGCAGGTGAGGATCCACTTGGTCCCAGAGGCACGATCCATTCACCACAAGGTGTGAGCGGTATCTCACATGATGAGGGAGAGAGTGGAAATCGAGCTGGACAGGCTACAATGCGAGGGCATCATCTCCCCAGTGGAATTCAATGAGTGGGCCAGCCCGATTGTTCCAGTACTCAAAAGTGATGGCAAGGTCAGGATTTGCGGCGATTACACAATATCTATTAATCGTTTCTCGCTGCAGGACCAATACCCGCTATCTAAGGCAGACGACCTATTTGCGACGCTGGCAGGAGGCAAGACGTTCACCAAGCTCGACCTGACTTCGGCCTACATGACGCAGGAGCTGGAGGAGTCTTCGAAGGGCATCACCTGCATCAACACGCACAAGGGACTGTTCATCTACAACAGATGCCCGTTTGGAATTCGGTCGGCTGCAGCGATCTTCCAGAGAAACATGGAGAGCCTACTCAAGTCGGTATCACGCACGGTGGTTTTTCAGGACGACATATTGGTCACGGGTCGGGACAACGTCGAGCACCTACAAAATCTGGAGGAGGTCCTCCAGTGACTAGATCACGTAGGGCTGCGGCTGAAGAGGTCGAAATGCGTCTTCATGGCAACAGAAGTGGAGTTTTTGTGGAGAAAAATCGCGGCGGATGGCATTCGGCCCACAGACGCCAAGATAGAGGCTATCAGGAACGTGCCCAGGCCACAGTATGTCACGGAGCTGCGGTCGTTCCTGGGACTCCTCAACTATTTTGGTAACTTCCTACCGGGGTTAAGCCCTACATGTATTATTGTGTAAAGGTGAGAACTGGGTATGGGGAAAAAAACAAGTAATTGTTTTTGAGAAAGCCAGAAACATTTTATGCTCCAACAAGCTGCTTGCATTGTTTAACCCATGTAAAAGACTTGTGCGAGCATGTGATGCGTCGTCGTACGGAGTCGGGTGTGTATTACAACAAGCTACCGTTGCGGGGAAGTTTCAATCTGTCGCCTATGCCTCCAGGAGCTTGACTAAGGCCGAAAGGGCCTACAGCATGATTGAAAAAGAGGCATTGACGTGTGTGCTCGGGGTAAAGAAAATGCATCAGTACCTGTTTGGCTTCAAATTTGAGCTGGAAACCAATCACAAGCCACTTATATCCCTGTTCACTGAAAACAAGGGGATAAATACTAATGCCTAAGCTTGTAGACAAAGGTGGGCACTTGCGCTATCAGCGTATAACTATACCATCCACCACAGGCCAGGCACCGAGAACTGTGCAGATGCTCTCTGTCGGCTACCATTGCCCACCACGGGGGTGGAAATGGCGCAGCCTGCAAACTTGTTGATGGTGGCGCAGCCCGCAGACTTGTTGATGGTCATGGAAGCGTTTGAAAATGATAAATCACCTGATTAGGACTTGGACCAGCCAAGATCCTCTACTGTCCCGAGTAAAAAACTGTGTACTGCATGGGAGCTGGGCCAGCATCCCCATTGAAATGCAAGAGCTAATCAAGCTGTTCCAGTGGCGAAAGGACGAGCTGTCCATTCAGGCAGACTGCCTGATGTGGGGTAACCGCGTAGTGCTACCCAAAAAGGGCAGGGAGACATTCACCTCGGATCTCCACAACACACACCCGGGTATAGTAATAATGAAAGCGATAGCCAGATCCCATTTGTGGTAATTCCATATCGACTCGGACTTAGAGTCCTGTGTACGACAATGCAGCGTGTGTGCTCAGTTGAGCAACGCGCCCAGAGAGGCACCACTAAGTTTGTGGTCCTGGCCCTCCAGACTATGGTCGAGGATCCATGTCGACTATGTGGGGCCGTTTCTCGGTAAAATGTTCCTGGTGATGGTGGATGCTTTTTCAAAATGGATTGAATGTGAAATAATGTCAGGAAGCACCGCCACCACCACCATTGAAAGCCTGAGGGCCATGTTTGCCACCCACGGCTTGCCTGACTGGTCAGTGACAACGGGCCATGTTTCACCAGTGCCGAATTTAAAGAATTCATGACCCGCAGTGGGATCAAACATGTCACCTCGGCCCCGTTTAAACCAGCCTCCAATGGGCAAGCAGTTCGGGCAGTACAAACAAACAGAGCCTTAAACAAGTCACAAAAGACTCACTCCAAATCCGCCTGTCCCGAGTACTGCTCAGCTACCGCACGAGACCCCACTCGCTCACAGGGGTGCCCCCGGCTGAGCTACTCATGAAAAGGACATAGAAACATAGAAACATAGAAAATAGGTGCAGGAGTAGGCCATTCGGCCCTTCTAGCCTGCACCGCCATTCAATGAGTTCATGGCTGAACATTCAACTTCAGTACCCCATTCCTGCTTTCTCGCCATACCCCTTGATCCCCCTAGCAGTAAGGACCTCATCTAACTCCTTTTTGAATATATTTAGTGAATTGGCCTCAACAACTTTCTGTGGTAGAGAATTCCACAGGTTCACCACTCTCTGGGTGAAGAAGTTCCTCCGCATCTCGGTCCTAAATGGCTTACCCCTTATCCTTAGATACTTAAAACCAGACTCTCACTGATAGAGAGCAGGCGGCAGCAACAAAATGTAAACGATGGTCGCGCCACTGTGTCACAGGAAATTGATCTGAATGACCCTGTGTATGTGCTAAACTATGGACATAGTCCCAAGTGGATCGCGGGCACAGTGATAGCTAAAGAAGGGAATAGGGTGTTTGTAGTCAAACTAGACAATGGACAAATTTGCAGAAAGCACCTGGACCAAACGAGGCTGCGGTTCACAGACTGCCCTGAACAACCCACAGCAGACACCATCTTTTTCGAGCCCACAACACACACCCAAAGGATCAACGACACCACCCTGGGCCAGGAAATTGAACCCATCACGCCCAACAGCCCAGCAAGGCCAGGCTCACCCAGCATCCCTGCAGGACCAACAACACGCCAGCCCAGCGAGGGCACAGCCAACACACCAGAACAGACATTTGGACTGAGGCGGTCCACCAGGGAAAGAAAGGCTCCTGACCGCCTCACCTTGTAAATAGTTTTCACTTTGACTTTGTGGGGGAGTGATGTTGTGTATCCCGTGGGAGCACTATATATAAACCGGCCCCTAAGGTCTGTTCCTCACTCTGGAGTGTCTTCATAAAGACTGAGGTCATTGTTACTTTAACCTCCCTGTGTGCAGTCTCATCTGTGTTAGAAACAAAATAAATACGATCCTAGCTGATCTGATCATGGCCCGCATAACCCCTTATTCCCTTATTGGTTAAGTAACTGTCTATCTCTGTCTTAAATTTATTCAATGACCCAGTTTCGAGAGCTCTCTGAGGCCGCGAATTCCACAGATTTACAACCCTCTGAGAGAAGAAATTCCTCCTCATTTCAGTTTTAAATGGGCGGCCCCTTATTCTAAGATTATGCCACCTGTTCTAGTCTCCCCTATCAGTGGAAACATCCTCTCTGCATCCACCTTGTCAAGCCCCCTCATAATCTTTTACGTTTCGATAAAATCACCTCTCATTCTTCTGAATTCCAATGAGTAGAGGCCCAACCTACTCAACCTTTCCTCATAAGTCAACCCCCTCATCATCGGAATCAACCAAGTGAACCTTCTCTGAACTACCTCCGAAGCAAGAATATCCTTTCTTAAACATGGAAACATAAAAAATAGGTGCAGGAGTAGGCCATTCGGCCCTTCGAGCCTGCACCACCATTCATTACGATCATGGCTGATCATTCACCTCAGTACCCCTTTCCTGCTTTCTCTCCATACCCCTTGATCCCTTTAGCCATAAGGGCCATATCTAACACCCTCTTGAATATATCCAATGAACTGGCATCAACAACTCTCTGCAGTAGAAAATTCCACAGGTTAACAGCTTTCTGAGTGAAGAAGTTTCTCCTCATCTCAGTCCTAAATGGCCTACCCCTTATCCTTAGACTGTGTCCCCTGGTTCTGGACTTCCCCAACATCGGGAACCTTCTTCTTCCATCTAACCTGTCCAGTCCCATCACAGTTTTATATGTTTCTATGAGATCCCCTCTCATCCTTCTAAATTCCAGTGAATACAGGCCCAGTCAATCCAGTCTCTCCTCATATGTCAGTCCTGCCATCCCGGGAATCAGTCTGGTGAACCTTCGCTGCACTCCCTCAATAGCCAGAACGTTCTTCC
This sequence comes from Pristiophorus japonicus, assembly GCF_044704955.1. Classification (NCBI taxonomy): domain Eukaryota; kingdom Metazoa; phylum Chordata; class Chondrichthyes; family Pristiophoridae; genus Pristiophorus; species Pristiophorus japonicus. The sequence goes on from NC_091977.1 coordinate 410,491,761, forward strand.
TCAGATTAGGAGACCAAAACTGAACACAATATTCCAGGTGAGGCCTCACCAAGGCCCTGTACAACTGTAGTAAGACCTCCCTGCTCTTATACTCAAATCCCCTAGCTATGAAGGCCAACATACCATTTGCCTTCTTCATCGCCTGCTGTACCTGCATGCCAACTTTCAATGACTGATGCACCAGGACACCCAGGTCTCATTGCACCTCCCCTTTTCCGAATCTGCCGCCATTCAGATAATATTCTGCCTTTGTGTTTTTGCCACCAAAGTAAAAAAGCTCACATTTATCCACATTATACTGCATCTGACATGCATTTGCCCACTCACCTAACCTGTCCAAGTCACCCTGCAGCCTCTTAACATCCTCCTCACAGCTCACACTGCCACCCAGCTTAGTGTCGTCTGCAAACTTGGACATATTACACTCAATTCCTTCATCTAAATCATTAATGTATATTGTAAATAGTTGGGGTCCCAGCAATGAACCCTGTAGCACCCCACTAGTCACTGCCTGCCATTCTGAAAAGGACCTGTTAATCATGGCTTTCTGCTTCTTGTCTGCCAACCAGTTCTCTATCCACGTCAATACATTACCCCCAATACCATGTGCTTTAATTTTGCACACCAATCTCTTGTGTGGGACCTTGTCAAAAGCCTTTTGCAAGTCCAAATACACCAAATCCACTGGTTCTCCCTTGTTCACTCTACTAGTTACATCCTCAAAAAATTCTAGAAGATTTGTCAAACATGATTTCCCTTTCATAAATCCATGCTGACTTGGACTGATCCGGTCACTGCTTTCCAAATGCGCTGCTATTTCATTTTTATGATTGATTCCAACATTTTCCCCACTACTGATGTCAGACTAACCGGTCTATAATTACCCATTTTCTCTCTCCTTCCTTTTTTAAAAAAGTGTTGTTACATTAGCTACCCTCCAGTCCATAGGAACTGATCCAGAGTCGATAGACTGTTGGAAAATGATCACCAATGCATCCACTTTTTCTAGGGCCACTTCCTTATGTACTCTGGGATGCAGATTATCAGGCCCCAGGGATTTATCGACCTTCAATCCCATCAATTTCCCTAGCACAATTTCCCGCCTAATAAGGATTTCCTTCAGTTCCTCCTTCTCACTAGACCCTCGGTCCCCTAGTATTTCCGGAAGATTATTTGTTTCTTCCTTCGTGAAGACAGAACCAAAGTATTTGTTCAACTGGTCTGCCAGTTCTTTGTTCCCTATTATAAATTCACCTGAATCTGACTGCAAGGGACTTATGTTTGACTTCATTAATCTTTTTCTCTTCACATATCTATCGAAGCTTTTGCAGACAGTTTTTATGTTCCCAGCAAACTTCCTCTCATACTCTATTTTCCCCCTCCTAATTAAACCCTTTGTCCTCCTCTGCTGGATTCTAAATTTCTCCCAGTCCTCAGGTTTGCTGCTTTTTCTGGCCAATTTATATGCCTCTTCCTTGAATTTAACACTATCCTTAATTTCCCTTGTTAGCCACGGTTGAACCACCTTCCCCGTTTTATTTTTACTCCAGACGGGGATGTAGAATTGTTGAAGTTCATCCATGTGATCTTTAAATGTTTGCCATTGCTTATCCATCGTCAATCCTTTAAGTATCATTCGCCAGTCTATTCTAGCCAATTCACCAAAGCTGTACGCAGTATTCCAGGTTTGGCCTCACCAATACCCTGTATAACTATAACAAGACTTCCCTGCTTTTATACTCCATCCCCTTTGCAATAAAGGCCAAGATTCCATTGGTCTTCCTGATCACTTGCTGCACCTGCATACTAACCTTTTGTGTTTCATGCACCAGGACCCCCAGGTCCCGCTATAGTGCAGCACTTTGCAATTTTTCTCCATTTAAATAATAACTTGCTCTTCGATATTTTCTGCCAAACAACATCTCACACTTTCCAACATTATACTCCATCTGCCAAATTTTTGCCCACTCACTTAGCCTGTCTATGTCATTTTGCAGATTTTTTATGTCCTCCTCACACATTGCTTTTCCTCCCATCTTTGTATCGTCAGCAAACTTGGCTACGTTACACTCGGTTCCTTCATCCAAGTCATTAATATAGATTGTAAATCGTTGGAGTCCCAGCACTGATGTAATTTTATGTAACTACATTAGATAATGGCCGGAATTTTCTTGCATCCCATGCAGGCGGGATTGGAGGCAGGTCGGGAGTGAAAGTTGAAATAAATGGGAGCGGGTTGGGAACCTGCCGCCATCCTGCCATCTCGTGCCTTTCACTCGGGCACGTTTGCCAGCACAGCCACGACCCAAATGGCAGAGGCGGCCAAGCTAATATAGATCATTATTAGGTACTTGTTAGACCCTTAAGCATCTTGTTAACCCTACCTTTCCACTTTTACTGCATAAACATGGGAATCACGCAGCTCGGGAACCACATCTGTGAACGTGAGGTGGAAGGTCAATGGCCATTGATGAAACTTATTATTGCACAGCATGGAAAGCACAATAAATAGTTCCACCTGACATCTGGTTATTTTCCTAAGGCAGATGCTGTTGATGAGTGCATTGTCAGCACAGATTTAGCTTTCTAGAGATTGCATGTGTTTTTAGCAAATTCGGTAACCACTGTCATCTCATTGGTACAACCCTTCAGACCATTGACAAATTGCTTCTATCATTTCTAATTGACCTGCCTTCTAATGCATCAGCATGGGTGCCATTTATACTGTCTCATCTTGGTCCTCAGAATCAGACCACGATGAGCCCCAACACCAACAACACCAGGTACATCAGCAGCCCCAACAACAACACAACCAACCTTCTCCTCAATGGCCTAATGATGCACAGGACAGACGGCATGAGCGCAGGGCTGCACTGCGCCAGAGGCAATACCCCCAACACAGGATATGCAGGCAGAGGATGGGCTTCCTCAACCTGACTGAGTAGCAGTGCCAAAGGAGGCTCCGGCTAGTCGTCGTAGCGCCCTCAACTTCTTCGCCTCAGGCTCCTTCCAGGGATCTGCAGCAGACATTTGTGGCATCTCGCAGTCAGCCACCCACAGATGCATCACACAGGTCACCAATGCCATTTGACTAATCAGCCCATTATATCAACTTTGCCACTGATGAAGCCAGTGTTACTGAGCGTAAGCTGGGCTTTGCCACTTTGGCTGGCTTCCCATGGGTGCTAGGTGTCATCGACTGCACACATGTGGCCATCAGGGCACTCCCTCATCATCCAGGGCTTCCACTCCCTCAACGTGCAGCTGATCTGCAACCATGGGAAGATCATCATACATATATGTGCAAAATTCATTAGCAGCTGTCATGAGTCTTTTGTCCTGCACCACTCCACCCTTCCTCAGCTCTTTGCATGTCCAAACAGACTTACCAACTGGTTGCTTGGAGACATGGGCTATCCACTTAAGGTGTGGCTCATGACATCCTTTAGGCTAAGTACTGAGGCCCAGGAGAGATATAATGAAAGCCACATTTCCACCAGATATGTCACAGAGCAGACAATAGGCTTGCTCAAAATACGCTTCAGATGCCTTGACAGACCTGGAGGAGCCCTTCAGTATGCACCAATCAGGGTCTCCAGAATCGTCGTGGTCTGCTGCACCCTGCACAACATAGCGCAGCAGCGAGCGTTGGCGCTGCATGAGGAGCAAGGCTCTGAGCGCACAGCCTCTTCAGAGGAGGAGGAGGAGGAACCTGCGGACCAAATCTCACCAGCACCTGAGCACATTGCTGCTTGGGAGGCCAGGGATGGGCTCATCATGGTCAGATTTACTTAACTTCAGGCATTAGACCGATATGGCTGCCATATGCTGTGCCAGGTTCCCACCGCCCTACAGCAACATCATAAAGCATCCCTACAATAACCAACCCATTCCTTTCACACTGACCACCATTGCTGGAGGTAACGTTATGTCTCACCATACACTCCAACTTACTAGGCTACTTCCAAACAAAATTGCAGACAAAATTGGCCATGACAGGAAAGTGGTGAAAATAGTTTAATATGTGACATCAGAGTAATGGAAGCTTCACCCAGTTATTAAAACACCCATGTGCTTATCCTTGTGCATCTACTTGTGTACCGTCTTTCTTTTACGTGTTTTTCTACGAGGTGCAACCCCTGTGGTAGAGCCAGCCTGCTCACTTCGAAACATAGAAAATAGGAGCAGTAGCAGGCCATTCGGCCCTTCGAGTCTGCACCGCCATTCAATATGATCATGGCTGAACCTCTCTCAACACCATATTCCTGCTTTTTCCCATATTCCTTGATGCCTTTTGTTTCTAGAAATCTATCTATCTCCCTCTTAAATATATTCAGTGACTTGGCCTCCACAGCCTTTTATGGTAGAGAATTCCACAGGTTCACCACCCTCTAAGTGAAAAAATTTCTCCTCATCTCGGTCCTAAATTTCTTACCCGGTATCCTGAGACTGTAACCCCTTGTTCTAGACTTCCCAGCCAGGGGAAACGTCCTTCCCACATCCAGTCTATCCAACCCAGTCAGAATTTTATATGTTTCAATGAGATCCCCTCTCATTCTTCTAAACTCTAGTGAATACAGGCCTAGTCAACCCAATCTCTCCTCATACGACAGTCCTGCCATGCCAGGAATCAGTCTGGTGAACCTTCACTGCACTCCCTCTATGGCAAGTATATCCTTTCTTAGGTAAGGAGACCAAAACTGCACACAATACTCCAGGTGCAGTCTCACCAAGGCCCTGTATAACTGTAATAAGACATCCTTGCTCCTGTAGTCAAATCCTCTTGCAATGAAGACCAACATACCATTTGCCTTCCTAACTGCTTGCTGCACCTGCATGTTTGCTTTCAATGACTGGTGTACAAGGACACCCAAGTCCCTCTGTACATCGACACTTCCCAAGCCATCACTATTTAAATAATACTTTGTCCTTATGTTTTTCCTACCAAAGTAGATAACTTCACATTTGTCCAAGTTATACTGTATCTGCCATGTGTTTGCTCACTCACTCAACCTATCTCAATCGCCTTGCAGCGTCATTGCATTCTCCTCACAACTCACAATCCCACCTAGTTTTGCGTCATCAGCAAACTTGGAAATATTACATTTGGTTCCCTAATCTAAATAATTTATACATATATATATATATTGTGAATAGCTGGGGCCAAAGCACTGATCCCTGTGGTATCCCACTAGTCACTGCCCACCATCCCGAAAAAGACCCGTTTATTCCTACTCTCTGTTTTCTGTCAGTTAACCAATTTTCAATCCATGCCAATACATTACCCCCAATCCTATGTGCTTTAATTTTGCACACTAAGCTCTTATGTGGGACTTTATCAAAGGCCTTCTGAAAATCCAAATACACTACATCCACTGGTTCTCCCTTATCTATTCTATCAGTTACATCCTCAAAAAATGCCAGTAGGTTTGTCAAACATGATTTTCCTTTCATAAATCCATGTTGACTTTGTTTAATCCCCGCTGATATTATCTAAGTGTGCCGTTATCACATCCTTTATAATAGATTCCAGCATTTTCCCTAATACTGATGTCAGGCTAACCGGTCCATAGTTCCCCGTTTTCTCTCTCCCTCCTTTGCATAGACACTTTTGGCAGATGTCCTCTGGGTCTTGGAGCTTGTGATGGCCCCACCAAAGTCTGCTCTTCCTGCGACTGTGCTGGGGAATACCCGGCCATTGCAGTCCCAGGTGGTATGTGGGCTCTGACTGAGGGGAATGCAACCGGGGAGAAGTGTGAGTGCTTTGAGCGGAGCCATACTTCCATGCCTCCTCTCACCATCATCATCCCACTCATGGGCCACTAACACTTCCCTGCCAGCAAAGAGCTAGAGAGCACCTTGCTGCACAGCAGTGGGGTCACGTGGACATAAGTCTACATTGGCATCCCTCCGAGAGAGGAAGTCTATGAGCCTCTGCTATCTATTCTCCATAGTGTTATGTAGATAACCCTTGGTAACCTGTATCAGACCACCACCAGAGGGCCTACCTGTTGGGAGTCCGAAGGGATCCCAGCATTCCTTGGGAGCACTGTATATAAGCAGACCACCCACGAGGTACCTGCACTCTGGAGTCTTATTAAAGGAGCTAAGGTCACACTTACTCATTGCTCACAGTACTCAGTTTCATCCTTTATTATGAGCGTATCAATTGGCGACGAGATAATGAACAACCGCGCGGAAATGCAAAGAACAGTTGGTATCCTGGAGAAATTCTCAGAAGGGGACGATTGGGAGGCCTTCGTGGAGAGACTCGACCAATACTTCGTGGCCAATGAGCTGGAAGGGGACAAGAACGCTGCCAAACGAAGGGCGATCCTCCTTACCGCCTGTGGGGCAACAACCTATGGCCTCATGACGAATCTTCTAGCTCCGGTAAAACCAACAACTAAATTCTGGGCTGGGCCGAGAGCACCTAAATCCTAAAGAAATCATTTTGATGGCGAGGTATCGGTTCTACACGTGTCAACGGTCGGAGGGCCAGGAAGTGGTGAGCTTCGTCGCCGAACTAAGGCGCCTCGCAGGATATTGCGAATTTGATGGATTCCTAGAACAAATGCTGAGAGACTTTTTTGTACTTGGCATTGGCCATCAGATAATCCTTTGCAAACTATTGACTGTTAAAACTCCGAATCTGAGCAATGCCATAACGATAGCCCAGGCATTTATGTTCACCAGCGACAACATTAAACAAATTTTGCAGCATAAAGAGATTTTGGTCAGTACTGTACATAAAGTAACGTCGTTTTCGAGCAGGAATATACATGGCAGAATGTACTCGCCGGCTCCTGCACGACCTCAGATGACCCAGAGTCTGCCATCAATCGTTAATGCGAGGCAGTTAACACCTTGTTGGCGTCGTGGAGGTGATCATCGGGCCCATCAATGCCGCTTCAAGCACTATGTGTGCAACAGCTGCAGAACAATGGGACACCTCCAGCGACTGTGCAGGCGAGCTGCAAACCATGCAAACCACCACGTTGCAGAGGAACATTGATCTACTGTCGATCAGGCTGAATTGGAGACTCGAACCGAGGAAGCAGAAGTGTATGGGGTACACACCTTCACCACGAAATGTCCACCAATAATGTTGAAAGTTGAACTGAACTGAATTCCAGTATCCATGGAACTGGACACGGGTGCGAGTCAGCCCATAATGAGCAAAAAGGCCTTCGACAGGCTGTGGTGCAACAAGGCACAGAGGCCTAAGCTCAGCCCCATTCACACCAAGCTAAGAACTTACACCAAGGAACTGATCCCTGTAATTGGCAGCGCAGAAGTCAAAGTCTCCTATGATGGAGCAGTGCACAAGCTCCCACTGTGGATTGTGCCGGGGGATGGCCCCACACTGTTTGGCAAAAGCTGGCTGGGAAAAATCCGCTGGAACTGGGACGACATCCGAGTGCTTTCGTCCGTCGCATGTGCCCAGGTTCTGAGCAGATTTCCATCATTGTTCGAGCCAGGCATTGGAAGCTTCTCGGGGGCGAAAGTGCAGATCCATTTGGATCCTGCTACCCGACCCATCCACCACAAGGCACGGGCGATACCGTATATGATGCGTGCGAAAGTGGAAATTGAGCTGGACAGGCTGCAGCAAGAAAGCATCATCGCGCAGGTGGAATTCAATGGGCCCAAGTTTCCACAAGAAAAAAAACGGGCGCCCCTCCGAGCTGGGCGCCCGTTTTTCGCGCCTAAAACGGCGCCTAAAAAAATCCTCGGTATTCTCCACCTACTTACAGGTCCTCTGGCCCTCGGCGCAGCCAGCACGAGCTGTGGGGGGGGGGGGGGCGGAGCCAGGTCCCAGCGCTGAAAACAGTGCCGGGACCTCTGCACATGCGCGCTACAGACGGCACGCAAGTGCAGTAGCTCCAGGCGCCGAACTGTGTGGGAGGGGCCCGAAGCACGCAGCCCCTAGCCCTGGCTGAATGGCCTCACTGGGGCTGCGTGGATAAGGCTCCTCCCACGGCCAGCTCCTGCTCCCCGCTCCCAACAAGACCCGCACCCGCTCCCCCCCCCCCGACCAGACCCGACCCGACAGTCGCTCCCCCTCCCCCGCCGACCAGACCCGACACCCGCACCCCCCCCCCCACCGCCGACCAGACCCGACACCCGCTCCCCCCCCCACCCCCGCCGACCAGACACCCGTTTCCCCCCCCCCCCTCCGTCCCGACCCGAGACCCGAGACCCGCTCCCCTCCCGCCCCCCGACTGACCCGACCCGACCCGCGCTCCTGTTCCCCGACCTGACCCCCCCCCCCAACTGGACCCGACTCCCGGACTGGATCCGATCCAACCTAACCTCTCCCTTCCCCACCCCCCCCTCTCTCACCCCCCCCCCTCTCTCTCTCCCCCCCCCCGCTCTTTCTCTCTCTCTCTCCCCCCCCCCCGCTCTCTCTCTCTCTCTCCCTCCCCTCTCTCTCTCTCTTTTTCCCCCAAATCTCGCTCTCTCTCTCTCTCTTTCCCCCGCTCTCTCTCCCCCCCGCTCTCTCTCTCTCTCTCTCCCCCCCCTCTCTCTCCCCGCTCTCTCCCTCCCCCCTCTCCATCTCCCTCCCTCCCCCTCTCCCTCCCTCCCTCCCTCTCTCTCCCTCCCTCCCTCCTTCTCTCTCTCTCTCTCTCTCTCCCCCTCCCTCTCTCTCCCTCCCCTCCCTCTCTCCCCTCCCTCTCTCCCCTCTCCATCTCCCTCCCTCCCTCTCTCTCCCTCCCTCCCTCCCTCTCCCTCTCTCTCTCTCTCCCCCTCCCTCTCTCTCCCTCCCTCCCCTCCCTCTCTCTCCCTCCCTCCCCTCCCTCTCTCCCTCCCCTCCCTCTCTCTCCCTCCCTCCCCTCCCTCTCTCTCCCTCCCTCCCTCCCCTCTCCCTCCCTCCCCTCTCCCTCCCTCCCCTCTCTCCCTCCCTCCCCTCTCTCTCCCTCCCTCCCCTCTCTCTCTCTCCCTCCCTCCCCTCTCTCTCTCTCCCTCCCTCCCCTCTCTCTCCCTCCCTCCCCTCTCTCTCCCTCCCTCCCCTCTCTCTCTCTCGCTCCCCTCTCTCTCTCTCCCTCCCCCTCTCTCTCACTCTCTCCCTCCCCCTCTCTCTCTCTCCCTCCCTCCTCTCTCTCTCCCTCTCCCTCCCTCCCTCACTCTCTCTCCCTCCCTCTCTCTCTCTCTCTCTCCCTCCCTCTCTCTCTCTCCCCCCCTCCCCTCTCTCCCTCCCTCCCTCCCTCCCTCCCTCTCTCTCCCCCTCCCTCCCTCCCTCTCCCCCCTCTCTCTCTCTCCCTCCCCCCCTCTCTCTCCCTCCCCCCCTCTCTCTCCCTCCCTCCCTCCCCCTCTCTCTCTCTCCCTCCCTCTCTCTCTCTCTCTCTCCCCCTCCCGCTCAGCGACACGAACGGCTTTCTCCCCCCCCCTCCCGCTCAGCGGCACGAACGGCTGCAGAATTCTCCCTGGCTGAAGCACTTTCATACAGGTAGGAAGATGGTTTATTTAACCTTTTCTTGGCTTATAAATGTTTATTCAGGTTGGATTTATTTGTATAATATTTGTAGAAGTATAAATAAGGATTTATTGTCGAATTTAATGGGTTCTCTTCCCCCCCCTCCCCCCCACCTCGTTCTGGACGCCTAATTTGTAACCTGCGCCTGATTTTTTAATGTGTAGAGCAGGTTTTTTCAATTCTACAAAAATCTTCACTGGCGCCATTCTACTTTAGTTTGGAGTACATTTTCACTGTGGAAACTTTCAAATCAGGCGTCAGTGGCCGGACACGCCCCCTTTTGAAGAAAAAATTCTGTTCTAAACTAGAACTGTTCTACCTGACTAGAACTGCAGAAAAAAAAATGTGGAGAATTGCGATTTCTAAAATAGTCCGTTCTCCACCAGTTGCTCCTAAAAATCAGGCACGAATCATGTGGCAACTTGGGCCCAATGAGTGGGCCAGTCCAATAACTTAAAGGGGATGGCACGGTCAGAATTTGTGGGGACTATAAAGTAACGATGAACCGTTTTTCGCTACAGGACCAGTACCCACTACTCAAGGCAGACAACCTATTTGTGACCCTGGCTGAAGGGAAGATGTTCACCAAGTTGAACCTGACCTTGGTCTTCATGACACAGAAACTGGAGGAATCTTCAAAAGGCCTCACCTGCATCAACACGCACAAAGGTCTGTTCATCTATAACAGATGTCCATTTGGGATTCGGTCGGCTGCGGCAATCTTCCAACGGAACATGGAGAGTCTGCTAAAGTCAGTCTCTCGCACCGTGGTTTTCCAAGACAACATACTGGTTGCAGGTCGGGACAACATTGAGCACTTGAAGAATCTGGGAGAGATTCTTAGTTGGTTGGATCGTGAGGGACTCAGGTTGAAACACTCAAGGTGTGTTTTCCTGGCGCCGGATGTCGAGTTCTTGGGAATAATTATCGCAGCAGACGGCATCAGACCCACCGACGCCAAGATGGAGGCCATCAAAAACGCGCCGAGACTACAGAACATGACGGAACTGTGGTCATTCCTGGGACTCCTCAACTATTTCAGTAATTTCCGCCCCGGTTAAGCACCTTGGTAGAACCCCTACATATGTTACTGCGCAAGGGAGACGACTGGGTATGGGGGAAATCACAAGAGGCTGCCTTTAAGAAAGCCAGAAATTTGTTATGATCAAACAAACTGCTTGTCCTGTACAACCCATGTAAACGATTAGCGCTAGTTTGCAATGCGTCGTCATACGGGGTCGGGTGTGTGTTACAACAGGCTAATGAATCGGGGATTTTGCAACCGGTCGCTTATGCGTCCAGGAGTCTGTCCAAGGCCGAAAGGGGCTACAGCATGATTGAAAAATAGGCTCTGGCGTGTGTTTACGGGGTGAAAAAAATGCACCAATATTTGTTTGGCCTCAAGTTTGAGCTTGAAACTGACCACAAGCCGCTCATATTGCTATTCTCTAAGAGCAAAGGGATTAACAGCAATGCCTCTGCCCGGATCCAAAGATGGGTGCTCACGCTGTTGGCATACAACTATGTACTCTGCCACAGACCGGGCACAGAGAACTGCGCTGATGCTCTGTCGGCTACCATTGCCCACCACCGGGGTGGAAATGGCACAGCCTGCGGACTTGCTCATGGTAATGGTTGCATTCGAAAATGAAAAGTCACCCGTTACGGCCCGCCTGATCAGGACCTGGACCAGCCAGGATGCTTTACTGTGCTTGGTAAAAAAATGTGTCCTCTATGGGAGCTGGTCCAGCATCCCAGTGAAGATGCAGGAGGCGATTAAGCCGTTCCACAGGTGCAAAGACAAAATATCCTTGCAGGCGGACTGTCTGTTGTGGGGTAATCGCGTGGTCTTGCCCAAGAAGGGCAGAGAAACTTTTATTTGTGACCTACACAGCACCCACGCAGGCATTGCAATGATGAAAGTCATAGCCAGATCCCATGTGTGGTGGCCCGGCATCGACTCAGATTTAGAGTCATGTGTGCGCCAGTGCAACACTTGCTCTCAGCTGAGCAATGCACCCAGAGAGGCACCGCTCAGTTTGTGGTCGTGGCCCTCCAAACTGTGGTCGAGGATACATGTGGACTATGCGGGCCCATTTTTAGGCAAAATGTTCTTGGTTGTTGTGGATGCTTATTCAACATGGATTGAATGTGTAATAATGTCTGTAAGCACGTCCATGGCCACCATCAAAAGCCTACGAGCCATGTTCGCCACACACGGCCTGCCTGATGTCCTAGTCAGCGACAGTGGCCCGTGTTTCACCAGTACTGAATTCAAGGAATTCATGACCCGCAATGGGATCAAGCACATCACATCTGCCCCATTCAAGCCCGCATCCAACGGCCATGCAGAACGGACAGTTTAGACCATCAAGCAAAGCGTGAAACGCATGTCGGAAGGCTTCCTGCAGACCCGGCTGTCCCGAGTGCTGCTCAGCTGCCGCACCAGACCCCACTCCCTCACCGGGGTTCCCCCAGCCAAGCTACTCATGAAAAGAGTGCTCAAAACAAGGCTCTCTCTTATCCACCCTGATCTCCATGATCATGTGGAGGGCAGGCGGCATCAACAAAGTATGTACCATGACCGTGCAAACTTGCCACGCGATATTGAGATTAATGATCCTGTTTTTGTGCTCAATTATGGACATGGTCCTAAATGGCTCGCTGGCACGGTCATAGCCAAAGAAGGGAGTAGGGTGTTTCAGGTCAAAGTGGCCAATGGACTAACGTGCAGAAGACATTTGGAGCAAATCAAATTGCATGTCACCAACAGGTACGAACAATCCGAAGAAGATACCACCAACTTTGACCCTTCAACACACACACAAGTGGCAACCAACATCATGGTTGACCACGAAGCCGAACTCACCATCCCCAGCAGCCCGGCAAGGCCGGCTGTCCAGCAGTCCAGTGAAGAACTGACCAACTCACCCACACCCACATTTGTACCAAGACGATTAACAAGGGAGTGAAAAGGCCCAGATCGTCTCACCCTGTAAATAAGTGTACTATTAACTTTACGAGGGAGTGATGTTATGTATTTAACCCTTGGTAACCTGTATCACACCACTACAGAGGGCCTACCTTTTGGAGTCCCAAGGGATCCCAGCATCCCTTGGGAGCACTGTATATAAGCAAACCACCCACGAGGTAACTGCACTCTGGAGTCTTATTAAAGGAGTTAAGGTCACATTTACTCATTGTTCACAGTACTCTGTTCCATCCTTTATTATGAGCGTATCAGATAGCATTTGTTCATGTGAGTGGCGCATTGTTTCTCCATGCAGCTGGCCTCTTTTCCATGGAAGAGCCTACAGTCGCCAACACTTGTGACATAGTGTTGCTCATGTTGGAGAGGGACTCCTCCATTTTCTGCAAATTTGCTGACATCACGGTCGCACAATCTGTCAAAGCCTCCTGCACTTCTTGCACCTCTAGGATCACCCTCTTTCTGGTTGGCCCCCGAGGCTCAGCATCTACATGCAGCTGAGCAGAGCTGGGAGCATCCTGCACCCTCCGGCGAGGACTCTTCACTGCTGTCCCTGTCAACAACATCTGCTCTTGTTCACTTGTGAATTGTGACACACCAGATAATAACACTATGCAATCTCCTGTGGGATCCACCGAGGTGTGCTTATCTGCGCTGCTGCTGGATGCGCTTATGTCTGCTAACGGTGCACCCTCAGAGGCTGGAGGCTCCTTTGAGGAGTCACCTTCCTCTTCCTCCTGGACAGTGGTGGGCGAGGACTCTTGATGGACCTGTGGGAGAGTAAAGAGATGATTTTGTAATGTCATATCAAGAATGGGTAACAAGACCATTATGCATATGATGATCATTCAATGGCTGCTGATATCAGTCACCATATGAGTGACTCTTGTATGCCATATGGCTGTATGAGAAGTCATTCTGTTACCAGGGTGCTGAGATGTCCCCCTGTCTCTGTGTTCCACTGCCAGCTGCTCTGCGACTCCTGATACTTCCAGGACAACCTCCTCTGCTACAGTTAAGGTGGCCAATGAAGGAGGGCCACCTCCGGTTCTCCCTCTCCCTCTTATTGTGCGCTCTCTTCTCCTGCAAGGAGGGAAATAAAAGTTTGAGTGAGAGTGATGGAATGAGTGCAAGGAATCAATGGGTTACATCTTTAGAGGGAGACTATGATGGAATGGGGTGTTAATGCCAAATGGCCTCCTTGTGTGTTTTTAATTGGTATGATTGCATTAGGATGAGGTTAAGTGTTAGGGGTGATTAGTCAGATGGGGTTGTAATAATGTAGATAGAGAGGGATGGGTGGACGTACAAGGTATGTTGGTGTGAGTAATGATGTGCAGGAGTAGGGTTGGGAAGGCAGAGTGATGTGGATATGATGAGAGGCACAGCAGGATGAAGTTGAGTGTGGCTTTGCACTCACCTTTCCTGATTCTAATGAGATAATTGAAGCGTTTCCGGTACTGCACCCAGGTTCTCCTGACAACATCCCTGCTGTTCACTTCCTCTGAAATCTCCAATCAGGCTTGTTTGGTCGGCTGGGGAGGTCTCTTCCACCCATTAGAAGGAATGAGGATCTCCCTACGTACTCTCACTCCCTCCATAAGCATCGGAGAACCTGCGTGCAGCCCTCCACCTCTGTGCAGTCATGTTTCCAAGGCTTTGCAATACTCCAATGCTCCAATACAGTGTCTACATAATCCTAGATGATCCTTCAAATGCAATGTGGCTAAAGTTCCTTTAAAAATTCCGGCTGAAAATGAGTCATAAATGACATCATCAGACCTGCACCATTTTAAGGGCTGTGCGAAACCTTAATAGGAGCCATTAAGGGAAAGTCGCTCTGAGGAACGGCATGAAATGGGGAATGGGATACCGACCCGCCACGTCGACCACGCGCACCCGATCAGCCCAGCTTAAGAAATTTCAGGCCCATATCTCTTTCCCCCTCAAGATAAATGAATAGAATATTGTACAATGTTTAGAGTGTTCACGTTTAAAATCACTACAAATTGGGCAAACTTGTATGATGAATTTTGTAAGTCAGTACCTTATTAAATAATAAACACTCCAGAAGGTAGCAGGAAGGGTATTAGCCTGTGAAGCCCACAGCATTGCGACATGAGTCTTTCCCTTGTCGAGTTCATCAAGTATAGGCGAACGGTCAAAAAGGTTCATTCTTTCCTCTATGAGGAGAGACTTATTGTCATTCTGTCTTAAGTTTTTGGCCAATAATGCTTGTGCGAGAGCCATTCTTGATTCCTTGGCAGCTTTGAAAAACAACAATGGAATCCCGCCAGCTAAAACAGGAAATACATTGTCAAACATTTTAAAATTCTCCATGACAGACTGAATGGCAGCATGCTGTGCTTTTACCTTTTCAGTATTATTTTGTTTCATTGCTTTTTCATTTTTTCCAAAGAGTGTTAAATACCCAGCTTCAAACATTATCCTGTATGAAAATGCATAAAGGCTTTCTGTGGTCCAGCTGCTGGAGTCTGATGATGACTTGTCTTGTAACATTACAAACTGGAGATTTTCCATCATGGATGAGGTCAGAAGGTCCAAGGAGAATCCTTGTAGGGTCTTGTTGAAGATTTGATGTATCTCTTCATAGCTTATCCCATATTTGGCATCACTAAAGTCTGCATGATTAAATACCTATGACAGAATGGAATATTGTTGTATTTATTATACAGGATAATCAAGTGAAATCAATATTTACTAGCAGTATTCTTGCTTATGATAGCTCATAAAGAATTACATTTATCTCAAGATAAACAAAAAAAGAACTTTGCGGCCTTGCGGGTAATAAATGCAGACAGTTTTTTTCTAAACCCCAATTTTCAAATGAAAGCTGTCTTTAACACACAGATGGTTAGTATTTTGTGCTACATGTACCCAGGGAAGAATAGATAAAATCAGCTATTCTGAACCTCTTTATATGCTTAGCTCACAATGTTACCTCATCTCACAAATTTTAAACTGCTTTTGTTCTGTTTTCAATTAAAAGTTCACCAGATGTTAACTTCTAATGAAGAGATCAAAAGATGTCTTTGAACTTAAGAGCAGTTTGGTTCATTGATTTAAAATATTAATAGCTGCATTGATGGAAATCACAGGGGTTTCCGGTGAGTTGAATAAGCTAATAGTATATTCAGAAACAACTTACATGTATTTAAAAAGAACATGTGAAAGCGGTTTACAAGGCAAAGAGATGGCGGCAGGAAAAAGGAGCAATTTATAAGCTGTGGGAGACAAACGGTATGTTCAAAGACCTGGATTTGTAGGAGGATTTTGAAAGTGGGAAGAGGGTAGCAAGCCAAAGTATTTTTTGAAGAGAATTCCAGAAGGCAGTGGCATAATGACTGAAAGGTTGACCTCCAATGGTGGAGTGGAAGGAATGGGAATAAACAATAATCCAGAGTTAGAGAAATGGAGGATCTGGCTAGGAGACACAGACAGAAAAATTCACTGAGATGAGGTGCAATAAGTCCATGGAAAGATTTAAAGGTGCGTGTGCAAAATTCGGAGTTCTAGAGCCGGCTGTTAAGGCCGGTTTTGCTGAAAAATGGCAGCTGTCTCGCTTCCGGCGTGGAACACGGTGGCCACCATTTTGGGGAAGTCATCAGCACTGCTGTTGCCTGCATTCACCGCCCACACTTAAATATGCAGATTATGATGTCAGTCAGCATGCAACGCCTCAATTGAAGCAGGATTGTGATTTTGGACATCGCTGCTCTGGATAACGCCCTCTCCAAACCACGCACTGAAGAACATGTGCGCAGCAGTAATACAGAGACGCTGCCAGCGCCTCTTAAAGGGACATACAAAAATTTCAGGTAAGTTTATATTTTAGCTCCTGGACTTATTTTTACATTTTATTGGAGTAGTGGCTTTGTGCAATGCATTAAAAAAGTTGTTAAAGTGTGCAGGGAGTGCTGCTGGACGTTGGCAAGGTTTTGGATGTTAAAGGAAGGCCTCTGAGAAGACCACTTGCTCCCAGTCCTGGGGGCTCCAGTTGCAGTCCACCTGGGCTGCAACATCACATGGAGATGGAGCAGAAGCAGCAAAGGGCTAAAGCTGCTTGCAGAGGGAAGAGGAAGAAACAGAAGAGAAGGAAGCTGAAAAGGAAGAAGCAGAAGAGGAAAAAGCAGATGATGAGGAAGCAAACGAAGGAGGTAACCCAGACAGCCCCTTTCTGGCCAGGATATCCGGGATCGAATCATCCACCTGTGGCTCAGCCATGCCCCTTCCAAGAATGGTCAGCACCATCTTCTCCAAGGGGATGAGGTAAAGTAGGAATGTGAGACGTGCTTCATGTTTGGTAGAGATTGTTGGTAGGTGGGTGATGGTAAGCGGTCATGCATTGAGCAGTGTGTGAGGTTAGTGGTGCAGTTGGTAGGAGACGATACATTCACTGACTTTGACCACTGGTCTGAGGTCATGAAACTTCTTTGGGCACTGGAGCCAGGTTGTGGGGGCGACACTGCAAGCAATGGCAGTCTCGGCAATCTGGTCCCACATCCTTCTTTCTCGAGGGCCTCCTGGCCCCCTGTGGGTAGAGGACTTCTCTTCCAGTATTGACTCCCTGCACAAAGCTCAAGCGCTGCATCTGAGACTCTGGGTGCTCATTCCCTGGCCTGTTGAACAATTTGTGTTAGTGCTAAAGTACTTTTAGAATTTTTTATGTGTAGAAGGCAGTTCCGCTTTCATAGCTGCAGACTGTCTAGTTGTGAATTATTTTCTTTTTCAGAAAGCAGTTCAGCTTTAAAGGCTAGAGACTGCCTTGAAAACGAACATCCCAGCTTTAAGGAAAGACAACCTCACTCCAGCAACATTAACTCTTGCTGAGCACATAAGCTGTTATCAGCGTGACAGTTGCTGGGCTGTGCGCTACATTCACTTAAATCTGCGCTTTTTGAACAGGTGCAGGCATATCTTGCTTCGTGGTGCCCATGCCCGTTTTCTTGCGTTATTGAATTTTCCGGCCAAGGATTTTAAGAACATAAGAAATAGGAGCAGGAGTAGGCCATTTGACTCCTCGAGCCTGTTCCGCCATTCAATAAGATCAAGGCTGATCTGATCTTGGCCTCAACTCGCCCACTCCTCATATAAATATCAATTCTCTCATTGGGATAGGTTTTCATCTTCATTGCCTGGGCAATAATCTAACAGGACGAATGGCCCGCTCTTTAGAGAACTCGCTTGTTATTCATAAACAAAAATCTACCCCAAACTGCTTTAGAAATTAGATCCACATAACTTCAATAAATTACTGATCACATGCACTGTCCCTATTGTAAATCCTAATCAAAGTTGGGATGATTGAAATCCCCCATGATTACAGTTAGGTCTCGCACTCATTTGTTTTATGGCCTTCTACAACAGTCCACCTGTCTCCTTTGGATCATTTGGTAGAGTGTAGCACACTCTTCTCACTAAACCTTTCTTTTTACTGTCCTCTAAATGCAACTGTAATGTACACACCTGTGAGTATGCGCACAGGTTTGTAGAGCTATTGATTGAATTCCTCATCGGCGCCAAGCCCCGGAACCTCCCTTGGGAGCTGGCGCCTCGCAACCTGAGCCTCCTCGGGGAAATCCCCTCTGTGCCTTTCAGTTCTGCGCGGAGGGGTTTCCTGTACGGGCTGCTCTTGCACACTCTCAACTTTGCCATCCACATCTGCCGTCCGGACACGCCATGGCGCACCATCTTGCCGTCCAGAGAAGGCGGGGGTCCTCAATGGAGTGAACTCTACACGGGAGTTCTCCCATATTTATTGGGGACTTGGCCTGGAGGGTGGTGCACGGAGCAGTCCCATGCAATAAATTTTTAAGTCGGTTCACGGGCTCCCAGGCCGCCTGCAATTTCTGCGGTCTGGAGGAGTCCGTGTTCCATGTTTTCATGGAGTGTGCGAGGTTGCAGCCCCTGTTCCATTATTTAAAGGGGGTGCTCCTCAAATTCTGGTTGCACTTCAGTCCCACACACGTGATCTTTAGGCACCCTGTGCAGAGGGGAGCTGGCAGGTCGGAAGGCTTCCTCGTAGGACTGCTCCTGGGCATGGCCAAGGGGGCCATCAGCCGGTCCAGGTAGTGGGCGGTCGAGGGGGTTGTTCAGCCCGACTGCCTGCCTCTCTTCCACGCTTACATCCGAGCCAGGGTGTCCCTGGAGATAGAGCACGCGGTGTCCACCGGTACGCTCGCGGCCTTCTGCGAGAGGTGGCCGCCTGAGGGACTGGAGTGCATCGTTACCCCCAGCAACCAAATTTTAATTTGATTACTATTGGTTAAAGTTTAATTTGTCTGTGTTTGTCGGTTTTAGTGCCCCCCCCCCCCACTTTTAGCCAGGGGGCACTTGTATAATTTGTGTTTTGGTGCCCATGGAAAAAAATAAAATAAAAAATAAGAGGGCACCTGAAAAGTTTTTGGAGTGTGCCCCCTCCCCCCCACCTTTAATCAGGGGGCACTTGATTATTGTCTTCAACTAAAATAGTTGTAGAGCTGTTGATGCTCCATGTCACTATTCGCCTGGGGGACGTGCTGCTCCATTTAGTGAACGTGTACGCCCCTCAGCCCGGTCCGCAGCAAGTGCGCTTCTTCGAACAAGTGTCCACTCTTTTAGGCTCCATCGACGTCGGCGACTGCATTGTCCTCGGGGGGGATTTTAACTGCACTCTCGAGGCGAGGGACCGCTCCGGTGCCCCGCAGAGCATGACAGCGATGGAGAAGTTGAGGGACCTGGTCAGGTCCTTTGACTTGCTGGACGTCTGGTGAAATCTCCATCCCGACTCCAGAGCTTTCACTTGGGCGGAGCGGGCGGGTCGGAAGGCCTCCTCGTAGAACTGCTCCTGGGCATAGCCAAGGTGGCCATCAAACGGTCCAGGCAGCGAGCGGTTGAGAGGGTCGCTCAGCTCACCTGCCTGCCTCTGTTCCACAGTTACATCCGAGCCAGGGTGTCCCTGGAAATGGAGCACGTGGTGTCGCAGGTGGCGCATGTGGAGAATGCGACCGTCAAAATCCAAGTCACCAATATAATCGTTCTCCTCAATCAGCTGCCTCCTCCTCGTCGCCCTGCTGGAACTCCTGGCGTCACAGTCCTCGGGCCGGCGGCTCCTCCCCACAGCACTCTCTCCGGGGGGTTGGGTCGAATCCTCAAGGCCCACCGGGGCCGCCGACTCTTCAAGGCCCAATGACTCTTCAAGGCACGGCGACTCTTTGAGGCCCGCCAGGCTTTGCCGACTCTTCTGGGCCCACCGGGGCCCGCCGATGCTTCTGGGCCTGCCGACTCTTCGGGGCCCACCAGCTCTTCGGGGCCAGCCAGCTCTTCGAGGCCCGCCGATTCTTTGAGGCCACCTGCACACTGATTGGCTGACTGACTGACTGACAGTCAGTCCAGCCAATCAGTGCACACACATACTTACCTCAGCAACAGCACTTAAAGGCACAGTCCCCCAAACACGTGACCCCCCTCATCCGGCAAAATCTCTCGTTCGGAACAGGCCAGGTCCCAAGGGTGCTGGATAAGGGAGGTTCAACCTCCGTTCGGAGACATCACTTCTGACATGCCTCCAGTCTGAAAACATCCATTAACCACCGCTGTATACTTTCTGCCCTTTAACCAGCATGCTGTCCCATTCCCTTTAGCACCATCATATGCCTTAACTTTATCAACAAGCTTCCTACATATCACCACCTTTTGAAAATTGATATGCACAATAAGTCCTCTACCACAATATCTATATGCAAGGATGTTTGAATGATTTTTGTCAGTCTTTATTCCCGCTCTGATTTTGCTGAGTATTCTATTATGCATAGGATTACTGTTATGCTCATAATAAAGAATGAAACTGAGTACTGTATGCAATGAGTAAGTGTGACCTTAGCTCCTTCAATTGAACTCCAGAGTGCTGGTACGGCGTGGGTGGCCTGCTTATATACAGTGCTTCCAAGGGATGCTGAGATCCCTTCGGACTCCAACATGTAGGCCCTCTGGTGGTGGTGTGATACAGGTTACCAAGGGTTAAATACATAACATCACTCCCTCGTAAAGTCAATAGTACACTTATTTACAGGGTGAGACGATCTGGGCCTTTTCACTCTCTTGTCGATCGTCTCGGTACAAATGCAGGTGTGGGTGAGTTGGTTGGTTCTTCACTGGACTGCTGGGTAGCTGGACTTGCGGGGATGCTGGGGATGGTGAGTTCGGCTTCGTGGTCAACCGTGATGTCAGTTGCCACTTGTGTGTGTTGGAGGGTCGAAGTTGGTAGTGTCCTCTTCGGGTTGCTCGTAGCTGTTAGTGAACCGCAATTTGGTTTGGTCCAAATGCTTTCTGCACATTAGTCCATGGGCCAGTTTGACCTGAAATACCCTACTCCTTTCTTTTGCCAGCAAGCCATTTGGGACCATGTCCATAATTGAGTACAAACACAGGGTCATTGGCCTCAATATCGCGTGACAAGTTTGCGTGATCATGGTACATGCTTTGTTGATGCCGCCTGCCCTCCACGTGATCATGGAGATCAGGGTGGACAAGAGAGAGCCTTGTTTTGAGCGCCCTTTTCATGAGCAGCTCGGCTGGGGGAACCCCGGTGAGCGAGTGGGGTCTGGTGCGGTAGCTGAGCAGGACTCGGGACAGTCAGGTCTGCAGGGAGCCTTCCGACATGCGTTTCAAGCTTTGCTTGATGGTTTGAACTACCCGTTCTGCCTGGCCGTTGGATGCGGGCTTGAACGGGGCAGATAAGACGTGCTTGATCCCATTGCGGGTCATGAATATCTTGAATTCAGCACATGTGAAACACGGCCCATTGTCGCTGACAAGGGCATCAGGTATGCCGTGTATGGCAAACATGGCTCGTAGGCTTTCGATGGTGGCAGTGGACGTGCTTACAGACATTATTACACATTCAATCCATTTTGAATAAGCATCCACAACAACCAAGAACATTTTGCCTAGCAATGGACCCGTAACGTCAACGTGGATCCTAGACCTCGGTTTGGAGGGCTACGACCACAAACTTAGCTGTGCCTCTCTGGACGCATTGCTCAGTTGAGAGCAAGTGTTGCACTGGCACACGCATGACTCTAAATCTGAGTCGATGCCGGGCCACCACACATGGGACCTGGCTATGGCTTTCATCATTATTATGCCTGGTGGGTGCTGTGTAGGTCACGTATGAACGTTTCTCTGCCTTTCTTGGGCAACCACGTGATTACCCCACAGTCCGCCTGTAAGGACATTTCGCCTTTGCGCCTGTGGAACAGCTTAATCTCTTCCTGCATCTCCGCTGGGATGCAGGACCAGCTCCCATGGAGAATACAGCTTTTTACCAGGGACAGTAAGGATTGTGGCTGGTCCAGGTTCTGATCTGGCGGGCCGTAATGGGTGCCTTTTCATTTTCAAATGCATCCATCACCATGAGCAAGTCTGCAGGCTGTGCCATTTCCACCCCGGTGGTGGGCAATGGTATCCAACTGAGAGCATCAGCGCTGTTCTCTGTGCCCAGTTTGTGGTGGATTACATACTTGTATGCCAACAGCGTGAGCGCCCATCTTTGGATGCGGGCAGAGGCACTGGTATTAATCCCTTTGCTCTCTGAGAATAGCGATATGAGCAGCTGATAGTCAGTTTCTAGCTCAAACTTTAGACCAAACAAATACTGGTGCATTTTTTTCACCCCGTAAACGCACGCCAGAGCTTCTTTTTCAATCATGCTGTAAGCCCTTTCAGCCTTGGACAGACTCCTGGAAGCATAGGCGACCGGTTGCAAAATCCCCGATTCGTTAGCCTGTTGTAACACACACCCGACCCCGTATGACGACGCATCGCAAGCTAGCACTAATCGCTTACATGGATTATACAGAATAAGCAGTTTGTTTGAACATAACAGATTTCTGGCTTTCTTAAAGGCAGCCTCTTGTGAATTCCCCCATACCCAGTCATCTCCCTTGCGCAGTAGCATATGTAGGGGTTCTAGCAAGGTGTTTAACCCGGGTAGGAAACTACCAAAATAGTTGAGGAGTCCCAGGAACGACCGCAGCTCCGTCACGTTCTGTGGTCTCGGCACGTTCTTGATGGTCTCCATCTTGGCGTCGGTGGATCTGATGCCGTCTGATGCGATTCTTCTTCCCAAGGACTCGACCTCTGCCGCCAGGAAAACACACTTTGAGCATTTCAACCTGAGTCCCATGCGATCTAGCCGACTTAGAACCTCTTCCAGATTCTTCAAGTGTTCGATGGTGTCCCGACCTGTGACCAGTATGTGATCCTGGAAAACCACGGTCCGTGGAACCGACTTTAGCAGGCTCGCCATGTTCCGTTGGAAAATTGCCGCGGCTGAACGAATCCCAAACGGGCATCTGTTATAGATGAACAGACCTTTGTGCATGTTAATGCAGGTGAGGCCTTTCGAAGATTCCTCCAGCTCCTGTGTCATGTAGGCCGAGGTCAAGTCCAACTTGGTGAACGTCTTTCCTCCAGCCAGGGTCATAAATAGGTCGTCTGCCTTGGGTAGCGGGTACTGGTCCTGTAGTGAAAAAACGGTTAATCGTTACTTTATAGTCCCCACAAATTCTGACCGTGCCGTCACCTTTGAGTACCGGGACAATCGGACTGGCGCATTCGTTGAATTCCACCGGCGCGATGATACCTTCTTGCTGCAGCCTGTCCAGCTCAATTTCCACTTTCTCTCACATTATATATAGTACCGCCCGTGCCTTGTGGTGGATGGGTCATGTATCGGGAACTAAGTGGATCTGCACCTTCTGTGGTGTATGTAGCACACAAATCACTGACTCCACACGGTCTGGTGTTAATCTAACTGCTGTGACCTTCGTTCTTTATTGAACAGCCTCAGAGTGCCTCTCAGGTGTGGTGGTCAGCCTTTTATAGTGCTTGTTGCAGGTACTTCCAGGTTTCCCACCACAGCACCCTCTGTGGTGTACCATTGTGCTTATATTACATTTAAGGTACCAGGACGATACACACATCAATACATAACATCACACTTCCCGCCCCCCCCCGCCACCAGGACGCAGGACAACGATACACACATCAATACATAACATCACACTTGTCAACGGAAGGCAGGTAGACATAGACAGTGCGTTAGTATGGTACATGTTATCTGATACATTAACTAGTTATTGACTGGTAACGGATCCCTGATTTCCTTGTTAGCTCTTATCATTAATTGCACTTCATCCATTATTTTACACAAATACAGTGGCCAGTCAGCATTAAAATATTAATTCTTATTATAAATCCGCCATCTCACATTAACATAGCTCATTTTAGACTCGCTCTGCCTTACAGAAGTCCTTTGTGGGGACCACCACATGGTAAGGCCCTTTTAAGACTCCCGGGTGCATTCCCTTTTTAAGGCGCCATCTTTGATGCAGGAGGATTCCACGAGGCTTCTCCTTGGGCGCCGCCATCTTTGATGCTCTGCTGCTCTGGACACGAGGCCGCCGCCATCTTGCCCTCCGCCGCCGCAACCTCCGCTCCCCTCCGCTGCCACCTGACTTGCCGCCTCCCCTGCGGCCGTCGTCGTCGCTTCCCCAATGGCCACTGTAGCCGCCTCCCCTGCGGCTGTCGTGGCCTCTCCAGCCGCCGCACTTGCTGCCTCCCCCGCGGCCTCCGTAGCCGCCTCCCCTGCGGCCGCCGTGGCCGCCGACCTCCAGCTGCTGCCGCCACCCGACTCTCCCGCTGCGTGGGCCCCTCCGATCCGCCGGCCATCCTCGCACCCCGCCCGCAGTGCCCCGCCGGCTCACCCCCCCCCCCCCCCACCAACTAGGCCCGCCTCTGCTGGGCTGCTTGCCTGTGGGGGCTGAGGCTGCAGGATCTCTGTGTGAGGTCCGGGGCTGGAGCTTGCCGTTGGGTGGATTGAGGCTGCAGCTTCAGCTCGGTTGGCGCTGCTCTCTGGGAACCCGGGGGCATGGCAGCACCCCGGGGAGCAGCAGCCTGTGGAGGAATGAAGTCTTCCCAGCTCCCACGGACCGTCCCCATCCACCTCCGGCCGAGCAGTGTCGGCCCATCGCCTGCAATGACCCACAAAGGTAAACCGTGCGTCTTGTCCCCGTGGGATACCTGCACCATCGCTCTGCCAAGAACAGGTATCAGTTCCCTGGTGTAGGTACGCAGCTTCGCCGTGACCGGGACCAGCTTGGGTCGTGCAGCTGGGTTAATCCACCGTTTATCAAAAGTTCTCCAACTCATCAACGACGGACCCGAGCCCGTGTCCACTTCCATACTCACTGGGACTCCGTTGATTTTTACTTCCCTTATTACTGGGGGCGAATCGTCGGTACACGTGTACAGTCCCAACACCTCATCATCTTCTGCCTGCTCCTCACTGGATGGTGGATCATCCCTCATCTCCTCAGCCACATGGTGAGTCCGATTTCTTTTATACAAACGCTGAAGGTGGCCTTTAACGTGGCAGGTATTGCACGTGTACTCCGCAAACCTGCACTGGTGAGCCCCATGGCTTCCTCCACAGCGCCAGCATGGTGCTGCTTGATTGGCCCCCCTCAGCGGACTCTGAATTCCAGTACCCCGAGGTCTGTGCTCTCTGTCCCGGGCAGAGCCACGTTCTGCAGTTTTGTCCGTGGTGGGCACTATCCTGTGGACAGTGCCTGCCGGGTTCGAGACCGTGTGGATTATTTGCTTGGTGCTGCAAGTCGAGGTCATATGTGCCCGGCTGATGGTGATGGCCTTTGTCAGAGTGACTGTGGGTTCCGTGGCTAACAGCTTCTGAAGGAGGCCCTCGTGATCAATCCCCATAACGAAAACGTCCCGCAAAGCCTCATCAAGGTGTGCGCCAAAATCACATGGCACCGCGAGTGTCCTGAGGTGCACAGCATATTTGGTGACATCCTGGCCCTCAGGTCTGCAGTGATGGTAAAATTTGTAACTGGCCGTGAGGATGCTCTTCTTCGGTTTCAACTGGTTACGAATGAGTTCAGTCAGCTCCTCGTATGACTTGTCCCTGGCGCTCCCGGGTGCCAGCAAATCCCTGACGAGACAATACACCTCATCTCCACAACTGGAGAGCAATATCGTCTTACGCTTCTCTCTCAGTGCGTCCGTGTCCTCCGTCAGGTCGTTTGCTGTGAAGTAGTACTCGAGCCTTTCCGTAAAGGCCTCCCAATCATTGCCCACGGTAAAATCCTTTAGCGATCCCAGAGTAGCCATGGTTGCGTGGAGTTCGTCCGCTTCCTTGTCGCCAATGTGGTGTATGTAGCACACAAATCACTGACTCCACACAGTCTGGTGTTAATCTAACTGCTGTGACCTTCATCCTTTATTGAACAGCCTCAGAGTGTCTCTCAGGTGTGGTGGTCAGCCTTTTATATTGCCTGTTGCAGGTACTTCCAGGTTTCCCACCACAGCGCCCTCTGTGGTGTACCATTGTGCTTATATTGCATTTAAGGTACCAGGACGATACCCACATCAATACATAACACCTTCGCCCCCGAGAAACTTCCAATGCCTGGCTCGAACAACGATGGGAATCTGGGCACATGAGGCATCATCGATGGACGAAAGCGCTTGGATGTCGTTCCAGTTCCAGCGGATTTTTCCCAGCCAGCTTCTGCCGAACAGTGTGGGGCCATCCCCTGGCACGATCCATAGTGGGGGTTCGTGCACTGTTCCATCATCGGAAACTTTTACTTCTGCGCTGCCAATTACAGGGATCAGCTCTTTGGTGTAAGTTCTTAGCTTGGTGTGAATGGGGCTGAGCTTGGGCCTGTGTGCCTTGTTGCACCACAGCCTGTCGAAGGCCTTTTTGCTCATTATAGACTGACTCACACCCGTGTCCAGTTCCTTGGATACTGGAATTCCATTCAGTTCAACTTTTAACATAATCGGTGGACATTTCGTGGTGAAGGTGTGCACCCCATACACTTCTGCCTCCTCGGTTCGAGTCTCTAGTTCAGCCTGATCCACCATGGATCGATGTTCTTCTGCAACGTGGTGTTTGTAGGGTTTACAGGGTTTGCAGCTCGTCTGCACATTCGCTGGAGCTGTCCCATTGTTCTGCAGCCATTGCACGCATAGTGCTTGAAGTGGCACTGATGGGCCCGATGATCACCTCCACAACGCCAAGAAGGTGTTAACTGCCTCGCATTAACGATTGATGGTAGACTCTGGGCCATCTGAGGTCGTGCAGGAGCCGGCATGTACGTTTTGCCACGTATATTCCTGCTTGAAAACGACGTTACTTTGTGCACAGTAAGGGCTGAAACCTCTTTATGCTGCTAAATTTGTTTGGTGTTGTCGCTGGTGGACATAAATGCCTGGGCTATCATTATGGCTTTGCTCAGATTCGGTGTTTCAACAGTCAATAGTTTGCGAAGGATAACCTCATGGCCAATGTCAAGCACAAAACAGTCTCTTAGCATTTGTTCAAGGAATCCATCGACTTCGCAATGTCCTGCAAGGCGCCTTAGTTCGGCGACGTAGCTCGCCACTTCCTGGCTCTCCGACTGTTGACACGTGTAGAACCGATACCTCTCCATCAAAACGCTTTCCTTCGGATTTAGGTGCTCCCGGACCAGCTTACACAATTCTTTATAGGATTTAGTTGTTAGTTTCACCGGAGCTAGAAGATTCTTCATGAGGCTATAGGTTGTTGCTCCACAGACAGTTAGGAGGATCGCCCTTCGTTTGGCAGCGTTCTCGTCCCCTTCCAGCTTGTTGGCCACGAAGTATTGGTCGCGTCTCTCCACGAAAGCCTCCCAATCGTCCCCTTCTGAGAATTTCTCCAGAATACCAACAGTTCTTTTCATTTTCACGCAGTTGTTTGTTACCTCGTCATCAACTGTTATGCTCATAATAAAGGATGAAACTGAGTACGTATGCAATGAGTAAGTGTGATCTTAGCTCCTTTAATTGAACTCCAGAGTGCAGGTACAGTGTGGGAGGCCTGCTTATATACAGTGCTCTCAAGGGTTGCTGGGATCCCTTGGGACTCCAACAGGTAGGCCCTCTGGTGGTGGTGTGATACAGATTGCCAAGGGTTACATACATAACAATTACCATATGAAAATGATGTAAAACAGGCTCTGTGCAAAACTTCAGGTACAGTTCCACCCACATTGTTAGTCTCAGCCATATAAACTGGGTTCATGGCAGTCAAAGGAAGGTTTTGCTATCTGCATTTAATGTTTCAACCCTTGGACTGTGGTATTTTGGTACTTCTGCACTGAACATTTT
This sequence comes from Pristiophorus japonicus, assembly GCF_044704955.1. Lineage (NCBI taxonomy): Eukaryota > Metazoa > Chordata > Chondrichthyes > Pristiophoridae > Pristiophorus > Pristiophorus japonicus. The sequence goes on from NC_091977.1 coordinate 410,519,444, forward strand.
GCAAAGTTTTTTTCATTTCCTAGTGTTGTCTCCTTTGCTCAAGCTTATTTTTGCTCTGTTACACTTAAATTTACTCTGTCGCAGTCCCGCTGCTATAGAATTAGCACAAGATTGGGATGACGAGGCTTTCTATGACAACTGTTACATGTTTTGAATAAGGAGGACCACTTCATGAAGGGACATCATCTGCAGATGGAAAGACACCTCAATCGCAACCTTCACAGTACTGCTGTGATGTCCAAGGTGCTCTGCTGCATACTCTTGGACAACTGTTGCATGATGTTCATGGCGGACAATGAGGATACAGCTAATGCCTTGTGCTCCTGCATCAAATCACATCTGAAGGCCATTCCAGTTGGATACCAATGCTCTGTTCCTGCACTGGAGATATGGCATGGGCTCACAGCCTGACCAGATCTTTCTTCCTCCTCTCCTGTCTCCATTTTGTAGAAAAGTAGCTCCTGGACCACAGCACTGAATTCTGGGAAAACCCAAAGGGTGAATGCTGGAATTCTGGGATGCTAAGGTTCACAGGAAACCAAGACAAATGGATTCCCATACACACAGGCAATGGATGGCTGGGTCATCTGGTGCCGTGAAAGTTACAAACTGGCCAATAATTAGCCTGAGATACAGATGAATGAGTCAAATTTGTTTGGGAATCTTGGCATGAGATAAGCAAAAAGGTTTTTGAGGAGAGATCAAAGTCTGGATTTTCAGACAGGCTCAGAGGTGTGAAAAAGGCCTGCTAGTCTGGCTTTCATTGAAAGCATTTGAAATTTGACTGTCGTGATTCTTATACATGCCTGTCAAATTGATTGACACATTGGAAGGGACTCATGATAAAATTAAGCCTTTTTAATTAACATTGAGATTTAATTCTAGAACGGAGTATTGTTTCAGTCAAATTTAAGATCTAAAAGTTGTGCATGTCGCTCTCCCCGAGCAGACAGATGGTCAGTCATCATCATCATCATAGACGGTCACGAGGATGACTTGCTTCCACGAGTTCACATGTGTTTCGATGAAGGGCCCGATGTTCTAGTCCTGAACTCCAATTGAGGGGGTGGAAGATGCCTGTGCGTGAATTTTTTTAACGTGTTGTGACTGTTGCACACCAGCCACCACATGGGCTTGACAGAGCTAGGTCTTGGTCCAGTGGCAAGGATTAACCAAGACAACTGGAGATCTGCTCTGCTGCACGGACCTAGCGCACACACATATCGCCGTATAGGCTGGCCCGTGCTGCCCCTGGGCCTTCGGCTCTTCTGGGCCCCATACCCTCATCTGTCGCCACAATCTCTCGCCGCTCTTCCGCCATAAACATTCACCGCATCTCGCCACAAACACTCGCCGCTCATCCGCCTCGTCCTTCCCATTCCTCTGTACCTGGGCCCTGCTGATGTTCCTGCCCACGCTCCAAAACGGCGACCAGGGTTTTGATGACGTCACCCAGTCGTCCATCTCAAAATCCTTAGTGCTGTTGAAGCAGAAGGCAGAGAATCTAGTTGAGTCAGAAAGGCAGAAGTTTGAGATCAGGAGAAAGTAAAAAAGACCAGAACCAGAAGATTTTGTAGGATTACAGAAGCTAAAGCGCTACAGGTCTACAGAAACAGAAGTAGGATTAACAGTGAAATGGTATGGTTAAGAGAAGTTAAGAAGGTGAACATTCATAGCGCTTTGTGCTATTTCCCAGTGTTTCCGTAGCTCTTCCTACAAAGTTACAGTCAATGATCAGGAGAACCCCTGCAGAAATTCACCCTCCAAGTCTTTAACCTAAAAGAAGTAAACTTGTAATTAGTATTGCTGCCATATTTAATTACTCATGTCTCTGAGCACAGTAAAAGCTTGTATGGTACAGTGACAGAGAGAAACATATTTGTGAAAAGTTAGTTAAGCTAGGGTGAGGAAAAGACAACTGAAGAACAAAGACAACAGCCACAAACAGCGATTCACGCAAGTTAAACAGACAGGACCATGAACCTGATCTACCTGAAGGATCAGGTATTGCTTATCCTACAAAATAAGGATAGCCTGCATATTCAAAGTTGTTAACATGTCTCTAACTTAATTATGAACTGTAATTTTAACCTTGCTAAGCCATGTGGCAACTCCAGGCTTTGAATGTATCTTTTTGATACTGTAATCAAGAGAGAAATTAGTTATGGATGAGTTAGTGCCAGCCAGAGCACTCCACACCTTCAGTGTGAGAAGCCCACGTATACTGCGCCACAAAAATTGTGTCCTATCAGCACTTGAGCGCTACACCTGCAGATGTCTGGTTTAGCACCTCCAGGCAAGTTCAAATTATGGTAATCAGCAATTTGGACCAAAATTGTGTGTTAAATCTGGATTTTCAAACAGGCATGTCTTATTAGGACAACACCTATTTAATGCCTGTTCTCACCCTTTGGCCAAAATAATCCCCTACTAGAAACCCAATCTGTATGTACATGTGAAGGAAAAGGGCAAACAGTCCGTTACCTTTAACATATTTAGACTGAATGGCAGAAATTCCAAGAGCATATTCTGTACACATGGGACACGTTCTAATATGTAAACTATTATCTTATAACTTGCTCCTCCTCATTGGTGAATAGAACTTCTTCCTCAAAATCGGCAATTGCCTGCACAAGGGTGCAAGGCTGATACTGGGTGAAGGGAAAGTGCCTGATGCATGGTGCTGTGATGTGCACGAGACTGTGGTGCCACCATGTCCTGAGATCTCCTCTTGGAATAAACCTACAGGAAAAATAAGGAGAGCCTGTTTCAATGCATCGCTAAGACAATGCCTTCAAAGAAAAGTAAGAACATAGGCTACTTCTGCTTGATACAGCAGTTTTACATGTATCGTCCCAGGAGAGGAGGAATGTGCGGGAAAGATGTGGAATAAATGGCTGGTGGCACTACTACTTCAGATGTTTATCGAGGGAATAGTGCAAGTGCCATTCTGTGTGCTATGAGGATTTTGACAATTGGAAGGCTTCTGCGTGTCCTGGTCTTCTAGTGATTATGCACAGCTTTGGTTGTAGTCTTAACACAGTGAAGAACAACAGAGGAACTCACAAAGCACCCCAAATTGTGGGCTGAATTTTAATAAGGAAAGTGAGTTGGGGGTGAAGATTGGGGGTCGGGCTGGAGAAGCATGGGAGAGGGAGACCTCATAGGAGAAATCGGAGGTCTGTGGGAGGGGAGGCCTCGTGGGGGGATCGGAAGCCTGGTGGGGGAGGGAATCGTGGAGTTGGGGTGGGGAGTGGGGGGAAGCAGAGGCCTGGGGCTGGGGGGGGGGGGGAGAAGGCCTCGTTGGGGGATCAGATGTCTGAGAGGGGGAATCGGAGGCCTAGGCGGGGTGGATTGGAGGCATCGTGGGGGAATCGGAGGCCTAGGGTGTTATCGGATGCCTGGGGCAGGGATGAGGGTCTGGAGGTCATGTGGGGGGTGGGGGTGGGCTCCGATCGCGGGGGGGGGGGGGGGGGGGGTGGGTTAGGCAGGGACCCTGGATCCAGGAGGTGAGTGTAAAGGCACTTACCTCGTGGAGCCAACAGTCCTCGCCTTCCATTAGCTGACAGGCTTCACGAGACCTGCAAAACCCGACCAGTTAAAGTTAAACACGAAATAGAGGTTAGAGCAGAGGCTTCCAGCCTCAGTATAATATTTAAATAGACACCTGGCCTCCTGGGAGCGGGTTGGTTGCTCGCTCCCCCGAACCGTGTCCATTAAAAACGGTCGTGGGCGGGTTCTGGTTGGGATTCAGATTTTTAACACTTTAACTTCCCACACGACAAACCCAACCATTTTTTAAGGTTAAAATTCCCCCCTGTATCTCTGCGATCATATAGCTCCCTCCCAAGGCCAACACACAAAAACGATAATATGATATTTGTAATATTCAAGAAAGCTGTGAAATAAGGAACATGTTCTCATTCTGTACCCCTGAGGGAGGAGGAGGAAAAAGTCAAGTGTGCCACATCTTCCATGTATAAAGAGGCATCAAGTATGCAAAGACTTACCTTGCCTTGGCACTTATGCAGCTCCCTAAAAAGCACTTCCTCATTTGCTGCCAGATGCTTTGGACCTGGGAAACTCATTAGACTTGTTATGCCGCCTTTTTCCAGACAATTTGCTCTGTTGCCTTTGATGAAAGGTCACTCCCTTCCCCGAAAAGAGCTACCCTCCTTTGTCGTTAAACCTCCAGTTCTTCATGGAAAGGGAAGTTTTACCATGTTGCTCCTTGCAGCATTCTTCTATTATGCAAGCAGTGGTTAGGTCTGAAAAAATGTGTATTCTCCTTTATTGGCCATCATTATTTCAATGCTGCTGGCTGGTTAGATTTTATGGCTGTTTCCATGCGCAACCTGGATTTTGTCAGAATTGCTAAATCGGGTCTAATAACTGATAGGGACGGATTATTGGCTCCTCTCCGCTCCGTTTTTCACCCCGGAGCGGCGGCAACGGCAGGCGGTCAGCCTTCAGCACACTGCAGCGATCCTCGGATCCAGTTTTGCGGTGGCGTGGAGCAGCACTGCCAGGAAGAGCTGCACCGGTGTGCAACGCCCCTGCGACATCGGCACAAGATTTGACTCTTGCCCAACCTGTATGCCCCAAAGCGCGCCCTGCAGTGAATGCCTGGGAAATCAGGTGGTGCAACGATACCAACAGCGGAGAGGTAAGTCATGGACTCCTAAGATAAGTGTGATTGTTTTTTCTTTTAATTTTCTTTGCGATTTGTGCTGTGGTGGCGTGAACAATGGTTTGGGAATGTTTTTGTGGCTTTTTTTTAAAGTTCTTTCCCTCCCCCCCAGGCGACTCTCTGAGTGCTCCCGGCCTGGCTCTTTAGCTCGGGAGCTTCCCATGCTAACGCCCTAAGAGAGGTGTACATCTCCTCTCTTAGTGTTGTGCCCCCAACTCAGGGCCCAGCTGCCCAATGTTACTTACTGAGGCGCAAATTGTTCCCGGGCGCAAACTTTACTGCCCTGCTGCCATTAGCGCCCCAAAATCATCAAAGCTGAAAATCCAGCCCTATAATGTGTTAACATCCGAGGTCAAAGAGAAACCCTTGTTACTGTACTTAGGTCAATGACTCGACTCAAGCCCTTTCTTGCGCTCCTAATCTTCAGATAGTGGAAGAATATCCGCGGCATAACTAAGACTGCCTATTTCCACCTCCATAACATCACCCGTCTCTGCCCTTGCCTCAGCTCATCCGTTGCTGAAACTCTCATCCATGCCTTTGTTACCTCTAGATTTCACCACACTCCTGACTGGCCTCCCACGTTCTATCCTACGTAAACATGAGAACATCCAAAACTCAGCTGCCCGTGTCCTAAATTGTGCCAAGTCCTGTTCACCCATCACCCCTGTGCTTGCTGACCTAGATTGGCTCCCGGTTAAGCAATGCCTTGATTTCAAGATTCTCATCATTGTTTTCAAATACCTCCATGGCCTCACCCCACCCTATCTCTGTAATCTCCTCCAGCTCCACAACCCCCCGCCCCCGAGATATCTACGCTTCTCCAATTCTGCCCTCTTGAGCATCCCTGATTATAATTGCTTAACCATTGGTGGCCGTGCCTTCTGTTACCTAGACCCTAAGCTCTGGAATTCCCTCCCTAAACCTCCTCGTCTCTCTACCTCTTTTGCCTCCTTTAAGACGCTCCTTAAAACCTACCTCTTTGATCAAGCTTTTGGTCATCTGCCCTAATTTCTCCTTACGTGGCTCGGTGTCAAATTTTTTGTTTTATAATAATCCTGTGAAGCACCTTGGAATGTTTTACTACGTTAAAGGCACTATATAAATACAAGTTGTTGTTGTTGAATAGGCACACTATCAGATCGCATGCCTTAGGCTATAAATTATGAATCAAATTTGTTAATAAGAAAGTTTAAGTTGTAGCACAGGCCTTGATTTTATTCCCTGCCCCCGCCCACCAATAGGCAGCAAAGTTTCAGGCAAGAGGTTAAAATCTTGAAAATAGAAATCCCGCCACCAATCTGCCATGTTCCCAGGCACCGTAATATCAACAGTGGTACTTCAGGCCCTGGATGAGGCACACACTAAAAGCTTGCAGGGGCCTGCGTAGGATGCAAAAGACATTGCCACCATACTAAATGGGATAGATTCAGAACAGATCTAGCAGCTCAAACCTGCGCATCCATGAGGCTCTGTAGGCCATCAGCAGCAGCAGAATTGTATTCCACCACAATCTGTAACCTCAGGGCCCGACATAGCCCTCATTCTATCATTAACATCAAGCCAGGGGACCAACCCTGGTTCAATGAGGGTGCAAAAGAGCAGCACCAGGCGTACCTAAAATGAGGTGCCAAACTGGGGAAGCTACAACAAGGACTACATGCATTCTAAGCAGCAGAAGCAGCATGCTATAAACAGAGCTAAGCGATCCCACAATCACCTGATCGGATCAAAGCTCTGAAGTCCTGCCACATCCTGTCATGAATGGTGGTGGGCAATTAAACAATTAATGGGGGGAGGAGGCTCCATGAATATCCCCATCCTTATTGATGGCAGAGCAAGTGCAAAAGACAAGGCTAAAGTGTTTGCAACCATCTTCAGCCAGAAGTGCCGAGTGGATGATTCATATTGGTTTCCTCCTGAGGATCCCACCATCACAGAAGCCAATTCAATTCACTCCCTGTGATATTAAGAAGCAGCTGAGTGCTCTGGATACAGCAAAGGCTATGGGCTCCAACAACATTCCGGCTATCGTGCTGAAGACTTGTGCTCCAGAACTAGCTGTGCCTCTAACCAAGCTGTTCCAGTACAGCTACAACACTGGCATCTAGCCAACAATGTGAAAAACTGCCCAGGTATTTCCTGTCCACAAAAAGCAGGACAAATCCAATCTGGACAATTACTACCCCATCATTCTATTCTAAATCTTCAGCAAAGTGATGGAAGGTGTGGTAGATTGTGTGATCAAGAGGCACTTACTCACCAATAACCTGCTCACCGATGCCCAGTTTGGGTTCCACCAGGACCACTCGGCTTCGGACGTCATTACAGCTTTGGTCCAAACATGTAAAAAAAATGCTGAATTCTGAAGGTGAGATGAGTGACTGACCTTGACATCAATGCAACATTTGACTGAGTGTGGCATCAAGGACCCCTAGTAAAATTGAAGTCAATGGGAATCAGGGGGAAAACTCTCCACTGGCTGGAGTCATATCTAGCACAAAGGAAGATGGTTGTGGTTGTTGGAAGTCAATCATCTCAGTCCCAGGACATTGCTGCAGTAGTTCCTCAGGGCAGTGTCCTAGGCCCAACCATCTTCTGCTGCTTCATCAATGACCTTCCCTCCATTATAATGTCAGAAGTGGGGATGTTCAGTGATGATTGCACAGTATTCAGTGCCATTCGCAACTCTTCAGAAAATGATGCAGTCCATACCCGCATGCTGTAAGATCTGAACAACATTCAGGCTTGGGCTGATAAGTAGCAAGTAATATTATTGGCACACAAATGCCAGGCAATGACCATCTCCAACAAGCGAGAGTCTAACCACCTCCACTTGATATTCAACAGCATTACCATCACTGAATCCCCACCATCAACATCCTGGGGGTCACCATTGACCAGAAACTTAACTGAACCAGCCACATCAATTCTGTGGCAACAAGAGCGGGTCTAAGGCTGGGTATTCTGCGGTGAGTGTCTCACCTCCTGACTCCCCAAAGCCTTACCATCATCTACAAGGCACAAGTCAGGCACGTGATGGAATACTCTCCATTTGCCTGGATGAGTGCAGCTCCAACAACACCATCCAGGACAAAGCAGCCCGCTTGATTGACACACCATTTACCATCTTCAATATTAACTCCCTCCACCACCGGCGTATCATGGCTGCAACGTGTACCATCTACAAGATGCACTGCAGCAACTCGCCAAGGCTTCTTTGGCAGTACTTCCCAAACCGTGACCTCTACCACTAGAAGGACAAGGGCATCAGGCACATGGGAACACCATCACCTGCAAGTTCCCCTCCAAGTTACACACCATCCTGACTTAGAAATATATCACCGTTCCTTCATCATTGCTGGGTCAAAATCCTAGAACTCCCTCCCTAACAGCACTGTGGGAATACCTTCACCACAAGGACTGCAGCAGTTCAAGAAGGCAGCTCACCACCATCTTCTCAAAAGCAATTAGAGATGGGCAATAAATACTGGCCTTTCCAGCGACGCCAACACCCAAACATTTTTAAAAGGTTCTCCTGAACCAATACTACACCACCTTCTATCTTTCCTTCCCTATCTTTCTTGAATACTTATAATAACCAGGAATATTTAATACCCAATCCTGCCCTTTTATGAGCCAGGTTTCAGTTATTACCACATCATATTCCCATGTGGCTATTTGTGCCTACAGCGCACTTATCTTGTTTACTACGCTTCGTGCGTTCACATGCATATACTATAAACCCATCTTCGACCATCTGTATTCCCTCTTAGTTTGAACTCATTTATTACGTTACTATTTCTTACTTTAGTGCTCTCTGCTGCTCCCAATCCTTTGAATACTTTATTTCCCCTGTCTAATGTTACATTCTGGTGCCTATCCCCCTGCCAAATTAGCTTAATCCCTCCCCAACAACACTAGCAAATCTCCCCACGAGGATATTGGTTCCGGCCCTGTTAAAGTGCAACCTGTCTGACCTGTACAGGTCCCACCTCCTCCAGAACGGGTTCCAATGCCCCAGGAATCTAAAGCCCTCCCTCCTGCACCATCTCTCCAGCCATGCATTCACCTGCTCTATCCTCCTATTTCTGTACTCACTATTGGATTGGATTGGATTGGAACCTGGAAGCTCTTGCATTTTGTATGAGAGTATTTCAGGCTGGTTTAAAAGGGCAGCCAGAAGATGTGCAGCGCAAAACAGTCAGGGCCATTAATTGATTTCCTGGACCCCACTTATTATTCCATGCCAGTATCACTGGTCACATGGAACAGAACATTTTCACTAATAATTGCTAGCTGCGGTGATACTTGAAAATCTTGTCATTCCTTTATATAACTGATGCTAGTTCTGATGTAAGTTCAGGCCCTGCTCTTTGTTTACATTAATGCGTGCACAATGTTGCAATTTTCTCTTCAATTACTTTTTTAAAAGCCTGAGCAGCCCGCGCGGCAGCCTTACGGGGTCTTACCGAATTTCGCTCCAGGACAAAAACAGGTCGCTGGGCACAGTGATGACGTTGTCATCGCCAGTGCAGCCAGCAGCCCAGGGAGCTACTGGCAGAAACTGGGCGCTACCGGTTAGCGCCTCCACTAACTCCTGCGGAATTTCGTGGGAGTTGATAGCGGCCCCGCTGGCCCTGGAAATACAAAATTGCAGAGCGTGACATCAGTCATCGTTCACTCTGCAAACTTGGACCTTTGCACTGACTTAAACGCTAGTCCTCATCATCATCATAGGCAGTCCCTCGGAATCGAGGAAGACTTGCTTCCACTCTAAAAATGAGTCCTTAGATGGCTGAACAGTCCAATGCGAGAACCACAGTCTCTGCCACAGGTGGGACAGATAGTAGTTGAGGGAAAGGGTGGGTGAGACTGGTTTGTTGCACGCTCTTTCCACTGCCTGCGCTTGATTTCTGCATACTCTAGGCAACGAGACTCAAGGTGCTCAGTGTCCTCCCGGATGCACTTCCTCCACATAGGGAAGTCTTTGGCCAGGGTTTCCCAGGTGTCAGTGAGGATATTGCACTTTATCAGGGAGGCTTTGAGGGTGTCCTTGTAACGTTTCCTCTGTCCACCTTTGGCTCGTTTGCTGTGAAGGAGTTCCGAGTAGACTGCTTGCTTTGGGAGTCTCGTGTCTGGCATGCGAACTATGTGGCCTGCCCAGTGAAGCTGATCAAGTGTGGTCAGTGCTTCAATGCTGGGGATGTTGGCCTGATTGAGGACGCTAACGTTGGTGCGTCTGTCCTTCCAGGGGATTTGTAGGATCTTGCGGAGACATCGTTGGTGGCATTTCTCCAGTGACTTGAGGTGTCTACTGTACATGATCCATGGCTCTGAGCCACACAGGAGGGCGGATATTACTACAGCCCTGTAGACCATGAGCTTGGTGGCAGATTTGAAGGCCTGGTCTTCGAACACTCTTTTCCTCAGGCGGACGAAGGCTGCACTGGAGGCAGTGTTGAATCTCGTCGTCAATGTCTGCTCTTATTGATAAGAGGCTCCCGAGGTATGGGAAGTGGTCCACGTTGTCCAGTGCTGTGCCGTGGATCTTGATGACTGGAGGGCAGTGCTGTGCGGTGGGGACAGGTTGGTGGAGGATCTTTGTCTTACGGATGTTTAGCGTAAGGCCCTTGCTTTCGTACGCCTCAGTAAATACGCTGACTATAACTTGGAGTTCAACCTCTGTATGTGCGCAGACGCAGGCGTCGTCCGCGTACTGTAGCTCGACGACAGAGGTTGGGGTGGTCTTGGACCTGGTCTTGGAGACGACGAAGGTTGAACAGGTTCCCGATGATGGTTCTGTAGTTTAGTTCCACTCCAGCGGGGAGCTTGTCGACTGTGAGGTGGAGCATGGCAGCGAGGAAGATTGAGAAGAGGGTTGGGGCGATGGCGGTCCGGACGTGGATTGGGTCAGTAATGGATCCGTTGGTAAGGATCACGGCCTGCATGTTGTCGTGGAGCAGGCGGAGGATGGTGACGAACTTTTGGGGGCATCCGAAATGGAGGAGGACGCTCCATAGATCCTCGCGGTTGACAGTGTCAAAGACCTTTGTAAGGTCGAAGAAGGCCATGTATAAGGGCTGGTGCTGTTCCCTGCATTTTTCTTGCAGCTGTCGTGCTGTAAAAATCATATCTGTTGTGCCCCGTAGGGGACGAAATCCGCACTGTGACTCTGGGAGGAACTCCTCAGCCACAGCGAGAAGACGGTTGAGGAAGACTCTAGCGACGACTTTCCCAGTGGTTGACAGCAGGGAGATTCCTCTGTAGACTTGTCCCCTTTTTTAAAGATGATCACAATCCTGCATCTCTGAGATCTCCCAGCATGCTCTCCTCCCTCCAGTTGAGAGATGAGGGCATGCATTCACGCCAACAGTGCCTCTCCGCCATACTTCAGTGCCTCAGCGGGGATTCCATCCACTCCCATAGCCTTGTTGTTCTTGAGCTGTCTTATAGCTTTTTCTACCTCATGCAGTGCTGGGGTTTTACTGAGGGGTGGCGGGTAGCATGCTGCGGGGTGGAGTTGAAAACACTCGAGTCAAAGGCAGAGTCTCGATTGAGGAGATCTTCGAATTGCTCCTTCCAGCGGGCCCTGACAGCTTCAGTGTCCTTGATGAGTGTTTCCCCGTTCTTGGCCAGCAGTGGAGTGGGGCCTTGGGTGTTTGGACCATAGGTTCCCTTGACTGCGATGAAGATTCCTCGCACATTATGGCTGTCGGCCAGCTGCTGTATCTCCTGTGCTTTCCTAAGCTCACTCTGAAAAGCAAGCATGCATCAGACCTACAGAGACGCTGTCAGCGCTACTTAAAGGACACACACACTTTCAAGTAAGTTTGTATTTAAGCTTTTGGACTGGATGCTTTAGATTTTTTATTGAAGTAGTGATTTGGTGCAAAGATGTTAAAAGTTTTTTAAGTGTGCAGGGAGTACAGGGACACTTGCAAGGCCTCGGATGATAAAGGAACGCCTCTGAGAAGACAGAAAATGCTGGAAATACTCAGCAGGTCAGGCAGCATACATGGAGAGAGAAACAGAGTTCATATCTTAGGTCGAGATGCTGCCTGTTGTGCATTTCCAGCATTTTCTGTTTTTATTTCAGATTTCCAGCATCCATTCACAGAGGGAAGAGGAAGACGCAGAAGAGGAAGGCGCAGAAGAGGAAGAAGCAGAGGAAGAGGAAGCAGAAGGAAAGATGCAACTCAGACAGCCCCTTTCTGGCTGGAATATCCGGGATGGAATCATCTGCTTGCGGTACCAGTAACCACAACCCCAATTCCCCTTTCAACATTTGTCCCACACCTTACCTTTTCTTTGTTACTGACCATCTTAATGCTTTGGGAGATTGGGCTCAAGACTGGAAAATGATGTATAACTTAGATAAATGCTGTGTTACGCATGTGGGCAGGGCAAATGCTCAACATTCATACATCCTCCAAGGAAAAACATTAAAGATGGTGGAGATAGAAAGAGGTTTGGGCATTCTAGTGCATACATCCTTAAAGGTACATGAGCACTCCAGGAACTTGAGAACAAAAATCTAGGCTAACACGCCAGTGCTCCACTGCCGAAAGTGCCATCTTTCGGCCCCATCTGCCCTCTCAGGTGGACGTAAAAGATCCCATGATACTATTTCAAAAAAGAGCAGGGGAGTTATCCCTGGTGTCCTGGCCAATATTTATCCCTCAGTCAACATAACAAAAACAGATTATCTGGTCATTATCACAATGCTGTTTGTGGGAGTTTGCTGTGTGCAAATTGGCTGCCTCATTTCCCACATTACTACACTCCAAAAGTACTTCATTGGCTGTAAAGCGCTTTGAGACATCTGGTGGTCGTGAAAGGTGCTACATAAATGCATGTCTTTCTTTCTTTCAATGCCGTGCAGTGATAGCTAGAGAAAATAGGGTGTTGGGGTGTATCCACAGGACAATTGAGTATAAGACAAGATGTACTGTTTTGTCTTTGTACATGACTTTAGTCAGGCCACACTTGGAATACTGTGTCCAGTTTTGGTCTCCTCACATGGTGGGTGATATTGAGGCTCTGGAAAGAGTGTAGATGAGGTCCACTAGATTGATTCCAAGTCTAAAGCATCTTAGTTATCAATATAGGCTAAAAGAGTTGGGACTCTATACCTTAGAGCAGCGTAGACTTAGGGGGAATCTGATTTAGGTTTATAAGATAATGAAGGGAATAGATGGTGTTCCAGCTGACAGTTTATTTTAATTAAATAGGTGAGGCAGGACCAGGGGTACAAATTTAAGTTGTATAGGGCTAGATCTAAGTTATACATCAGGAGGTGGTTCTTTTCCCAAAGAGTAGCAGACTTCTGGAACAAGCTGCCATTTCATGTGGTGGATGCAGACTCACTGAATTCCTTCAAGCGAAAGCTGGATTTGTTTCTGGCTTCGGCGGAAATCACCTCTTACAGAAGTTAAGTACTGCAGGAAATTTAAGGCCAGAATGATCTCCTGGACTAGTCTCGATCGTCTAGATGGGTCTGAGAGGAATTTCCCAGATTTTTTTTCCCCCCCAAATTGGCCTGGCTTTTTTAATCTGGTTTTTTACCTCTCCCATGAGATCACATGGTTTCGGGTGGGGTGGAGTGTATATGTTGTGATACACAAGTTATCTCAACTGTGTGGGACAGGCTCGATAGACCAGATGGTCTTTACCTGTCTGTCATTGTTCGTATGTTCGTATCACAGCATCCTCTTGGCCACAAAGCTGAAATAAAAACCAACACAAAGCAAACCTTCCAATGAGCAGTGTGCGAGGCTAGTGGTACAGTTGGTAGGAGACGGCTTTTGCAGATGCATTCACTGACCTTGACCACTGGGCTGAGGTCATGAGGCTTCTTTGGGGATCAAGCTAGGTGGTGGAGGCGACACTGCTGGTAGTGATGGCCTTGGCGATGTAGTTGCACATCCTTGTTTCTGGAGGGCCTCCTGGCCCCTGTGTGTAGAGGACCTCTCTTGCAGTGTTGACACCCTGCACAAAGCTGGAGTTCTACATGTGAGACCCTGGGTGCCCCTTCCCTGGTTTGTTGAGCCATTTGAGCTAGTGCTGAAGCACTTTTACCATTTTTTTTAGGTGCGGAAGGCAATTCAACTTTAAGAGCTGTAGACTGTCATTTGGGAATTATTTTTATTTTTTTCAGAAGACAGTTGAGCTGCAAGGACTTAAAACTGCCCATTTTAACATTATTTTTATTTTTTCATTTTAGATGGCAGTTCCCCTTTAAGGAACCGGCATTGCTTTCTAAAATGACAGGCTAGCTTAAAAAGAACAGTGTTCTTGCAGCCACGCTACATTGAGTAGTGCCCGAAAACCAACTTTACACAGGAAGTTTAGCGCTGCGCTGATTTTAAACAGCAGGCAGGACCAAAATACCGGTGCTGACTACGTGATTAATTCAGGTGGCCGTTAACTACGGCCCACGGTGGCACTGACAGCTTTTCAGTGCTCTGTATTTTTTTGCACTAGGTGTTCTTTACAGTTAGATCTTTTGATATTTTTAAGGTCTACAAGATGAATCATTAACTACAGAAACAGAAGTCTGGGCTAAGGCTAAAAATAGACATAAGGAAGTCACAAGGTAATGTCTGTGTCTGGACCTGTATGTACCTACCATATGATTGCGTAAAGTAGGGGAAGTCTTGGGAAAAACATGATTAGATGAACTTTGCCACAGTTCTGCTTTTTGGAGTATAACCTAGAATATTTGCATCTATGTCAGTGTAGAAGATTGGATGGGGAGCACCAGGCAAGTAAACGGTGATGGTACGGGGAACAGAATCATGACTCCTACCCAAAGGAAAAAAAGAGGTAATATAATTCTCAGTTGCGCTTTGTAAACCACTGCTTAAATATTGTAATGTATTAATTCTTGCTGTGGTATTGCTAAATGTCATTAATCTGTTTAAAACAATTTTGTAAGTCCTTTCTAAAAAAGGTTTGTAAGTCCCTTGTTTAAAGATTTGCTGTGTGCCTATAATGTATGTATTGTAATGAAGCAAATTACATAAATACATTTTCAACTATCTATTACAACTGTGTAACTATAATTGCAAACCAGTTTGCAGTCAATTAAGTTTCTTGATTAATGTGATACAACAGTTAAAACAGATAAAATAGAAGCTTGTGAATAAAATTATGTGGCAAATTATTCATTTAACCATTTTGCACTGTACTACTGAAAAAAACAATGCCTCAGAAAACAAGTAAGATCCCTCACCCTTCTTGAAATTTTTAGTGCAATGTCCTGAAAATTAAGATTCTTTCCATGCCGAATGACAGAGCTGTATGAGAAGGGGTCAGTGATGAAAGTGATGAAGTTCCCAGCTATTTTACATGTAAATGCATCTCCATATTTCTTCTGCCGAGTTTGTAGAAACTTGAGAGGATTTGCACCAAACTCTAAAGCACAGCCAATGTATGGAATCCAGCCATTTTCAACTGGAGGCTCCCCCGCTTGTCTGTGAAAAGAAAAACAATTAAATAAATGTCCTTTTAAAGTTTGGGAGGCCCAAAATTGCACACAATATTCTAGAGGTGATCTCACTAATATATTATATAGAGTTAAATTAAACTGTTTTTGTTTGTAAAACACGATATACTGAGTATTTGATTAGTCCTGTTAATAACAGCTTCAATTGACTGATACTTTCAGTGAGTGATCAATAAATCCTATTCTTTTTTCTTTTTCCATATTTACAAATGTACATCCATTCATTGCGTTTTATGAAGCCTGTTCCATTGACTATATATTTATCTGTAATTATGATGTCTCAGTTCATCAATTTAGCTGGCCTGCACCTCTTTGATTAGTATTAATTTCTTCTGCACCTGACCAAATAGTTTAACATCATCAGAAAAATTTACAGTATTGCTAGAAATATGCTTTTCAATGTTATCTACAAATATTGTGAACAGCAGA
Source organism: Pristiophorus japonicus (assembly GCF_044704955.1). Classification (NCBI taxonomy): domain Eukaryota; kingdom Metazoa; phylum Chordata; class Chondrichthyes; family Pristiophoridae; genus Pristiophorus; species Pristiophorus japonicus. Next base: position 410,535,073 of record NC_091977.1, read on the forward strand.
AGGCCCAGAAATACCATATCCTGAAAGAGTTTTTTCAATTTATCACCTTCCACTTTGCACTAATTAGTAAGTTCCCAATCCATTTAATTAATTTGCCGCTGATTTCATGAGATGTGGGGATACATTTTTATCTTCATTACCGAGGCAATAATCTGGTGAAGTGGATCATCCTCCTACTGTAGAACTCGCCTGATTTTCATCCCAATGGTCTTGCTGACCTACTTTGGATACAGGGCCTCCAATTTAAAATTCTGATCCTTGTATTTAAATCCTTCCATGGCCTTGCTCCTGCCCTTCTCTGTAGCCATTTCCAGCCGTACAGTCCAGCTGCAGAAGTCACCATTCCTCTGACTAAGGGCTCTTGTGCACCCCTCCCTCCCTTCGCTCCACCCAATGCAGTAAACTATTAGAAAAAGGTATGAGAGAAAATGAAATAGTAAGATACAAATGGTGAGACAAGTAATGATGGTGTTGTGCAGGCGCACTAAAGAGGATTACATAAGATACAAAATGACTTAATGGGTTAACGTGTTATGTATTAATTAAAAATAACCAGAACGCGTTGACATGTTATCATCATGCTAGCAAGACATTACTAGCACTATAAATGCTACAACACATGAAAGCTCAGGTGAGTTGAACTTCCAGCTTAAATGGATTAGAACTATGCATTTACACCTTTTCCCGATGAGTCCTCCCGTGTCCTGTCTATACCAGTAGTCTCCTAGTCACTGTATGCAGTGGGTAGTGTAATATGAATAGAAAGCATTAAGCTAACGTCTCATTGTTGGGGCCCCGAATTTAACTCCAGGTGGATTCCCCACTCAGGCCTGAGTTAAAATTAGAGTCGGGTCTCAATGATCTCATCGGGCTAAAACATGTATATGTAAAGGAGAACCCTGTAGGCTCTGAATGAGTGTCCTTGCTGTCTGCTCAGGAGAGCAGGCTAAAACTGCAGATGTTACTATCATAGCGGCTTTCGGACAGGTAAGAGCCAGGGCTATTTTAACTGCCAACCTGCCATGTTTCTGTTGAGCGAATAGGGTTAAAATCACCTCAGTTTTCAAGCTTGTTTAAAGGGGTATGGATACGGATTATCCTGTAACAACCCATTGGGCCAGATTTTGTTGTAGAAATAACATTGAAGCTAACAGCGCTCATCGTTATTAAAGTATAAATCAGATAGCAACTTTCATCAACTGCACATGCACAGTTAAATGCGGAAATCAGGAAGTTGCTAGCCAAATTGCCCTGCTCCTCCAGAAGCATGTAATACATGGAAAGGGTGAAGTTGCAATACTTATATGGCAGATACCCACTAAACTCGGCAGAAAAGGATAGGACTTGTTCATTCCAGTGTAAGTACATTTTTAGTGCTGCGATAAGTCTTAATTATAGCCAAACAATCTCTCTGGCACTGAAAAATTACTTTTACAAGTGTGGCGTCTCATTCCTTCAGATTTTAATTATTGTTGGAGATTTTAAAAAGGCAATGTGTATTTGCAACACCAAAGTTCTGATTGGTCCCCTTGGATGACAAAACCGGATTTCTGATTGGTCCCCATGGAGGACAAGACACACCCAGCAGTTAGTCTGGAATGTGTAATTCGATCCTGCCTGCCTGAGTAATGAAGTACTTTACAATGTTTAATTTGATCCATTCATTCTGACTTCCAGGCTCCAGAGAGAGCTCACGGTACTGCTTTCTGAGAATGGACAGGGCTCATCCTCGCGGGTTAGGACCTTCTCTCCCCTCCAACAAGTTCCTGCCCCCCCTCCTCCTCTCCCCCGCAACAAGTTGCTGACCTTCTCCTCCCCTCCCTCAGGTTCCTGCCCTTCTCCTCGCCTCCCCCCCCTCCAAAAAGCTTCTGACCTTCTCCCACCCACCGCCCTCCCCCTCAGCTTCCTGCCCTTCTCCTTCTCCCCCCCCCCACCCCCCACATGCTCCAGACCTTCTCTCCCCCCCCACCCCCCATAGATGGGGCATTGTGTGCGGGGTGCGGGTCATGGATTATTAACAGGTTTATTGGGTATGAAGTGAATAAGCAGTGTCATGACTTCCAAATTTCATCCAGACTAATGATGTCACTTGCTGCCTAGGGCTATGAGGAGGAGCGGGAGAACATGGTGCAGGTGTAAAGGGGGTAGGGTTGCAAGAATGTGATCCAAATCTACCAGAGGGGGGAGAACGTGATCTGTCTTCCCATCAGGATCACGTTCTCACTCACATTCCATCCCCCCTCCCACCCCGCCTTTGGACCAGGATCACGTTCGTCCCCCATCCCCACTGTTCTCTCTGAGTTCTTCCTCCCCCCTCACCCCAAGTTCCTGACCTTCTCTCCCCCGAACTCCTGAGCGCCTCTCCCCCTTTCAATCTCCTCTCCTCTCTCCCACCACTTCAAACCCCTCTCCTCTCTCCCCCTTTTGATTCTCTCTCCCTCCTTCAATCCCCTTTCCTCTGCCCTTCAATACGCTCTCCTCTCCCCCCTTCTATCTCCTCTCCTCTCCCCCTTTGATACATTCTTCGATCCTCTCTCTTCACCCCTTGATCCTCTCTCTTCGCCCCATCGACCCTCTCTCTTCCCCCTTCCCCATCGATCCTCTCTACCCCCACCCCTCCCACTGGGCACCAACGGATCCCCTGACCTTCTCTGCAGAGCTGAGAAAAGCATGGAGGTGTAGGGTGCAGCCGTGGCACCACTAGATACTGCGCTGCACAACCGGATCGAGTGCGCATTCGCAGTACCAAATGGGTGTGCATGCGTAGAGAGAGCCAAAAATGCGGTGCAGATAATCACTCCGTTTTAAAAGAGTTAAATAAAATGTTTTTCTTTACTTTTTCTTTCTGTTTCTTTTATCTCTCTCTCTCTTAATTCCATCTTTCCCTCTCTTTATTTCACTTTCTGTACATAATTTGACATTAAATTAAATATTATAACTAATACTTCCTGGTTCAGACTCTACGCCCCTCATTAATGACTCTTCAATCTGATTGGTTTAGGAGATGCACAGTTGCTTGCCCTATTCACACAGGTCCCAGATCACTTGTGCTGAAATGGCTCTCTGATCACATTAAGTTCCAGTGCAAAATCCCATAGAACGTCTGTGGGCAAGTGCAAGTGTAATGAACGGCTAGTGCTGTTTGTTCACCATAATGAACAAAATCTGGCTCAATGGAAGCGGAATTGAATAATTGCAAGCTTTAAGTGTAAAAAGTCAGTTACTTTGGACAAATACTCACAGCAGCACTCAAATTGATAGAAAAAAAGTGGAAGCAATCAAACACATGAAAACACCCAGCAACCAAAAGGACCTGATTAACAGCGCAACAGAGGTGTGACTGAATTTCCACCCCTGATCCTTTGCTTTATTCAGCAATTTTTTTTTGCATTTGGAACAGCTTTCCCAGCTTTTCCATTGGATTTTTGGGTTCTTTTGGAGAGCGGTCAATTTTGCGCCAGGAAATGGTTTGCATCTCCAGCCGCAAAATTCACCAGCTGGGCCCTGAGTGTGGAGCGGAACACTAAGGGAGACGTTCCACACCTCCTTTAGGGTGCTAAGCCGGGTGAGCAACTGAAAATCCAGAGCTAAACAGGAGCGCCCTAAGAGAGGATTCCGCGGAAAAAAAATCTGAAAATAAACCCACAAAACATTTTTAAGACATTATTGCCGCCAAATCAACATAAATCGCATATTACATTCAATTCCTTCGTCTAAATCATTAATATATATTGTAAATAGCTGGGGTTCCAGCACTGAACCTTGCGGTACACCACTAGTCACTGCCTGCCATTCTGTAAAGGACCCGTTTATTCCTACTCTTTGTTTCCTGTCTGGCAACCAGTTCTCTATCCACATCAATACATTATCCCCAATACCATATGCTTTAATTTTGCACACTAAACTCTTGTGTGGGACCTTGTCAAAAGCTTTTTGAAAGTCCAAATACATCACATCCACTGGTTCTCCCTTATCAACTCTACTAGTTACATCCTCAAAACATTCTAGAAGATTTGTCAAGCATGATTTCCCTTTCCTAAATCCATGCTGACTTGAATTGATCCTGTCACTGCTTTCCAAATGCGCTGCTATTTCATCTTTAATAATTGATTCCAACATTTTCCCCAACACCGATGTCAGGCTAACCGGTCTATAATTCCCTGTTTTCTCTCTCCCTCCTTTTTTAAAAAGTAGGGTTACATTAGCTGCCCTCCAATCCATAGGAACTGATCCAGAGTCTCTAGAATGTTGGAAAATGACCACCAATGCATCCACTATTTCTAGAGCCAGTTCCTTAAGTACTCTGGGATGCAGACTATCAGGCCCTGGGGATTTATCGGCCTTTAATTCCATCAATTTCCCTAACACAATTTCCTGACTACTAAGGATTTCCTTCAGTTCCTTCTTCTCGCTAGACCCTCGGTCCCCTAGTATTTCCGGAAGGTTATTTGTGTCTTCCTTCACCAGCGTAATTGTTGCTGGACTGCAGAACAAAATCAATACTTCCCACCTCAGAATGACTACTCAAACCAAAGATCAGCAAAATAGTCTCACAACAGTCAAGTAGAACAAAAGAAAAGATGTGCTAAAGATAAGGAACTCAACCTTTCAAACTAGTCGATATAGAAGTTGCAACTCAGAAACGGGTCTTTCGACCCTCATCATCATCATCATCATCATAGGCCATCCCTTGGGATCGAGGAAGACTTGCTCCAACTCTAAAAATGCGTCCTTAGGTGGCTGAACAGTCCAATGTGAGAACCACAGCCCCTGCCACGGGTGGGACAGATAGTAGTTGAGGGAAAAGGTGGGTGAGACTGGTTTGCCGCATGCTCTTTCCACTGCTTGCGCTTGATTTCTGCATGCTCTAGGTAACGAGACTCGAGGTGCTCAGCACCCTCCCGGATGCACTTCCTCCACTTAGGGAAGTCTTTGGCCAGGGAGTCCCAGGTGTCAGTGGGGATATTGCACTTTATCAGGGAGGCTTTGAGTGTGTCCTTGCAATGTTTCTTCTGCCTATCTTTGGCTCGTTTGCCGTGAAGAAGTTCCAAGTAGAACACTTGCTTTGGGAGTCTCGTGTCTGGCATGCGAATGATGTGGCCTGCCCAGCGGAGCTGATCAAGTGTGGTCAGTACTTTAATGCTGGGGATGTTGGCGCTAATGTCGATGCGTCTGTCCTCCCAGGGGATTTGTAGGATGCTGCGGAGACATCGTTGGCGGTATTTCTCCAGCGACTTGAGGTGTCTGCTGTACATGGTCCATGTCTCCGAGCCATACCGGAGGCCGGGTATTACTACAGCCCTGTAGACATGAGCTTGATGGCAGTTTTGAGGGCCTGGTCTTCAAACACTCTTTTCATCAGGAGGCCGAAGGCTGCACTGGCGCACTGGAGACAGTGTTGAATCTCGTCGTCAATATTTGCTCTTGTTGATAAGAAGCTCCTGAGGTATGGGAAATTGTCCAGGGCCACGCCATGGATCTTGATGACTGGGGGCCAGTGCTGTGCAGCGAGGACAGACTGGTGGAGGACCTTTGTCTTATGGATGTTTAGCGTAAGGCCCATGCTTTTGTATGCCTCAGTAAATATCAGTCCATATCAGCACTTATCTTCCATGCAAGCAAATAATTCTAATCACATTTACCCACCCTGTTAATATAGTTTCTACTTCAACCATTGACCTCGGATGTGAATTCCACATCCTCACAGATCTCCGTGAGAAGTTTCTCCTGCCCTCAGTTCTAAAATCTCTTGCATTTAATCTTGAATATATGGCTCCTCGTTCATGAGCCCTCAACTACTAGAAACAATCTGCTTCTATCTCCCCTGTCCAAGCCTTCCATAATTTCAAACACTTCTTTAAAATTATTCCATAAATTCCCCAGCTGCCATGGTGGGATTTCAACTCATGTCTCTAATTAGTCCGGGCCTCTGGATTACTAGACCAGTAACATAACCACTATGCTACCATACCTTTGCCTTTAAATCTGGAATCTCTCCTATTCTCTCCTCTCTATTCCCCATTTACTACCAGGATATATCTATCCTAATCTTGCTATGTAACCAGACCTACGTAACTTGAGTTTTCCCTGTGTTCATTCACGTGCACATTTTGGCTGCCGCTCCGGACCCGAGCTCATCACTTCTATTTGTCATGTATCCTACATGGCTACTGTTGGTACTATCACAAGGTGTGCCACCAGAGGGCACAGCAGTGGGAGACTTGTAGGTTACCTGTACAGGTGTACCTGGCCTAGTATAAAAGGTAGGCCACCAGGTGTGATCCTCATTCTGGAGTTAACAAATAAAGGACTAAGGTTACTACAGTTCAAGTACAACACATTGCCTCGTGGAGTCATTATTAGAGCATTCAAGGACACAACAATTGTCGACGAGATTACGGACTTTCATGCAAAAATGGCTACCCTTGGTACGATGCAGCAGTTCGCCAATGGTGATGATTGGGACGCCTTTGTGGAGAGGCTCGACCATTTCTTCACAGCAAATTACCTGGCAGGAGATGATCTGGCGACACTGACTGATAAGCGCAGAGCTATCCTGCTAACCAGTTGTGGGCCCACCGTCTATGGCCTCGTCAGGGATTTGCTGGCACCAGCGAAGACAACGACCAAGACGTACGAGGAGCTCGTAACCCTGATCCAAGAGAAACTCAAGCCCAAGGAGAGCATCCTCTCAGCCAGACACCGGTCCTACACCCACCAACGGCCCGAAGGCCAGGAAATCGTAAAATACGCTGCAGACCTGAGGAGGCTGGCGGCACCGTGTGATTTCGGCAACCACCTCAACGAAGCGCTGCAGGACATTTTTGTCATTGGAATCGGCCATGAGGGCCTTCTTCACAAGCTGCTGTCGACGGATACCACAGTCACACTGCAGAAGGCCATCTCTGTGAGCCAGGCATTCACAACTTCGACCTGCGGTTCTAGGCAGATGACTCACCCTCAGGACTCAAACCCGGCAGGCACTGTGCACCGAGTGGCGCCTTTTAGAAGCTGGACTGTACAACGCGAACCCTCTCAGGAGAGAGAGAACAGGCCCCCAAGTCCCTTAACTCAGAGTCCGCCAAGGCAGGCTAATCGAGTAGCTCCATGCTGGTGTTGTGGAGGGAATCACAGGGCTCACCAGTGCCATTTTAAAGACTATGTATGCAAGGGCTGCAGCACAAAGTGCCACCTCCAGCGAATGTGTAAGAGAAATATGACTCACTGTGTCGATGAAGAGTCTGCAGATGGCCATGAATTCAGCACGGATTATGAAACGATAGGCAAAGATGCAGCTCAGCCCCACGATGAGGTATATAGCATGTTTACCTGCACCACCGAGTGTTCCCCATTGAGGATGGAAGTCGAGATAGATGGCATTCCAGTCTTCATGGAAGTGGACACGGTGGCGAGCCAGTCAGTAATGAATCACGAAGCCTTTGAGAGGCTATGGGACAATCAAGCTGAACGACCCAAGTTGTTCCTGGATCAGGCAAAGCTGCGCACCGACACCGATGAACTTATCCCATTCATTGGTAGTGCGAATGTAAAGGTACTCCATGATGGTGTGGTGCACAAGTTATCTCTGGATTGTTGCAGATGATGGACCAACGCTACTCGGAAGAAGGTGGATGGAGAAGATCCATTAGAAGTGGGAAGACTTCACCCCTCCAGTGATCGACATCCTCCGCATTCGGAGGCACAGCAAGCCCTCACTTGAGGGTGAACCCGGCACCAGAGAGCAGACCAGCACGGCACCCGAGACACAGACCGCTCAGCATGACTGCGTGGAGATGATCCAGCTGAGACGACCCGAACGCACCTTCCAGGCTCCAGTGGCAGGACTCCGGAGGAAGAAAATCGGATCCAAAGGCGACTTCCCAGCTTCGGTGGCAGAACCCGGGAAGAAGAGGATCACCGCAGTCGACATTGGGGATGGAGGAAAGATGGCGCCCAAACCACGAGGTGAGGCGCTGAAGAAAAAGATGGCCGCAGCCAGACCACGAGGTGCAGCGCTGATGGAGCAACACGTGGCACCAAACGGAGAAGAGGATTGGGGTAAAGCAAACAAGGCTCTCTTAAAGGAGGCCTGCAACCCACTACAATTAAAGGGATATGTTCAAACACTCAAGCAATGTAATAGCAACTGTAAGTTAGAGATAAAATGTGTAACTGACAATCAAGAGTTGTGTACGTGCAATAAGCAAGAAAAAGTTGCGCGATCGCGATTGGAGCTACAGAGTATCCACAACAAGTAATGAAAAGTTGTGCAATGTAGGACTTCAAACGCACGCAGCCAATGCAGCGGGCAAACGCCCATCGGCCGCTCACAGGTCCAGCGAGCTACCCAATGCTGTAGCCTGTGTCTCTGGGACCAGAGTTGTGCACCATGGAGTGTGGCCACAAGCAGCCAACACACACGAGCTGCACAGCAAGCGATCTCAGGAGGGCAACGGCATCGATACCCTGCCCCTGATCGGCTCCACCTCTCAGGCACCCGATGGCACCAACTGCCACGAGCCTGAAAGAGCAAACTGTGCTAAGGCGCAGCCTCCAGACGCCATCGCCACCAAGGCCATAACCGGAAACGAAGGGTCGCCACTACAGACCCCCAAAGGGGACCGGGACCAGCCAGGATCCCAAACCAAACAACGCCTAGGCTAGTGAGTCAGCAGTTCTCTGCGCACTGCTACTCGACAGCTCCTCAGGGAGCAACAGCGCCCCAGGGCGCAAAGAAAGGACAGTGAGGTCACAGGCATCTGTGAACCTGCCCGACGCTAGGAGCCAAGGCAACAGCCCCAAGAGCAGGCAACGTGAGCCAACTGGGTTTTCACTGCCAGCACTGGGCACTGCGCTGCCACCAGACTGCAGGGACACCAACCAGCCATTCTGGAACTAGTTCGTCCTTACGTATCGGTCACCGTATCGATATTGTATCTCACCAGTCTAACGTACTTGTCTCACAACGGAACCACAAATATAATGCAAACTTGTTTTTCTGAACTTGAATGTATATGAGCCTCCGACATGATCTATATTTGGGGGGGAGGGAGAATGGAGTGGTCAAGGACACACACAAACAGCAACCACCAGCACTCTACAGCACCAACCACCCAAGATCGAAATGACCTGCCAAGGGTCAACCAGATAGAGCTAAGCCCAGAGCACAGTCAATGCAGAGGGGATCTGCACTAAAGGCTTAGGGGAGAGTGATGTCATGTATCCTACATGGCTACTGTTGATACAATCACAAGGTGTGCCACCAGAGGGCACAGCAGTGGGAGACTTGTAGGTTACCTGTACAGGTGTGCTGGCCTAGTATAAAAGGCAGGCCACCAGGTGTGATCCTCACTCTGGAGTTAACAAATAAAGGACTGAATTCACTCTGGAGCATCCACGATGCTGAGAATGACGTGAGTAGCACGTGTAGCGAGTTGGTCTTGCCGCAGGTGAAGGGTCCACAGCCAGCTCGGGAATGGAAGACCAGCAGGAAGAGCAGTGCAAGGAAGGTAGTGCAGGGGTCCCCTGCGGTCATCCCCCTGCAAAACAGATACACTGCTTTGAGTACTGTTGGGGGGGATGACTCATCAGGGGAGGGCAGCAGCAGCCAAGTTCATGGCACCGTGGCTGGCTCTGTTGCACAGGAGGGCAGGATAAAGACTGGGAGTGCGATAGTGATAGGGAATTCAATTGTAAGGAGAATAGATAGGCGTTTCTGCGGCCGCAACCGAGACTCCAGGATGGCGTGTTGCCTCCCTGGTGCAAGGGTCAAGGATGTCTCGGAGCGGGTGCAGGACATTCTAAAAAGGGAGGGAGAACAGCCAGTTGTCGTGGTGCACATTGGTACCAACGACATGGGTAAAAAAAGGGATGAGGCACTACGAGACGAATTTAAGGAGCTAGGAGCTAAATTAAAAAGTAGGACCTCAAAAGTAGTAATCTCGGGATTGCTACCAGTGCCACGTGCTAGTCAGAGTAGGAATCACAGGATAGCGCAGATGAATACGTGGCTTGAGCAGTGGTGCAGCAGGGAGGGATTCAAATTCGTGGGGCATTGGAACAGGTTCTGGGGGAGGTGGGACCAGTACAAACCGGACGGTCTGCACCTGGGCAGGACCGGAACCAATGTCCTAGGGGGAGTGTTTGCTAGTGCTGTTGGGGAGGAGTTAAACTAATATGGCAGGGGGATGGGAACCAATGCAGGGAGACAGAAGGAAACAAAAAGGAGACAAAAGCAAAAGACAGGAAGGAGATGAGTAAAAGTGGAGGGCAGAGAAACCCAAGGCAAAATCAAAAAAGGCCACTGAATATAAATGGGTAGCAGGAGGGGTCAAAACTAAAAATCATGGCTTAAAAACTAGGATTAAAACACTCTACCTAAATGTACGCAGCATTCGAAATAAAGTAAATGAGTTGACGGCACAAATCATTACAAATGGGTATGATTTGGTGGCCATTACAGAAACATGGTTGCAGGGTGGCCAAGACTGGGAATTAAACATACAGGGGTATCTGACGATTTGGAAAGATAGACAAGAAGGGAAAGGATGGGGGATGATATCAGGGCAGTTGTGAGAGACGATATTGGCTCCAATGAACAAAGTGTTGAATCATTGTGGGTGGAGATTAGAGATAGTAAGGGGAAAAAGTCACTGGTGGGCGTAGTTTATAGGCCCCCAAATAATAACTTCACGGTGGGGCGTGCAATAATCAAGGGAATAATGGAGGCATGTGAAAAAGGAACGGCAGTAGTCATGGGGGATTTTAACCTACATATCGATTGGTCAACTCAAATCGCACGGGGTAGCCTGGAGGAGGAATTCATAGAATGCATACGGGATTGTTTCTTAGAACAGTATGTAACAAAACCTACAAGGGAGCAAGCTATCTTAGATCTGGTCCTGTGTAATGAGACAGGAAAAATAAACGATCTCCTAGTAAAAGATCCTCTCGGAATGAGTGATCACAGTATGGTTGAATTTATAATACAGATTGAGGGTGAGGAAGTTGTGTCAGAAATGAGCGTACTATGCTTAAACAAAGGGGACTACAGTGGGTTGAGAGCAGAGTTGGCTAAAGTAGACTGGGAACACAGACTAAACGGTGGCACAATTGAGGAACAGTGGAGGACTTTTAAGGAGCTCTTTCATAGTGCGCAACAAAAATATATTCCAGTGAAAAAAAAGGGCGGTAAAAGAAGGGATAACCAGCCGTGGATAACCAAGGAAATAAAGGAGAGTATCAAATCAAAGACCAATGCGTATAAGGTGGCCAAGATTAGTGCGAAACTAGAGGATTGGGAAAATTTTAAACAACAGCAAAGAATGACTAAAAAAGCAATAAAGAAAGGAAAGATAGATTACGAAGGTAAACTTGCGCAAAACATAAAAACAAATAGTAAAAGCTTTTACCGATATATAAAACGGAAAAGAGTGACTAAAGTAAATGTTGGTCCCTTAGAAGATGAGAAGGGGGATTTAATAATGGGAAATGTGGAAATGGCTGAGACCTTAAACAATTATTTTGCTTCGGTCTTCACAGTGGAAGACACAAAAACCATGCCAAAAATTGCTGGTCGCAGGAATGTGGGAAGGGAGGACCTTGAGACAATCACTATCACTAGGGGGGTAGTGCTGGACAGGTTAATGGGACTCAAGGCAGACAAGTCCCCTGGTCCTGATAAAATGCATCCCAGGGTATTAAAAGAGATGGCGGAAGTTATAGCAGATGCATTCGTTATAATCTACCAAAATTCTCTGGACTCTGGGGAGGTACCAGCGGACTGGAAAGCAACTAATGTAACGCCTCTGTTTAAAAAAGGGGGCAGACAAAAGACAGGTAACTATAGGCCGGTTAGTTTAACATCTGTAGTGGGGAAAATGCTTGAAACTATCATTAAGGAAGAAATAGCGGGACATCTAGATAGGAATAGTGCAATCAAGCAGACGCAGCATGGATTCATGAAGGGGAAATCATGTTTAACTAATTTACTGGAATTCTTTGAGGATATAACGAGCATGGTGGATAGAGGTGTACCGATGGATGTGGTGTATATAGATTTCCAAAAGGCATTCGATAAGGTGCCACACAAAAGGTTACTGCAGAAGATAAAGGTACGCGGAGTCAGAGGAAATGTATTAGCATGGATAGAGAATTGGCTGGCGAACAGAAAGCAGAGTCGGGATAAATGGGTCCTTTTCGGGGTGGAAATCGGTGGTTAGTGGTGTGCCACAGGGATCGGTGCTGGGACCACAACTGTTTACAATATACATAGATGACCTGGAAGAGGGAACAGAGTGTAGTGTAACAAAATTTGCAGATACCATTAAGATTAGTGGGAAAGCGGGTTGTGTAGAGGACACAGAGAGGCTGCAAAGAGATTTGGATAGGTTAAGCGAATGGGCTAAGATTTGGCAGATGGAATACAATGTCGGAAAGTGTGAGGTCATCCACCTTGGGGAAAAAAACAGTAAAAGGGAATATTATTTGAATGGGGAGAAATTACAACATGCTGTGGTGCAGAGGGACCTGGGGGTCCTTGTGCATGAATCCCAAAAAGTTAGTTTGCAGGTGCAGCAGGTAATCAGGAAGGCGAATGGAATGTTGGCCTTCATTGCGAGAGGGATGGAGTACAAAAGCAGGGAGGTCCTGCTGCAACTGTATAGGGTATTGGTGAGGCCGCACCTGGAGTACTGCGTGCAGTTTTGATCACCTTACTTAAGGAAGGATATACTGGCTTTGGAGGGGGTACAGAGACGATTCACTAGGCTGATTCCGGAGATGAAGGGGTTACCTTATGATGATAGATTGACTAGACTGGGTCTTTACTCGTTGGAGTTCAGAAGGATAAGGGGTGATCTTATAGAAACATTTAAAATAATGAAAGGGAAAGACAAGATAGAGGCAGAGAGGTTGCTTCCACTGGTCGGGGAGACTAGAACTAGGGGGCACAGCCTCAAAATACGGGGTAGCCAATTTAAAACCGAGTTGAGAAGGAATTTCTTCTCCCAGAGGGTTGTGAATCTGTGGAATTCTCTGCCCAAGGAAGCAGTTGAGGCTAGCTCATTGAATATATTCAAGTCACAGATAGATAGACTTTTAACCAATAAGGGAATTAAGGGTTACGGGGAGAGGGCGGGTAAGTGGAGCTGAGTCCACGGCCAGATCAGCCATGATCTTATTGAATAGCGGAGCAGGCTCGAGGGGCTAGATGGCCTACTCCTGTTCCTAATTCTTATGTTCTTATGTTCTTATGATTAAGGTCACTACAGTTCAAGTACAACACATTGCGTCGTTGAGTCATTATTAGAGCATCCAAGGACACAACACTATTTACACATTTTTCTCCCCCTTTTTTACTTCTTTTCTCTTTATCCCTCCTAGACCCCTCTTTCCTGTCATCATGCTTCCTTTCATTTCTCCCCTCTCGGGTACTCTTCCCTCCCAAATCCCTACCCCAACCCGTCAGCACTCCTCGACCTTCCTCCTCTCCTGCTGCCATCCCAGGCTTGACTTCCTCTTCGATAAGTCTACAGCTTCCCTCTGTGTCTCTCTTGGCATCCTCCGAAGGGTCCATCAATGTACTCGTTACAAGCAGCAATCCCAACTGCCCCATCCTACTCTCTCGCTGACCTTCCCACCCAGCATGTCCGTTGGGGGCTAATTTTTCCTATCTCCTTCCTGTCCCACTCAGCCATCCCAATGCTGATGGACTCTGCCACTAGATCAGCTATCATCACCCTCTCCACTTCTCCCTCCAGAATGTCCATTCACTTGTGAATAAGGCCGCTACCATCTATGAGCTTATTGTGCGTGATGGCATCGACATCATGGACTTGACGGAAGCCTGGTTGAGGGGTAATGACACCTTCCCGATAAATAAAACCTCTCTGCCTGGCTATGCCTTCCACCACTTGCCCCGCCCAAACCGCGGTGGCGATGTGGCTCTTTTCAGCCAATTACAACTTGCTCTGCCCCCCCTACTCCACTAGCATCTTCTCATCCTTTAACCATCTCTCCTTGTGTCATGTATGTACCTTCTATTTGTAGCCACCAGATGGCGTCATTGTTGGAGGCCACTGAGCAGCACGCATGTGGTGCTGCTCAGGTATAAAAGCCCAGCCACTTTGAGAGTCAGGCACTTTGGGCCTAAATAAAGCAGAACCAAGGTTGTACCTTGCTTAGTTATACAGTCCTCAGTTTGAACCTTTATTGCATACATAACAATGAGAATACAAGAACCTTTGTTTGCAAAATGAGCACGATTGGATTTTTAGAGAGATTTGTGGAGGGAGAAGATTGGGAAGACTTTGTGAGCCGTTTGAACCACTACTTCGTGGCCAACAAAATGAAGGGGGTCGACGATGCAGTTCGGCGCCGGGCCGTGTTCCTCACTGTGTGCGGTTTAAAGATCTACAGTCTGATAAAGAATCTACTCATGCCTCGTGATCCAACAGAGAAAACGTACGAGGAGTTGTGTACATTGGTACGGGAGCACCTCAAGCCAGACGACAGCATCATCGTCTCGCGATACAGGTTTTATACACACGTTCGATTGGAGGGCCAGAGCACGGCAGAATTCGTTGCCATCCTGTGACGTCTAGCGGGAACGTGCAAGTTCGGGACGGTGTTGGCAGACATGCTGCGGGACTTCTTTGTTATCGGTATCAACCACGAGGTGATCCTGCGCAAACCTCTGGCGATGGAGGAGTTAGATTTAAAAAGGGCCATCCAGATCGCTCAATCATGTATAACAATGGACAGGAGTCTAAAGCAAATAGCGATGAAGAATCGAACCTCGGCAAGTACTGTAAATACGACTGATTCGGCGTTCGGCAGAGCGGCACATGGCAGGGCCTATCCGGCTGCGTTCGCAAAACCTGTGGCTGCCCAAAGTCCGCCAACGGGAATGTAACCGACTTCTCCATGTTGGCGTTGTAGGGGAAATCATCGGCACCAGCAGTGCCGATTTAAGCAATATAGTTGCAAAGGCTGTCTGAGAGTGGGGCATCTCCAGCGCAAGTGTCCACAGATGAGCAAGCGAGCTGTGACACACCACGTGGAGGATGAGATTCAGACTAGCACGGATCTGGATACGCAATTCGAGATGCCAGAGGAGGAAGTGTATGGACTGTACTCCTTCATAACCAAGAGTAAACCAATTTTGATTAATGTGAAGTTTAACGGGATACCGGTATCGATGGAACTGGACACAGGGGCGAGTCAATCAATCATGAACGAGAGGGCATTTAATAAGCTGTGGGATACTAAGACTGTGAGGCCCAGGCTGAGTCCAGTTAACGCCAAGCTGCGCACGTACTGCAAAGAACTGATAAAGGTGATTGGCAGTGCACAAATTAATGTGTCATATAATGGTGCGGTTTACAAGTTGCCGCTGTGGATTGTTCCAGGCAATGGCCCAACGCTGCTCGGCAGGAGCTGGTTGGAGAAAATCAGATGCGACTGGAACGACATAAAGGCGTTGTCATCGGAGGAAGATATATGTGCCCAAGTATTGAACAAGTTCCCCTCGCTGTTCGAACCAGGCATCAGCAACTTCATGGGAGCCAAGGTGCAGATACACGTGCACTCAAATGCAAGACCCGTCCATCATAAAGCTCGGGTAGTGCCATATATGATGAGGGAGAAGGTCGAAATTGAACTGGACAAGACTCCAGCGTAAAGTGATCATATCACCAGTCGAATTTAATGAATGAGCCAGTTCCTTTGTTCCTGTGCTGAAAAGTGATGGCACAGTCAGCACAGTCAGAATCTGTGGAGACTACAAGGCTACGATCAACAGGGTTTCGAAACAAGATCAGTACCTGTTACCGAAGGCTGATGACTTGTTTGCGACGCTAGCCTGAGGGCAGTTGTTCACAAAACTGAACTTGACGTCGGTCTATATGATGCAGGAGTTGGTCGCGACGTCGAAGAGACTTACATGCATTAACACGCACAAAGGACTGTTTATTTACCACAGGTGCCTTTTCGGCTGCAGCAATATTCCAGAGGAATATGGAAAGTCTACTGAAGTCCATTCCCAGAACCGTCGTGTTCCAAGATAACATCCTGATCACCGGTCGTGACTCCAAGGAACATCTGAACAACCTGGCTATCGCTTTCATCATTACAATGCCTGGGTGAGTAATGTGGAGATCACTAATGAAAGTGTCCCCGCCCTTCTTGGGGACCACTACCCGATTATTCCACAGAAGGCCTTTATAGACATTTCATCTTTGCGCCGCTGGTACGGCTTTATCTCTTCCTGCATTTTCAATGGGACACTGGAGCAGCTTCCGTGAAGCACACAATTTTTTACTAGGGACAGTAAGGGCTCCTGGCTCGTCCAGGTTCTAATCTGTCAGACTGTGATGTGATTGCTCACTCTCGAATGCTTCCAATACCATGACTAAATCTGCGGGCTGTACCATTTCCACCCCCGTGGTGGGCAATGGCAGCCGACTGAGAGCATCGGCACAGTTTTCTGTGCCTTGCCTGTGGCGGATGGTGTAGTTGTATGCGGACAATGTGAGTGCCCATCTCTGGATGCGGGCCGATGCATTTGTATTTATCCCCTTACTTTCGGAAAAAAGGGATATCAGTGGCTTATGGTCAGTTTCCAATTCAAATTTGAGCCCAAACAGATATTGATGCATTTTCTTTACCCCATAGACACAAGCTAATGCTTCTTTTTCAATCATGCTGTAGGCTCTCTCACCTTAGACAGACTTCTGGCTGCATAAGCAACCGGTTGCAATTTCCCAGATTCATTAGCTTGTTGCAATACACACCCGACCCCGTACGACGACGCACCACATGCTAGTACCAAATGCTTACATGGATCATACAACACAAGCAATTTGTTTGAGCACAACAATTTTCTAGCTTTTACAAAGGCATTTTCTTGGCTTTTACCCCATACCCATTCATCTCCTTTACGCAGTAAGGCATGCAGTGGTTCTAACAGTGTGCTGTGACCCGGTAAGAAGTTACCAAAGTAGTTCAGGAGTCCTAGAAACGACCGCAGCTCTGTCACGTTCTGTGGCCTCGGTGTGTTCTCGATTGCCTCCATCTTCGAATTAGTGGGCCTGATGCTGTCCGCCGCGATTCTTCTCCCCAGGAACTCCACTTCAGGTGCCAGGAAAACGAACTTCAACCATCTTAACCTGAGCCAAATGCGGTTCAGTCGACTAAGAATCTCCTCCAGATTCTGCAGGTGCTCGACTGTGTCCCAACCTGTAACCAAGATGTCGTCCTGGAAGACCACCGTGCGCGGGACCAACTTCAGTAAGCTTTCCATGTTTCTCTGGAATATCGCCGTGGCTGATTGAATCCCAAACGGGCATCTGTTATAAATGAAGAGACCTTTGTGCGTGTTGATGCAGGTGAGGCACTTCGATGATTCCTCCAGCTCCTGCGTCATGTAGGCTGAGGTCAAGTCCAGCTTCGTGAACGTCTTTCCTCCCGCCAGCGTCGCAAAAAGGTCGTCTGCCTTTGGTAGTGGGTATTTATCCTGCAGGGAGAAATGATTGATAGTTACTTTGTAATCACCACAGATTCTGATGGCGCCGTCGTCCTTGAGGACTGGGACAATTGGACTGGCCCACTCATTGAATTCGATCGGCGAAATGATGCCCTCTCGTTGCAGCCTGTCCAGCTCAATCTCCACCCTCTCTTTTATCATGTACAGTACTGCTCTCGCCTTGTGATGGATGGGTCACGCTCCCGGAATCAAATGGATCTGCACTTTTGCTCCTTGGAACTTCCCGATGCCTGGTTCGAACAGCACGGGGGGCTTGTTTAAGACCTGGGCACACGAAGTGTCATCAACCGAGGAGACCGCTCGGACGTCGTCCCAGTTCCAGCGTATCTTTCCCAGCCAGCTCCTGCCGAGCAGCGTGGGACCATTGCCCAGTACCACCCAGAGTGGTAGCTTGTGCACCGCTCCATCATAGGAGACCTTTACAGTAGCACTGCCCATTATGGGAATCAGTTCCTTTGTGTAAGTTGTCAGTTTAGTGCGAATGGGAGTCAGGGCTGGCCTTGAGGCCTTGCTGCACCACAATTTATCGAAAGATTTTCTGCTCATAATGGACTGGATCACGCCCGTGTCCAGCTCCATTGACACTGGGAGTCCATTTAATTCAACCTTCAGCATTATCGGGGGACACTTTGTGGTAAATGTGTGCACCCCATATACCTCTGCCTCCTCGGTCTGAGGCTCTGGTTCATCGTGATCCGCTGTGGATCTGTCCTCCTCTGCAACATGGTGGTTTGCAGGATTAGCAGGGTTTGCAGCTCGCCTGCACATACATTGGAGGTGTCCCATTGTTCCACAGCCCTTACAAACTTACCCTTTGAAGCAGCACGAATGGAAACGATGATCACCCCCGCAGCGCCAACAAGGTGTTAATGGCCTTGCATTCATCACCCTTGATAGTGGACTCTGAGACATCTGCGGATGTGCAGCTGCAGGTGCGTAAGTCCTGCCCTGTACGTTTAGATTTGAAAACAACATCACTTTGTTCACAGTACTTGTAGCAGCACTCGTGTGCTGAGAGATTTGCTTAGTATTGTCATTGGTGGCAATGAACGCCTGGGATATCGCTATGACTTTGCTCAAGGTTGGGGTCTCTACAGTCAAAAGTTTGCAAAGTATCACTTCATGGCCAATGCCAAGTACAAAGAAGTCCCTGAACATGTGCTCCAAATGTCCTTCAAATTCGCAATGTCCTATAAGGCGTCTCAGCTCGGTGACATAGCTCGCCACTTCCTGGCCTTCAGACTTTTTGTAGGTGTAGAACCGATACCTCACCATCAGAACGCTTGCCTTTGGGTTCAGATGCTCCCAGACCAGTGTGCACAAATCATCATACAATTTCTCTGTGGGTTTCGCTGGAGCAAGCAGATTTTTCATGAGGTCATACGTTGGTGCCCCGCAGACGGTGAGGAGAATCGCCCTTCGTTTGGCAGCGTTCGCTTCTCCTTCCAGCTCGTTGGCCATGAAGTATTGGTCGAATCGCTCCACGAAGGTTTCCCAATCATCTCCCTCCAAAAATTTCACTAGGATGCCCACTGTTCTCTGCATCATTGGGTTCATCATCTTTGTCTCGTCGCCAGTTGTTATGTATGAATAAAGAATCTGATTAGATACTGTGAGCTCAAAGTAAAATGTGACAGTCTTTTATTGCAGGTCTCCAGAATGCCTCTCCAGCCTGTGAGGTCTCCTTAAGTACAGGTGCTCCCAAGGGATTGTGGGATCCCTTGGGATTCCAGGGGATGAGCCCTTTGGTGACTACACAAGGTATTTACAGGTTTACATATATAACAAAGGGAATATACCAAATCTTTTAGGTTAGTTATCCAGAGAAGTGATATGGCTGAAATCCCATTTCCAGTACTCAATAAACCTCACTGTGTTTCAAGGTTTATGGGCACATTGGAATGTTATCTTATCTCTCTTGCTTGACCAGATGGAGTTTTCCATTGTCACTTTTGACCCCTTGCCCTGTTTACCTGCCCCTCTAGGTTTCCTGTGAAGGGACTCCTGTAATTAATCACTCAGATATGTTATTTCCTTTATACACCCTTTTAAATGGACCACTACAAAGGCCGAAGTTAGCTCGTTTAAATTCCGAGGTGAGGTCCAGTCCTAACCATGTAATTATAACAAAGTTCGATAGCCCCAATAACCAGAAGGCCGCCAGGTCAGCACATTCTAGCAAGATGAGATCACCCGAGGAAGGCCTGAACCTGGTCTGTCAATCCAAGGTATTACTGATAAGGTAATCAATCAGGAGATCGTGGGAGGTTGTATTGGGGAAGCAAATGGTCTTTTGAACAGTGTATAAAAGATGGCCGATTTTGCTGTTCAGTGAGCATTTCCACTCACAGGAGGCTGTGTTGAGAAATTGCTCCCGGACGGTTCGTGATTAAAAGATCGTTGAACCTTGCCTTCCGTCTCCGTCTATTAACTTTGAGGGTTGCTATACGGATTGGGAGAGTCAACCCCTTATATCAGGGGGTCCGCTCGTGGAAAGAGAAGTCTTTCCGCTATTCCCTTATAATTTGGCGCTGCGAGCAGAGTGCAGACTTCGCGAACGGAACAATGATCCAGCTGTTGGGGTGAGTATGTTTTGATTTACCACCTTCAAGTTAGAGCTGTGACATTGTAAACCAGGAGGGAAGAACACCTATACAAAAGAACCAACTGTAGCAGGCCCAGGAGGGATGGCGGCAAAGGACAAGGACGATCAGGGGGTGAGAGGAGGTTAAGGGTATGCTCTGAGACGCGTGCGTGTAGGAGGCGTGGCAGTGCGAGAGGGTACGATGCAAAGGGAAGGCTATACAGATGACGTCCTCATAGGGACAAGACATACTGACCCAGAAGCGGTACGGGTGTACGGTGCAAAGGGGAGACATATAGACAACGTCCTGGCAGAGACGAGACATATTGACCCAGAAGCGCAGCAGTACGAGTGTACAGCGTAAAGGGGAGACATATAGACGACATCCTGCATCCTGAACACGAAGTAAAGGGAATACCAGAAACCCCTATACTTACCCTAAAGCAAGATGAGTAAAAAGCTAATAAAAAGGCAAATAAAGCAGATGAAGAAACAGAACCCCAGGCCAGCCAAGAACAGGAGGAAGAATGTAGCTGGGGACCAGAAGGGTCTCAATTAGATTTGCTAGGCAAAAAATATGCAAACCTAATAGAGACAATGAAAAAGAAAGGATGGCAGCCCAAAATGCCCCCGATAGACTGATAAAACGGTTGAAATGTAGAGAGAAAGAGGCTCTTTGTAATGCAAGAAATGAGGGGTTAAAGTTAGTTGCTATGGTGACCAACTTAAAAAAAAGCAGGAAGCAATTTTAAATGAGATGTTTAGTGGGAATCCAAACTATGAAGTGTAGGCACATAGCAGCAAAAAATGCTAAAACCTACAGAGGAAACAAATTATGGTGCAGATTATAAAACAAACATTAAATAGTACGACACTGAAAAGTGTAGAGGAACAAAGGGACCTTGGGGTGTAGGTCCACAGACCCCAGATAGATAAGGTGATTAAGAAGGCATATGGAATACTTGCCTTTAATAGCCGAGGTATGGAATGCAGGAGTAGAGACATCATGCTTGAACTGTAGAAAACTCTAGTTGGGTCACCACATTACAGGGAAGATGTGATTGCACTGAAAAGGGTGCAGAGGAGATTTACAAGAATGTTGCCTGGACTGGAGAATTTTAGCTGTATGGAAAGATTCGAGATGCTGGGTCTCTTTTCTTTGGAACAGAGGAGGCCTGAGGGGAGACTTTATTGAGGTGTATAAAATTGAGTGGGGCCTAGATAGAGTGATAGGAAGGTCCTGTTTCCTTTGGTGGAGAGGTCAACAACCAGAGAGCATAGGTTTAAAGTAATTGAAGGGAGGTTTAGTGGAGATATAATAGAGATCAGAAATTAAAATTGATTTAAGGAATAATGGTTAAATAGTTATGACTGAATCAAAAGGAGAAAAGGGAAGATCATGTTTGTTTCTTACTGTTCTCGTGTTTTTCTTTGATGTTTCAGTAAAGTTTTAGGAAAACATGTGTGACTGTTTCTTTGTTTGGCTGTGGCTCCTCCCCCTTTTTCAAGTGGCAGTGGGAAGTTTAATATTGGAGTTATTGAGGTTAATTAACCTATTACGAACCAAACTTTTAAAATTCTCCGCTATCATGTGCAAAGTTGCTTTTCTAAATGTTTATTTTGAGAATAAAAACACGGAGGCTTTATGGGGTCAAGTTTCGGCCTGAGTTACTTCTATTTTTTTGGAGCAACTAGTTTAGAATGGAGTATCTTAGAAATTGCAATTCTCGGCATTTAGTTTGCTCCAGTTCTAGTCAGTTAGAACAGTTACATTTTAGAACAGATTTTTTTTTTCAAAAGAGGGCGTGTCCGGCCACTTACGCCTGTTTTGCAAGTTTAGGCAGCGAAAACCTACTCCAAACTAACTTAAAATGGAGAAGGTGTAGATTTTTGTACACTCAGAAAAACCTTGCCTACACTTAGTAATCAGGCGTAGGGAAGGGGAGAGGGGGGGGGGGGAAGGGAAGTTTACAAACATGAAACACGTCACTTTTACAAATAAAGAGCCATCATCAATAATAAATGATAAATAAATCAATAAATCAACCAATTAATCAATCAAAAATAAATAAATAAATAAATAATTATGTTTCTACTCAGCAACTGCAGCACCGGGAGCTCTCCAATAGCGTGCTGGGATGGGCCGCCCCCCACTCCCCCCCACCCCCCCAATATCTCTCTCTCTCTCTCTGTCAGTGTCTCTCTCTCTGTCAGTGTCTCTCTGTCTGTCAGTGTCTCTCTCTCTGTTAGTGTCTCTACGTGTTTCTGACAGCGAGGGGTGGGGGGGAGGAAGGGGGAGGGGGGAGGGAGTGGAGGGAGAGGGGAGGAAGAGGAGGGGGGAGGAAAGAGAGGGAGGGGGAGGAGAGAGAGGGAGGGAGGGGGAAGAGGAGGGAGGGAGGGAGGGAGGGGAGGAGAGCGAGGGAGCGGAGAGGAGAGGGGAGGAGAGGGAGGGAGGGGGGAGGAGAGGGAGGGAGGGGGGAGAGGAGAGGGAGGGAGGGGGGGAGAGGAGAGGGAGGGAGGCGGGGAGAGGAGAGGGAGGGAGGGGGGAGAGGAGAGGGAGGGAGGGGGTGGGAGAGGACAGGGAGGGAGGAGTGGGAGAGGAGAGGGAGGGAGGGGGTGAAGCTGAACGGGCTTGGCCGACGAGAAGAAGCCGGGCTGAAGACTTTGGGCGGGGCCCGCCCCCAGCAAGATGCCGGGCGGGCGGGTCCCGCCGAAGACGTGGAGGGAGCGGGAGCAGACCGGACTGGAAGGGGAGCTGAACAGGGGGGGGGGGGCGGGAGAGAGCCGGAGGGAGCGGGAGCTGAACGGGGGGAGGGGGCGGGAGCAGACCGGACCGGGAGCTGAACGGGAAGGGCGGAGCCGGAGCAGGAGCTCAAGAGAGGGAGGCCTGAGTCCAATTTTCGCCGCCCCAGTGAGCCCATTCGGCCAGGGCTAGGGGCAGCGTGCTTCGGGCCCCTCCCACACAACCTCGGGCGCCTGGAGCTACTGCACATGCACGCACACTCTAGCGCGCATGTGCAGAGGTCCCGGTACTGTTTTCAGCGCCGGGACCTGGCTCCGCCTCCCACAGCTTGTGCTGCACTGCGCCAAGGGCCTGGAACGTTCCAGCAGTGGGGAGAATACCGAGATAAGTTTTAGGCACGGTTTTGAGCGTGGAAATCAGGTGTGGCTCTCGGGCTGCACAGTTCTAGGCGTGGCCCGAAACTTGACCCCATAAAAAGTGACATTTTTAACTGGAGAGTTTAAACTGAAAAAGGCTGTAGGCTGAAGTCGACATTGATTGATGGTGTCTGTGTTTGTCAGCTTTTGAAACTAAGGAAGTTAACTCTTTCACAGACAGCTGTGAACCCTGTTTTGGGAAGCCGTACAAATAGATTTTACTGGACCACTGCCCAGTCAAAGGGGAAAAATAATGAAGCAGGCTTGCGCCCTGTTAGGGATTAAACAACAATTTTACATCCCATACCACCCGGAGTCCTCCGGATTGGTAGAGCAAATGAATAGGACCCTACAAGGACAAGATACAGAGGTTCATGATGGAACTCTGTAAACAATCACATGAGTTACAAGCGCAAGCCAGAGAGCAACAAGCTGTTAGGGATTTAGAAAGGGACACGAAGGAACAAAAGACTCGGGTATCACAAATAGGGAGCCGGGTCATGGTGAAGATAAATCCCGAAAGACCCGGGTTCTCACCAAAATGGACCGGATCCCACCAGGTGATCATGGTTAGCAATACATGCGCCTACATAGACATGGGAGGTATTGGCAAATGGAAACACTGGACACAGTTCAAAAGATATAGATCCTAACCAACCGGTGGCCACCGGGAAATGTTATGTATTACAAGATTTTATCCCTCCTTGGAGCAGGAACATCCACTGACGGAGGAAGTAACGGACCTCAAGGCCTGTATTACAGGGAATCGGAAAACATTAGTTGCGATCCGGATTCTGGAACTCTAATGGTGATAGTCGGCACAACGGTGGATTTAAATTGCAGCATTGGACTAACGGGCATAAAACAACTTAACAGAGAATCTAACCGACAGTGGGGGTGGACCACTAACGAGGGCATAACACTAGCAGTAAACAAGACCGTGGTGTGCTTTGTATTAGAGGAAGAACGAGGAAGTTGCACCCACAGGGAGGGGGTACAGATAAGGTGCACTCAATTTTCCGGAAAACCAGGGCAAAGGGATACCAGGTGGAAGATATGTCAGGTCTCCCCGTGCGTGGGTACCGAGCAGTGGTGTTGGGACATCCTTATCCAAGACAGAACCCCCACCACTGCCCCGACAACCACTCTAGTAACAGCGACTCTCCCCAGTACAACCACACACGCCCCTCCGACATGTCCAGTCATGAGAGCTGGAGCCAAAGGGGGGCTAGTAATAAAGGAAACTAAGGAAAAGATATATTTTGGGGTACATCAGCGAATACTTACAGTAGTCTTAAATCTAACAGATATCACCCTTCCTTGCTTTTGTGGGAATAAAACCATAAGTCTATACCAGAACCTGACCCAACGAGTCGTGGAAGGTCCGGGATCCACGATCATGAGATTTAATATCAGAAAGGGAACGGAACGAGGTCGGACGAAAAGGGGAATATTGGAACGCTAGGCATGGGTTATGCGGCGGGGGTTGCAACGGTAAATACTATAGACTTGTACGCAATAGACGACCGAGTTAACACTGTAACGCAAATCTTAAGGGGTTTATTGGGGAGAGAAATAGATAGCCAAGCCCGACAAGTGCGGTTGGGAGATGGCGTGGGAGGGGAACTATTACAAGTGGCCCACACATTACAGGAACATGCCAAGATCATAAATTTGATCCACGCAACGGAAAACGACCTAAGTAAACGATTGCAAGCCAAAATAGTTTGCTCCAGGTATGGGGCATGGATACTTAGTGAGGTACAACATAACCTGGAACAACTCCAAAATGGGTACATACCAGATTGGATCCCAAATGACATATTTAATATTTGGACTCCAGACAAAACATGAATAACACGTGCGTGGTACGGAAAAATAATCACACATGGGTGCCAAAATTTAAATATATTACTGGACACGTGAATATGATCGGATTCGTGTTATCAATACCACAGTATGATGTAACAAAGGGAGACCCCTTATACCAAACTGATAATATTGGAGAAGTAAGAAACCGAACACGATTGCATTACCAGACATGTGATTAAAAATAACAATAGTACCAAAGGCATTGACATCACCGAATGTTATAAAAATAACCAAGTGATTTTGTGTCGAGGTACGCCAAGAATGACGGAGGATGATTGCAGATTCCACCAAACTAATGAATGCACACTGAGTATTACCCCCCTGGGACGAGATTCCGAAACAATCATTGCTCCACAAGGGAAGGGAGACTGGTGCGTGAGCGCAGGAGCAACCAATCTGACGATTAAGACCAAAGGAGGTCACCCCCTGTGCCATCGTCAGACCTGACTTTTGTTTCAGTCCCATGGGGGAGATAGACATAAATGGATACCGCATACATCCCAAAACAACGGAAATTGTCCATGGGATGGTCACGGATACCATCCGAGAAGGATACGAGAAGGCGGTATGGGAACCGTAAGGAAGGTAAATGCCTGAACGAAGTGAGGAACAATTGCAACTGGTGCAAGGAATCCAAAACCAAAGACGACAGTATATCCGGCTAATGGAAGAAATACAAAGAGACACTAATGCAATATCACATGTATTTGTTGTACTTGATGTACTTGTTGTAATACAAGGTCTGGTCCTGATAATATTGGTGGGGTTAACCTGAGCACGAATCAATCGGGGCAGGCGACACGCTATGGCACGCACCGTGGTTATTGCACTGAGGGACAGAAATTCGAACAGTCCAGCAGAAAGGACTTACCTTATATAGCCCTGGGAGGAAAGTCACAGGAGGTCGTGCAGTTTGGGAAATGACCACCCAGACAGACAGACATACCTGGGACTCACCCACAGGGAAGTAGTTTTCGGGGAATATGGCCGACTTGGCGTATAGTCAAGGGCCAAAGGGGGGAATTGTAAGAGGAAAAATTTGGCATTGGGGGAATATACGAAATATTTTAAGTTAGTTATCCAGAGAAGCGGTATGGCTGAAATCCCATTTCCAGTACTCAATAAACCTCACTGTGTTTCAAGGTTTATGGGCACATTGGAATGTTATCTTATCTCTCTTGCTTGACCAGATGGAGTTTTCCATTGTCACTTTTGACCCCTTGCCCTGTTTACCTGCCCCTCTAGGTTTCCTGTGAAGGGACACCTGCAATTAATCACTCAGATATGTTATTTCCTTTATACACCCTTTTAAATGGACCAATACAAAGGCCGAGGTTAGCTCGTTTAAATTCCGAGGTGAGGTCCAGTCCGAACCATGTAATTATAACAAAGTTCGATAGCCCCAATAACCAGAAGGCCGCCAGGTCAGCACATTCTAGCAAGATGAGATCACCCTAGGAAGGCCTGAACCTGGTCTGTCAATCCAAGGTATTACTGATAAGGTAATCAATCAGGAGATCGTGGGAGGTTGTATTGGGGAAGCAAATGGTCTTTTGAACAGTGTATAAAAGATGGCCGATTTTGCTGTTCAGTGAGCATTTCCACTCACAGGAGGCTGTGTTGAGAAATTGCTCCCGGACGGTTCGTGATTAAAAGATCGTTGAACCTTGCCTTCCATCTCCGTCTATTAACTTCGAGGGTTGCTACATGGATTGGGAGAGTGTCGACCCCTTATATCAGGGGGTCCGCTCGTGGCAAGAGAAGCCTTTCCGCTATTCCCTTACAGCACTGTTAATAAAGGATGGGATCAGTGTTAGTGAGAAACGATATTGGCTCAGCGGATCAAGATGTTGAATCAGTTTGGGTGGAGATAAGGAATAATAAAGGGAAAAAGTCACTGGTGGGCATAGTCTATTGGCCACCTAACAGTAGCTACACTGTTGGACGGAGTATAAATCAAGAAATAATGGAGGCTTGTAATAAAGGAACAAACGGCAATAATCATGGGTGATTTTAACCTTCATATTGATTGGACAAAGCAAATTAGCCAGGGTAGCCTTGAGGAGGAGTTCATAGAGTTTCCTTGAACAGTACATTGCAGAACCAACCAGGGAGCAGGCTATCTTAGATCTAGTACTGTGTAATGAGGCAGGATTAATAAATGATCTCGTAGTAAAAGATCCTCTAGGAATGAGTGACCATAAAATGGTTGAATTTCAAATTCAGTTGAAGGGTGAGAAAGTTGGTTCTCAAACCAGGGTCCTAAGCTTAAATAAAGAAGAATACAAAGGTATGAGGGCAGAACTGGCTAATGTGGACTGGGAAAATAGACTAAAGAATGGGTCGGTTGATGAGCAGTGGCAGACATTTAAGGAGACATTTAGTAACTCGCAACAAAAATATATCCCAATGAGAAGGAAAGACTGTAAGAGAAGGGATAACCATTCGTGGCTAAGTAAATAAGGGAGGGTATCAAATTGAAAACAAGGGCATACAATGTGGCCAAGACTAGTGGGAGGCCAGAGGATTTGGAAATTTTTAAAAGCCAGCAGAGAACGACTGAAAAAATGATTAAGAGAGGGAAGATAGATTATGAAAGGAAACTAGCACAAAATACAAAAACAGATAGTAAGAGTTTCGACAGGTACATAAAAAGGAAAAGAGTGTCTAAAGTAAATATTGGTTCCCTGGAGGATGAGACTGAGGAATTAATAATAGTGAACAGGGAAATGGCAGAGACCTTGAACAAATATGATGTATCGGTCTTCACGGTAGAAGACACTAATAACATCCCAAAAGTGGATAATCAAGGGGCTATAGGATGCCTTACATCCTAGGGTCTTAAGAGAAGTGGCTTCAGAGATAGTGAATGCATGGTCCCAGCAGATTGGAAAATCTCAAATGTAACGCCCCTATTTAAAAAGGAGGCAGACAAAAAACAGGAAACTATAGACCAGTTAGCCTAACATCTGTCGTTGGGAAAATGCTGGAGTCTATTAAGGAAGCAGTAATGGGACATTTGGAAAAGCATAATTCAATCAAGCAGAGTCAGCATGGTTTTATGAAAGGAAAATCATGTTTGACAAATTTGCTTGAGTTACTTTGAGGATGTAACGAGCAGGGTGGATGAGGGGGAACCAGTGGATGTGGTGTATTGGGATATCCAGAAGGCATTTGATAAGGTGCCACATAAGAGGTTACTGTACATAAGATAAAATGCTCACGGGGGTGGGGGTAATATATTAGCATGGATAGAGGATTGACTATCTAACAGAAAACAGAGAGTCGGGATAAATGGGTCATTTTCCGGTTGACAAAGAGTGACTAGTAGGGTGCCGCAGGGATCAGTGTTGGGTCCTCAACTATTTACAATCTATATTAATGACTTGGATGAAGGGATTGAGTGTAATGTAGCCAAGTTTGCTGGTGATACAAAGATGGGAGGAAAAGCAATGTGTGAGGAGGACACAAAAAATCTGCAAAGGGGTATAGACAGGCTAAGTGAGTGGGCAAAAATTTGGCAGATGGGAGTATAATGTGGGAAAATGTGAGGTTATCCACTTTGGCAGAAATAATAGAAACGCAAATTATAATTTAAAGGGAGAAAAATTGCAAAGTGCTGCAATACAGAGAGACCTGAGGGTCCTTGTGCATAGAAACATAGAAACATAGAAAATAGGTGCAGGAGCAGGCCATTCAGCCCTTCTAGCCTGCACCGCCATTCAACGAGTTCATGGCTGAACATGAAACTTCAGTACCCACTTCCTGCTTTCACGCCATACCCCTTGATCCCCCGAGTAGTAAGGACTTCATCTAACTCCCTTTTGAATATATTTAGTGAATTGGCCTCAACTACTTCCTGTGGTAGAGAATTCCACAGGTTCACCACTCTCTGGGTGAAGAAGTTTCTCCTTATCTCGGTCCTAAATGGCTTACCCCTTATCCTTAGACTGTGACCCCTGGTTCTGGATTTCCCCAACATTGGGAACATTCTTCCTGCATCCAACCTGTCCAAACCCGTCAGAATCTTAAACGTTTCTATGAGGTCCCCTCTCACTCTTCTGAACTCCAGTGAATACAAGCCCAGTTGATTCAGTCTTTCTTGATAGGTCAGTCCCACCATCCCGGGAATCAGTCTGGTGAATCTTCGCTGCACTCCCTCAACAGCAAGTATGTCCTTCCTCAAGTTAGGAGACCAAAACTGTACACAATACTCCAGGTGTGGCCTCACCAAGGCCCTGGAGATAGTGAGGGTTCAGAGCAAGTATGTTCCCTTAAAGAAAAAGGGTAGAACTAACAAATCTAGAGCCCCTTGGATGTCAAGGGGCATACAGGGTAGGATAAAGAATAAAAGGAAGCTTATGACAGATACTGAGGGCTCAATACTGCAGAAACCCTAGAGGAGTATAGAAAATGCAGGGGTGAAATTTAAAATGAAATTAGGAAAGCAAAGAGAGGGCATGAAAAAATATTGCTAAGTAAAATCCAAATATGTTTTATAAATACATTAAGAGCAAGAAGATAACTAAGGAAAGAGTAGGGCCTAATAGAGACCATAAAGGTAACCTGTGTGTTGAGGCAGAAGACATGGGTATGGTTCCTCATAAATACTTTGCATCTGTTTTCACAAAAGAGAGGGACGATGCAGACATTGCAATCAGGGAGGAGTAGTGTGAAATATTAGATGACATAAACATAGTGACAGAATAAGTATTAAGTGGTTTAGCATCTTTGAAAGTGTATTAGTCCCTAGGCTTCGATTAAATGTATCCCAGGCTGTTAACAGAAGCAAGAGCGGTAATAGCAAAGGCTCTGACCATCATTTTCCAATCCTCTCTGGCTACAGGTGTGGTGCCGGAGGAATGGAAGACTGCTAATGTTGTACCTTTGTTTAAAAAGGGGGAAAAGGAAAGACCGAGTAATTACAGGTCAGTCAGCCTAACCTCAGTGGTGGGAAAATTATTGGAAAAAATTCTGAGGGACAGGATAAATCTTCATTTAGAAGGACACGATTAATCAAGGACAGTCAGTATGGATTGGTTAAGGGAAGGTCGTGTCTGACTAATTTGATTTAATTTTTTGAGGAGGTAACAAGGAGGGTCAATGAGGGTAGTGCGTTTGATGTAGTATATGGATTTTAGCAAGGCTTTTGATAAATCCCACATTGCAGACTGGTCACGAAAGTAAAAGCCCATGGGATCCAAGGCAAAGTGGCAAGTTGGATCCAAAATTGGCTCAGAGGCAGGAAGCAATGGGTAATGGTTGCTAGGTGTTGTTGTGACTGGAAGGCTGTTTCCAGTGGGGTTCCGTAGGCTCAGTACTAGGTCCCTTGCTTTTTGTGGTATATATCAATGATTTAGACTTGAATGTAGAGGGTATGATTAAGAAGTTTGCAGATGATACAAAAATTGGCCGCGTGGTTGATAATGAAGAAGAAAGCTGTGGACTGCAAGAAGATATCAATGGATCGGTCAGATTGGCAGAACATTGGCAAATAGAATTCAATCTGGAGAAGTGTGAGATAATACATTCTGGGACGGCTATCATCATCATCATAGGCAGTCCCTTGAAATCGAGGAAGACTTGCTTCCACTCTAAAAGTAAGTTCTTAGGTGGCTGAACAGTCCAATACGGGAATTAAAGTCTCTGTCACAGGTGGGACAGACAGTCGTTGAAGGGTAGGTGGGACTGGTTTGCCGCACGCTCCTTCCGCTGCCTGCGCTTGGTTTCTGCATGCTCTCGGCGATGAGACTCGAGGTGCTCAGCGCCCTCCCGAATGTACTTCCTCCACTTAGGGCAGTCTTTGGCCAGAGACTCCCAGGTGTCAGTGGGGATGTTGCATTTTATCAAGGAGGCTTTGAGGGTATCTTTGAAACGTTTCCTCTGCCCACCTTGGGCTCGCTTGCCATGTAGGAGTTCCGAATAGAGCGCTTGCTTTGGGAGTCTTGTGTCGGGCATGCGAACAATGTGGCCCGCCCAACGGAGCTGGTCGAGTGTGGTTAGTGCTTCGATGCTGGCCTGATCGAGGACGCTAACGTTGGTGCGTCTGTCCTCCAGGGGATTTGCAGGATCTTGTGGAGACATAATTGGTGGTATTTCTCCAGCGATTTGAGGTGTCTACTGTAGGGCTACGGGAGGGCTAACAAGACAAATGAATACACAATAAATGGTAGGACACTGAGATGTGCAGAGGACAGAGGGACCTTGGAGTGCATGTCCACAGATACCTGAAGGTAGCAGGTCAGGTAGTTAAGGTGGTTAAGAAGGCATATGGGATACGACGATACGGGATTAGCCCAGGCATAGAATATAAGAGCAGGCAGGTTTTATTTGAACTGTATAAAACACCAGTTAAGCCACAGCTAGAGTACTGCATGCAGTTCTGGTCACCACATTACAGGAAATATGTGATTGCACTAGAGAGGGTACAGAAGAGATTTAAGAGGATGTTGCCTGGACTGGAGAATGTTAGCTATGAGGAAAGATTGGTTAGGCTGGGGTTGTTTTCTTTGGAACAGAGGAGGCTGAGAGGAGACCTAATTGAGGTGTATAAAATTATGAGGGCCTAGATAGAGTGGATAGGAAGGAACTATTTCCCTTAGCAAAGGGGTCAATAACCAGGTGGCATAGATTTAAAGTAATTGGTAGGAGTTTTAGAGGGGACTTGCGGAGAAATGTTTAGGGTGGTCGAGGCAGAAACTCTCATAGCATTTAAAAAGTACTTGGACATGCACTTTAAGTTCCGTAACCTACAAGGCTACGGACCAAGAGCTGGAAAGTGCAATAAGGCTGGATAGCTTTTTGTCGGTCGGCATGGATATGGTGGGCCGAATGGCCTCCTTCTGTGCTTTCATTATCTATGGTTCTATAGTTTTACTGCGTTCAAGGTGCTATATAAATACAAGTTGTTGCTGTAGTCAATTATGCTGGTGAATGATTTTGTGGCTAAAAGATGTCCTCTAATATCTTGCCCAAGTAACAATTTTTTTTGTGGTCTTAGACACTGAGTAACAGCAGGCCACTTTAGCATGATACTGGAGCATGTCCATCATCCATCGAATAATATACCATCATGAATAAGCCGAAACTTTATGTCATGCAAGAACAAGCGGCCCCATCTATCATGGCCACTCCAGAGGAGGGCAAGGAAAGTGAGTGCATTTTCTGAAGCCCTGAGTAACTGATAGGCCTCACAGGCCATGGGCAACTTTTCATAAAAATCACAGGTGCACTAATGAGTGGAAAATCAGCCACAATGTATTCATGCTTTTTTAATAAGTCATCTGGTGTGTACAAAGCTCCACAAATGGCATAAGGTGTCAGAAAGTAAAATGGGTTCCTCAGATCACTCTTGCAGCTCATTAACTCCCCCACAGAAAACATAAGCTGGGAAAATAATGCTATGGCTTCAGTCACTAATCTTGGGCAAATCAGGCTATGCAAAGTAGTTTGTCCACAATTTAAAAACAGGAACTTTAAACTAGGTGCCGCAATACATATACCTAATGCCACATAGGTGAGGGGATATGTCGCTAGAAAAGTGCAGAAAATTCTGAGCCTGAGAGGAATGCAGTCACCCCAGAACACATGGCAGGGTAGGCAGCGTAGATCACTGACCACACGGTTCTGTGTAGATAGTCAGTAACTAAATAAGCCGACAGTGGTGGATGCTTGCTCTACGCCTCGCACAGAGAAGATCCTTTAGAAGTTAGCAGGTAGCTAGTATCTGATGACTCTATGACTAACAAAAGGTTATTAGCAGGAGCCAATAAGCATAGGGACTCAATTGGCTTTGCCACACAATCAGAGGTATATGGATTTATGGTCGTGTCTATCAAGATGCAGAATGCATCTGCCAAATTGTAGTGGCTGATAGATTCCATTTTGAGGGGTTGTACACCATTTTCAGTCAGATGAGATGAACAACTCACCCATTTCACCAACATACTAACCCAGTTAAGCAAAGCAGGGGTGGCTGCTAAGGATGAGAAGTACATCATTGACCATGGCTGAGGAATTAAGAAAAGGGAGGAAGAAAGTCAAAGGAGCCGAAATTGCCCCTTTCTATAAGGCTGCTGAGTCGCCTGAAAGCGGTGGCCACGTGCCGGTGCGGACAGGCCGCTGAATCACCGCGGAGGGCGTAGCGGACCACCCTGCCCATTCTCCCACCGCGATGTGCACGTGCCGACCCATTACCAACCAGCGGCGACTGCTCTCCGAAATTGCCCCACAGGGAATTGCCCTTTTGGAAAATTGCACAACGGGAGCACCACCGCCTCCAGCCAGTACCACTGACAGCTTTTGCTGTTGGTATCTTTTCTGTGGTTGGGTGGCACGGCCGCCCTTATAGGGGAGATAGCACTGCTGGCAATTGCATTTTATTTTTTATTGTTGGCCAACTGCCAGGTCGGACCGACAATTATGGCCGTGGGTTCGGCCAGGCCGCTGGCCCGCCGAAACCCTCCCTGGTGGCCCAGTGTTTGTCACTAAAATGGCTGCAGAGTTCGCAGCGGCCCTCCCCTTTAACTGAAGGGGAGGGACGTTGTGACGTGCCAGTGTGATGATGTCATCAGCATGGCGCTGATGACTTAACAGCGTTGGCCACTCCGACCCGACCCGATGATGAGACCACTTCTGTCCCACTCCAAAAAAAACCATCAAGACCTGAATTTCTCCGCATTGTCGGCCCCATGTATTGGGGCGGACGGAACCCTTCGAAATCGGTAGGTGTGCCCCATTTCACGCGGAGGGCAATTTCGGCCCCAAAAAGCCTCGGGAAAGCAGCTTGTCCAGAAGGAAATGCAGTGATAGTAAAAGAAAGGTGAGAAGGGTGGAAGGGGGTAGGCGGTGGGGGGGGGGGGGGGGGCGGTGGGGGTGGGGGGGGGGGCGGTGAGGTGGGGGGAAGAGGAAGAAAGGCAGAGAGACCGAAGGCTGGAAAATAGGAGTTGAGAAAAAAATAAGGAAGAACTGAGAAGACAGTTCCCCACATTCATTTCCAAATAGGCATGCCAGAGCCTGCAGAAATAGTTGGTGGCATCTTGCCAGGTACAGGCAATCTGGATACTCTAGCTGTTGATCATCCTGCCACATGCTGTTAGCAGGAGTGGGGGGGAAGGCCTGGGCCGGTGGAAGCAGCCGCGTTGTTCAGCACACCGCCGGGTCTCGGAGAGGAAGGACGAGGAGAATGAGCCGCCGACAGACACCGAGCATTGGCCCAGACAGCAGCTGCCAGCCCGTAAGCCGCAGGCTTCTGAGGCGATCCAGTTAAAAAAAAATCCGCTATGAGAGAAGCGAGGGAAGGAAGGAGCGAGAGAGGGAGTGGGGTAAACAGACCTGAAGCCTGGCCGCAGGGGCCATGCCGATCCGCGGCCGAGTGAGGGAGGCAGTCCGCCAGGCCGAGCGGCACCTCCGGGATCCGGCGCCGCACTGAGGGAAACACCGAGAGAGAGCATGTGCGAGCGGCGCACAACCGCCCGGGGTCATCGCGGGGTCAGCCCTGGAAGCTGCGCACGCGCACACCCAGCCCCTGCCGCCACTCGCCACCGAAAATTGGAGAGCGAGCACCGGAGTGCCACCTGCTCCCAGCACCGCCTCCAGCTCAGCCCATCTCTATTGCATATCGCAATTCCCAACACTTTCCCATTGATTGGGGTTTTTCTGCATCTTAAAGTCTTTTTTAGTGCTTTATAATTGCACTTTTCCCATTTTTCTGTTTTTTTTTTATTTTTGGCATTTTAAAATCTTGCCCTTTTTCTGTTGTTAAGTTTTGCATTTGAAAGTCTCCCTCTTTGTTTACCTTTTGCATTCTACAAATTGTTGTTTATCTTAAAAACTAAATTTGCAAGCTTCAAAAACATTTTCAGTTGCAATTTCGAAATGTTGCACTTCTTTTAAATAAAAGTTTGCAATAAATTAAAGCAACTTTATTCCCCCTCAATTTTTCCGCATCAATTTTGTTTTTGTTACATTTGCTATTTTGCTGCAGTGATTTTCTTTATTTTGCATTTGCAATTTTTTTCCATTAGTTTTCTCTTTTTGCATTTGCAATAATATATATATTTGCAACGATGGTGGTGTCGGCAGGGTACGGGGAGATGTTCAACTCTGCATCCAAGGAGAAGAAGTCTTTCAGCAAGAAACTTTTCCGGCGGAGCTTGGCGCGCTTGGTTGGTGGGTTCATGAAGTGCTGAAGACCATTTCGGCACTGAGGAGCCAGCCGACAACGAGAAGGACGACAACGGCTTAAGAAGCTTCCGAGCAGTCGGGGCGGGTGCGGCCATGGGTGTGGGGATCGGGCTGGGGGCTGGGGTTATGTCAGCCTCCTCCATCATCATCATGATGAGCGGCATCGGCCCGTCCGCTGCCGCCAATGGCCGCAGCCACCCGCCCGACACCAGCAGCAGCACCAGCGGCTGGCCAGCCCCCCGGCCTGTCCGGCCTCAAGAACCACGGCAACACCTGCTTCATGAACAATGCGCTGCAGTGCCTGAGCAACACCGAGCTCTTCGCCGAGTTCCTGGCCCTGGAGCAGTACCGGCAGCGGTCAAGCGGCGGGCCCGAGCCCCCCCCGGGGGACGGCGGAGGCTCAGGGGAGGCCCAGGCCCAGGAGGACAAGCCTTGCCCGTCCGACGGGTTTTATTCCCGGCCCAGTGTCAGGTGGGCACGGGATGAGAGGTGAACGAGCAGCTGGCTTCCCTGGTGTGGGAATTCTGGACTTCCAAATACACCCTACAGGTCAGCCGTAAGTTCAAGGCTTACTGCTGAGTAGCAGGTTGGGAGTATAAAGAGCTGGAGCACGGGCCCTTCAACATCGTGGGCCATCCCGACCTGCGAGAGGACACCACCGCAGGTTGGGAGGATAAAGAGCATGTCAGTACAGCTTCCAGCGCGAGTTGTCCCAAGTGTGCGACTGGGTGACATCATCAAGGCCCAGGTCGCCGGTTAGAGCGTGGGCAGGAACATCGGCGGAGCCCAGGCACAGCGAAGGAGCGGGAAGGTCGGGGCGAATGAGCAGCAAGAGATCGTGGCGGAGGTGCGGCGAATAACTGAGGCGCAGGAGCAGTCAGAGATGTGATAAGAGATGAGCGGTGAGAGATCATGGCAGAGGTGTGGCAAATGTTTGGTGCGAAGGTGCGGTGAGAGATCGTGGCGGAAGTGCGGCGAATGTTTTGTGGCGGAGCAGCGGCGAGAGATCGTGGCGGAGGAGCGGCGAGTCATCGTAGTGGAGGTGCGGCAAATGAGGGTGTAGGGCCCAGAAGAGCCGAGGGCCAGGGACAGCACAGGCCTGCCCACACTGCGATATGTGTGCGCACTAGGTCCGTGTAGCAGAGCAGGTCTCCAGTCGTCCTAGTTTACCCTTGCCACTGGATAAAGACCTAGCTCTGTCAAGCCCGTGTGATGGCTGATGTGCAACGGTCATCACACGTTAAAAACACCCATGCACAGGCATCTTCCACCCCTGGAGTTCAAGACTGGAACATCGGGTCCTCCACTGAAACATCTATGAACTCATCCCTTTTGGTGTGGAAGCAAGTCATCCTCGTTCGAGGAACCGCCTATGATGATGACCTGCTGTGCCTGTTGGCAGCCCGGCCGTACCCACGGCCATAATTGTCGGCCCGACCTGGCAGTTGGCCGACAATAAAAAATAAAATGGAATCGCTGGCAGTGCTATCTCCCCTATAAGGCCAGCCATGCCGCCCAGCCACAGATAAAATACCGACAGCAAAAGCTGTCAGTGGTGCTGAGGTTGGTGGAGGACCTTTGTCTTACGGATGTTTAATGTAAGGCCCATGCTTGTTGAAGATGTTGAAGATGGCTTGGAGTTCAGCCTCTGAATGTGCGCAGATGCAAGCGTCATCCGCGTACTGTAGTTCGACGACAGAGGATGGGACGGTCTTGGATCTGGCCTGGAGGTGACGAAGGTTGAACAGGTTCCCACTGGTTCTGTAGTTTAGTTCCACTCCAGCAGGGAGCTTGTTGACTGAGGTGGAGTATTGCAGCGAGGAAGATCGAGAAGAGGGTTGGTGCGATGACACAGCCCTGCTTGACCCTGGTTCGGACGTGGATTGGGTCTGTGGTGGATCCGTTGGTCAGGATCACGGCTTGCATGTCATCATGGAGCAAGCGGAGGATGGAGACACACTTTTGGGGGCAGCTGAAACGGAGAAGGATATTCCATAGTCCCTCGCGGTTGACAGTGTCAAAGGCCTTAGTAAGGTCAAAGAAGGCCATGTACAAGGGTTGGTGCTGTTCCATGCATTTCTCTTGCAATTGTCGCGCCATAAAGATCATGTCTGTTGTGCCCCTAGTGGACAGAATCTGCACTGTGACTCCGGGAGGAGCTCCTCAGCCACAGGGAGAAGACGGTTGAGGAGGATTCTAGCGATGACTTTCCCAGTGGCCGACAACAGGGAGATCCCTCTATAGTTGTTGCAGTCAGACTTGTCCCCTTTTTTAAAGGTGGTCACGATTACCGTATCTCTGTGATCTCCAAGCATGCTCTCCTCCTTCCAGATGAAAGAGATGAGGTCATGCATTCATGCCAATAGTGCCTCTCCGCCATACTTTAGTGCCTCTATACTATACAGAATCATTTACGAGTCAATTTCTTTGTAAACTAATTTTTGAAAATATATTATGCCTATTAGTGTCCTTGCACCCCCCTCCCCCTCCCCCCGCAAACAAAATTATTAATTTTAAGAACCACCTCGAAGAGCCACAAATGGGCACAATTAGTGAAAACTCGCCGTGGTGATTCATTAGATCTGGGGCGTGTCTAGTTTTCTGACCAGAGCCGGCTTCCAGCGCGATATTTTTTCAACAAGTGTGAAAAAACTCAATTTATGCTGGACGTAATTTGCACTTGAAATTTTTCAATCTTTTGTGCCGGTTTTGGGCGAACTGCGCAGGTAAAACCAGCCCAATCTAGCGAAAACTTGTATTGTTGTGACGGTCCTAACTTATCCTTTAAAGTTCCTCTAATCTGATGACGAATTGTAGAAACTCCAATACTTAAGTTTCCACACAGCTACCACACAGTCGTTTTCCTCGCATTAGCTTAAAACACAGACGGGATTGTGTCCCTGTGTTAGGGAAATTCTCCAGACAGCTTCCTGCCGCTGCCCATTTGGCCCACAAAATGCAGAATGCCAGGTTTTTGCCCACTTTCTTTTCTGCATCAAACTTTAAATTGGCATAAACAGGGCATTCTGGACAGGAGAATCAGCCCTGAAAAGCTCAATCAGAAACACTGATCGGAGCAGAATCCATAATAGCCTTTAAAAGGAAAGTGGATGCAACTTTGAAAAAGAAACAATAAATAAATGCTGTAGGGAAAGGGTATGGGAATGAGACTAAGTGAATAGTTCTTTCAGAAAGCCTGCTTGGGTGGCATGGGCTGTTTAGACTTCTTCTGTGAAGTAAAATTGTATGTGTTGTGTTCCTAACACAGATGTGACTGCACACAGGGAGGTTAAAGTAACAGTGACCTCAGTCTTTATTAAGACACTCCAGAGTGAGGAACAGGCCTTAGGGGCCGGTTTATATACAGTGCTCCCAAGGGATGCTGGGATCCCTTTGGACTTCAGAGGATGCGCTCCCTGGTGGCGGAACATGGGAGTGCATGCTTTACAGATACACAACATCACTCTCCCGCAAAGTCAAAGTGAAAACTATTTACAAGGTGAAGCGGTCAGGAGCCTTTCTTTCCCTGGTGGACCGCCTCGGTACAAATGTCTGTTCTGGTGTGTTGGCTGTGCCCTCGCTGGGCTGGCGTGTTGTTGGCCCTGCAGGGCTGCTGGGCTGTTGGCCGTGATGGGTTCAATTTCCTGGTCCGGGGTGGTGTCGTTGATCCTTTGGGTGTGTGCTGTGGGCTCGAAAAAGGTGGTGTCTGCTATGGGTTGTTCAGGGCAGTCTGTGAACCGCAGCCTCGTTTGGTCCAGGTGCTTTCTGCAAATTTGTCCATTGTCTAGTTTGACTACAAACACCATACTCCCTTCTTTAACTATCACCGTGCCCGCGATCCACTTGGGACCATGTCCATAGTTTAGCACATACACAGGGTCATTCAGATCAATTTCCCGTGACACAGTGGCGCAACCGTCGTTTTACATTTTGTTGCTGCCCCCTGCTCTCTACCTGATCATGCAGGTTGGGGTAAACCAGCGAGAGTCTGGTTTTAAGTGTCCTTTTTATGGGTAGGTCAGCCGGGGGCACCCCTGTGAGTGAGTGGGGTCTCGTGCGGTAGCTGAGCAGTACTCGGGACAGGCGGGTTTGGAGTGAGCCTTCTGTGACTCGTTTAAGGCTCTGTTTGATTGTTTGTACTGCCCGCTCTGCCTGCCCATTGGAGGCTGGCTTAAACGGGGCCGAGGTGACATGTTTGATCCCATTGCGGGTCATGAATTCTTTAAATACAGCACTGGTGAAACATGGTCCGTTGTCACTGACCAGTATGTCAGGCAGGCCGTGGGTGGCAAACAGGGCCCTCAGGCTTTCAATGGTGGCAGTGGCGGTGCTTCCCGACATTATTTCACGTTCAATCCAATTTTAAAAAAGCATCCACCACCACCAGGAACATTTTACCGAGAAACGGGCCCGCATAGTCGACATGGATCCTCGACCATGGTCTGGAGGGCCAGGACCACAAACTTAGTGGTGCCTCTCTGGGCACGTTGCTCAACTGAGCACACACGCTGCATTGCCGTACATAGGACTCTAAGTCAGAGTCGATACGGCGCCACCACACGTGGGATCTGGCTATCGCTTTCATCATTATTATACCCGGGTGTGTGCTGTGGAGATCCGAGATGAAAGTCTCCCTGCCCTTTTTGGGTAGCACTACACAGTTACCCCACAACAGACAGTCTGCCTGAATAGACAGCTCGACCTTTCGCCGCTGGAACGGCTTGATTAGCTCTTGCATTTCAAGGGGGATGCTGGCCCAGCTCCCATGCAGTACACAGTTTTTTACTAGGGACAGCAGAGGATCTTGGCTGGTCCAAGTCCTAATCTGGCGGGCCGCGACAGGTGATTTATCATTTTCAAACGCTTCCATGACCATCAACACGTCTGCGGGCTGCGCCATTTCCACCCCCGTGGTGGACAATGGTAGCCGACTGAGAGCATCCGCACAATTCTCAGTGCCTGGCCTGTGGCGGATGGTATAGTTATATGCTGATAGCGCGAGTGCCCACCTTTGTATGCGGGCTGAGGCATTAGTATTTATCCCCTTGTTTTCAGCGAACAGGGATGTGAGGGGCTTGTGATCGGTTTCCAGCTCAAATTTGCGGCCAAACAGGTACTGATGCATTTTCTTTACCCCGAACACACACGCTAAAGCCTCTTCCTCAATCATGTTGTAGGCCCTCTCGGCCTTAGACAAGCTCCTGGAGGCATAGGCGACAGGTTGCAACTTCCCCGCAACGTTAGCTTGTTGTAATACACACCCGACTCCGTACGATGACGCGTCACATGCTAGCACAAGTCTTTTACACGGGTTATACAATACAAGCAGCTTGTTGGAACATAAAATGTTTCTGGCTTTCTCAAAGGCAATTACTTGTTTTTTTTCCCCATACCCAGTTCTCACCTTTACGCAGTAACACATGTAGGGGCTCTAAGAAGGTGCTTAACGCCGGTAGGAAGTTACCAAAATTGTTGAGGAGTCCCAGGAACGACCGCAGCTCCATGACGTTCTGTGGCCTGGGCGCGTTCCTGATAGCCTCTATCTTGGCGTCTGTGGGCCAAATGCCACCTGCCGCGATCTTTCTCCCCAAAAACTCCATTTCTGTTGCCATGAAGATGCATTTTGACCTCTTCAGCCGCAGCCCTATGCGATCCAGTCGTTGGAGGACCTTCTCCAGGTTTCGTAGGTGCTCGACAGTGTCCTGACTCGTGACCAATATGTCGTCCTGAAAAACCACCATGCGTGGTACCGACCTGAGTAGGCTCTCCATGTTTCTCTGGAAGATCGCTGCAGCCGACTGAATTCCAAACGGGCATCTGTTGTAGATGAACAGTCCCTTGTGCGTGTTGATGCAGGTGAGGCCCTTTGAAGACTCCTCCAGCTTCTGCGTCATGTAGGCCGAAGTCAGGTCGAGATT
This sequence comes from Pristiophorus japonicus, assembly GCF_044704955.1. Lineage (NCBI taxonomy): Eukaryota > Metazoa > Chordata > Chondrichthyes > Pristiophoridae > Pristiophorus > Pristiophorus japonicus. The sequence continues at coordinate 410,576,336 of NC_091977.1, forward strand.
GGTGAACGTCTTGCCTCCTGTCAGCGTCACAAATAGGTTGTCTGCAATAGGTAGCAGGTATTGGTCCTGTAGCGAGAAACGATTAATAGTTACTTTATAATCGCCGCAAATCCTGACCGTGCCATCATTTTTGAGTACTGGAACAATCGAGCTGGCCCACTCGCTGAATTCCACTGGGGAGATGATGCCCTCGCGTTGCACCCTGTCCAGCTCGATTTCCACTCTTTCCCTCATCATGTGAGGTACCGCGCGCACCTTATGGTGAATGGGTCGTGCCTCTGGGACCAAGTGGATCCGCACCTTCGCCCCGGAAAAGTTTTCAATGCCTGGCTCAAAAAGGGAAGGAAATTTGTTAAGAACCTGGGTACATGAGGCCTCATCGACATGTGATAGTGCTCGGATGTCATCCCTGTTCCAGCGGATTTTGCCTAGCCAGCTCCTTCCAAGCAGTGTGGGGCCAGCGCCTGGAACGATCCAGAGTGGTAGTTCGTGCACCGTGCCCTCGTAGGTGACCTTGACCATGGCGCTGCCCAGGACAATGATGAGCTCTTTGGCATACGTTCTCAGTTTCGTGTGGATGGGGCTCAGGGCTGGTCTGAGTGCCTTGTTGCGCCACAGTCTCTCAAACATCTTTTTACTCATGATGGATTGGCTAGCACCAGTGTCCAGTTCCATGGCTACGGGTAAGCCATTCAATTTTACATTTAGCATTACAAGTGGACACTTCGTCGAAAATGTGTGCACCCCATGTACTTCAGCATCTGCCTCCTCTCTCTGAGGCTCAAAATTGCTTTGATCCACCATGGACCGATCTTCCTCTGCCACGTGGTGGTTAGCAGGTTTTGCAGAGCTTGCAACTCATTTGCAAGCTGGTTGGAGATGCCCCATTGTTCCACAGCAAACATACCCTTTGAAGTGGCATGAATAGGCTGAATGGAAGCCTCCACAACGCCAACAAGATGTGAACTGCCTTGCATTCATTCTTTGTTGCGGACTCTGAGTAATCTGGTTCACCTGAGGCCTGCTGGCAGTTGCAGACTCGTGGTTTCTGCCCTGTACATTTCTGCTCGCAAACACAGTTCCAGTTAATTTATGAACATTGCTAGCACTTGTGTGCTGAGAGATTTGTTTGGTGTTATCACTGGTGGACATAAACGCCTGTACTATCACAATGGCCTTACTGAGGGTCGGTGTCTCTACAGTCAAAAGTTTTCGTAGGATGGTCTTGTGGCCAATGCCCAGTACAAAAAAGTCTCTGAGCATCTGCTCCAGGTAGCCATCAAACTCACATTGTCCTGCAAGTCGCCTTAGCTCGGTGATGTAGCTCACCACTTCCTGACCTTCAGATCGCTGGCACGTGTAGAACCGATACCTTGCCATCTGCATGCTCTCCCTTGGGTTCAGATGCTCCCGAACCAGTGTACACAGCTCCTCATACGACTTATCTGTGGGTTTCACCGGAGCCAGAAGAATCTTCATGAGGCTGTAGGTTGGTGCCCCGCAGACTGTGAGGAGGACCGCTCTCCTTTTTTGCAGCGCTTCCTTCTCCGTCCAGCTCGTTGGCTACAAAGTACTGGTCTAGTCGTTCGACGTAGGCTTCCCAATCCTCACCCTCCGAGAACTTTTCCAGGATGTCCACAGTTTGCTGCATCTTTGCATTGGATTTGTATACTTGTCGCCAGTTGTTGTGTTCCTAACACAGATGAGACTGCACACAGGGAGGTTAAAGTAACAGATACCTCAGTCTTTATTAAGACACTCCAGTGAGGAACAGGCCTTAGGGGCCGGTTTATATACAGTGCTCCCAAGGGATGCTGGGATCCCTTGGGACTTTTCAGGGGATGCACTCCCTGGTGGCGGAACATGGGAGTGCAAGCTTTACAGATACACAACAGTATGATTCTATTATTTACAAATCAATGTTTGTTTAACTGCAAAGGAACTGTTTCTACTGCTACAAAGATTATGTCAAGGGTCTGGAAAAGAGACAGCAACAAAAATCTGCACTTGCCTTCTCCTGTTCCTTAGCAGCAGGAACCAGCCGAGTGACACTCCGGCCAAGATACTCGCAATCCACACACTCAGATCTGCCATTGTTGGATAATTTGTCAGGAACAACGGGTGGTGACAGCAGCAGCGGTTGTTGCAGCCTTTGCTCTTCCCGACCGATCGTCCTGATCCGCCAAAGTTCCTGGATTCACTTCCCCGAATTTAAGTTGCAAAACATACGAAGCAGTTTGTGGCGATCGAACAAGGGTGAAGTCCTTTCGGGAATAGAAAGCAAATAAAAACCTACGTCGAGGTTTAAACTCACGGGTTTTGTGAACTTTACACAGCAAGTTACGCAGGAAGAGGAACAAATGTGCAGACCCAATGCCGCAGCATGTTTGTAACTGAATAATTTAAATTCATTTGAAAGGAACTGGGCGTGGAAGGAAGGAGGGTGCAGATTCGGGAACAGTTTTGTCAATACGTCAGCACCTTTTGGTTTAAATTTTCAGATTATAAAACAGATATGCTGGATTCAACAGACTTATCCAGAAATTTTTTGAATTTTATATTAAAAAATTATGTATTCTGGATAATTTTACATTTTTTTAAATTTCATATAGATGATAGATTTTTAATACGGAAGAAAGATCACTTCTGTTGATCTATATGAGGTTCTGCTCAATTGTACATTCAAGCCCCACCACAGCAGCTGGGGAATTTAAATTCAGCTAAATAATTAAATCAATCTGGAATAACCAGCTGGTATCAGTAATGGAGACCATGAAACTGCCGGATTGTCGTAAAAACCTATCTCCTTCACTAATGTCCTTTAGGAAAGGAAATCTGCCGTCCTTACCTGGTCAGGCCTATATGTGACTCCAGATCCAAACAATGTGGTTGACTCTTAACTGCCCTCTGAAATGGCCGAGCCAGCCACTCAATTGTATCAAGATCACTACGAAAATTATAATAAGAATAAAACTGGATGCACAACCCAGCATCGAACTAGACACTGGATTCAGATACAACAAAGGCACACAGAGCTCAGTTGACCCTGCAAAGTCCTTCTCACTAACATCTGGGGACTTATTTGTTATTTGATCCTGGGATGTGGGCATCACTGGCAAGGCCAACATTTATTGCCCATCCCTAATTGCCCTTTAGAAGGAGGCGATGAGCCGCTTTCCAGAGCCACTGCAGTCAGTGTGATGAAGGTACTCCCATAGTGCTGTTAGGGAGGGAGTTCCAGGATTTTGACCCAGTGACAATGAAGAAACGGCGATATATCAGGATGGAAGGGAACTTGGAGGTGATGGTGTTCCCATGCCTGTTGTCCTTGTCCTTCTAGGTGGTAGAGGTTGCAGGTTTGGGAGCAGCTGTCGAAGAAGCCTTGGCGAGTTGTGTGTTATGTATGCAATAAAGGTACAAACTGAGTACTGTTTAACTGAACAATGTACAACCTTTCTTCTGCTTTATTACTGCCCAAAGTGCCTGATTCACAAAATGGCTGGCCTTTTATACCAGAGCAGCCCCATGTGCATGCTGCTCAGTGGCCTCCAACCATGGCACCATCTGGTGACCACAGACTGCATGTACATACATGACAAGTTGCTACAATACATCTTGTAGATGGTACACATTGCAGCCACAGTGCGCCAGTGGGGAAGGAAATGAATGTTTAAGTTAGTGGATGGGGTGCCAATCAAGCAGGCGGCTTTGTCCTGGATGGTGTTGAGCTTCTTGAGTGTTGTTGGAGCTGCACTCATTCAGGCAAGTGGAGAGTATTCCATTACACTTTTGACTTGTGACTTGTAGATGGGTGGAAAGGCTTTGGGGAGTCAAAATTATGAAGAGTCTGAACAGAATAGATAGAGAGAAACTGTTCCAATTGGCAGAAGGGTCGCGAACCAGAGGACACAGATTTAAAGTGATTAGCAAAAGGACCAAAGGCAACATAAGAAAAACTTTTACACAGCGAGTAGTTAGGTTCTGGAAAGCACTACCAGAAAGGCTGGTGGAGGCAGACTCAATCATGGCTGTCAAAAGGGAGTTGGATAAGCACCTGGAGGAAAACATTTGCAGGGCTTTGGGAAAGGGCAGGGGAGTGGGTTGAGTTGAAGTGGCCAAATGGCCTTCTTCCGTACTGTAACCATTCTACGATTCTATGATATGAATCAGCAGGTCAGTCACTCACCGCAGAATACCTAGCCTCTGACCTGCTCTTGTGGCCACAGCATTTATGTGGCTGGTCCAGTTAAGATTCTGGTCAATCATGACCCCCAGGATGTTGATGGTGGGGGATTCAGTGATGATAATACCATTGAATGTCAAGGGGCAGTGGTTTGACTCTCTTGTTGGAGATGGTCATTGCCTTGCACTGCAATGCAAATATTACTTGCCACTCATCAGAATGTCGTCCAGGTCTTGCTACATGCGGGCACAGGCTGTTCAATTATCTGAGGAGTTGCGAAAGGAACTGAACACTGTGTAGTCATCAGCAAACATCCTCACTCCTGACCTTATGATGGAGGGAAGGTCATTGGTGAAGCAGCTGAAGATGTTTGGGCCGAGGACACTGCCCTGAGGACCTTCTCCAGTGATGTTCTGGGGCTGAGATAATTGGCCTCCAACAACTGAAACCATTTTCCTTTGTGCTCGGTATGACTCCACAGCTATTGTGGTGGGATTCGAACTCATGTCTCCAGATTATTAGCCCAGGCCTCTGTTCCAAAGTTGGGAGAGCTTTCCAACAGACTAGTCAAACAACAACCTGACATCGTCATACTCGCAGAATCATGCCTTTCAGCTAACATCCCAGAATCCTCCATCACCATCCTTGGGTATCCCACCGGTGTGACAGACCCACCAGAGGTGGCAGCACACTGATATACAGTTGGGAGGGAGTGACCCTGGGAAGTCCTTAACATGGGAAACATGGTCAAACATGGGAAAGGAAACATCCTGCATATATGTTGATGATTCTTGCTCAATTGTTCTTAATATTTCTTTGTTTTATATGAGGAGAATGATGCATCAGTTGTGTGAAAATGTGTATTACATGCTTGTTAGACAAACAATGGGACTACTCGGTTCCTAGTCTTTTTAGTATCCTAGTCTTTTTCTTTTTCCTCTTTTCAGGTGGACTAAGTATTCATTTAGTTTCCTCTACCAATGTATGTTACTTTACACTTATATTCACATTATATTCCCTTTGACACCTGTTGGAGAATATATTTGCATTTGCAACTTTGCTATGAAACCAAGGCAGAACGACTAATGTAAGCATTAAAAAAAGACGCATTTATATAGCAACTTTCATGACCTCAGGATGTCCCAAAGTGCTGTACAGCCAATAAAGTACTTTTGAAGTGTAGTTACTGTTGTAATGTAGGAATTATAGGTAGGACAAAGTGTAATAACATGGGTAAAGATAGCTAGCCTGTGAAAGCTGTGTGTACTTCTGCACATAATCTTTAAAACCCCCTAGCTTCAAGTTAAACCGAAAGGTATTTTGGCAGAGGCATGTGTAATGGAAAGAGGTTGACCACTGTCTAAAAAGATGATGGCCTAGAAATCCAGGCCTTCCCGGGTCCGTACGGAATGTTTACGGACCTGGGAAGGCATTGCAAAAGCCGGTTTTCAGCGCACAATGCACATGCGCTGAAAACCGGCTTTTCTGATCTGTCAAGCTTGACAGATCCTCCATAGCCCCACAGCCAGGACATTCGCATGGGCAAGATTGCAGTATTTATCCATCTTTTGCCCAGTGGATGTCCTGAAAACTCTTGCGCCTGGTAAAAGCAGGCGCATAGGCTACTTTTACAGGTATAAGAGTTTTAAAACATACAAAAACATAGTAAAATAAAATTTAAAAAAACATGTTTTATTGTTTAAAAACCCTGCCCACTAAGGCAAGTTTATTTTAAACCACAATTTAAAAACTTTTTTAAAAATTGGAAAAATATATATTTTTATAAGACATTTATTAACTTTAATTTAAATTAATCTTAAATATGTGGTGTATTTTTTCTATTTATTGTTTGTGTTTGGGTGTTTGGCGGGGGTGTTTCTCAATCATAATAATGGGAACTCCTACTTACAGAATTCCCATTATTATGAATGAGAAAATACTGTACCTGGATTGGCTGCCCAGTGCCATGTGACTCCAGCTCCCGTATACAGACGTCCCAATGAGCACGCGCTCCGATGCGGAGAGAGTGGAGGCCTCAGGACTGGGATCGCTGGTGGGTGCAGCAGGAACAGGTAGGTGCGCATCTTTTTTACCTTTCTCTGTCGAGTGCCCGCAGGAAGCAGAGGACCGGGATTTCTAGGCCGATAATTTTAGACAATGAAACAAGATATGATAACGATGAGGCTCCTATGGTTCAGCAATCTGTTCAATGACCTAATGAAGTTAAACTCAATGATCTAAAACTTGCAAGCTAAAACTTTATGTGTTCAGTGAATTGTAAAAGTGACAAATAGGGCCAAATAGGAACAATTAAATTACTACAGGTGCAGCGTCCAAATTCCGGAGTTCCAGAATCCAGAATGTTCTGGAATCCGGACTCTGGACCAATCGGTGGCAGGGTCATCCGGAATCTGTAAAATGTTCCGGAATCTGGACTCGCCAATCTCGGGGTCCCGCCGCTGCCCGACCTCGGGCCTCACCTCACTGCCCCTCGCTCGCCGCCGCTGCCCTTACCTCGGGGCCTCCTCACCAGCCACCCGAACAGCTTCTCCGCAACCGGGCCCGCCCGAACAGCTCCTCCTCAGCGTGGCCTGCCCGAACACCTCCTTGGCGGTGGTGCCTTGCCTGAACAGCTCCACTACGGCGGGACCCTGCCTAGTGACATCATCGATAGGGCCGGCGGCCCAAACAGCTCCTCGGCGGGGACACCCCCCCCCCTTTCTGGCGGCCCGAACAGCTTCTCGGCGGGGACCCCCCCCCCCCTTTCTGGCGGCCCGAACAGCTTCTCGGCGGGGACCCCCCACTTTCTGACGTTCCGAAATCCGTTAATACCCGAACCTGGGCTCGGATGTTTCTGGAGTTGTGACATCAGAGAGATGATCCAAAGTCTGGAAAAACGCGGAATCCGGAACGGCCAAGATCCCATAGGGAAAAAGGTCTTGATATATGTAATTTTGAGAAAATGGGAGACAGCATTCGAACCTAGCCAAGTGTTCAAAGTGTGAGTATGCAGTCAACTTTTTAATTATAGGTTGTATTAGAATCGGTCTGAAAGATTCTTGCTAACTGTGTATTAATGTTGTGTCAAGGGGTATGGCGAGAAAGCAGGAATGGGGTACTGAAGTTGCATGTTAAGCCATGAACTCATTGAATGGCGGTGCAGGCTAGAAGGGCCGAATGGCCTACTCCTGCACCTATTTTCTATGTTTCTATGTTTCTAACTGAGTTCTCAAGGACTTTGACTAATAAAGTAATGTGCTGAACTGAAGTTTCATGAGTTAATTAGAACTTAAGCGTATTAACACCACTTTGCATAGTGATTATGTTACTGGTCTAGTATTCCAGAGATCTGGACTTATTGATTGGGAGAGTTCAAATCCCATCACCACAGCAACTGGGGAATTTAGATAAATAAATCTGGTGACCTATCAGATTGTTGTAAAAACCCATGTGGTTCACTAATGAATAAAAAAAGCCTATCTGCCTGTTATTTGTCTACATTCCTTTATATACTCCCTTGCACTAGCCACATATCTTAGTTTCATCAGTAAACAAGGGTATAAGAGAGTGCCTCAATAAAAGGTTAATTTTCATGCCTAAACTGTGCAATAATATTATGGCAATTACCTTCCTTATATTGGTTATGAATGGTGTACAAATGTTTCTTAATCCCCTTCTGAACCAGTGCTAACTTCAATTTCTCACAGAAGCCAGACTGTGGCCTTTCTGAATAATAGCCATTTGGGTGAAGTACCAGAAGGTGTCACACCAACATGGCCATTATTTAAATGTGAGCCTTGACAGTGAGAACTAGCAAGCTATTCAACTATACGCAGCATCACAGTGAAACACAATACACGCACACACTTCCAGCACAGGTTGCTAGATAATGATTTAGATGGTCACCCTTGCGTGATTATCCTCTTCCTAATCTAGAAGCACCCAAGACCAATTTCAGTGCCTCAGCTATTATTATTACCTCAGCTAAGATCAGTTAACTCGTAGCAGACCAGAACTCTTTTGGTCTGCGTAGCAAAGGCACTCACAAAATAAGCCACTGAGGAACTGTCAAATAACCTAATTTCTAATAATGCTTAAATAGTAATCTTTTGCTTACAGCTGTAAAGTCCATAGGTTTAATTTAACTTAAAAATAAACTTTTCCCCCCACCACGCAGTTCATTATTAACCCAACTGAGAAGTTAAGTAAATTTGCAGCCATGCTGTGATGAATCTGGAAGTGAATAGTTCTCCGACTTTACTTTTTCCTTGTGGAGATGTGTGGTGTTTATTACTTGCCCCAGGCAGCACAATCAATATAGAAACTCATGTGGGAAATCAGAGTTATGACCTTGCTTTTTACTATTCCAGGCTGGTCGAACACATTTATGGATTGTCTGTCCTGCCTTCATCAAACACACAGCTTTCTCTCTTTCAGTTGTCCCATAGCTGGTTCTGCTTTGTTAAATTAAATTGAAATTAAATGTTATTAAATTTGCTCCTGAAACAAAACTCTGTGGGCAGTTAATTATAGAAAGGCGCTTGACTATCTTCAGCTCGTAGATTGGCCGAGATATGACAGATGGATTTTAATGTGGAAAAATGAAGGGTACACATATAGATAATAGTAAACAAATGTATTACATTAAATGGTTCAATTTCAACATGGGTGTTATGTATGCAACCCTACGTAACCAGCATTCTACCACCACCAGAGGGCGTATCTGTTGGAGTCCCAAGGGATCCCAGCATCCCTTGGGAGCACTGTATATAAGCAGGCCTCCCATGCTGTACCAGCACTCTGGAGTTAGAATAAAGGGACTAAGGTCACATTTACTCACATCTACAGTACTCAGTCACATTGCTTTATTTAAGACATAACAATGGGTCCATGGGAACTGTGGCATTCAAGTAAGCCCAACATTACCAGGATTTATTAAGTGCCTCCCCTATAAGATCTGGTGCATGAAAATTTCAGAAAGGGTGGTCCACCCAAAATAGTTTTGAAGAACAAAATAAACTAAAATAATAAAGATTTAATGAACAATAACATCAGGGAAAATCAAAACAAAAATTCTATGCAGTGGCTAATGGCACTGAAGAGATCCAGTGAACTGTAGACACAATATTTTGGTTCGCAAAGGTCATCCGGGTGTGAACTATGCCTGATAAGAACTTGAATGAATCCCATCTAGTGGTCCCACACATCCTGGTCCTCTGGATGGCACAATTTGCCAGGAGATCTACCAATTAGATCGCCCAGAATGCTCAATCATCAAAAATAAACATAATAAAGGTAATGGTTAAAAAAGATATGGGACTAGATTTTCACCTTCATTTTCAGCGGTTTTCTCAGCGGTACAGCTGTTTTTGTGAGAGAAACCGCCCGGCGAAAGTTTCCCCCTTACTTTTTGAATGGTACCGCCCAAATCTCGAAGTGCCCACCGGGAGCAAACCGCCAACGTGCACCGCCAAGAAAATCACCAGGGCATTAGTTTGGCCTCAACGGAAGCCCGTCCAGATCACCGACGGAACCGCCCTGTGAAAGCTGTTTAAACAGGTGGTAGGTGAGTACTCTGCAAAGAAAGGTAAGTTAAAGGTTCTTCATATTTTTTTCAATTGTAAAATGGCGATTAGCTTTAAAACTGTCTTGGGAATGTTTTGTAACTTTTAAATTTTTTTGTGAAATTTTTAAACAAGTTTTCCCCCCTCCCTAGGCCCAACCGCAGCCTCGGAATAAATTTTTTAAAAAATGTTAAGAACCGCCCATTTCACCTTTAACCGCCAAGAATACTGGTGCAAGATCCATTTTCCTGCCGGCGATTATTTTTAACCTAATTATGGAAATTCTCGCCAGCGTTAGTTGCAAAATGTTAGCGGTTTTTCTGGGCGGGCAATTGGGCATTGAGGGGCTCTCGGGAAAGTCTAGCCCATGGATTTTGAAGCAATCACTGATCATGCTCTGAAAGTGGGTGGTAGTTACATTAAGATAAATCAGTTAATGGGATGCGTGGGCCATCTGGAAGGCATTAGATTACAAGAGAAATTAAGCGATACTGAAATTTTATAGATTGGTGAGCCCAGTTTTGGAGTATGTCAAGCAATTCTGGTCACACTACCTCAAAGAGGAAAATGTGTATGAGAAAGGGTTCAGAAAAGAGAGGTTAGGATGACTTCAGATCTTCGGGAACTAACTTATGAAGAAAGTCTCAAATAACAACTTATTTTCAATGGAGAAAAAAGAAAGGAAATGTGACAAAGTTCTTTGATTCAATAGAGCAAGCTATCTTGGACAATGAGCATATGACTACAGGATATAAACAAAGCATTCACAGGCCTACAGCAAGGTTAGAAATGAGAAGAAATAACTTATTTCTGTGAAGTTAGTGGGCATATGGAACAGATTCCCAGATAATATAATTAATTCAACATGCTCGAAGGGCTGAATGGCCACCTCCTGTTCCTGTGTTCCTACATTTCCGAGCTAAATTATAGCTTAATTACTGTTACTGAGAGAAGATTGGATCAGAGAAAGAATTAGAAAAGGAAACCCAGAAACAGAGAAACAGAAGAGGACACTGAGGGCCCGAAATTCAGTACCGCTAGAAAGCTGGTGCTCCCCCCCACCTTTTTGTGGCCATTAGCGCCGACATTTCTTCATGGCTGGGCCACCCCATATTCAGCTCCAAAAGTGAACAAATGGGTTCCAGCGCTAATGAACCCTTCCAAAGTGCTTTTTTCAGTGGTGTGGCTGTCTTAATTTGAGCGTTATCACCACTGAGAAATTCAGCATGCAGGTAAGGGTTTCTAATGAGCCAACTGCTCCCTGGCCTTTTTAAAGACCAGAATTTGCAGCAAGGCCCTTGGGGGGAGGGGGGCGGGGGTGGAGGGGGGGAAGGAGTCTGGAAGGATGGGAAGTGCAAGGAAAGCCAACAGGTTCACTGATATAGAGCTGGAGACACTGTTGGATGGTGTGGAGGAGAGAAGAAGAATACTGTTTCCTGACGTGGGGAGACCTGGCAGACCGCCAGTACATAATACATGGAGGGAGATTGCAGGGGAGGTGTCAGGCACCTCCATATATGTGAGGATGCACCCTCCTGCTGGCCAGCCTGCACCCGGCCTTTCCAGGTTGGTGATGGATCGATGCCTCCTGGGGCGACGGGGATCCTCCTCCTCCTCCTCCTCCTGCACCTCCTCCTCCTCAGGTGGTACTACTGGCTCGACCTTCAGCGGCTGTCCCCTCATGATGACCAGGTTGTGCAGCATGCAGCAGACCACGACGATGACGGAGACTCGTTGAGGAGAATACTGCAAAGTGCCACCAGAGTGGTCCAGGCACCGGAATCTCTGCTTTGAGGATGCCTATGTACTGCTCGATGATACACCTGGTGGCACAATGAGTGTCATTGTATGCATGCTCTGGCGCTGTCCTGGGGTTCTGCAGTGGAGTGAGCAGCCCGCAGTAGACAGGGAATATCCCTTGTCCCCAAGTAGCCAACCTGATTCGGACCAGTGAAGACGGCAGGCACACTGGTCTGGCGCAGAATGAATGAATCATGGCTGCTGTCTCCCTTGGCCACTGCCTGTCTACACGGTGTTGACGGCGACACCTTCTTCTGCATGCTGCCCTGCTTCTGACCAAGTGTCGCCCTCCCAACACTCCTCCCATCCTCAGGATGAACCCTGCCAAGCAGGTCTCTGCAGCCCACAGGCCTCCGCTAAAGAGTCAGATCTGAAAGTTGTATAAAAGTATGTGCAAACCTCTGAGCAGCACTCAGCAGGTTGAATGGAGCCAAAACAATTAATAAAACTATATGAAAAGATAAATACAGTGGATGATGTAATCTGAAATAAAAATACTAAAAATTAATAAAACAGTATGAAAAGATAAATACAATGGATGATGAAATAAAAACACTAACATTAATAAAACTATTTCCCTACCAAAGGACCCCGATCGCGGCAACACTCTAGCGGTGTCCCATTCGAGCACCGCATCGAATACCTCGCGGGGGCGCTGCTGGGAAAAGTCTTACCTTTTTGCAGCTGAAAATCTCTGTCCTTGCTGCTTTTCAGCGGCCCGCACGCTGCAGAGCTCACCGCTGGAAAGTTACCTTTACAGCGGCTTCACCCCGCCATTTTCGGCGGAAGTGAGCACCACTCAAATTCCCTCCCCCCTCAAGTTGAATATGGCTCAGGGAGGGAAAATCATCCGACCACGGTGACTGATCGATTTTTTCGATCGGCCGCCCACACCTCGTAGTAGCCGTCCTTTTGGGGACGGTGAATTTCAGCCCCTGAGAGAATCAGAAAGGATAAGCAAAAAGAGTGTGAAAACTCTCCCTTAAATATAAGATAGTTACCAATAAATCTAATAAGGAATTCAAGAGTAACTTATTTACTCAGATAGCAGTTTGAATGTGAAATTTGCTTGAGGCGACTAACATAGATGCATTTAAGGCAAAGCTAGAAAAACACATGAGGGAGAAAGCAACAGAAGAATATGTTGATAGGGTTAGATGAAGTAAGGCGGGAGGAGGCTTGTGTTGAGCAAAAACAACGGCATAGATCAGTTGGCCCAAATGGCCCGTTTCTGTGCTGTAAATTCTATGTAATCCTATGCAATTCAGCGTCAACTGGCTCATTTAAAAGCAACTGAATCAATATCTGTTGAGAAGTGGGATTGAGATGATAGAAGCATTTAAGCGTTGCTTGATTCCTTTTTCCAGGGAGATAAGCAAAGGAATGCATTGCTTCCTGAAGAGGGTGATCAACAGGTAGGTAGGAGTGACATGCATGATAGATTAATCATAAATGGGCTCTGGATTTGATGTACTGAATCTTGTTCTTCACTTTGGATGGTCTGTTTACCTTATTTTATGTCTACATCTACTTTAATTTTCTCCTTCCCCATTCTTTTTGACCACTTAATAGTTCATTCCTCTTTGTTAATTATTGCATTTTAAAAAATTTGTTCCAGAATGTGGACGTCGCTGGCAAGGCCAGCGTTTATTGCCCATTGAGAAGGTGGTGGTGAGCCGCCTTCTTGAACCACTGCAGTCCTTGTGACGAAGGAACTCCCACAGTGCTGTTAGGGAGGGAGTTCCAGGATTTTGACCCAGCGACAATGAAGGAATGACGATATACTTCCAAGTCAGGATGGTGTGTAACTTGCAGGGGAGCTTGCAGGTGATGGTGCTCCCATGCGCCTGCTGCCCTTATCCTTCTAGGTGGTAGAGGTCATGGGTTTGAGAGGTGCTGCCGAAGAAGCCTTGGCGAGTTGCTGCAGTGCATCTTATAGATGGTACACACTGCAGCCACAGTGGTGGAGGGAATGAATTTATCTTGAACTTTATTGGAATTTTCTGTAAATTTAACTTACTCTCATGTTTTTCTTTTCCTGATTGTGTACACTTTTCAGCTCTCCCTTAACCCACATCTTGTGATTGTTTTGAATGCATAGCAGGTAATGCGAACACAGAAGCCATTTCCTATAGAGCAGAGTAGTTCATTACAGAAATAAGGCAGACCAGCCGTGGTAAGGTGATAGCTGTACCTGTCTTTGTGTTCTTACTGGTCTTTAACATTTCATGTAACAGCACATTGATACTCAATGTAGGCTTACTCTAATCCACCGAACAGCACAATATTTATTATTAAAATCACTACAAGTTACTGATTACTCTTACCTTGGGAAAGTTCAGGTAAATATGATTCGTAATGTTAAAATGTGCAGTGATTCTGCAGTGTTATTTATTATCTGTTCTTACTTAGTCCATATTGTGCTCCTAACATCATAGCTGACACACTGCAATTACTTCAGTACAAAGAATTAAATAGGTAATTGGTGCTGTGAGCAGGAACACATGTGACTACACAGTAGAAATGCAGTGAGAATTAATCATACTTCCATTTCCATCTTTTTGTAACTGTGCTGTGATGTCATAGATGGATAACTGACCTTCCATTGCCCTCCATAGACATTATAGCCCTGATTTGTGAGATGTCAAAATCATGACTTTCCCTGCCCACTGCATTGCTGCACCTTCACAAGGAGCAAGGAGGGCTAGCCTGGCTAAACGTTGCAAAACTATCGCCTTCCTAGTGAAGTAGGCTTGCTGTGCCAGAAAAACAAGCATAAGGAGCCTGGCCAGCAGTGAAGAGGGGGCATAAAATCAAGGCAAGGGAGATGTGGGGCGATCTCCCCCACTTACAGAAGATGTCATGGAGCTGTTGCTGCAGGAATCCAGCCTCCTATGAAAACTAAGCTGCAAGCTGCATGGATGAAGGTAGTACTACCACCAGAAACAGCAACAGTGCCTTTACACAAGGACGAAGGTGCACTAACTGTATAGGTATCATCTATATTGGCCTGGAGTCTTGGGAAGCCTGACCATAAAAAATTTCTGTGCCCTCTCCAGCTGCTGCCACGTTCTCAAAGGGAAAGTTATGAAGGTGTTTCCCATGGCAACCATGGCAACTTTAAGCATCTATGGACAACAATGTCTGATTTGGCAGATGTCCCCTGCAGTGGCCTGGAAAAATCTGTGGCATTATTTAGTGCAATAGTGACCTTCACAATTATAGGATAGGCCATCCCGTGAAGATGTCTGTAGGCCAGCCTGAAAGAGATGCTATAGTGACTTCGCATCCTCTTTAATGAAGCAGACAGTGAAGACAGGTCTCCTCAGACATGCTTAGGTCCGACCATTGAGGTCTATAAATTTGAATCTGGGGTAGTGATAGGTGTTCAAATACCTCCTCAAGTATTGTCACACCTGGGTGTGACACCTCCTCATGAATGCAATGGGGACATCAAAAGAGATTCCCATTCTCAGCACTTCATTAGCTGCAAGTTATAAAGCATTAGCAAGGGAAAGGACTGCAGGAAAGTCTTGGATGCAAAACAAAGACACAAGCAAAAAATAAATAATAAGTACAAATATTAATTACTGAAATATATCATGCAACTTTCAAACTCAATCATCTCTTTAAGAAGTCAACTAAAATACATCAGAGCTGTGGATTGGTTGGGTGTCAAATTCATTTGGGTGAGGAGAATGCTGGAAGTGCAGCTCAGACGAGCTTCATCACATTTGGAGTTTGACCTAGTTTGAATAATTCTTCCACAACAATGTGGCTTGTTGCCAGTAACGCAACTACCACTCACCCACCAAAAGTGTCAGTTGCAAAATCCAGCTTGCTGTGAATCAACTGTGCAAGGTTGTATCACTGACTTTATGAACTTTGCATTTCTCAGCAAGATTCCACAGAAAGCAGAGACTTGGAAAATCGACGCTCATAAACTGACCCCTGAAGGGGTTGACTGTTGATGGGTAATGGCAGACATTTAGAGACCGCATGGAGGAACTACAACAATTGTACATTCCTGTCTGGCGTAAAAATAAAAAAGGGAAGGTGGCTCAACCATGGCTATCAAGAGAAATCAGGGATAGTATTAAAGCCAAGGAAGTGGCATACAAATTGGCCAGAAATAGCAGCGAACCCGGGGACTGGGAGAAATTTAGAACTCAGCAGAGGAGGACAAAGGGTTTGATTAGGGCAGGGAAAATGGAGTACGAGCAGAAGCTTGCAGGGAACATTAAGATGGATTGCAAAAGTTTCGATAGATATGTAAAGAGAAAAAGGTTAGTAAAGACAAACGTAGGTCCTCTGCAGTCAGAATCAGGGGAAGTCATAACGGGGAACAAAGAAATGGCGGACCAATTGAACAAGTACTTTGGTTCGGTATTCACTGAGGAGGACACAAACAACCTTCCGGATATAAAAGGGGTCGGAGGGTCTAGTAAGGAGGAGGAACTGAGGGAAATCTTTATTAGTCTGGAAATTGTGTTGGGGAAATTGATGGGATTGAAGGCCGATAAATCCCCAGGGCCTGATGGACTGCATCCCAGAGTACTTAAGGAGGTGGCCTTGGAAATAGTGGATGCATTGACAGTCATTTTCCAACATTCCATTGACTCTGGATCAGTTCCTATGGAGTGGAGGGTAGCCAATGTAACCCCACTTTTTAAAAAAGGAGGGAGAGAGATAACAGGGAATTATAGACCGGTCAGCCTGACCTCAGTAGTGGGTAAAATGATGGAATCAATTATTAAGGATGTCATAGCAGTGCATTTGGAAAGAGGTGATATGATAGGTCCAAGTCAGCATGGATTTGTGAAAGGGAAATCATGCTTGACAAATCTTCTGGAATTTTTTGAGGATGTTTCCAGTAGAGTGGACAAGACGAGAACCAGTTGATGTGGTATATTTGAACTTTCAGAAGGCTTTCGACAAGGTCCCACACAAGAGATTAATGTGCAAAGTTAAAGCACATGGGATTGGGGGTAGTGTGCTGACATGGATTGAGAACTGGTTGTCAGACAGGAAGAAAAGAGTAGGAGTAAATGGGGACTTTTCAGAATGGCAGGCAGTGACTAGTGGGGTACCGCAAGGTTCTGTGCTGGGGCCCCAGCTGTTTACACTGTACATTAATGATTTAGACGAGGGGATTAAATGTAGTATCTCCAAATTTGCGGATGACACTAAGTTGGGTGGCAGTGTGAGCTGCGAGGAGGATGCTACGAGGCTGCAGAGCGACTTGGATAGGTTAGGTGAGTGGGCAAATGCATGGCAGATGAAGTATAATGTGGATAAATGTGAGGTTATCCACTTTGGTGGTAAAAACAGAGAGACAGACTATTATCTGAATGGTGACAGATTA
Source organism: Pristiophorus japonicus (assembly GCF_044704955.1). Lineage (NCBI taxonomy): Eukaryota > Metazoa > Chordata > Chondrichthyes > Pristiophoridae > Pristiophorus > Pristiophorus japonicus. Next base: position 410,593,248 of record NC_091977.1, read on the forward strand.
GGAAAAGGGGAGGTGCAAAGAGACCTGGGTGTCATGGTAAATCAGTCATTGAAGGTTGGCATGCAGGTACAGCAGGCGGTTAAGAAAGCAAATGGCATGTTGGCCTTCATAGCGAGGGGATTTGAGTACAGGGGCAGGGAGGTGTTGCTACAGTTGTACAGGGCCTTGGTGAGGCCACACCTGGAGTATTGTGTACAGTTTTGGTCTCCTAACCTGAGGAAGGACATTCTTGCTATTGAGGGAGTTCAGCGAAGGTTCACCAGACTGATTCCCGGGATGGCGGGACTGATCTATCAAGAAAGACTGGATCAACTGGGCTTGTATTCACTGGAGTTCAGAAGAATGAGAGGGGACCTCATAGAAACGTTTAAAATTCTGACGGGGTTAGACAGGTTAGATGCAGGAAGAATGTTCCCAATGTTGGGGAAGTCCAGAACCAGGGGACACAGTCTAAGGATAAGGGGTAAGCCATTTAGGACCGAGATGAGGAGGAATTTCTTCACCCAGAGAGTGGTGAACCTGTGGAATTCTCTACCACAGAAAGTTGTTGAGGCCAATTCACTAAATATATTCAAAAAGGGGTTAGATGAAGTCCTTATACTAGAGGGATCAAGAGGTATGTTGAGAAAGCAGGAATGGGGTACTGAAGTTGCATGTTCAGCCATGAACTCATTGAATGGCGGTGCAGGCTAGAAGGGCCGAATGGCCTACTCCTGCACCTATTTTCTATGTTTCTATGTTTCTATTAAGAATTGTATTCTAAATGGTAAGAGATGCTCATATTCAAGGCATAAGTTTGTGACATACAGGCATTTATACTTTCTGGTATATCTAAAAGTTCCTAATTAACCTCCTTAAACCAGCTCAAATCAGGGCCTGTCAAAGAACAGATAATGTGTTGTGATCTTTGAGCACATAACCATATCCTTAATAAATCATTTGAGACCTTGGCAGAGAATCATTACCAGAAAATATGTCTCCTTTTCATGATTTAGGGAAGAGGAAGAGGTAAAAGAATAATTTGAAGTCTGTTTTTGTCAAACAAATTAAAATCCAGTAATTTATGGGCTAGAAATTTCATAAAATCTGCCACTGCCGGATTGCCGGTGAAAAATTGGTGAAAAAAAGGAAAAATTTCTGCCTGATGGTAAAAATGGGTCTTACACGCAGATTCTTGGCAGTAAACGCGATCCTGGGCAAATTGGGCGGTACTTACTCAAAGTTTCGTCCGAGGCTACAGGTTGGGCCTAGGGAGGGGGGAAAACACAAAAAATATTTTTCTAAAAAAAAGCAAAAAATCAAAAACATTCTCAGGACCTTTTTCCACATAATCACTATAAAAGAATTTTTAAAAAGTACTTTAACTTACCTTTTTTTGCAGGGCTTTATACCTACCATCCAGCTCCGGCTGCTTTCTCTTGGGCATTTTTTTTCTACTTAACTACGGGTCACCGCTGTGACCAAACTTGGGTGGTAGCGTTTTTTTCGGCGATACACGCCGGCGGTCCGCTCCCCAGCGGTATTTCGAGACTGCCGGCGGAACTCTTTGAGAAAATTCCCGCCGGATGATTTTCCACTGAAAACGAAGAATACTGCCGAGACACCAGGCAGAAATTGTGCTGAATTTCTAGCCCATAGTCTCTGACAAGTCTGCTCAGTTGATTGCCATCTTTCAAAGTGATCCACATAGTTGAATTGATCATTTTGATTGGTCATTCTTTGTAATTTTCCTTGATGATGATATTTTAAGTTTTTAAAAGTCAGACATTGTTCCCCTAAATCAAGTTTTAGGAATTTGTGAAGAGCTATCAAAAAAGGTTAGATGGTTCATGAAGATCTTTCAAAGTTGAGAGAGGTTTTAAGATTGTAAAGTTCAATGGTCTCAGAAAGATTAAGGGGCCGAAAGTTTACAATCCCACTCTGCCGCTATAACAGCAAGACTTATTTTGACCCCATAATAATTTCCAACATCAGATAATTTAAATAAAGTGGGGCGGCATTCACGCCAGCAGTACAGATGGGTGCCCACTAGGTATGGAGGTGTACAAATAGTAATACTGGATAGCCACTAGTGATCAGTGCTATAAGTTTGGCCTAAGAGTGAAGATTGTCACAAAAAGGGACTCTTTTCTAGGAAGCCCAAATTCCTTACAGCAGCCGATCACTTTACGACAGGAGACCGGCCTTTACGAATCTGGTGGACCCCACTTTCGCCTTCTTGAAAATACTGTACACCTGCTTCATGTAAGTATAAGTTATGATAGAACATCAGAGGGGGGACAGACAAGAGCTCAGCTTGGTGACATCCTTCTGCCTCCTTCCATGATGTTAGACTGAAAGAGGGTTGATTAGAGCCAGTCTTACAGGTGGGCGACGTGGGCAGGACGCCATGGTCAGGGAGGCACCATGGTCAAGAGGGTCTGACATTAATGGTATCGAGCACTGCAATGAACTTGGCAATCTCCAAAATCTGCTTCCGACGGACTGTAGTGATCCTCAAGAAGTGCATGGGGAACGACAGGCTATCTTCGCTGGCCATCCTGTCTATCGAGAATGATGTGGCTCAAAATATCTTGGCAAACAACATTTTTTATTTGTTATTCTTATTTATTAATTTAGTGTTTAATTTAATGTTTAGTTTATTTGTCACTTAGCTATAATTTAATTTTTTATGACTTGCGTCATTTATTATTTAAATTATAAAAAACTTTTGAGATTACAGGTTTATTTCTGAAACTTTTCGCTACTTAAACACAAAGAATACAAAATACAAGTTCGCCCAGGGCACCATTTTCCCTCAGGCCGGTCCTGGGGTTGATGCAGGAACAGTCTTTCCTCCCGCCAACGAAAAGAAAATCCCAGCATCACACAAATGGGGGAGAGAGCCGAGGAAATTGGGTCGTGCTCCAAAATCTAACACCGCCGCCCGCCCCCCCAGATTGCACCAAAAAGAGCACAGGTTTTAAGGCCCTGAATGTTTTGATCTGACTCAAAAGTATTACAACAGCTAATATAATAATTGCTGAGCAGAGAGAAAGTACAGTATTACACAAAAAAACCAAAACCTTAAGAAGCTAAAACAATGAAGGTTAGAAGACAACCAAAGAAAGAAGACAGTAGCCATGGACAACTAATCGCAGGCATTCCCAGAGGTGAAACCACAGCATTTCCAGGAAATCAGAACTGCCCAATTCCACAGTAATCTGCTATTCAAGGGGGTGTTGTATGATTTTTTTAATGCTCACGTAACAAAAGGACAGTCTCAAAACCAGAAACCTACCAGTGATGTGTTAAATACAGACTGAACTGAACTGTGCTAAATCTGTAATTTTGGATATCGAATGCAATTTGGTGATACTGGGGTCAAGTTTCGGGCCGCAGAATGGCGCAGCCCCGACATCGACGCCCGTTTTTCGCGCCCAAAAGCACGACAAAAACTTACCTAGGAATTCTCGGCCTCCCTGCAGATGCCTCGGAGCTCGGCACGGCGCGCAGAGATAAGCCATTTTTAAAGGAACTTGAAGAAAAGTGCTGATTTGTCTTGTGGACCTCTGGAAAGGCTTGGGATTGAATCTTGGTGATTTTTTGTGCATGAAGGAGTGCTTTTAGCAGCACTGTGGAAAAAATCACTTGCTGAAATCAGTGAGTGCTGTCTTTTGCTGCTAAACTTCCAGAACAAGTGCTGCATAGGTGCATGCAAAATAAGGAATGTGTGCTTTGAAAAATAAGAGTGTCAATTCAATACAGCAATGGAACAACGTCCACCAAGAACAAAGAATTTCTTGCATGAGGAAGTGGAGATATTAGTAAACGTCATTGAGCAGAGATGGCAGGAGCTGGATACCAGCAACAGAGGTCGCTTAAATGTGCCACCTAAAGAAATGAAGAAACCAAGTTGCAGAAGATTACTGCATAGTGGTGCATACCATGAGATCTGGAAGCCAGTGTAAAAAGAAATGGCATGACTTTGGTCAAGTAGTTAGTGTAAGTAATTATTTCATTTTTTAATGTAGTCGTAATTGTCATGTGACTATCTGTATGTCCCACCCAGCAGAAAGACGCACTCTGTAAAAAGTTATATTTTACTCTTTGTAGAAGAAATTGGCCCACAACAAAAGGGAGGCAACTCGGACAGGAGGAGGCACGCCCAATCTGCATCCACTGACACCCTTGGAACAGAGGGTAGCTGCTATGATGAGTCGTACATGGACAAAAGCAATCAGTACAGCACAAGCTGGGCCCACACACGAGGAAGAGGGTAAGTCCTGAAAATGCATCGTGGCTCTTCAAATCAACCTGCTGCCTGGCCTGCTATGTGTGAGAGTACTCATGCCACCCATCCTGCCCCCTCCCTTGCTGTTAAACATTTGACTGTTCTGATATATTTTGCGGAACATGATGATGATGATGATGCCAACTCTGAAGATCCTGAAGATCCAGAACAAGGACCAATAGAACCAGATGCGGACGATCCAGACTGGATGCTGGCGGCGATGACTGAAATGTCCACAGGGATGACTTTCCAAATTAATGTTTATGAGCCCACATTAAGGGGCATCAGAGTTTCAACCCCTTGCATAGATTCTGGTTCCATCTTCCATGGTTTTGATTCCGATGTTGCGGGTCCCAGTGGTGCTGCTGGTGTAATGCAGCAGTTTACAGCCAGTGCCCCACCATCAAAGCCTGCGCCTCCCACTCACATAGATTCTGGTTCCACCTTCCATGGTTTTGATTCTGACGCTGCGGGTTCCAGTGGTGCTGGTGATATAATGGAGCAGTTTACACCCATTCACCCACCATCCCAGCCCGCGCCTCCCACTCTAGTGCTGCCGTCTGGAACATCAAGCGTCCCACCATGCCAGCCCATGCCTCTCACTCTAGTGCTGCCGTCTGGAACACCGAGCATCCAAACGCCCCAGCCGGCGCCTCCCACTCTAGTACTGCCGTCGGGAACACCGAGCGTCCCACCATCCCAGCCCGCCCCTCTCACTCTAGTACTGCCGTCTGGAACACCTAGCATCCCAATGTCCCAGCCCGCGTCTCCCACTCTAGTACTGCCGTCTGGAACACCAAATGTCCCACCGTCCCAGCCTGTGCCTCCCAGTGTCGTGCTGCCTTTTGGAACACCGAGCGTCCCACTGTCCCAGCTCGCGCTTCCCAGTGTAGTGGTGCCGCGAGGCAGACCCAAGCAGAGGAGAAGGAGATTGGGGACATGCTCTCCTGAGATGCAGCGTTCAACAGATGCGGCTCAGGTTGTGGCATTGGGTATGGAGACCAATGAGCTTACCCGATCACTCATCGGTAGCGTCAGTGCAGTGGGTGAAGAGGTGACGGTCCTGACGGGAGAAATAGCAGTAATGACACGGGAAATTAGGGAGGGAATGTCTGAGTGAGTGCAAGTGAAGGCACAGGCCGTCATGGAGATAGCTGCTGCAATAAGGGCACACAGCCCCGCCAATCAAATGACACTCCCATGAAGAAGTGAACATTCACTGAGACATGGATGAGAATGGTTGCAGCCTTTCTTTGTTGCTTTTGTTCTTGTTCTTGATGTAGCTGCAGTAGCGTTTTTCAAATTGAAATTGTTTTGTAAGTTTTGTAACTTTACAACTTATAAGTGATCTTAGGGTTTTTAAGTGATCTTACAGTGTAAATGCTCTCACATTTTGTATCTTATTTAATTTTGCACCTAAAAAGTGATCCTGAAGTTTAAGTGATCTTAAGAGTGTAAAATTTTTCAAATTGAAATTGTTTTTTAACTTTTGTAACTTTATAAGTTTATAAGTGATCTTAAAGTTTTTAAGTGATCTTCAAGAGTCATATTAAAAAGTAAAGTTTGATACAACAAATATTTTATTACAGTGACGTTAACTTTTCAATAAACTCTTCATTAAAACTGAATCATGTTCCATTAACACAACACAACATAAGAACAACTCCAAAGAATAAACATGTCCATGCACAACAGTTGTCGCAGAGCCCTCAGACATCAGTAATCGAAGCGTTCACGGATGAGCTGCTGGCGCAGGGCTCGAGCAATCGTTAAAGGAGCACGATGGACGGTCCTTCTCCGACCTCGTGCTCCGGCATCAGGCACTTGCATGCTTTCCTGATCGTCGTCATCATCCTCCTCCTGCTCTTCCAAATTATTATCATCAGGCACTGGCCCCTCATGTGGGTCTTCTGGTTCCACTACCAGCTCCTGCTGCCTCATGATGGCTAAGTCATGCAGCATGCAGCACACAACAGTGAAGTGACCGACAATCTGAGGAGAGTATTGCAAGTGGCCTCCGAAATGGTCCAGGCATCGGAAATGCTGTTTCAGTATGCCAATGGTCCGCTCAATGATGCTGCGCGTCGCAATGTGCGCCATGTTGTATTGACGGTCAGCTTCTGTCCGTGTCACGCATAGGGGCGTCATGAGCCCGGTGGTCAGGCCGTACCCTTTGTCTCCCAGTAGACAGCTCTGCCCTTCTGGCTGCTGCTCAAATATGTCAGATATAATGCTGTTGCATAGGATGAACGCATCATGGGTGCAGCCAGGGTATCTCGCATCGACTGACATGATGCGCTGCTTGTCATCACACACGAGCTGCACATTGATGGAGTGGAAATCTTTTCGATTCCTGTACTGCTCAGAATCCTCCACAGGTGCTCGCAAGGCTATGTGGGTACAATCAATGCAGCCCTGTACCTTTGGGAAGGCGGCAATCCTGGAGAAGCCCACAGCCCTCTCATGGATCGCTTGTGCGGTCATTGGGAAATTGATGAAGTCATTCCTCCGCGCATACAGTGCAGCCATGACCTGGTAAACGCAGCCATGTATTGCACATTGAGAGATGGCACACTCATCTCCAGTTGTAGCCTGAAACGATCCCGAGGCATAGAAGGCAAATGCAGCTGTTACCTTCATTTCAACAGACAAGGCAGTTGGTGTTCTGCTTCTGGGCTGCAAATCTGCTCTCAGCATATCACAGATCTCAACGACAACTTCTCTGCAGAAACACAGCCTTTTGACACAATCAGCCTCACTCATGTCCAGGTATGAGCGCCTGGTTTGATATTGCTGAACGGCCTGCAGCCTATAAAAATAAATTCACAGCTGTGGAGGCTGCTGCGTTGACTGTGTGTGTGGCCCCAACCGTGTCCCTCCCCTGTCCCCTGGCCGAATGGCCTCAGCCTCCTCCGCAGTTCGAAGGCTGCTTCCTGTCTCTTCGGCTGCCGTCAAGCCACTGACACCGTCCCTGTCTCCTACATGAAAGGCCTGCCTAAAGCACCGCAGCTCGATGGCTGCTGCTACTTCACACAGGTAGCAATATTCACTATTTTTATTTGCTTTATTTATAATTTTTTATTCAGGATGGCTCTTTATTTGTATAAGTAAGACTGTTGAATGCTTGTAGAATTTAATTACTTCCCTCCCCTACGCCTGATTTGTAACCTATGCCTGATTTCTAAAGTGTAGGCAAGGTTTTTCTGAGCGTACAAAAATCAACACTTACTCCATTTTAAGTTAGTTTGGAGTAAGTTTTTACTGCCTAAACTTGCAAAACAGGCGTAAGTGGCTGGACACGCCCCCTTTTGTAAAAAAAATGTTCCAAAATGAAACTGTTTTAACTGACTAGAACTGAAGCAAACTAAATGCCGAGAATTGCAATTTCTAAGATACTCCATTCTAAACTAGTTGCTCCAAAAAAATAGGAGCAACTCAGGCTGAAACTTGACCCCACTGTTACTAAGTGAAACTCAGCGATGGCTGAACTATGGGGATATACTTAAGTTATTGTTACACTTACAATGATTTACATTCTGTTTATTGGTATTAAGCATCAATCTAATTTGGCTGTAATCATCAATTTGTAACTTTGTGAAAGTATGAATGGGGATATGTTGTTAAATAAAGCAATGTTAGTTAAAGCACTTCTGTGTCTCAGTCAGTCTTTGATGCCTCTGGCAAGTAGGAGTAAAGTCATGCTGAATCCCCAGACCTGGATGAAATGTATCCCAGGCTGTTAAGTGAAGCAAAGGAGGAAATAGCAGAGGCTCTGACCATCATTTTCCAATCCTCTCTGGCTACAGGTGTGGTGCCGGAGGACTGGAGGACTCCTAATGTTGTATCTTTGTTTGAAAAGGGAGAAAGGGATAGACTGAGTAATTACAGGTTAGTCAGCCTAACCTCGGTGGTGGGAAAATTATTGGAAAATATTCTGAGGGACAGGATAAATCTTCATTTAGAAAGACATGGATTAATCAAGTACAGTCAGCAAGGATTTGTTAAGGGAAGGTCATGTCTGACTAACTTGATTGAATGTTTTGAGGAGGTAACAAAGAGGGTCGATAAGGGTAGTACATTTGATGTAGTGTATGTGGATTTTAGCAAAGCTTTTGATAAGGTCCCACATGGCAGACTGGTCACGAAAGTAAAAGCCCATGGGATCCAAGGCAAAGTGGCAAGTTGGATCGAAAATTGGCTCGGAGGCAGGAAACAAAGGGTAATAGTTGATGGGTAATTTTTTGACTGGAAGGTTGTTTCGAGTGGGGTCCCGCAGGGCTCAGTACTAGATCCCTTGCTTTTTTCTGGTGTATATCAATGATTTGGAACTGAATGGAGGGGGTATGATTAAGAAGTTTGCAGGTGATACAAACATTGGCCTTGTGAAGAAGAAAGCTGTGGACTGCAGGAAGATATCAATCAACTGGTCAGGTAGGCAGAACAGTGGCAAATGGAATTCAATCCAGAGAAGTGCAAGGTACAGGTACAACGTGTTAAATCTGACAATCTCAGGACCGACACTGAGACAATTTTCGGATTTTTGCGGATTTCGGACAATAAAATCAAGAGCAGACGTATGCTACTGAGACAGACAATGATGGTGTGGGTCAGGTTGTGTTGGGTCGGGCTGGGTCGAGGGTCATTTGGCAAGGCTCGGACTGATTGCACGCCATCTAAAACATAGCGGCGAAGCTGATAACTAGTCTGGCCTGCTGGTTTTTGGACAATAATTCCAGATTTTATTTTCCTTCCGTGCTGTAGATTTCTATGATTCTATGCTTCACTCAATGCTGTATTGAGGTTCTGTTGTGCTCTTGCAAATATCTCTGTACTTTTGCAAAGTTTCTGTAATGTATAGGCCTCGGCTAGCATTCAATGGCACCAATATTCCTCTAATGTGGGAAATGCACTGCTATTTTGGGCATGAAGCTCAGGCAAAATACATGGAAAGCCTTAATGCCAGCTCTATTAGGAATATGTAGGAATATGTGTGTGTGTGTGTGAACTAGACCCATGCAGCAGAGCCTGGTCTCCAATTGTCTTGGATCCCCTTGCCGTTGGACCAAGACCTTGCTCTGCCAAGCCCGTGTGGTAGCTGTTGTGCAACGGCCACCCCACGTTAAAAGAAGTCACGCAGAGTGCCCGGAACCAGTGTGCTACGGTTGTCAGTGCATACGCCCCAATACTGGAAACTACAGATGAGACCAAAGAGGAATTCTACTCCAGCCTTGAACAATCCCTGACCCGAGTCCCAACGGGCAACAAGCTGATCCTCCTTGGCAACTTTAACGCCAGAGTTGGAAAGGACACAGACCTCTGAGGAGATGTGATTGGCAGAGAGGGGGTAGGGAAAGCCAACTCCAACAGTACCCTCTTCCTGATGAAATGCTTAGAACATGGTCTTGTCACAACCAACACCTTGTTCTGTCAGAGAGACAAGTAGAAGGCCTCATGGCAACACCCTTGCTCCAAGTACTGGCATCTGCTAGACTACGTCATCGTCCGAGCGAGGGACTGCAAGGACGTACGCATCACCCGCGCCATGACAGGAGCTGACGACTGCTGGACTGACCACCGCCTAATTCGTTCTGTCATTTCCATCAATGGAGCCCTAAAACAGCGGCAGCAACAGAAATGCTGCCGCAGGAAAATCAACGCTGGAGCACTCAAAGACCGTGCTAAGAAAGCTCTATTCAGCCAGCGCCTCAGAACCAACCTGACGACTTCCAATGAACCAGAGACGCAGAGTGTCCACAGTGCCTGGTCTGCCCTCAAAGCCTCCATAATTAGCACCTGTGAAGAGACGGTTGGTCACTCCACCAGGAATCATCAAGACTATTTCGATGAGAACGATCAGGAGATTCAGGAGCTAATAAACCGCAAGCGCGAGGATTCTTTAGCGCAGTCAGGACCACCTATGGCCCATGCACCCAACATCCTACCCCACTGAGGGCCAAGAACAGAGAAGTACTCATCAAGGAGAGAAACGCAGTCAGTGCCCGCTGGAAGGAGCACTTTGAAGATCTCCTTAACCAAAACTCTGTCTTTGATGAAGTGTCCTCGACCCCAACCCGCAGCTACCTGCCACCACCTCAGCACAACCCCAGCCCGGCATGAGGTTGAAAAGACCATCCGACAACTGAAGAACAACAAGGCCTCAGGAGCAGATGGAATCGCTGCCGAAGCACTAAAGCATGCCGGAGAAGCACTATTGGTTTGAATCCATGAACTCATTTCTCTTATTTGGAAGGAGGAGAGCATGCCAGGGGATCTCAGAGACGCTGTAGTCATGACCATCTTCAAGAAAGGTGACAAGTCCGATTGCGGTAATTACAGAGGAGTTTCCCTGCTGTCTGCCACAGGGAAAGTCATCACAAGAATCCTCCTCAATCCTCTTCTCCCAGTGGCTGAAGAGCTCCTCCCAGAGTCGTAATGCGGATTTCGCCCACTAAGGGGCACAATTGACATGATCCTCAACACGCGTCAAATTCAAGAAAAATACAGGGAGCAGCACCAGCCTCTGTACATGGCTTTCTTTGACCTCACAAAGGCCTTCGACGCTGTCAACTGGGAGGGATTATGGAGTGTCCTCCTCAAATTCGGCTGCCCTCAAAAGTTCGTCATGATCCTCCATCTGCTTCACGATGACATGCATTGATGACATGCGTGATCCTGACCAACGGATTCACCACAGACTCAATACATTTGTGGACCGGGGTCAAGCAAGACTGTGTCATCGCACCAATGCTCTTCTCGATCTTCCTTGCTGCAATGCTCCATCTCACCCTCAATAAGCACCCCACTGGAATGGAACTAATTCACAGAACAAACGGGAAACTGTTCAATCTCCGTCGCCTCCAGTCCAGATCCAAGGTCATCCCATCCTCTGTCATTGAATTACAATATACAGACGACGCATGCATTTGCGCACACTCGGAGGTTGAACATCAAATCATCGGCAACACTTTCACTGAAGCGTACAAGAGTATGGGCCTTACACTAAACGTCCGTGAGACAAAGGTTCTCTGCCAAACTGCCCCCGCCACACAGTACTGCCCTCTGATTATCAAAATCCACGACGCGGCCCTGGACAACGTGGACCATTTTCCATACCTCAGGAGCCTACTGTCAACAAGGGCAGATGTTGATGACGAAGTCCAACACCGCCTTCATTGTGCCAGTGCGGCCTTTAGTCGCCTGAAGAAGAGGGTGTTTGAAAACCAGGGCCTCAAACCCGGCACCAAGCTCATGGTCTACCCACCCTCCTATATGCTTCAGAGATATGGACTAAGTACAGCAGGCACCTCAAAGCAGTGGAGAAGTACCACCAACGCTGCCTCCACAAGATCCTGCAAATCCATTGGCAGGATAGGCACACCAAAGTCAGTGCTCTCGCTCAGGCTAACATTGAAGCATTGACCACGCTCAAGCAGCTCCGATGGATGGACTACATAGTCTGCATGCCCAATACTAGACTCCCAAAACAAGCGCTCTACTCAGAGCTCAGACATGGCAAGCGAGCCCCAGGTGGGCAGAGGAAACGCTTCAAAGGCACCCTCAAAGCCTCCTTGAAAAAGTGCAACATCCCCACCGACACCTGGCCCATGGCTCAAAGTGAACGAGAAGCATTCGGGAAGGCGCAGAACACCTTGAGTCTCTTCACCGGGAGCAAGCGGAAGCCAAGTGCAAAAATGCTGAAGGAGCGCAGGACAATCCAAGCACCCGACCCATTTGTCCCTCAGACCACCGTTTGCCCCACCTGTGACAGAGACTGTAGGTCCCGCATTGGACTTATCAGTCACCTGAGAACTCATGTTAGTGTGGAAGCAAGCCATCCTCAACTCCGAGGGACTGCCTAGAAAGAGGTTTGTTGCAAAGGTTTTGTTGTGTACAGGCCTTGGCTAGCATTCAATTGCACCAATATTCCTCTAATGTGTGAAATGCACTGATATTTTGGGCATGAAGCTCAAGCAAAATACGTGGAAAGCCTTAATGCCAGCTCTCCTCCTTCCTTGTGCTGCCCCAGTGCTTACTCTGGATCTTCACTGCTGTAGCACCTCAGAGGTGTTGCAATGGGAATAACATGCAAATAGGGGTCAATTGACAATGCTTGAATTGATTGCTGTCTAGCCCATTAAATGGAGCAGCCACTGCGAATACAACCATTGCAGTCCTTGTATACATGCACAGAATGAATCACCTTTATAATTTATACACTGCAAAATAACCATCAGAAATGTATATTACAAGTTACATAATAGATTACACAAAATATATAATTCCAATCTCTACAAAATATATCTAACCATATAAGTTAACAATCACCAACAATATATATCATTACACTACATAAAATATTAGACGAACATATATACAAAATAAAACATCCAACAGTTACCCTCTAAATAATTAATAACACAATCTTAAATATTAATGTCACTTTACCTTCCAGCTTTACCAGCATTCAACTTACAACCATTGTCCCCTCAGAGCATAGCCATAACATTATCAAGTTGTTTGGTTATAATTTGCTACTGTTTTGACTTTGATGTGGGGTCGGTTACCAGTTTCTTTTACCATATTGTAACTCACTATGACCAATGTTTAGGAGATATACTAGTACATTAGATTTGTCCACTACACTACACAGAATGATAATGTTGTTTACTGCTGTAAATCATGTATAGAATGTATTATGTGAAACATGAGTGTGACTGGGTGTCATTGAGAAAGATATTCAATTATTTCCTTCTCGTGTCTCTTGTACATTCTATACAGAATAATCATTGCAATTTTGCTTAATTGTAATACATAGGAAGAATGATTAAAATAAACATCAGTAAATCATTCATTTTTATTTGAAGCTATATTGATTAGTATATGCATCTGAGAAAAGCCAAAACATTTCTGGAAAATTGTGCATTTATTGTATTAACTAATGGGCTGCTGCAAATGTGCTGTAATGCATTTATGAATAAATAATTTACAATTTGTATGAATTTGATACATATATAAGATGTCAGGTGGGCTATGGTGTGATAGTACATTTAAACAACAAATGAAATTGTATAACAGAAGCAATGGATTAGTGATTGTTCAATTGGGTCTGGGAACTGTTTCATTGTTATCACACTGGGACTGTGTGATAGTCTTGTTTTACAATAGATAATTCAATTCCTCAATCATTCAATGATACATGTTTTTAATTGAAGATTAATGAAGCAATCTTAGCTCCAGTGTAAATTGATTGGACGTTGCACAGATTCTGCCCAAAGGAATCAGTGTGGGCCTGGCTGCAGTGCAGGAAAAAGTTTAATGATGTGATCAGTTCCAGCAAGATAACATTCTCCTTCACATCTCTCATATTCTCTACAAAGCCCTGCACCACTAGATTAGTCTCAGCACTATCATTCCTTCACTTTCCCACTTCTCATGGCTCTGCAAATCAGCAGAGAATACTTCACCGCACCTACCTTTTGCTTGCATGCACACCCTCAATACCTGATAAAGACCGCACAACTACTTTTCTCTCTAAGATACACTTGCTGTTTCTGTCTGTCATCAAGTACACAATGCTAAGCTGCTTCATATATCTTCAAAACCCTTTTCTCTTTCCATTTAAGTCTCTCACTGACATAGTTGCACACTCTAAGACAACCTGGTGGTGCATTGCATGACATGTTGGAGAGTATGAAGGAGTCACCACCAAATATCCCCGTAGGCTACATTATGTTCTGCGCGGCCTGCTTCTTTCAATGCGCCTTTAAATCTCTGCGCTTCCAAGGTATTTCCAATGTAAAAGCTTGCAAGTGGGCTGTGTGGGACCTTGCAGATTAATGCATGGCCGTGCACGCACGCAGCTTAGAGGGAACACTGGTCACCTCCCACTTATGTGGGGTTCTAGTGCATGGCACTAACACTGCACTCAACTATGAAGTGTGTGATCACCTCAGTGGCCACTGGTGCTGAGCCCTTCCCTGCAGGGGTCTGTAGCACCTGTAGTATCATCATTTATACTGGGGCAGTTAGTTGCAGGTGACAGAAACCTATGACAGTCTCCCTAGAGAAATGAAGCCTCCTTATACACTACTCCTCTGGGTATATTGTCCTGGACCTTTAAACACTGCTGGGGCGGGGGTAAGGATTCCTTGGTAACAACTCGTGATCATGATTTCCCAGATAAAAACGAGTGACTAGCACAGAGCTAAATCATAGTATGTTGAGATAGGCCATGTGGTCAGAGAACTCTATCGCAGGGTATGTTAATAAACTGAAAAAAACACAATTATGTACCAAGTCCTTGCCAGTAAAATACCAGGCTTCTTGAAGAGTTACAGGGCCAAATGAGATAAGGAGCAGGGCCAGGCAAACACTGGCCACAGGCAGATAGATTCCAGTCAGTTGAGTGGTAGAAGTGCTCTTAGGATAAGGGGTAGGCCATTTAGGACTGAGATGAGGAGAAACTTCTTCACAGAGAGTTGTTAACCTGTGGAATTCCCTGCCGCAGAGAGTTGTTGATGCCAGTTCACTGGATATATTCCAGAGGGAGTTAGATATGGCTATTACGATTAAGGGGATCAAGGGGTAGGGATAGAAAGCAGGAAAGGGGTACTGAAGGAATGATCAGCCATGATCTTATTGAATGGCGGTGCAGACTCGAAGGGCCGAATGGCCTACTCCTGCACCTATTTTTCTATGTTTTCTATGTTTCTATAGTCAGTTGCACAAGAGCAGCAGCTGGAGTCACTGCAATGCATCCACAAGGCTGAGAACTTCGTGGACAGCTCGTTTCAGGAGGTGGTCTCCCCGCAGCTTAAGAGTGTGCCAGCAGAGAGGGAATGGGTGACCACCAGACAGAAGAGGAACAACAAGCAGGTAGTGCAGGAGTCCCCTGAGTGCATCTTGCTCTCCAACCAGTATTTTGTTCTGAGCACTGGTGGGGGGGGATGGTTCCTCTGGGGAGTGCAGCCAGAGCCAAGTCCATAGCACCAACGGTGGCTCAGCTGTACAGGGTGGGAGGAAGAGGAGTGGAAGAGCAATAGTGGTAGGGGATTCAATAGTTAGGGGAGCAGACAGGTGTTTCTGCGGTCCCAGACATGACTCCAGGATGGTATGTTGCCTCCCTGGTGCCAGGGTCAAGGATGTCACTGAACAGTTGCAGGACATGTTGAGGGGGGACAGTGAACAGCCAGAGGTCATGGTCCATATGATATAGGTAGAAAGAGGGATGAGGTTCTACAGGCAGATTTTAGGGAGCTAGGAGAGAGATTAAAAAGCAGGACCTCAAAGGTAATAATCTCTGGATAACTCCCAGTGCCACGTGCTAGTGAGTACAGAAATAGGAGGATAGAGCAGATGATTACATGGCTGGTGAAATGATGCAGGAGGGAGACCTTTAGATTCCTGAGGCATTGGGACCGTTTCTGGTGGAGGTGGGACCTGTACAAGCCAGACGGGTCACACCTCAACAAAACCGGGACTAATATTCTCACGGTGGGGTTTGCTAGTGCTGTTGGGGAGGGTTTAAATTAGCTTGGCAGGAGGATGCGAACCTGAGAGTAGATTCAGAAGGGAGGGAAGCAAAGCTGGAATTGGAAAGCATAAAATTAGAAAGTGAATTTGGAAGGCAGAGGAAACAGAGAGAAAATAGACAACAAGGGAGTTTGGCAGTGCTAAATGGTATAGACTTCAATGTAAGGGGTCTAGGAAATAAGACAAATGAGCTGAGAGCACAGATAGACACTTGGGAGTAAGATATAGCTATTACTGAGACATGGCTGAAAGAAGGGCAGGTATGGCAACTCAACATTCCTGGTTACAGGGCTTTCAGACGGGATAGAGATGGCGATAAAAAAGGAGGGGGATCGCAGTATTAATTAAAGAAACAATTACAGCTGTGAGAAGGGGTGATATGTTAGAAGGATCATCAAATGAGGTCATATAGGTTGAATTGAAGAACAAAAAAGATTTAGGGCTACAAATTGGCAAGTCTTGCGCCCGTTTTACCGCCATTTTGTCGCGATAAAAGTGCTATTTTTGGCGCTAAAAAAACTTACTGTTATTTTTCAAAATTGGCCAGCAGTTTATCGCTGGTGGTAAAAAATATCGTCCGTCCTTTTTTTTGGACCATTTTTGTGACATCACTGGGCATTAAATGCTTCGATACCATCGTTTTGCAAAACTGGCCAATACCGCCAATTTTTAAATACCGCGAAAAAAAATGGCCGACAAAATGCAAGTCTTATCAGGTCGGATTCACGACAAAACCAGGGCTCATGGTGAATTCTTAAAAATGGAGCTACAGTTCAGTGAATGAGAGAAGGCTGCGTTTTACACTTTGAGCGTTTTGTTAGTTTATGCTTCATTTTTAAGGACATTTAAGGACATTAAAAAGAATGGGACCTATGCGACAGGCGACCCTGCAGTGTGGGACCTTGGATTTTAAGCATGCCTTGTTTAATGATTTGCACTGCTCTCTCCGCCTGGCCGTTGGAGGCCGGCTTGAACGGTGCCGTCTTGACGTGATTTATGCCGTGGTCAATTATAAAGTCTTGGAATTCTGCGCTGGTGAAGCACAGACCATTGTCACTGACCAATATATCAGGGATTCCGTGCATTGCAAATATGGTTGCGAGGCTCTCCACAGTGGTGGAGGTTGTGCTCGAGTTTAAAATGGTGCATTCGATCCACTTTGAAAATGCATCTACAACTACGAGGAACATTTTGCCCATGAATGGGCCCCCATAGTCTACGTGCACCCGCAACCACGGTTTGGTAGGCCCTCTCTCCTCTTCCTACCTCTATCCTCTCTCCCCCCCCTCAGCCCCCCCTCTCTGCCCCACATCTCCACCCCCCATCTCTCCCCTCCTCCACCCCCACCTCCTCTCCTCCCCCATTCCCCCTCCCCTCCCCCTCTCTCTCTCCCTCCCCCTCTCTCTCCCTCCTCCTCTCTCTCCCTCCCCCTCTCTCTGCCTCCCTCTTTCTCTCTCTTCCCCCCCTCTCTCTCTCCCTCCCCTTCTCTCACTCTCTCTCCCTCCCCCCTCTCTCTCCATCCCTCCCTCCCCGCTCTCTCTCCTGCCCTCCCTCCCCCTCTCCCTCCCCCCTCCCCCTCTCCCTCCCCCCTCTCTCTCCTGCCCTCGCCCCCCCTCTCTCTCTCGCCCTCGCCCCCTCTGTCTCTCCCTCCCTCTTTCTCCCTCTCTCTCTCTCTCCCTCGCCCCCTCTGTCTCTCCCTCCCTCTCCCCTCTCTCTCTCCCTCCCCCTCCCTCTGTCTCCCCCCCCTCTTTCTCCCTCTCTCCCCCGCCCTCTCTCTCTTCCTTCCTCTCTTCCCCCCCTCCCCCTCTCTTCCCCCCCTCCCTCTCACTCTCCCCTCCAACTCCCCCCCCTCTACCTCCCCCCCCTCTCTCTCTCTCTCCCCCCCTCCTTCTCTCTCTCCCCCCCCGTAGTGTCCTTACACACTACGAAAAATTCACACGAGGCACATTCTGCAGACAAGGTCACTCTGTGACCCGAACCTTTATTCATAGGACCAAGAAGTGATGACCTTGGGTGGGTCCTCCCTTTATATACCTGGATGTCCAGGTGAGGAGTGTCTCCCACAAGTTCACCCCCTGTGGTCAAGGAGTGCATTTCTTAGGTGTATACAGTATGCAGTGTTGTTACATGAAGGTTACAGTTACATGAAGGTTACATACATGACATCACCTCCCCCCCCAACGTCTTATGGGGTCAAAGATTAAGTCTTTCGGGCGGTCGACGCTCTCTCGTTGAGCGCCGTAGTTGGGGCTCTGGTTGTTGAGCCTTGACATGCGTCTCTGTCCTCTGTGGTGATTCCGGCTTGTCCGGGCTGGCCGCAGGGACTGTGCATGCTGCTGAAAGTTCTTGTTGCTCGTTCACGGGCAGTGATGTGGGCAGCATCTCATGATCTTCCTCAGGTTCCTCAGTGTCCATGCTGAATCTTTTTTTTTTTACTTGGTCCAGATGCTTGTGGCATTTCTGTCCATTGTTAAGTCTGACCACTATGACCCTATTCCCCTCTTTGCCAATTACAGTACTCTGAAGCCACTTGGGCCCCAAAGCGTGATTAAGAACAAATACAGGGTCATCGATTTCTATACATCTCCCCTTTGAGTTATGGTCATGGCACTCATTTTGGGACTGGCGCTTGCCCTCAACAATGTCTGACAGGACTGGATGAATGAGGGACAGCCGAGTTTTAAGTGTACATTTCATGAGTAGTTCCGCGGGCGGGACTCCCGTGAGCGAATGCGGTTGGGACCTATAGGCCAGCAGGAGGCGCGATAGGCGGCACTGAAGGGAGGGTCCTTGAATCCGGAGCATGCCTTGTTTTATGATTTGGACCGCGCGTTTCGCTTGGCCATTGGAGGCCGGCTTGAACGGTGCTGTCCTGACATGTTTGATGCCATCACCTGACATGAACTCCTGGAATTCATAGCTAGTGAAACACGGGCCGTTGTCGCTAACCAGGATGTCCGGCAAGCCGTGGGTCGCAAAGACCGCACGCAGACTCTCCACAGTGGTGGATGTCGGCACGAATTCACTCGATCCATTTCGAGTACGCATTGACAACAATGAGGAACATTTTTCCCATGAACGGGCCCGTGTAGTCTACGTGAATACGTGACCATGGTCTGATGGGCCAGGGCCACGGGCTGAGTGGGGCCTCCCTGGGGGCATTACCCAGCTGGGCACACGTCGTGCACCTGCGAACACAGTGTTCCAGATGCAAGTCAATTCATGGCCACCATACATGTGACCGGGCAATGGCCTTCATTAGCACGATGCCCGGGTGCTCGCTGTGGAGTTCCCTGATGAATGCTTCCCATCCCTTCTAGGGCATGACTACCCAGCTGCCCCATAGTAGGCAGTCGGCTTGGATGGAGAGCTCACCCATCTGTCTGTGAAACTGTCTGACCACCTCGGTGTATGCTCCGTGTGCGGGCGCCCAATCCCCAGTCAGGACACATTTCTTAATCAAGGATCGGAGGGGATCTTTGTTGGTCCAGAGCGGGGGGCGGAAGAGAAAGGGAGGACAGGGATGATGACTTTTGACATTGTTTTGGATTCAAGCATTGTACTGCATCTCGTCTATTATAAGTCTAAAAAACCAAGAACATATTACATTTCTTGCTATTAGTTATGATTTAAATCATCATTCAATATATTATTTGTCCAATAGTTTTTCAGGTTAAAAATTGGTAGACAAATGGAATTTAAAAATTGAGTTTTAAGTGAGGGTAGGCATACTTATATTCGTCTTCTCATTTCCACAGGCAATGCACCAACTGAAGTTAATATGATCAGCACCCAGGCTTCCACCAATGTTGTTTGGAACCAGCAACTTGGATGGGTTCCAGAGCTGCTCAGGAATGGCTTTTCTTCCCTTTCTCCTGCACAGGAGCTGGCTTCCATTCAGCGATTTGCTGTAGGAATGAGGCTGAAATTGGGAACACAAAGCTATGGGGGAATTATGAGTGAAAGGTCACACCTTTCCACTCAGTGGCATTGCACTGCTGTGCTACTGATAGTGGTGTTGAAATAAAAGCAGAGCTGGGAGAATGCAATCGGAATGGATACCAGGAATCAGTGGAAGGCGGTTGAGATGTCTAACTTAAAAGGAGGTATGGAGCCATAGAACCCAAGGACTCTAAGTTAATAAGCCCGAGAGTGGACCTGTGGGAGAATGGTACTAGGACCACTGCTTTTCTTGATATATATTAATGACTTGGACTTGGGATTGCAGGGCACAATTTCAAAATTTGTTGATGACAACACTTGGAAGTATAATGAAGTGAGGAGTATAGTGATAGACTTCAAGAGGGCAGGCTGGAGGAACGGGCAGACACATGGCAGATGAAATTTAACGCAGAAAAGTGTGAAGTGATGCATTTTGGTAGGAAGAACGAGGAGAGGCAATATAAGCTAAAGACTACAATTCTAAAGAGGGTGCAAGAACAGAGAGACCTGGGAGTATATGTGCACAATGGCAGGGCAGGTTGAGAAAGTGGTTAAAAAAGCATACGAGATCCTGGGTTTTATAAAGAGAGGTATAGAGTACAAAAGGAAGGAAGTTATGATGAACCTTTATAAAACACTAGTTCGGCCTCAACTGGAGTATTGTGTCCAATTCTGGGCACTGCACTTTAGGAAGGATGTGAAGACCTTGGAGAGGGTGCAGAAAAGATTTACAAGAATGATTCCAGGGATGAGGGACTTCAGTTACGTGGATAGACTGGAGAAGCTGGTGTTGTTCTCCTTAGAGCAGAGAAGGTTGAGAGGAGATACAGGTGTTCAAAATCACGAGGGGTCTAGACAGAGTAGATATAAACTGTTCCATTGGTGGAAGGGTCGAGAACCAGAGGACACAGATTTAAGGTGATTGGCAGAAGAACCAAAGGAGACATGAGGAAAAACTTTTTTACACAGCGAGTGGTTAGGACCTGGAATGCACTGCCTGAAAGAGTGGTGGAGGCAGATTCAATTGTGGCTTTCAAAAGGAAATTTGATAAGTACCTGCAGAAAAAGATACGGGGAAAGGGCAGGGTAGTGCGACTAGCTGAAATAACCTTGCAGAGCCAGAGCACTGGCTTGACAGGCTGAATGGCCTCTTTCTATTCTGTAATCATTCTATGAATCTATGAAAAGTGTTTTGGTTGCAGCAAAATATGAGTGCATTTGGTAAGTGTTCAACTTCTTCTGGATTTTCTTCTTAAAAATCTATGATTTAACACATCCTGCAGCTAAAAACATACAAATTTAGATCAATTCACCAGAAATGTAACATTTATTTTAAAATGCAAATTGCTGATGCAAACCATTAAGGTACAAAGAATATGACTTCTTGCGAAGAGAACACAAAAATAAATAGCTTTTCAATGTGCCTGTTTACAGGAAAACATTTAATTATCATGCAAAAGGAACATTCCATAAGGTTACTAAAACGAGTGCCCAGTTTAATCTGCAGTTATTTTCACAGCTGCAAAATTAAAATTAGTCAACAACCTTGTGAAAATTACTGTAAATTGATGGTCATTACCATTTCTGATACATTCGATATTCATGACTACATGTCGCTTTTAAAACACAAAAAAAGAGATGAAGAGACTTAATAAATATGAGACGAAGCCAGCATGAGGCAATCAAGGTTGGAGTTTCATTTTCAAGCTGTAGGAGAACACAATATTTATATTTCCTTCCAAAAACTTAAAGAAAGGTTTAGGATGAAAATACAAAAAATGTATTAAAATAGTCAAATGTCTTTTATCTATAGGCTTAAGTTTACATACTGGCCCGGAATTTGCAGTCAGCGGCAAAATGATAGCGATCACTGCTGACCTCGAAGAAAGCTGCCCAAAAAGATCTCTGTGGTGAAAACTTTTGCTTTCTCAACCTTAATTTGATTGGAGCGCTGTCAAAAGGGGATCCTCAGCTTACACCAGCAGTGATGTCATCAATCTGTCTTAGCAACCAATCACATTAGATAGCAGAACAGGAAATAAAGAGCACTGATTATCATTTCACTTAAAACATTTTAGAGAATGAAATAAAAATTGGAACATACACATGGGGTTATGGTAGAAGCTGAAATATCAAACAAACTTTACAAAAATAGTTTTGTTATTTTAAAAATCTAGTAATTTTGATCATAATAGAGAAATTTGACATTCCACAAATATAAAATTAGTTTTTCAGTGCCGGAGCGGTTGTTCAGCAGTCAATATGGCGTTAAAACCCCAGTTAGACCTATTTCAACAAGGTATAAATTTTTATGGAGTGTTTAAGTGATACTAGAGCAGAAAAGGGGAATTTGTCATCAGTTCAACTGATTTCAATGATTGCCAGCTATGGGAAGTTCCACAATGCAGCCTGTGGTGGAGCTGGGAATGACTGACCGCAATTTCAGGAATACAGTTTTTAATCTGTGCATGCACTAAATCCTGAAATTACAGTCAGTTCCAGAGGGGTGATGACGGCGAACACTGAAAGTTTCACTGTCATTACCACCGCAAAATCCGGGCCATTATAACCAAACATTGCAAATTTTCTCATACTTTTCATTTTAGTGAGAACTCACCCATTTCAAACATTATCAAGCAAGGACAAGACCTCACACCACATTACCATCTACAAGGATCTTGTATGCTTAGATGTAGTTATAAAACTTCTGTCATCCACATACTCAACTAGCAATTCCATAAAACTGAGACCAGGATAATCAATCAACAATGAATAATATTCATTCCTTCATATTTTAAAAATTGTATTCAAAATTAGGGCAAAGATTCACCTTATTGTTTTAAGGAAATGTCAACAAGAAAATAAAATTTGTGAAAGGCACAGCGTAATTTAATTTTTTAAAAGCACAGATTTTTCAACAATGTAAAGGAGTAAACAAAATGTATAGAAACAAAAAGCAGCATGTTGTCCTGTGTAAATTCAGTCCAGTGCAAAGTAGCAGCCGAGAGCAGAATTAGAACTCTTCCCTGTTAAAGCTTGGAAGCCTGCAGAAGCAGAATAGAGCATGCTCATCTCAGATGGACTGATTTGACAACCAAAATTCAGACCATGTAGCCATTTCATGAAAAGGCTTCTGGACATAGTTGCTGTTTTGAATACACAAAATGATTATTGCTAGCTAGTAATTTTATGTTTGCTACAAGAACATAAGAATTAGGAGCAGGAGTAGGCCATACAGCCCCTTGAACCTGCTCCGCCATTCAGTAAGATCATGGCTGATCTTCAACCTTAACCCCACTTTCCCCGTCTGATCTCCACATCCCTTGATTCCCCTAGAGTCCAAAAATGTATTTATTTCAGAATTAAATATACTCAATGATTCACCATCCACAGATTCCAAAGATTCACAAATCTGTGAAGAAATTCCTCATCTCAATCTTAAATGGCCAACCCCTTATCCTGAGACTATGCCCCTAGTTCTAGACTTTCCAACCAAGGGAAACAACCTCTCAGCTTCTACCCTGTCAATCCACCTCAGAATCTTGTATGTTTCAATGAGATCACCTCTCATTCTTCTAAACTCTAGAGAGTGTAGGCCCAATCTACTCAATCTCACCACATAGAACAACCCTCTCATCCCAGGAATCAATCTCATGAACTTTTGTTGCACCGCCGAAGCCTTGCAGAATGGTAGCATGACTTCCTTACTCTTGTAATCCATGTCATTTGCCTTAATTGCTTGCTGTACCTGCACACTAACTGTGTTTCCTGTATGAGAACAGCTAAACCGCTCTGAAAACCAACATTTAAGTTTCTTGCCATTTAAAAAAGTTTTTCTATTCTTCCTACCGAAGTGAATAACCTCCCAATTCTCCATATTATACTCCATCTGCCACCTGATTGCCCACTCACTTGTCCTGTACTTTTATCCCTTTGCAGGCTCTTTCCTACTTAGCTTTGTATTGTCAGAAAACTTGGATACATTACACTCTATCCCTTTATCCAAGTCATTAATGAAGATTGTAAATAACTGAGGCCCAAGCACGGATCCTTGCAGCACCCCATTAATTACAGCCTGCCAACCTGAAAATAACCCAATTATCCCTACTGTTTTCTGTCCGTTAACCAATCCTCTAGCCCTAATATATTATCCATAACCGCCTTTATCTCGCATAGCAACTTTTTATGTGGTACCTTATCCAAATATACTACATCCATCAGTTCCCCTTTATGTACCCTGCTAGTTACATCCTCAAACACGATTTCCCTTTCATAAAAACCGTGTTGACGCTGCCTAATCATATTAGGATTTTCTAAATGTCCTGTTACCACTTTCTTAATAATGGATTCCAGCATTTTCCCCGACTGATGCTGTGCTAACTGGCCTGTACATAAGAACATAAGAAACAGGAGCAGGAGTAGGCCATATGGCCCCTCGAGCATGCTCCATCATTCAATAAGATCATGGCTGATCTGATCATGGACTCAGCTCCACGTCCCCGCCCGCTCCCCATAACCCCTTATCATTTAAGAAACTGTCTATTTCTGTCTTAAATTTATTCAATGTCCCAGCTTCCACAGCTCTCTGAGGCAGCGAATTCCACAGATTTACAACCCTCTGAGAAGAAATTTCTTCTCATCTCAGTTCTAAATGGGCAGCCCCTTATTCTAAGATCATGTCCTCTAGTTCTAGTCTCTCCCATCAGTGGAAACATCCTCCCTGCATCCACCTTGTCAAGCCCCCTCATAACCTTAAACGTTTTGAAAAGATCACCTCTCATTCTTCTGCATTCCAATGAGTAGAGGCCCAACCTACTCAAACTTTCCTCATAAGTCAACCCCCTTATCCCCAGAATTTCTCTCCCTCTTTTCTTGAATAGCAGGGTTACAATTGCTACTTTCCAATCTGCTGGGACTGTTCTAGAATCTAGGGAATTTTGGAAGATCACAGTCAATGCTTCCACTATCTCTGCAGCCACCTCTTTTAGAACCCTAAGATGTAGTCCATCAAGTCTAGGGAATTTATCAGCTTTTAGTTCCTTTAGTTTCTGAAGTACTTTTTCTCTACAGATTGTAATGACTTTAGGTTCCTCACTCTCATTAGCTCCTTGGTTCACAATATTTTTAGTATGCTTTTTGTGTCATCTACTGTTAAGACAGATACAAAATGCTTGTTTAAAGTCTCTACCATTTCCTTATTTCCCATTATAATTTCTCCTGTCAGTCTCTAAGGGACCAACGCTTACTTTTATTACCTTAGAATCATAGAATGGTTACAGCATGGAAGAAGGCCATTCGGCTCATTGAGCCCAAACCTTCTTCCCTTATATGTTGTGTGGAATTTATGTATTTAGCAGGGTCCAGAAATGCAGCCTTTTCTCTATAACAAGTTATTGCATAACCAGCTCCCAATCTAAAATTAAACAAAAATAGGGGATACTCAATAATAGAATACGAATGCTTGCATGCAGTTTATCAGTGATGATGACCTTATAACTCTGTTATCCCTGGAATAGTCTGTTCGTGCCAATTATTATTATTATTATTATTATTTTTTAAAAAGGCTCCCTCTTATTTCTTACTGTCGGATGGTGCTCTGGATGATGAAAATAGCGACAAATTTAATAATGTAAAAACTAGTTTCAAAATAAGTAAGAGTCATCGCTGAATTCCAAAGTTTAAACTTTTTAACTAGTTCCACAAGCAGTTATAAAACATGTTGCTATTGCTGTAAAGCCACTTCTAAAGAACTTAACCATCAATTTAAGACGTGACAAATGGTAATGTTCATCTCAGAAACAGCTGGAAGTGGCAACTGAAGCAACATTCAGCATGGCATAATTTTATGGGATACATTTCAAGAACATTTTATTCCACAAATATGAGTTTACCAACAGTATATACATTTTAATTACTTTTTACAGCTCCCATAAAATAACAGTATGATATTCCATATTTGTATACAACCAGTATCATGCATAAATACAATGTCTGCCCTTATTACTTAGTGCATTTTCCATCTCCAGATGCAGTTTAAATACATTTTCTTTTAAATTCAAGTAAATCTAGCCCAAATACAGCAGTGATTGTTTAAACCAAATTCCAAGATTATAACAGTAGTCAGAAGTCTCCAGTTACTTTTGCAGAATGTTTCCAGTTACTATTACTACAAAGGAATTCCTATATGAGATTAGTAGACTTGTACATATTCATATTAACAGTGCATTTATCGTACAGATAACTGTTCCCATAAGCTTTCCTAGGAGAGTGAGGAAAGCCTCCTGCTGGAGGCCAATAACAGCTTCACTCCTCCCTCCAGTGCTAAATGGTTTTGGGGTGAGCATCATGGCAATTTTACTATCTTTTGGCACGCAGCTCAGATTCAGCATGCTGAAAGATTTGTAAGGCTTGTTCCATCCTTTATGGTTCGACAAGTCAATGGTGATGTTACTTCAGACGCTGAACAATCACCGCATTAAGCAACTTGGCCTCTTGCAGAGTCTGCTCTTCATCTATCAGCTCTTTATTTGGGAAAGTGGTCATCAGTACGAAGGAGGAAGTAGCAAAGACAGAACGGTGTTGGATGATAAATTGACGAATATCACTAATTCTGTAATTAAAACAGAGAGTTTTGATTAACATGCATTCAAGACCACTGTGAGATTCAGAAACCGTCAAAAGGATTGAAGGAAAACAAACACAATTTTGAGAAGTGTTCATTCTAAAATATCCATTATGGAATCATAGACATTTGCAGCACGGAAGTATGCCATTTCGGCCCATCGTGTCCGTGCCGGCCGACCAAGAGCTATCCAGCCTAATCCCACTTTCCAGCTCTTGGTCCGTAGCCCCGTAGGTTACGGCACTTCAAGTGCCTATCGAGGTACTTTTTAAATGTGGTGAGGGTTTCTGCCTCTGCCACCCTTTCAGGCAGTGAGTTCTAGACCCCCACCACCCTTTGGGTGAAAAAATTACCCCTCAAATCCTCCTCCCAATTACTTTATGCCCCCTGGTTGTTGACCCATCTGCCAAGGGAAACAAGTCCTTCCTATCCACTCCCCTCTTAATTTTATACACCTCAATCAGGTCTCCCCTTAGCCTCCTCTGTTCCAAAGAAAACAGACCCAGCATCTCCAATCTTTCCTCATAGCCAAAATTCTCCAGTCCAGGCAACATTCTTGTAAATCTCCTCTGCACCCTTTCCAGTGCAATCACATCTTTCCTGTAATGTGGTGACCAGAAATGCACACAGTACTCCAGCTGCGACCTAACCAGTGTTTTATTCATAGAAACATAGAAAATAGGTGCAGGAGTAGGCCATTCGGCCCTGCAAGCCTGCACCACCATTCAATGGGATCATGGCTGATCATTCACTTCAGTACCCCATTCCTGCTTTCTCTCCATACCCCTTGATCCCTTTAGCTGTAAGGGCCACATCTAACTCCCTTTTGAATATATCTAACGAACTGGCCTCAACAACTTTCTGTGGTAGAGAATTCCACAGGTTCATAATTCTCTGAGTGAAGAAGTTTCTCCTCATCTTGATCCTAAATAGCTTACCTCTTATCCTTAGACTATGACCCCTGGTTCTGGACTTCCCCAACATCGGGAACATTCTTCCTGCATCTAACCTGTCCAATCCCGTCAGAATTTTGTATGTTTCTATGAGATTTCCTCTCATTCTTCTAAATTCCATTGAATATAAGCCTAGTCATATGTCTTCATATATCAGTCCTGCCATCCCAGGAATCAGTCTGGTGAACCTTCGCTGCACTCTCTCATTAGCAAGAATGTCCTTCCTCTAATTAGGAGACCAAAACTGTATACAATATTCAAGGTATGGCCTCACCAAGGCCCTGTACAACTGCAGTAAGACCTCCCTGCTACTATACTCAATTCCTCTCGCTATGAAGGCCAACATGCCATTTGTCGTCTTCACTGCCTACTGTACCTGCATGCCAACTTTCAATGACTGATGTACCATGACACCCAGGTCTCGTTGCAACTCCCCTTTTCCTAATCTGTCACCATTCAGATAATATTCTACCTTCTTGTTTTTGCCACCAAAGTGGATAACCTCACATTTATCTACATTATACTGCATCTGCCATGCATTTGCCCACTCAGAAACATGGTTGCAGGGTGGCCAAGACTGGGAATTAAACATACAGGGGTATCTGACGATTCGGAAAGATAGACAAGAAGGGAAAGGAGGTGGGGTAGCTCTGTTAATAAAGGATGATATCAGGGCAGTTGTGAGAGATGATATTGGCTCGAATGAACAAAATGTTGAATCATTGTGGGTGGAGATTAGAGATAGTAAGGGGAAAAAGTCACTGGTGGGCGTAGTTTATAGGCCCCCAAATAATAACTTCACGGTGGGGCGGGCAATAATCAAGGGAATAATGGAGGCATGTGAAAAAGGAACGGCAGTAGTCATGGGGGATTTTAACTTACATATCGATTGGTCAAATCAAATCGCACGGGGTAGCCTAGAGGAGGAATTCATAGAATGCATACGGATTGTTTCTTAGAACAGTATGTTATAGAACCTACAAGGGAGCAAGCTATCTTAGATCTGGTCCTGTGTAATGAGACAGGAAAAATAAACGATCTCCTGGTAAAAGATCTGTAATACAGATTGAGGGTGAGGAAGTTGTGCCAGAAACGAGCGTACTATGCTTAAACAAAGGGGACTACAGTGGGATGAGGGCAGAGTTGGTTAAAGTAGACTGGAAACACAGACTAAACGGTGGCACAATTGAGGAACAGTGGAGGACTTTTAAGGAGCTCTTTCATAGTGTGCAACAAAAATATATTCCAGTGAAAAAGAAGGGCGGTAAGAGAAGGGATAACCAGCCGTGGATTACCAAGGAAATAAAGGAGAGTATCAAATTAAAGACCAATGCGTATATGGTGGCCAAGGTTAGTGGGAAAATAGAAGATTGGGAAAATTTTAAACAACAGCAAAGAATGACTAAAAAAGCAATAAAGAAAGGAAAAATAGATTACGAAGGTAAACTTGCGCAAAACATAAAAACAGATAGTAAGTAAAAGCTTTTACAGATATATAAAATGGAAAAGAGTGACTAAAGTAAATGTTGGTCCCTTAGAAGATGAGAAATAGGATTTAATAATGGGAAATGTGGAAATGGCTGAGAAAATAAACAATTATTTTGCTTCGGTCTTCAGTGGAAGACACAAAAACCATGCCAAAAATTGCTGGTCACAGGAATGTGGGAAGGGAGGACCTTGAGACAATCACTATCACTAGGGGGGGTAGTGCTGGACAGGCTAATGGGACTCAAGGTAGACAAGTCCCAGGGTATTAAAAGAGATGGCGGAAGTTATAGCAGATGCATTCGTTATAATCTACCAAAATTCTCTGGACTCTGGGGAGGTACCAGCGGATTGGAAAGCAGCTAATGTAACGCCTCTGTTTAAAAAAGGGGGCAGTCAAAAGGCAAGTAACTATAGGCCGGTTAGTTTAACATCTGCAGTGGGGAAAATGCTTGAAACTATCATTAAGGAAGAAATTGCGGGACATCTAGATAGGAATAGTGCAATCAAGCAGACGCAGCATGGATTCATGAAGGGGAAATCATGTTTAATTAATTTACTGGAATTCTTTGAGGATATAACGAGCATGGTGGATAGAGGTGTACCGATGGATGTGGTGTATTTAGATTTCCAAAAGGCATTCGATAAGGTGCCACACAAAAAGTTACTGCAGAGGATAGAGGTACGCGGAGTCAGAGGTAATGTATTAGCATGGATAGAGAATTGGCTGGCGAACAGAAAGCAGAGAGTCGGGACAAATGGGTCCTTTTCGGGTTGGAAATCGGTGGTTAGTGGTGTGCCACAGGGATCGGTGCTGGGACCACAACTGTTTACAATATACATAGATGACCTGGAAGAGGGGACAGAGTGTAGTGTAACAAAATTTGCAGATGACACAAAGATTAGTGGGAAAGCGGGTTGTGTAAAGGACACAGAGAGGCTGCAAAGAGATTTGGATAGGTTAAGCGAATGGGCTAAGGTTTGGCAGATGGAATACAATGTCGGAAAGTGTGAGGTCATCCACCTTGGGGAAAAACAAAACAGTAAAAGGGAATATTATTTGAATGGGGAGAAATTACAACATGCTGCGGTGCAGAGGGACCTGGGGGTCCTTGTGCATGAATCCCAAAAAGTTAGTTTGCAGGTGCAGCAGGTAATCAGGAAGGCGAATGGAATGTTGGCCTTCATTGCGAGAGGGATAGAGTACAAAAGCAGGGAGGTCCTGCTGCAACTGTATAGGGTATTGGTGAGGCTGCACCTGGAGTACTGCGTGCAGTTTTGGTCACCTTACTTAAGGAAGGATATACTGGCTTTGGAGGGGGTACAGAGACGATTCACTAGGCTGATTCCGGAGATGAGGGGGTTACCTTATGATGATAGATTGAGTAGACTGGGTCTTTACTCGTTGGAGTTCAGAAGGATGAGGGGTGATCTTATAGAAACATTTAAAATAATGAAAGGGATAGACAAGATAGAGGCAGAGAGGTTGCTTCCACTGGTCGGGGAGACTAGAACTAGGGGGCACAGCCTCAAAATACGGGGGAACCAATTTAAAACCGAGTTGAGAAGGAATTTCTTCTCCCAGAGGGTTGTGAATCTGTGGAATTCTCTGCCCAAGGAAGCAGTTGAGGCTAGCTCATTGAATATATTCAAGTCACAGATAGATAGATTTTTAACCAATAAGGGAATTAAGGGTTACGATGAGCGGGAGCGTAAGTGGAGCTGAGTCCACGGCCAGATCAGCCATGATCTTGTTGAATGGCGGAGCAGGCTCGAGGGGCTAGATGGCCTACTCCTGTTCCTAATTCTTATGTTCTTATGTTCACTCACCTAACCTATCCAAGTCACCCTGTAGCCTCTTTGCATCCTCCTCACAGCTCACACTGCCACCCAGCTTAGTTCAAACATAACCTCCTTGCTCTTGTATTCCATGCCTCGACTAATAAAGACAAGTATTCCATATGCCTTTTTAAACACCTAATCTACCTGGAATGTTATCTTCAGGTATCTGTGGATATGCACTCCAAGGTCCCTTTGTTCCTCTACACTTTTCAGTGTCATACCATTTAATGTGTATTCTCTTGCCTTGTTAGACATCCCCAAATGCATCACTTCACACTAATCCGGATTGAATTCTATTTGCTGTGTTCTGCCCAATACATTGATATCTTCCTGCAGTCCGCAGCTTTCTTCTTTATTATTAACCACACAGCCTAGTTTAATGTAATCAGCAAACTTCTTAATCATACCCCCAACAGTCAAGTTCAAATCATTGATATATATCACAAAAAGCAAGCGAACCAGCACTGAGCCCTGCGGAACTGCACTGGACACAGCCTTCCAGTCACAAAAACACCCATCAATCATTACCATTTGCTTCCTGCCTCTGAGCCAATT
Source organism: Pristiophorus japonicus (assembly GCF_044704955.1). Classification (NCBI taxonomy): domain Eukaryota; kingdom Metazoa; phylum Chordata; class Chondrichthyes; family Pristiophoridae; genus Pristiophorus; species Pristiophorus japonicus. Next base: position 410,624,452 of record NC_091977.1, read on the forward strand.
TTGGATCCAACTTGCCACCTTGCCCTGGATCCCATGGGCTATTACTTTCATGACCAGCTGCCATGTGGGACCTTATCAAAAGCTTTGCTAAAATCCATATACACTACATCATACACACAGCCCTCATCGACTCTCCGGGTTACCTCCTCGAAAAATTCAATCAAGTTAGTCAGGTACAACCTTCCCATGACAATTCCACGCTGACTGTCCTTGATTAATCCATGTCTTTCCAAATGAAGATTTATCCTGTCCCTCAGGATTTTTTCCAATAATTTTCCCACCACCAAGGTTAGGCTGACTGACCTGTAATTACTCAGTCTATCCCTTTCTCCCTTTTAAAACAAATCGGCGTGGTCCCGGCCTGCAAGACTATCAGCAGGCTGGGGCCATTACAGGGAGCAACGTGCGGTGGCCTTCCACTGCAGGGAGCAGCGCGAGCTGCTGCAGGAAGACGACGGCTGCGCAGAGGGCGACTGGATTTGACGTCACCTAAATCCAGGTTGTTGATTGCAGTGCGGGAGGTACAGAAGGAGTGGCGAGGTTGGGGTGAAGGAGCAGCAAGAGTTTGTAGAGGGATGTGATTGGGGCCCAGGAGAGGCATGAGTTCGGGGCCCAGAAGAGGCGTGGGCCCAGGGACAGCACGGGCCAGCCACACTGCAACATGTGTGCACACTAGGTCCGTCCAGCAGAGCTGGTCTCCAGTCGTCTTGGTTAACCCTTGCCATTGGACCAAGACCTAGCTCTGTGTGGTGGCTAGTGTGCAACGGCCACCACACGTTAAAAAAATCCATGCACAGGCATCTTCCACCCTTCAATATGTAGTTCAGGATCTGGAATATTAGGTCCTTTGTTGAAACGCCTGTGAACTCATCCCTTTTTGGCATGGAAGCAAGTCATCCTCGTTTCGAGGGACTGCCTATGATGATAATGATTTTAAACAAAGGTACAACATTAGCAGTCCTCCAGTCTGCTGGCACTACATCTGTCGCCAGAGAGGATTGGAAAATGATGGTCGGAGCCTCTGCGGGAAAATCGAAGCCATTGTTTTCGGTCCCTGCCACAAACTGTTCCTTAGCCACTGACTCCATCCCTCTTCCCAACTTCTGTATGAGGCTGAACCAGGCTGTTCGCAACCATGGTGTCACATTTGATCCTGAAATGAGCTTTCAACCACATATCCGCAGCATAACTAAGACCGCCTATTTCCACCTTCGTAACATCGCCTGTCTCTGCCCTTTCCGCTGTTAGAACCCTCATCCATGCACTTGTTACCTCTAGACTTGACTATTCCAACACACTCCTGGTGGGTCTCCCACATTCTACACTACGTAAACTAAAGGTGATCCAAAACTCGGCTGTTCTTGTCCTAACTCGCACCAAGTCCCGCTCACCCATCACCCCTGTGCTCGCTGATCTACATTGGCTTCCGGTTAAGCAACGCCTCGATTTCAAAATTATCATCCTTATTTTCAAATCCCTCCATGGCCTTGCCCCTCTCTATCTTTGTAATTTCCAACAGCCCCACAACTCCCCCGCGATGTCTGCGCTCCTCTAATTATGCCCTCTTGAGCATCCCTGATTATAATCGCTCAACATTGGTGGCTGTGCCTTCTGCTGCCTAGGCCACAAGCTGTGGAACACCCTGCCTAAACCCCTCCGCCTATCTCTCCTCCTTCAAGACACTCCTTAAAACCTACTTCTTCGACCAAACTTTTGGTCACCTGTGCTAATTTCTACTTATGCGGCTCAGTGCCAAATTGGTTTATCTTATAATACTCCTGTGAAGTGTCTTGGGACGTTTCACTATAGTAAAGGTGCTGTATAAATACAAGTTGTCGTTCTTCGAAAGAGCTGGTGCGGACTTGATGGGCTGAATGGCCTCCTTCTGTGCTGTACTATTTTATGATTCTATGCCAGGGAGACAGGGACACCTCCTGGACTCCCAGTTGGTCCAGTGTGCAGCTCCTTCAGGTAGAACCATGTTTTTTTTTAATCGTTCTGGGATGTGGACATTGCTGGCAAGGCCAACATTTATTGCCCATCCCTAATTGCCCTCGAGGAGGTGGTGGTGAGCTGCCTTCTTGAACTACTGCAGTTCCTGTGGTGAAGGTACTCCCACAGTGCTGTTGGGGAGGGAGTTCCAGGATTTTAACCCAGCGACGATGAACGAATGGCAATATATTTCCCAAGTCAGGATGGTGTGTAATTTGGAGGAGAACTTTCGGGTGATGGTGTTCCCAGGCACCTGCTGCCCTTGTCCTTCTAAGTGGTAGAGGTCGCTGGTTTGGAAGGAGCTGCCGAAGAAGCCGTAGCGAGTTGCTGCAGTGCATCTTGTAGATGGTACACACTGCAGCCACGGTGTGCCGGTGGTGGAGGGAATGAATGGTTAAGGTGGTAGCAGTCAATCAAGCAGACTGCTTTGTCCTGGATAGTGTCGAGCTTCTGGAGTGTTGGAGCTGCACTCATCCAAGCAAGTGGAGAATATTCCATCACATGCCTAACTTGTGCCTTGTAGATGGTGGAAAGGCTTTGGGGAGTCAGAAGGTGAGACACTTGCTGCAGAATACCCAGCCTCTCACCTGCTCTTGTTGCCACAGTATTTATATGGCTGGTCCAGTTAAGTTTCTGGTCAATAGTGACCCCTAGGGATGTTGATGGTGGGGGATTCAGCGATGGTAACACCGTTGCATATCAAGGAGAGATGGTTGGGCTCTTGTTTGTTGGAGATGGTCACTGTCTGGCATTTGCGTGGCTCGAATGTTATTTGCCTTTTATCAGCCTAAGCCTGAATGTCGTCCAGGTCTTGCTGCATATGGGCATGGACTGCTTATTTTTGAGGAGTTGCGAATGGAATTGAACTTTGTGCAGTTAGTGAACATCCCCACTTTTGACCTTAGGAAGGAGGGAAGGTTATTGATGAAGCAGTTGAAGATGGTTGGGACACTGCCCTGAGGAACTCCTGCAGAAATGTAATTGGACTGGGATGATTAACCTCCAACAACCTTTGTGCTAGGCATGACTCCAGCCATGTGAAATGGGAGATGGGAAGAAAATTTCCTGAGAGACACACTGAGGGCTGAAATTAAAGAGCCAGAATCCTGATGCTTTCCAATTCAGATGGCAGCATGCATGGCACATGGACATGCACCTCTTGTAACAACTGCAGGGAATGGGAGGAGGGGGCTGGGGGGCCAACCTGGTACTATAACTAAAACATTTCAAGGAACAATAGAAATGATTGGATAGTGGATAAAGCACTAAGGAAAAAATCTGAATATTCTGACAAAAGCAGTATGACTGGATTTTAGACTGAATATTTCTACCATTGCTGGGCTGGAACTTTTTTCTTTTGAGCCATGTGCTTTCTAAGGTGCAGGAGCAGAGAGTTCACAGATGTCAAAACATCTCCTCCTCTCTCTCCTCCTGTTTTGGAACAAGACCATTCTATGAATCCATCAGTGGAAATATGCTACAATGTACAGCTTTGTTATAGTGTACCTTGGAATAATGTAACACTGCTTATAACTTTTTAATGGCCTCAGAGCCTTTATATAGAAGCTACTGCTAGCACCACATGGACCCTTACATTTCAATAGTTTGCCTATTACAAAAGAAGGTGGTTGTGCTTGTTGGAGGTCAATCATCCCATGTACAAATGCTATAGTGCAAAATGTGGTGTGTACAAGGGGGTCCAAGATTCTTAAAATCTTCCATCTGAGGATGTGTGCAGGTGTCTCGTGTGCAGACAAATGGCAGATGGCTACTTGAACAAAAGACTGGAAGACAACTGTATCAAGATTTCACCTTTGGGTGTACCCTAAACTTAACCTTCCTGAGGCACTCAATTTGTTTTTCTATAAGATGTTCTTCACATACAATATACTGTATAATGTTATCTGTGGAGGTAAAGTATGTGGTGTTGTGATACATAGAAACATAGAAAATAGGTGCAGGAGTAGGCCATTCAGCCCTTCGAGTCTGCACCGCCATTCAATGAGTTCATGGCTGAACATGCAACCTCAGTACCCCCTTCCCGCTTTCTCGCCATACCCCTTGATCCCCCTAGCAGTAAGGACTTCATCTAACTCCTTTTTGAATATATTTAGTGAATTGGCCTCAACAACTTTCTGTGGTAGAGAATTCCACAGGTTCACCACTCTCTGGGTGAAGAAGTTTCTCCTCATCTCGGTTCTAAATGGCTTACCCCTTATCCTCAGGCTGTGACCCCTGGTTCTGGACTTCCCCAACATTGGGAACATTCTTCCTGCATCTAACCTGTCAAAACCCGTCAGAATTTTAAACGTTTCTATGGGGTCCCCTCTCATTCTTCTGAACTCCAGTGAATGGCAGCCCAGTTGATCCAGTCTTTCTTGATGGGTCAGTCCCGCCATCCCGGGAATCAGTCTGGTGAACCTTCGCTGCACTTCCTCAATAGCAAGAATGTCCTTCCTCAAGTTAGGAGACCAAAACTGTACACAATATTCCAGGTGTGGCCTCACCAAAGCCCTGTACAACTGTAGCAACACCTCCCTGCCCCTGTACTCCAATCCCCTCGCTATGAAGGCCAACATGCCATTTGCTTTCTTAACCGCCTGCTGCACCTGCATGCCAACCTTCAATGACTGATGTACCATGACACCCAGGTCTCGTTGCACCTCCCCTTTTCCTAATCTGTCACCATTCAGATAATAGTCTGTCTCTCTGTTTTTACCACCAAAGTGGATAACCTCACATTTATCCACATTATACTTCATCTGCCATGCATTTGCCCACTCACCTAACCTGTCCAAGTCACTCTGCAGCCTCATAGCATCCTCCTCGCAGCTCACACTGCCACCCAACTTAGTGTCATCCGCAAATTTGGAGATACTACATTTAATCCCCTCGTCTAAATCATTAATGTACAGTGTAAACAGCTGGGGCCCCAGCACAGAACCTTGCGGTACCCCACGAGTCACTGCCTGCCATTCTGAAAAGTACCCATTTACTCCTACTCTTTGCTGCCTGTCTGACAACCAGTTCTCAATCCATGTCAGCACACTACCCCCAATCCCATGTGCTTTAACTTTGCACATCAATCTCTTGTGTGGGACCTTGTCGAAAGCCTTCTGAAAGTCCAAATATACCACATCCACTGGTTCTCCCTTGTCCACTCTACTGGAAACATCCTCAAAAAATTCCAGAAGATTTGTCAAGCATGATTTCCCTTTCACAAATCCACGCTGACTTGGACCTATCATGTCACCTCTTTCCAAATGCGCTGCTATGACATCCTTAATAATTGATTCCATCATTTTACCCACTACTGAGGTCAGGCTGACCGGTCTATAATTCCCTGTTTTCTCTCTCCCTCCTTTTTTAAAAAGTGGGGTTACATTGGCTACCCTCCACTCGATAGGAACTGATCCAGAGTCAATGGAATGTTGGAAAATGACTGTCAATGCATCCGCTATTTCCAAGGCCACCTCCTTAAGTACTCTGGGATGCAGTCCATCAGGCCCTGGGGATTTATCGGCCTTCAATCCCATCAATTTCCCCAACACAATTTCCCGACTAATAAAGATTTCCCTCAGTTCCTCCTCCTTACTAGACCCTCTGAACCCTTTTATATCCGGAAGGTTGTTTGTGTCCTCCTTAGTGAATACCTAACCAAAGTACTTGTTCAATTGGTCTGCCATTTCTTTGTTCCCCGTTATGACTTCCCCTGATTCTGACTGCAGGGGACCTATGTTTGTCTTTACTAATCTTTTTCTCTTTACATATCTATAGAAACTTTTGCAATCCGTCTTAATGTTCCCTGCAAGCTTCTTCTCGTACTCCATTTTCCCTGCCCTAATCAAACCCTTTGTCCTCCTCTGCTGAGTTCTAAATTTCTCCCAGTCCCCGGGTTCGCTGCTATTTCTGGCCAATTTGTATGCCACCTTCCTTGGCTTTAATACTATCCCTGATTTCCCTTGATAGCCACGGTTGAGCCACCTTCCCTTTTTTATTTTTACGCCAGACAGGAATGTACAATTGTTGTAGTTCATCCATGCGGTCTCTAAATGTCTGCCATTGCCCATCCACGGTCAACCTCTTAAGTATCATTCGCCAATCTATCCTAGCCAATTCACGCCTCATACCTTCAAAGTTACCCTTCTTTAAGTTCTAGACCATGGTCTCTGAATTAACTGTTTCATTCTCCATCCTAATGCAGAATTCCACCATATTATGGTCACTCTTCCCCAAGGGGCCTCGCACAACAAGATTGCTAATTAATCCTCTCTCATTACACAACACCCAGTCTAAGATGGCCTCCCCCCTAGTTGGTTCATCGACATATTGGTCTAGAAAACCATCCCTTATGTACGCTAGGAAATCCTCCTCCACCATATTGCTTCCAGTTTGGCTAGCCCAATCTATGTGCATATTAAAGTCACCCATTATAACTGCTGCACCTTTATTGCATGCACCCCTAATTTGCTGTTTGATGCCCTCCCCAACATCACTACTATGTTTGGAGGTCTGTACACAACTCCCACTAACGTTTTTTGCCCTTTGGTGTTCTGCAGCTCTACCCATATAGATTCCACATCATCCAAGCTAATGTCTTTCCGAACTATTGCATTAATCTCCTCTTTAACCAGCAATGCTATCCCACCTCCTTTTCCTTTTATTCTATCCTTCCTGAATGTTGAATACCCCTGGATGTTGAGTTCCCAGCCCTGATCATCCTGGAGCCATGTCTCCGTAATCCCAATCACATCATATTTGTTAACATCTATTTGCACAGTTAATTCATCCACCTTATTACGGATACTCCTTGCATTAAGACACAAAGCCTTCAGGCTTGTTTTTTTTAACACCCTTTGTCCTTTTAGAATTTTGCTGTTCAGTGGCCCTTTTTGTTCTTTTTCTTGGGTTTCTCTGCCCTCCACTTTTCCTCATCTCCTTTCTGTCTTTTGCTTTTGTCTCCTTTTTGTTTCCCTCTGTCTCCCTGCATTGGTTCCCATCCCCCTGCCATATTAGTTTAACTCCTCCCCAACAGCACTAGCAAACACTCCCCCTGGGACATTGGTTCCGGTCCTGCCCAGGTGCAGACCGTCCGGTTTGTACTGGTCCCACCTCCCCCAGAACCGGTTCCAATGCCCCAGGAATTTGAATCCCTCCCTGCTGCACCACTGCTCAAGCCACGTATTCATCTGCATTATCCTGTGATTCCTACTCTGACTAGCATGTGGCACTGTTAGTAATCCCGAGATTACTACTTTTGAGGCCCTACTTTTTAAATTTAGCTCCTAGCTCCTTAAATTCGTTTCGTAGGGCCTCATCCCTTTTTTTACCTATATCGTTGGTACCAATGTGCACCACGACAACTGGCTGTTCTCCCTCCCTTTTTAGAATGTTCTGCACCCGCTCCGAGACATCCTTGACCCTTGCACCAGGAAGGCAACATACCATCCTGGAGTCTCGGTTGCGGCCGCAGAAACGCCTATCTATTCCCCTCACAATTGAATCCCCTATCACTATCGCTCTCCCACTCTTTTTCCTGCCCTCCTGTGCAGCAGAGGCAGCCACGGTGCATGAACTTGGCTGCTGCTGCCCTCCCCTGATGAGTCATCCCCCTCAACAGCACTCAAAGCAGTGTATCTGTTTTGCAGGGGGATGACCGCAGGGGACCCCTGCACTACCTTCCTTGCACTACTCTTCCTGCTGGTCTTCCATTCCCTAGCTGGCTGTGGATCCTTCTCCTGCAGTAAGACCAACTCGCTACACGTGCTACTCATGTCGTTCTCAGCATCGTGGATGTTTCAGAGTGAATCCACCCTCAGCTCCAATTCCGCAACGCGGTCAGTCAGGAGCTGGAGGCGGATACACTTCCCGCACACGTAGTCGTCAGGGACACCGGAAGAGTCCCTGAGTTCTCACATAGTACAGGAGGAGCATATCACGTGACCGAGCTCTCCTGCCATGACTTAACCCTTAGATACACTTAAATTGGCAACAACAATGTTAAAAGTTCTGATCTAAGGTTCTGAGCCTAGGAAACTTTTGTAAATGTTTTTTCAGCTGCAGAATCTGCTGATAGCGCATATCTTGAGGTTTGGAGGATGAACCAGCTCAGTTTGGTGTTGGGGACAATAAGATTATTCTCATGTAGGTGGACTGAGAGGATTACATGCTTATATTAAGTAATCCTGTTCTTAGACTAAATCATTATGCTCTCGACAGATACTTACTGTATTGCACACCTCATTAAAAAGCATACTTGGCTTGGACCCCAAGAGTAACAATGTAACAAGGGTATACCCTGTATTGTATATTTAATACCCTACTAGATTCATAGCCTACTTCAATTTGTTATTTTTAAGCATAGTCACTTTTGTGTAGGCAAACGTGGCAGCCAATCTTCTCCCAGCAAAGTCCCACAAACAGCAAATAAGATGTGAGCAGTTAATCTGCTTTGGTAGTGCTGGTTAAGGGATAAATGTTAGCAAATACATCAGAACTCCTTCACAAAAGCAAAATACTGTGGATGCTGGAATTTGAAATAAAAACAGAAAATGCTTGAAATTTCAGCGGGTCAGGAACTATCTGTGGAGAAACAATTCTGTTTCTCTCTCCACAGATGCTGCCTGACCCGCTGAGATTTCCAGCATTTTCTGTTTTTACATCAGAACTCCTTGCTCTTCTTCGAATGGTGCCATAGGATCTTTTATGTCCAGATGGTGACAACATTTAATGGCTGATCTGAAAGACAGCAATGCAGAACTCCCTCGGTACCATACTGGAGTGTTAGTGTAGATTGTGCGCTCAAGCCCTGCAGTGTGACGACTTGAACCCACTTAGTGAAAGTGCTACCACTAAAATAAATTACAGATTAGGTATCACAGCTATTATTATGCTTGTGGAGTGTGAACACATGAAAAGGGATACTATGGTATCATAAAGTGAGACCCATATAATTTCTTACCGATGAGCTTGATTGAATTTCTGCACCAAACGACTCCCGTCTGCTAGACGAATCTGAATGTTGGTTGTTGGCTCAGAATCTTTTATGTTCACAATATTAACAAAATATTTGAACTCCTCTTCAGGAGAAGACGGTGTGCTAACTATGGTTGGGGTAGGGCTATACAAAGGGAGAAAAGCATACAATTTATGACTACCAAAAGTACAGATATTTCTTGGTTTAGCTACAACTTGGGAAACAATATATTAAAAAAACTCTATGCATTTAAAGCACTACAGATACTGAGACTTTTAATTCCCATGACTAGGTCAACCTGATTTCAAATTCTACTGTTGAGAATGGATAATGTTCTGTTGTCACTTCCACCAATGCTCCCTTTTGCCAGCTATTAGAAGCTATGAGATACCAAACAAGTAGGACACTCTGGATGATTGGTCACCCTTCTCTTAGGGATTGAACCCTAAGAAATTGTTTTCTCTGGCACAAAGAACAGCAAAGGGATGGACATAGAATAAAGCTCAGAAAAGGTGAAAGGTCACAACAATGTAACAATTTTACAGAGAATGTTTGGAATGTACTGCCCAGCAAGGCGATCAAAGCTGATCACATCAATAATTTTAAAAGGACCTTCTTTACCCCAAACTATCTTGTGATCTTAAGAAACATTCCAGATTTAAGGCCTTATTTACAAGTGCCAACTTATATGCAATTTCAAGGACTAGAAGTTTAAGTAGGTTTGTCGACATCTTGATTTTTTAGCTTACAGAAGAGTAGTTTGTAAAAAGAAATGTTTAACTCCAGCAAACATCTACTTAAGGTTTGAGGACATTTCCAAGTGTCAAATCTACACCATGGACAAGCCACCTAATACTCATATCTTACCTTCCCAGTTTCTGTCCATCTCCAGAAAACGCCTTGAACTTCAATTTGTGCTTTAAATATTCTTCACTTCTGTGATCCTCCATATCCAAACTTACTTGACTTCCATGAACCAATTTTTGGAGCTCAACGGGAATCTCTCTGGATGAAACAATGCACACAAAAAACACAACACAACTGAAATGCCATTCAAACAACAGGCCTCGTAGCGGGTGCAGACATGCAAAGAAAGAAAGTGTGGAATGCATGATTAAGGGGGATTAGAGGGGGCAAGGGAAGGTGGAAGTAGTGGAATAGGGAAAGAGGGGAGGGGAAGGGAAGTGGGTGAGAGGGAGGATGGGGAGAAGACAGAGGAGAAAAAGAGAGGATAGAAAGGAGTGACAGTAGGCACACTGTAGGGAGGAAGAGTACGAGACAAGGTAACGAGAGGGAAACTAAAACAGTCACAAGAATTACTGTGTACAGGAGAGACAGACAGCATGTAATAGTGGAGAGGGGTAGACTTGACACAAAGTGCATGTACAAGATACAGACAGTGAAGACAAGAAACAGATAGCATATACAAGGCAGATTGCACAGATCACATTTCTGCTGAGTAAAGCTCTAAAGATTCAGTCTGCTTTTGCCTTATGTTTTAGCCTGTCTCAAAGTAACATAATTGAAACACGTCAGTAAATATTTTTACAAATAATATTCAAGAATTTTAGATTACCTTTTAAACATCAACACTACTGTATTAACAGTATCTTACCCTTTGCTAATGGATTCCAAAAACAGAGCATTTGTAGGGTCTGTATAGGTTCGGAGTTCTCCATCATCCAGACTGAAGCCATTTTTCCACAGCTTCAGCAAAATCTGAACCTATCAAGAATCACATACATACGTCACATAAGTTAATGGGAAAAGAACACCGGGCATATAAAATACATAATTAATGAGAAAGTCTCACCATCAAGTCCAATTTTTTTTTTAAAAAGCAGAAAAATAATTTGGATTAGCTTTGGCTTCTTTTGCAGTAGCATCTACTCTAATAACAAACATGAATCCAACAGCCAAATGCAATCTTAATGTACCAAACCATTTACTACTCATTCCTTTGTAAATAAAAATGCTTAGCTGCTTAACTTTTAAATGGATCAAGCATTTAAATTATTCACAGTTCCTATAGTTCATTCACCAAAGACATTCCTTTATACTGTATTGAGAGTCTGGGGTAGAATTAAAAAAAATATTCAGGAATTACCGGCATGGACTGTTTCTGTGCCGTATCCTATGTAATGAATGTGAAACATGCTGGGAGCACCAAACATACATTCATTCCTGTAATTCCCTATGCTGAAAATTCCCATTATCAGTTGCATCGTTGTACAGCTGAAATTACAAACTTTCTGCTGGGAAAGCGGGGTTGGGGGTGGAAAAGAGAGAAAAGTTGGAACTCATTCTCAGGTCACTTTTACACACTGCCTACTGGCTGGGTCAGAGGTTGGACGAGGTTGCTCACCTTCTCAGCTACCACTGGTATGTCACAACAGACAGAAGAGAAAATCTTTCCCGTAAAAATAAATACAGCAGGTTTTTAAAATTCTAAATCAAACATTGAGAAAACACAACAAAAGACATTGGCCCGAATTTTGCTGTCAGTGGCAAGGGAAAGGCACTCACTGTTCACCTCACCAACAGTTGCTCAGAGATTTGACTGGCTTTAGAACGGAGACTTCCAGTCATCGGGCGTCTGTTCCAGCATGGTGCCCTCTACAGGGGATTTGTCAAATCTGTGGACAGGCCAAGGAACAGTGAGGCTCTTCAACCAATCAGACTGAAGAATCTTCACAGATATGAAGAGTCCAAACCAGGAAGCATAAAGCATAAATTATTAGATTTAAATGGTGAATGCGTGGCTGGAGAGATGGTGCTGCAGGGAGGGCTTTAGATTCCTAAGGCATTGGGACCATTTCTGGGGGAGGTAGGATCTATACAAGCTGGACGACAGGTTGCACGTTAACAGAGCCGGGTTGGGGGAGGGGGGGAGGCGGGTGGCTATTGCTGTTGGGGGATGGTTTAAAATAGCTTGTCGTGGGATGGGAACCTGAGAATAGATTCAGAAGGGAGAGAAGCAAAGCTGGAATTGGAAATCTGAACAGTAGAAAGTGAATTTAGAAAGCAGAGGAAACAGAAGGCTAGAAAATAGACAATAAGGGAGTCTGGCAGTGCTAAATGGTATAAATACTTCAATGCAAGGAGTCTAGGGAATAAGGCAGATGAGCTGAGAGCACAGATAGACACTTGGGAGTATGATATAGCTATTACTGAGACATGGCTGGAAGAAGGGCAGGTATGGCAGCTCAACATTCCTGGTTACAGGGCTTTCAGACCGAATAGAGAGGCGGATAGAAAAGGAGGGGGGGGGGGGGGGGGGGGTTGGGTCGCAGTATTGATTAAAAAAACAATTACAGCTGTGAGGAGGGATGATATGTTAGAAGGATCATCAAATGAGGCCATATGGGTTGAATTGAAGAACAAAAAAGAACAGTATGTAGCAAGCCCAATAAGAGAGGGGGCAGTTCTGGACTTAGTTTTAGGAATGAAGCTGGGCAGGTGGTGCTTGTGATCATAATTCAGTTAGATTTAGAGTAGTTATGGAAAAGGACAAAGATAGACCAGAAATAAAAGTTCTCAATTGGGGAAAAGCCAATTTTGCCAAGCTGAGATGGGACTTAGTCGAAGTGGATTGAAAACTGCTACTTGAAGATAAATCAGTGTCAGAGCAGTGGGAGTCATTCAAGGAGGAGATCTGGAGGGTTCAGAGCTAGTATATCCCCTTAAAGAAAAAGGGTGGGACTAACAAATCTAGAGCCCCCTGGATGTCGAGGGGCATACAAGATAGGATGAAGAAAAAAGGGGAGGCTTATGACAGATATCGAGGGCTCAATACTGCAGAAACTCGAGAGGAGTATAAAGTGCAGGGGTGAAATTAAAAGGGAAATTAAGAAAGCAGAGAGCATGAAAATATTTTGGCATGTAAAATCAAGGAAAATCCAAAGATGTTTAATAAATACATTAAGAGCAAGAGGACAATTAAAGAAAGAGTAGGGCCCATTAGAGACCTTAAAGGTAATGTGTGTGTGGAGGCGGAAGACATGGGTATGGTTCTTAATGAATACTTTGCGTCTGTTTTCACAAAAGAGAGGGGCAGTGCAGACATTGCAATCAGGGAGGAGTGTGAAATATTAAATGAAATAAACAGTGAGAGAGGAAGTATTAAGGGGCTTAGCAGCTTTGAAAGTGGATCAATCCCTAGGCCCAGATGAAATGTATCCCAGGCTGTTAAGAGAAGCAAAAGAGGAAATAGCAGAGGTTCTCACCATAATTTTCTAATCCTCTCTGGCTACAGGTGTGGTGACAGAGGACTGGTAACCTTGTTTAAAAAGGGAGAAAGGGATAGACTGAATAATTACAGGCCAGTCAGCCTAACCTCAATGGTGGGAAGACTTCTGAGGGACAGGATAAATCTTCCTTTAGAAAGACACGGCTTAATCGAGGACAGCTAGCATGGATTCGTTAAGGGAAGTTCGTGTCCGAGTAAAAACAGAAAATGTTGGCAATCTCAGCGGGTCAGGCAGCATCTGTGAAGAGAAACAGAGTTAACGTTTCAGGTCGATGACCCTTCGTCAGAACTGGCAAAAGTTCGAAATGTAAGATTCGTAAGGAAGTGCTGGGGTCCCGAAAAAGGGAGTGGAGGAAAGAACCAAAGGGAAGGTCTGTGATAGGGTAGCAGGCAGAAGGGATTTGAGAGACAAAAGGGATGATGCGCCAAATTGAGATGGTAATGCTGCCTGACCCGCTGAGATTTCCAGCATTTTCTGTTTCTATTTCAGATTCCAGCATCCGCAGTATTTTGCTTTTGTATTCGTGTCTGACTAACTTGATTGAATTTTTTGAAGTGGTAACGAGGAGGGTCGATGAGGGTAGTGTGTTTGATGTAGAGTATATGGATTTTCGTGAGGCTTTTGATAAGATCCCACATGGCAGACTGGTCACAAAAGTAAAAGCCCATGAGATCCAAGGCAAAGTGGCAAGCTGGATCCAAAATTGGCTCAGAGGCAGGGAGCAAAGGGTAATGGTTGATGGGTGTTTTTGTGACTGGAAGGCTGCTTCCAGTGGGGTTCTGCAGGGCTCAGTACTAGGACCGTTGCTTTTTGTGGTATATATCAATGATTTATTTACACTTGAATGTAGGGGGTATGATTAAGAAGTTTGCAGATGATACAAAAATTGGCAATGTGGTTGATAATGAAGAAGGAAGCTGTAGACAGCAGGAAGGTATCAATGAAATGGTCAGTGGAAAATGGAATTCAATCCAGAGAAATATGAGCTAATGCATTAGGGAGGGCTAACAAAGCAAAGGAATACACATTAAATGGTAGGACACTGAGAAGTGTAGAGGAACAGAGAGACCTTGGAGTGCATGTCCCTGAAGATAGCGGGCCAGGTAGATAAGGTGGTTAAGAAGGCATGTAGAATACTTGCCTTTATTAGCCGAGACATAGAATACAAGAGCAGGGAGGTTATGTTTGAACTGTATAAAACACTAGTTAGGCCACAGCTGGAGTACTACGTGCAGTTTTGGTGACCACATTACACGAAAGATGTGATTGCACTGGAGGGAGAACAAAGGAGATTTATGAGAATGTTGCCTGGACCGGAGAATTTTAGCTATGAGGAAAGATTAGATATGCTGGGTTTGCTTTCTTTGGAACAGAGGAGGCTGAGGGAGACCTGACTGAGGTGTATAAAATTATGAGGGGCCTAGATGGAGTGGATAGGAAGGACCTATTTCCCTTAGTAGAGGGGTCAACAACCAGGGCACAGATTTAAGGTAATTGGTAGGAGATTTAGAGGGGATTTGAGGGGAAATTTTTTCACCCAGAGAATGGTTGAGGTCTAGAACTCACTGTCTGAAAGGGTGGGAGGTAGATGCAGAAATACTCACCACATTTAAAAAGTACTTGGATATGCACTTGAAATGCCATAACTGACAAAGCTGCAGACCAAGAGCTGGAAAGTGGGATTAGGCTGGATAGCTCTTTGTCGGTCGGCGCGGACACGATGGGCCAAAATGGCCTCCTTCCATGCTGTAAATTTCTATGATTCTATGATTCTAAATGATGTGGGGAAAGTAAAATAAAGATTGGAAAATACAGATGGGATATGGGCCAGACTTACCACATTGAAAAATAGCTCCATTTTTTGGCATTATTTCCAATTAACGGCCGTTTTTCTAGGCCGAAATAACGCCAAAAAAGTAAGGCCTAAGTTTTGCCAAAAGTTTGGCATAGCCTTAAATTACCGTTTTTAAGGACGGAGCTAAATTTTTTTGCCTTAAAAATAACACCCGTTCTGCACATGCCCAACACTTGAAGCATTTAGGTTTCCAGGGTAACGTTATTCAATGAAACAGGAGGCTCAATTGCAACTTGGCGAGTTTGTTCACAAAAAGACGGGGCTCTCGGCAATCTTAACAAATTGCATTTTCTGTTTGCATTTTGCCCCAGCTGCTTAAACTAATAACAGTTATAGTAGCCTGAATTAAACAGGAGGGATTCACAAAACCCCGAGTTGGAAGGATTCCCACTGACCCGATTATGGATGGCAGAAATTTCGGCCACCACTGAACTGTTCACATTCCGTCTCCGAAACTTTCAATTGTGTGTTATTATTTTTGAATGACCTTTGTATATTGGTTATACCGTTACTCCCACTCAATAAAGAGCAGCAACTATCTAGAATGCTGGATATACATTTGTGGGATATGCTGTAAATATTTTAAAGTAGTTTTTATATAAAATATAGGTTTTGTTCTCTCCAAAAACTTTAACTTTTAGCTCTGTTTCCCAAGGTGGCCCCGTTAACGCCGATTTCGATTAGACTTGATTAGGTAGGACAAGCTTTGTAAAAATGGTATTTAACAATGTCCTTAAAAATATCCTTATTGGGGAAACTCGCAAAAATGGTGTTATCGTTGGGTTTGACCCCGAATGACATTACAAAAACAGTTCTCAAAAAAAAAATCGGCCCTTATTTATTTATTTTAAGGACAGCATTACACCACTGGCAAAACTAGCAAAATGGCCTTAAATTTATTTAGCTTCAAAAAAAAACTTTTAGCTCCAAAAAATGGAGCTAAGTTGATCGTTACGGTGCCGAGTTTCTGGCCCCAAGGGAGATAAAAGAGGCAAGCAAAAAAAGTTAAAAAAAATTAACAAAAATCTGCAACAATAATTTTCTTCTGAGGTAATGAGACTCCTCCACATTTGTAAAATTAATTTTTCAGGTTGAGAGGCTGTATAGCAGTAATGATCATTTATTACACATTTAAAAACTCACTTACTGCTGACTACATTAGCTCTAACTTTTTCAGCTGTGTTGCATGCAGAACTAGTGGGCAAGTACCCCAAGTTGACGCCATTACAGTGATTTTAATGCCGAGTCTATCGGGGAGAACTGCAACAGCGCATCCCGTAGAAGAGCAGGGTATCTCTGACAGAAACTTCTGGATTTCTGCGTTTAACTGAGCATGTGCGGACACGAGAGGTTGCTGTCAGATTTACCCTGTAATAAGGGCAAGTGCCGATAGCCTTGCCGATAGATTACAGTAGAATCTGGGCCATTCATTAGCAAAGATAACAGCCTTGTGAAGCAATTTATCTAGTTTATACATGGTAATGATTCCTTTAATGCAGTTATAATAGTAAAACAGTTTAAAAATCAGCTGCATTCAAAAATCATATCCCCAGATACAAGGTTGTGAACACTTTTGTTCAGTTTGGTCTTTGAGCAAATAGCACTGGAGGAGGAGCCAGCCACATTCAAACAAAAGCACACCGATTTGCTCAGTTATGGGTATGGCTTGCAGTTACTGTTGAATTTAGTCAAAAGGCATTCAAACCCATAACTACTGATTAAGTATCTAAGAGCAGGGACTGTTCAAGTTGTTGATTCAGATTGAAGCTTCTGCAGCCGGTAAGGCTACAGCTATAATAACTGCAAATGTAAAGATTAACTATAAAATAGTCCAGTGCAGAGATTGTAAACATTTATTTTCATTTTAACGATATAGTACCTATCTAAATATTTGCATCACATTACTGTTTATTTGCTTCTTCAACCATTGTTCAATAAAATCACTTGATAAAGTATGAAACAAGATCTTATATTGCCATGCTCACCTACTTTTTTTAAGACGTGAGCAAAATTCTATGGAGGTGATGAATAGATCCAATAAAGAAAGGTTTTCTATTTGTTATTCCGGGCATGCTACCAAGACCTATCCAGATATCAGGGCCAATAAAGGTATTCAAGGCTTTGAGGAAGGAGCTCACATAAACCAGTGTCTAGGATAACGGCAGAAAAGGCCCAAAATGTAACCACTATTTCTGCTTTTTCAAAAAATAGAAGGAAAATGGTGACCTTTTTCTACCTGAATTTCCAACTCCTCTCCAAATGTTTTACAAATAAAATGTCTTGGATTATATGGATTAAGATTTTAAAATGTCTATGTGTCCCAATAACACAGAAACTGAATGTATATTCAGTTGTTTTGCAGGATTGCTCACTACCTATGGAATTGATGATTTTTCCTGGCACTATTAAACAACACCGTTTTTTCATTTAACATTTTTGTGTGTTTTTGTACTATTTCTATTTTTGCTGTTATGCTTTAACAAAGTTAGTTTCCTAGTTATCTTCAGCCTATTCAATTCACTACGTGATATCAAGAACCGACTGAGTGCACTGGATACGGCAAAAGTTATGGGTCCTGCCAACATCTGGTTGTAGTGCTGAAGACTTGTGCTCCAGATCTAGCATAAAGCAAGATGGTTGTACTTGATGGAGACCAATCAGCTCAGCCCTAGGACATCACTGCATGAGTTCCTCAGGGCAGTGTCTTAGACCCAACCATCTTCAGCTGCTTCATCAATGACCTTCCCTCAATCATAACGTCAGAAGTGAAGATGTTCGCTGATGACTGCAATGTTCAGTTCAATTTGTAATTCCTCAGTTAATGAACTAGCCCGAGGGAATCCACATGTAGCAAGACCTGGACAACATCCAGACTTGGGCTAATCAGTGGCAAGTAACATTCGTGCCATACAAGTGACGGGCAATGACCATTTCCAACAAGAGTCTTATCACCTCCCCATACCATTCAATGGCATTACCATTGTTGAATCCTGCACTAACATCCTGGGGGTCACCATTGACCAGAAACATAACTGAACCAGCCACATAAATATTGTGGTTAAAATAGGTCAGAGGATGGGTATTCTGTGGCGCGTAACTCTCCTCATGACTCCGCAGTCTTTCCACCACCTGCAAGGCACAAGTCAGGAGTGTGATCGAATACTCTCCATTTGCCTGGATGGGTGCAGCTGCAACAAGAAACGAAACACCATCCAGGACAAAGCAGACCACTTGATCAGCACTCCCTCCACCATTTTAAACATTCACTCCCTCCACCACCAAAGCAATGTGGCTGCAGTGTGTATCATTTACACTGTAGCAACTCACCAAGGCTTCTTTGACAGCACCTCTCAAATCTTGGACCTCTACCACCTAGAAGGACAAGGGCAGTAGGCACATGGGAACACCACTACCTCCAAGTAACACATCACCCTGACATAGAAATATACTGCCGTTCCTTCATTGTCAAAATCCTGGAACTCCCTACCTAACAGCACTCTGGATGTACCCTCACCACACGGACTGCAGTGGTTCAAGGTGGTGGCTCACCACCACTTTCTCAAGGGCAATTAGGGATGGATAATAAATGAAGTGATGCTCACATCCCATGAATGAATTTAAAAAAAAAATCTACTTTTCCCTTATTTATAATTCCACTTCTTCAGGTGAGAAATGGGGAAAACACAATTTCGAGCAGCAAAATTCAATTTCTCTGTTCTGACAAATCTGACCATAACCTTCATTCCATGCCCCGGTGCAAGTTACACGTTGTACTGTATCACCTGTTGATAAAGAGCTCAAATAGGAGTAGTGTTGCCCACTGTAAGTAAGATATTGTTCACATAGTAGTAGCAGCTGTAATGCTAGGTAATAGAGATGGATATCCAGCCAGATTCAGACAAAGTAAATATAACAAATGTAACATTCTTCAGTGAATGTCGACATAAAATTTGCAGGCAGATTCCTCGAATGGGGGAAAAACAACAGGTGCAAGCAGTTTCAAGGAATAAAAAACAGCTTTGCTGTAGACAAGCCTTACGACTTTTTTTTCCAGCCTTCAGTTCTCACAACTTACATCCAAGCTAGAATCCTGTTTTTTATTTTGTGAAACATATTCAGATAGTTCTTGCGATGATGCACCCAGTCGGTATCCACCACCAGCAAATGGCTATAAAATAAATCACAAACCTTACAATAAATACAACACATTTATCAGTGTTGTTGTGTATTCATACAAAGTAATGGAACATTAAAAGACTTTACCCAGAAGGCAACTACAGCACACTACATTTATCGTATCATATTGAGCAGATCTCTCAATCCCAAAGGTCTCATGTGGAGCAAACATTTTGAAAGGTGAGGCACCAGGTTCAGTGTGAAGTTATTATGTGAAATAAAGCTTCTACATTATCAGAACTCATTGCCAAATGATGACAGAATAAAAATTAAAGTAAGAAGCACCAAGCATTATATATAAAAGTAACTATTATGATATTTATTTTATAGGGGCAAAGGTGAGGAACTTAATATCTTGGCACTTCCAGGCGTCCCTGGTTTGTGGATTGGCTATTTTCTTTAGCTCACATATGGTGCTAACACCAAGAAACTCACTCACTTGTAGCTTTATTACCTTTTAAACCTATTAACCTTACAAAACAAATATTAAAAGAACCTCATTTTGGTTTTGCCCATCTTCACTTCTCTCATTCACTCCTCCCTTCCTTATTATTTTGGATTATTTAAATGCCATATTCTAAATGTTCAGTTTAAACAAGTTTGGTACCTGGTGTCCTGTGTCCTCCATTGTATCACTTTCAATTTAGCTCTGACACACAAGTTTAAATCAGTCACCGAGAGATTAAAAACTCGCTCCCAAGGTTGTTTTCACCTGATCTAATCATCTTGTCCCTGAAATTATCAAGTGAAAACACTTTAGCTATAATCAGGCTGACATCCCGAAGACTGAGCACCCATGAAGATAACAAATCAGCTGTTCAGGTGACGGAACACTGCCAAAATGAGTTATCTTGTCTTTTTAAAATGGCAGATAGAGACAGTGCAGAAACAACATTTCTATAGTGCGTTACAATGTCAAATTGTCAGGAAGTACTTTTTAAAATGGTGACTTATTTAGGCATACATGGTAATGTAAATATTCAGTGGTAACGTTTAGCAGGAACAGTGAGATTCTTCTCAAAAATGTCACACTCCTGGATTTTAATATTATGGGACTGAGGGCAGGCTTTGCAAACAACTCATGCAATAGCATGTAGTAAGTCCTAGCCAACTAAGACCGTTGTCCTACTCAACCTCCCTCCCCTGGCTCCCCATCCCAACACATTCGTTTTAAAATCCTTGTATTTATTCACAGATTCCTCCATAGCCTCGCACATCTGCACAATCTGCTCCAGCCTTGCATTTCTACTTGCAATTCCCGTTCTGCCGACTGACCCTGCTGTGGATACACTGTCCCTCCAATCCACCATTGATGGCAGAACCTTCAGTAATCATATACCTGCACTCCAGAATTCCTTTCCTAAATTCTTCCAACTTGCTACATATCTCCCAGTTTCAAATGCCTCTTCAGAACCTCTTTCTTTGATTGCCTTCCCTAACAGTAGTAACTCATCATGAAGTGTTCTGGGATATTAAAGGTACTTTATAAATGCAAATCACAGGTTTCACTTGTCAAAAAAAAACATTGTTTGGATTTGGGAACCAATCAATCAAGCGGTAAAATTAATAAATTATTTTATGAACAAACTTTTGCAAGAACCCTTCAAGAACCCTCCTCCTCCTCCTCCTCCCCCCCGCCCCATGTATGTTTCTGTGCTATGTTTAAAACCAGATTTTGGAGACTTGGTTATGTGCCAGTTTCTATGATCCACCAGGAAAGGTCCCCATAATTATGGCAGATAATCATGGCTCTATGCCTTTATTTTATTACAAATTTACTTTTCCGACTTTAAAAAAAATGCAGCACTGTAACTTTTCAAAACAGCAAAAAAGTAACACTATTTTGAGACCGCTGAATTCACAATGCTTCTGTAGACATTCCTACATTCTCTTACCACTGCTCTGTTTGCCTCTCCTACACCTCCTGTCCAGTGATCCACTGGAACTGCCCCATGTTCCTTAGCTCCTTTAAAAAGATCATCCACAATTTCATTTAGATTCTTTTTCTTTGGAGGTCCAACAATCTCCTGGCCACTGTGTTCAGAACCACCTGCATAAAAGCTTAAAAAATTAATATACAGTGAGTGAAATCCAGTGCTTTACTTTAACAAAAATAGCATAAGGCACATTAACAAATGAACATTATCATTACATTTGCTCTTGCTCTCCAAGCGTAGAGAAAGTACACATCTCTTTGACACACATTACCATCACAGAGTACTCTTCCATGAAACAATGCATCAGGGAAAAATTAGATGTTTCACTGCTTGCAAGTCCAATTCTATTACTGACCTAAGGGCTTGATGTATCCTACAAAACACAAACAATGAAATGTACTTAAATAGCTCCAACAATGCTTCAGTGGGTAAATGCATTGCCTGGTATGCAGCTGAACCATACAAGTAATAAAGAAAGAGGAAAATAGATAAATAACTTGTATTTATATAGTGCCTTATGTCCTGAGGATGCCATAAAGTGCTTTACAACTAGTGAATTACCTTTAAAATGTAGACAGTATTACGATGTAGGTTAATGGAGCAGCAAATTTGAACCCAGCAAGGTCTCACAAACAGCAAATGAATAAATGACCAGTTAATCTGACTTGGGTAGTGTTGGTCGAGGGAGGAATGTTGGTCAGGATGCTGGGAGAAGTCCCTGCTCTTTTTTGAACACTGCTATGAGATCCTTTACATTGACTAAATACATTTCCGTTGCACAGAAATTTATAAAGAAGCAGAAAAAAAGCATGTATGCCAGATGTCAGGTTGCAAATACATCTGAGAATCAGGCTAAATATAGAAAGTTCAGAGGAAAAGTGAAAAAGAAAATAAGAGGGGCAAAGAGAGAGTATGAGAACAGAATGGCAGCCAACATAAAAGGTAATCCAAAAGTCTTCTATAGGCATATAAATAGTAAAAGGGTAGTAAGAAGAGGGGTGGGGCTGATTAGGGACCAAAAAAGAGACCTATGCATGGGGCAGAGGGTATGGTTGAGGTACTAAATGAGTACTTTGCATCTGTCTTCACCAAGGAAGAGGATGCTGCCATAGACAGTGAAGGAGGAGGTAATGGAGATACTGGATAGGATAAAAACTGATGAGGAAGAGGTATTAGAAAGGCTGGCTGTACTTAAAGTAGATAAATCACCAGGAGCGGATAGAATGCATCCTAGGATGCTGAGGGAATAGAGTGCGGAAATTGCGGAAGTACTGGCCATAATATTCCAACCCTCAATAGATACGGGGGTGGTGCCAGAGGACTGGAGAATTGCAAATGTTACATCATTGTGCAAAAAAGGGAATAAAGGTAAACCCAGCAACTACAAGCCAGTCAGTTTAACCTCGGTAGTGGGGAAGCTTTTAGAAACAGTAATCAGGAACAACATTAACAATCACTTGGATAGGTATGGCGTAATTAAGGAAAGCCAACACTGATTCGTTAAAGGCAAATCGTGTTCAACCAACTTGATTGAGTTTTGTGATGAGGTAACAGAGGGTTGATGAGGGTAATACAGTTGATGTGGTATACACAGATTGCCAAAAGGCGTTCGACAAAGTGTCACATAATAGGCTTGCCAGCAAAATTGAAGCCCATGGAATAAAAGGGACAGTGGCAGCCTGGATACGAAATTGGCTAAGTGACAGGAATCAGAATAGTGATGAACGGTTGTTTTTCAGGAGGAAGGTATACAGTGGTGTTCCCCAGGGGTCAGTTCTAAGACCACTGCTTTTAATGATGTATATATTAATGATTTGCATGTGGGTTCGAAGGGCCAAATGGCCTTATTCCTTGCTGAAACCATTCTATGATTCTAAATAAGGCTTAGTATGGGTGGTGCAGGCTCACAGCTAGTTTTGTTTGTGACCATAATGGTGAGGTTTGCAGTGTGTTCTGTAACTTTGGCTGAAGGAAAAGTAATGGATTGTTATTGTGACTATTCTGGATGGTACTTCATGGATTATGGGCAGGCTAGGGACCCGATAGTCTGTGTGGCCTGTGTCAGCATGGTCTGTGCTATGTTCTCAGACCTCATTCACAGTCATGGGATAAGGAGAGATATTTTGGCACTGATTCATAGAGACAAGTCATGGTTTTGGTATATCTGGTATTTTCACAATGCACCCAATCTGTGAAACCTAGACTTGGTGAGAACAGTGTTGGTCATAACTCTGCCTTGTTTTGTGAAACAGTACTTGTAGCTACTGTGGACCTTTGCAAGCAAAAAATTGAATACAAATTCAATTGAGTTTTATTATATTCAATTCTATTAATTAGATCTCTGGAGATCAACCCCTCAGACTGATTCTAGAAATCCAACAGTTGGTTGACCTTAAGGAAAATGGTGCACAACCTCTATTTCAGGATGAAGTCAGATTACCCACAGCAGCATTACTTATTTGGCACTCAAGATTATTCTGTGCTGTCACCATGTAGAACAGGTTCCAATCTGCCAGAAATGTCAAAAACCCTTACCGTTGACCCTCATCAGTCGTACTGCTACTTTGTTCATCCTTCTTCAGGTCTTTCAAGGAGGATATTCTGGAAGTACCACTGCTGGAAGAGGGAAAATAAGTATCTATTGTTTAGTTCACTGTGATAAAAGATTTAAAACAATCACTGATTTAAATTTCCAGCTCATACTTAAAGTAAATCCCATTAAATCAGTATAACTCAATTTTTAAACTCATTTTACCAATTAAGTCCATTATTGAAGAATCACTGCAAGTTTGTCAAGTGATAATGTACAATTGATTAAGTAGCACATGAGCAGTGTGCACTACACGTTACTACAATGTAGTTATTGACATATTATGATAATCTCTTCAGATAATATCAGGGATAAGGAAGACATCAACAAACACTGACCACATACACCAAAAAATGGAATAAAAAATGTCACTTGAAGCATTAGGGAATATAAAATCTATTTGATTTTTTTGAAGTGGGAGGAATTCTTGCAGTTTTGGACATCATCCAAACCCCTCTCAGATTTTAGCTCCATGACTCGCTCCCATACATATGCAGTCCAACCCTCTGCTAGATATTTATTAACTGTCCTTTAATGACACAAATATAAATTAACCCTCAGGTTCATATCTTGCATAGAAGAAAAGTGCTGTTGAAACCATCAGGTCACCTACAGCTTAAGGTGTTGGCACTTCTATTAATGACAATACTGAACTATTGAATGAAGCAATTAAGATGGAGAGGATGAAAAAATACATCCAACAACCATTGCTGACTGTTTAAGTAGCAAAACTGATACTTGGAAACAACCTGCATAGATCAAGAAACAAAACATTTTACATCAAGAATGCACACGTTTACCCAGCTACTTAAAACAAATACTGCTAAACTCTCTCGAGTAATCAAAAGGTTAAAAATCTAAGATAAGCAAGATAATTCAGCATACAGAGGTCCCAATCAGGATGGTCCTTGAATTTCCCCAAGCTTTTGTCTTCACTGAGATTTAATGTGCACACGGTTATTAGTGTGTAAATTGTCCAGCAAATTGTGGGGAGGAAGAGATACCCAGTGAGTTGTGAATTGCCAAAAATTGCTGTTAGCCTCGCGAAAATGGCAGCTTGCCATCAACTTCACCATGTGTTTCAAGACATTGATGCATTTGTGCAGTAATTACCAATTAAACTTCCTGCAGAAATTTAAGGTTGGTACTTAACAGCGCAAGTACCCTTTTAATAACAAGATTCATTTTTGTGAGTTCGGGAAGTGAGAGGGGTCCGAGAGTACGGGAGGTCCGTGAGTTCGGGAGGTCCGTAGGTCAGTTGGGAGTTCAATTCGGACGAGGATCTCACAGCTCTCGTCCAGGCGGGTAAGTGGTTGGCTGTTTGATTGGTAAATATCTCTCTTTTTCTTTTAATTAGATAAGTTTCATTAGAGGGATGGCAGGGCAGCTCAGTCCTGTGGAGTGCACATCCTGCGGCATGTGGAAGTCCTGGACGCTTCGCACGGCCTAGACAACCATGTGTGCAGGAGGTGTCTCCAGCTTCAACTACTTGAGCACCGCGTTTCGGAGCTTGAGTGGCTGCTGGAGTCAATACGGTGCATCCGCGAGGCTGAGAGCTATGTGAATAGCACATTTCAGGAGGTGGTCACCCCGCAGCTTAAAAACATGCAGGCAGAGGGGAAATGGGTGACCACCATACGGAGTAAGAACGCTAGGCAGGTAGTGCAGGAATCCCCCCATGAGTCCTTCTCACTTTCAAACCGATATTCACTTCTGAGCACCGGTGAGGGCGATGCTGCCTCTGGGGAGTGCGGCAAAGAGTCAATTCCAAGGCACCACGGGTGGCTCAGCTGCACAGGGGGGAGGGACGAAGATTAAAAGAGCTCTAGTGATCATGCTTGACAAATCTTCTAGAGTTTTTTTGAGGATGTAACTAGTGGAGTGGATAAGGGAGAACCAGTAGATGTGGTGTATTTGGACTTTCAAAAAGCTTTTGACAAGGTCCCACACAAGAGATTAGTGTGTAGAATTAAGGCACGTGGTATTGGGGGTAATATATTGACGTGGATAGAGAAATGGTTGGCAGACAGGAAGCAAGAGTGGGAATAAAGGAGTCCTTTTCAGAATGGCAGGCAGTGACAAGGGGGTGCCGCAGGGTTCAGTGCTGGGACCCCAGCTATTTACAATATACATTAATGATTTAGACAAAGGAATTGAATGTAATATCTCCAAGTTTGCAGATGACACTAAGCTTGGTGGCAGTGCGAGCTGCGAGGAGGATGCTATGAGGCAGCAGGGAGACTTGGACAGGTTAGGTGAATGGACAAATGCATGGCAGATGCAGTATAATGTTGATAAATGTGAGCTTATCCACTTTGGTGGCAAAAACAGGAAGGCAGATTATCTGAATGATGATAGATTAGTAAAAGGGGAGGTGCAACGAGACCTGGGTGTCATGGTACATCAGTCACTGAAGGTAGGCATGCAGGTACAGCAGGCAGCAAAGAAAGCAAATGGCATGCTGGTCTTCATAGCGAGGGGATTTGTGTATAGGAGCAGTGAGGTCTTACTGCAGTTGTATAGGGCCTTGGTGAGACCACACCTTGAGTATTGTGTGCAGTTTTGGTCTCCTAATCTGAGGAAGGACGTGCTTGCTATTGAGGGAGTGCAGCGAAGGTTCACCAGACTGATTCCCGGGATGGCAGGACTGACATATGAGGAAAGACTGGATCGGCTAGGCTTATACTCACTGGAATTTATGAGAGGGGATCTCATAGAAACGTATAAAATTCTGACGGGACTGGACAGGTTAGATGCAGGAAGAATGTTCCCGATGTTGGGGAAGTCCAGAACCAGGGGGCACGTCTAAAGATAAGGGGTAAGTCATATAGGACCAAGATGAGGAGAAACTTTTTCACCCAGAGAATTGTGAACCTGTGGAATTCTCTGCCACAGAAAGTTGTTGAGTCCAGTTCGTTGGACATATTCAAAAGGGAGTTAGATGTGGCCTTTACGGCTAAAGGGATCAGGGGGTATGGAAAGAAGGCTGGGTGGTGTACTGAGGTTGAATGATCAGCCATGATCATATTGAATGGCAGTGCAGGCTCGAAGGGCCGAATGGCCTGCTCCTGCACCTATTTTCTATGTTTCTATGATAGGTGATTCTATTGTTAGGGGAACAGAGAGGCGTTTCTGCGACCACAGATGTGACTCCAGAATGGTATGGTGCCTCTCTGGTGCCAGGGTCAAGGATGTCACAGAGCGGACACAGGGCATTCTGGGGGGGGGGGGGGGGGGTGGGGGGAGAAGGTAAACAGCTAGAGTTCATGGTCCATATCGGGACCAATGACATAGGTAGAAAGAGGGATGAGGTCCTACAGGCAGAATTTAGGGAGCTAGGAAGAAAATTAAAGGGTAGGACCTCAAAGGCAGTAATCTCCGGGTTACTACCGGTGCCATGTGCTAATGAGCACAAGAATAGAAGGATAGAGAGGATGAAGAATTGGTGTAGGAGGGAGGTCTTTAAATTCTTGAGGCATTGGGACTGCTTCTGGGGAGATGGGACCTGTACAAACCGGACGGGTTGCACCTCAGCAGCCCTGGGACCAATATCCTTGCGTGGAGTTTTGCTAGTGCTGTTGGGGAGAGTTTAAACTAGCATAGCAGGAGGATGGGAACCTGAGAACAAATTCAATAAGGAAGGAAGTAAAGCAGAAATTGGATAGCAAGAATTTAGGATGTGAATCTGTAAGTAGTAATCAAGGAGGTCTTCCTGTGCTAAATGGTATATACTTTAATGCAAGGCGTATAGTGAATAAGGCGGATGAGCTAAGAGCACAGGTAGACACTTAGGAGTATGACATTATAGCCATTACAGAGACATGGCTGAAAGAGGCACAGGTTTGGCAGATCAATATTCCTGGTTACAGGATTTTTAGACAAGACTGAGAGGGGGGGCAAAAAAAGGGGGAGGTCGCGATATTGATTAAAGAAACTATTACAGCGATGAGGACATATGGGTCGAATTGAAAAATAAAAAAGGGGCGATCACACTGCTGGGCATGTATTATAGACCCCCAAACTGTGGGAGGGAGATAGAGGAGCAAATATGTCGGCAAATTGCTGTGAAGTCCAAAAACCATAGGGCAGTAATAGTAGGGGATTTTAACTATTCTAATATTGATTGGGACAAATATAGTGTGAAGGGTATAGAGGGTGTGGAATTCTTAAAATGCATTCAAGAGAACTTTTTTAGTCAGTATGTAACAAGCCGAACACAAGAGGGGACGGTTTTGGGTTTAGGTTTAGTTTTGGGGAATGAAGCTGGGCAGCTGAAGGGGTATTAGTCAGATTCAAGTTAGTTATGGATAAGGACAAAGATAGATCTAGAATAAAAGCCCCAAATTGGGGAAAAGCTAATTTTGCTAAGTTGAGAAATGATTTGGCTACAGTGGACTCCAGTAGATTGGTGGGGATGCTGAGGTGCTGCCCTGAGGGAGTGGCAGTGGGTCAGTGGAGCAGGAACCTGCTGTCCTCTCTCAGGATGACAGCTTTCTTGATCCCACCATTGCCATTCCGCCATTGCACTTATCATTGCCTGTCACCCAGCTACTCCAGACTGCTGCCACCCAGCCTGAGGTGGTGCAGTCTGAAGGCGGGCCTTCCAGGCCCAGAGCTGGTCGAGGGCATCCTACAAGGCCATCTATAGTCTTTGGCCCTGACACACAGCAGCCTTCCACCAGCCATGCTGCAGCCAGAGGGAAGACACTGCGGAGAAGTAGTAGAATAGGTGGACAAAAAAAGGTCTATAAGGAAATGCACAAGGGTGATAAGTAAAGACAGTTATAAATTTTATTGCTTTTTGATAAATAGTGATTGAAGTGTTCAATGTTTGCTGTTGTCTCTCATTTCAGTGCTGGGGATTTGGTACAGAAGGAAAAATTGATGTGGTGATGGGCATGACCAGAGGAACTGGGAAATGGGATGGAAATCAGTGGAAACGAGCTCTGATGAGATGGTCGGGGACCTCTCTTAGAGGATCGTGATGGAGTCACTGCCTCCTCCGTCGTGGCTGTTGCTGCTCCTGCTCGCCCTCCTCCTGAGGTGGCACGGCTATGCCAGGTGGCAATGGCTGTGCGCTCATGATGGTCAGGTTGTGCAGCATGCAACAGACGATGGCGAATAGGGACACCCGCTCAGGTGAGTACTGCAGGACTCGTCCCGAGTGGTCAAGTCAGCAGAACCATTGCTTGAGCACTCCGACGGTCTGCTCAATGATGTTCCTGGTGGCGGCATGGCTCACATTGTACGAGGGCTGGCCAGGAGTGTTGGGGTTGCAGAGAGGAGTCATGAGCCAGGTGCATAGTGGATAGCCCTCGTCTCCGAGCAGCTAGCCGGGGGCTTCATTTGGGGACTGGAACAGAGCTGGCACAGCAGTCTGGCACAGGATGAAGTCATCGTGCTGCTGCCAGGATAGCAGGCACTTACCGTCATTATTCTGCGTGTGGGGTCACTCGCGAATTGTACATTTAGTGAGTGGTAGCCTTTGCGATTGCGGAATATCCCTGGATTATGCTGCGGTATGATGTGGGTGCAGTCAATGGCAGCCTACACTATGGAGAAGCCCGCTATCCTGGCAAAGCCACATGCACACTTGAGCTGCTTCTCTGGTCATGGGGAAGGAGATGTGGTCCCTCCTCATTCTGTACAGAGCATTTGTGACCTCGCCAAATTGGGAGATGTTGGAGATGTCTCCTGTTGCTCCCTGGAAAGATCCACTGGCATAGAAATTGAGAGCGATTGTGACCTTGACTGTCAGAGAGCCGTCCTCACTCTGGTCTGAGGCTCGAGGTCCCGTTGCAGCAGATGGCAGAGCTCTGTGACCATGTCCTTTCTGAAACACAGCCTTCGCACTGCTCTTCAGTGAAATTGATGTAGGAAAACTGCTGACGGATTACCCTGGGAGAGTAAGCTCTTCTGTTGCCACCCCTGTGGTGCCTTCTTCCTCTGGCAACATCTTCATGTGCTTCTCCCAATCTGTGCCTGTCTCTTTCAATCACTCTGTGCCTCACTCTATGGGCCTCTCCCAATGCTATTCCATCTCTTAGTCGTAGCTTTTTTCTCTCCCTCCCTCTTTCTCTGCAATTACTGGCTCCATTGTCTTCGTCGAAGCATCCTCTGACGGTGAAGTCAGAGCAGCCGGTTGACTGCCCGCACAAACCCCATGAAGGGATAGAAATAGTACAACGTCGAAAGTATCGTGAGTAACACAGAGGAAAAGGTAGAAGTCAGAACAATGGTCTAGCAAGAAGTCGCCGAGATCGGTCCAGCAGCCACAATCACTAAAAGTTGCAAACGAGAAATAGGTAATGGCCAACAAAAAACATTCCAAGATGGCGCCTTTAAATAGTGCTAGCGCATCCGGTTCTTGACTGAAACTCGACAGTGCAAGCTGTCGTTGTCATCGCCAGGCGCTGAGATCGCCTGCGCAGGGCAAGTTAACTTCCGGGGCGCTAAGGGGGCGACATGCAAGGCAATGAATCGGGCGTGCCCTGCATAAATAGTGCCCAATTCTGCAGCGGACGATTTTTTCGCCGTGCCCGGGCAAAATCTATTTTGCGTCTTGTTAGAGCCTCCCAAGATTTTTAAAGTTGGTACTTTTGTAAACATGGTGTGTGTCTATGTTTTTCATACTACCCCAGAATACTATATTCAAAAGCAATTTAAGTATAAATTGAACAAGCTTCTTACTTCAATTAGAAAACTACTATATGATTTTAATGAACATGCATTAAAAAAACATATTTTACTATATGGCTCCACTTCCCATTTTTAATCCTCTATTTTATACTGTTCATCTGAAAGCACCTTTATTCATCTGGGACAAAGAGATTGTCCAGGTCACACATGTAGCCATAACTACCATCAACATCTACGATAGGTTATAATGTAATGGTAGGAGGCATTTTTAGCTTTTTCCAACCCAAATTGCAATATTATGTTTCAGCAATGTGATTCATCCAATTGCAGGGCATTTTTTTTTTAAAAGGTATTAACAACATAACCGTGAGGATGAATGTCTCACAAAATTGACAGGTTTGAATAGACAGATAACCCCTTTACAAAACACGGCAAAAAAGTGGTCTAAAGTGCTATTGATAAGTATGTTTAGTAATGCAGTGACTGCTACCAAACTGGTGCTTAGGCCATTTTTTTTCAAAGTTATCATCCTTTATCTAGAGTCAACAAAAATATTACTTACAGCTAGGTACCATTCAAAACTGGATAGTTTCCTTTTTCAGAATGAGAATGTGTTGTTTGGACCACCTAATGTGGGCTTGTAAATATAAATGTAGGAACAGATCAGACTGTTGCAATAAAAGTTAGAAAACCCAAACCAACTGAAGGACTGCAAAAGTTGCTGAACTAAAATTTACAACACGGAAGTTTTAAAGGAAGCTGGGTATATCTCAAAATATTTCTGATATTTCTTACCTATGAACCGCAGGTCTGAAATTAGTAGTATTGCTAAACACTGGTGCATCTTGATGAACCGGTTGATCGTCACCCCCATCCTCATAAAAACTAGCCAGAGCTAGCTACATAACAAAACAAGACAAAAATTATTATCCAGAAAGGTACTTCAAAATCTGTTAGCCTTTAAACAAATAGATTTTGCTGAAATCATTAGATAGAATATACCTAAAAAGTTATGTTTTCAGGTTTCTAATATATACTAAATTGAGAGCCCACACAAAATTGAAACAATTCTCTCTCCAAAGCTACCGTAAATGATAAACAGCAAACTCTATATTCAGATGCATATAGTTCTTTTTAAAAACTGATTCTAACCACACACATTAAAATAAGCTGGTATTAATATCACTAAAACATTTACGTTCAATGCTGTTTGGATAATTTGTTTAAAAATTAATACAGGTACATCTTCTTGAATCCAGCTGTCCGAAAACCGGACATTTTTGAGGCGGCCAAGAGCGCGGCATCGGGCGACGAGGAAACTGGTAAAAAACACAGCACTGGGGAGGCCGCAAGAATTGGTGGGCAGCGAGGAGCGCCAACAGCGAGGTCCGAAATCCGGAAAAATCCGAAACCCGGCACGGTCTCAGTCCCGAGACTGCCGTATTTCAGATGTATTGATTTTTTTTGTCCAAAATACGGAAAAGTCGAAAACCAGCCTGGTCTCGGTCCCGAGGTTGCCGGATTCCAGACGTTGTACCTGTATTTACATTGTGAGGAGAACTATTTTGGATAACCATTTGATACGCAGTATTTTTTTTTAAATTGTGATGTTTGAAGTTGATGAAAAAATTCTGTCATTCAAAAATGCTAAAGATAAAAATTGCAGTAAATCCTTCGGCTAAAATAATCCCAGGCCACATTTGTAACACAGCACAGTTAAACTTTGTTAAGCAATTTTTTCCTTTTTTCTAGTCCTATCATCTAATTGATTTTTATGATCCCTACAGAGCATTATTTACAATTTGATCAGATCCTCTAGGGATGATGGCGAGGGGAGGGGGAAACAAGGCGGCAAATGACTTACTATACTCTTGTATATTTCAGTTACACAGCAGTATTGGTAGAGGTTTTGCAGCAGGTCACCTCCATGTGCACTCAGCGAGGGAGCTGTCCATGGTTTTTTGTTAAACACAAGATCAGATCTAGTAGGACATTATATCTAAGGCGATGATAGCAAAAGCAGTCACAGCTTTAAAAATCCGCCAAGTTCAGGAAGTCACCTTTGTGTTCAGCCTACTGTTTTCCTGTAATTCTTCTAAAAATGTACTTTCAGATGAAGTCACAGAAACATTTCGATAAAACGCTTAAGTGTTATCAGGAAATCTTATCTTTTGATGTACACAGATGTATGACAATGTCTAACCTTCTGTTAAATACCACGCAGTTCTGTTGCATTTATATTGATTTATGTTTCCCAGAAATGTTTGGAAATGCTTCTCGTGTAAGCAACTAATTTAAAGTGCAATAACTATTTGATAAAAGTAAATCTCAGAGTATATATAGACTTCTTTTAGGCTTCCGACATCCCAAATTTACATTAGAAAACTCAATGACAAGTGAAATAACAAAAAACTCAAACCAAGGGAACAAAAGAAAAAAATCTGCAGTCAACTCTTCCACAATAAATATTAACTTTGCTGTGTTTTCTTACTTTTACTTGATCCTTCACAGTATTTATATTAGTACAACTTCTTAGAAGAATGTTCCTGATTTCTCATTTTGCCATTGAAGCATTTCCCCTGGAGTTATAAAGGTAGATGAAAGAAAACCTTAACACAGATGATGAAATATTAAGCCATTATTAAGTTATTACCTTCACTAAACCCATGTTTCAGCCAGTGTACAAAATTAAGACTTTTAGATGTTTTTATGACCTACTAAAACTATTCATGTAACTATTCTATCAAAGAAAGCTGAAGTTTAACATTACAATTTAGTTTTATATAATCAGCTTTAATGTAGAGATTGTCCCTAGATGCTTCACAAAGTCAAAAAAACAGGCACCAAGCCTTTGCAGGAGGTTTAGGAGAGGTGACCAAAAGCTTAGTTGAAGAGATGTGCTTTGAGAAAGTATTTAAAAGTGGTGACTGCAATAGAGGGGGCAAGGGGTTACACAGCAGATTCTGCGGCACAGAATGTAGGTGGCAGAATGTTGGACAATTGGGAATTTATGGACGGTGGTGGGAAAAGGGAGAATTAAGTGTTTCAGTCGCAGTGAGACTATCATAGGGATGGAGGCAGGTAATGCTCCGGAGGTGGAAAAGTAGTCTTGGTAATGGATAGCATATGGAGTTTGAAACTCAGATCTGTGTCGAAGAGAATCCTGAGATTGCAAGTTGTATGGTTCAACCCGAGTAAAAAAGCAAAGAGAGAATGCAATCGAAGGTAAGGGTGCAGAGTTTTTAGCTGGGGCCAAAAATTATGGCTGTTTTCGGTGTCAGCTGTGGCTCAGTGGGTAGCACCCTCACCTCCAAGTCAGAAGGTTGTGGGTTCAAGTCCTACTCCAGAGACATGAGCACAAAAATCTAGGCTGATGCTCCAGGGCAGCAGAGGGAATGCTGCACTGTCAGAGATGCCGTCTTTCTGATGAGACGTCTGCTTTCTCATATGGACATAAAAAATCATATAGCACTATTTTGAAGAAAAGCAGGGGAGTTATCCCTGGTGTCTTGGCCATTATTTATCCCTCAATCAACATCACTAAATACAGATTGGAAATTCCAATGTCTCGGGTCCGTAAGAAGTTCCAATGCTGCAAAAAGGTTAAGAAGAACAAGAAAGAATAAAGAACCATAGGAACAGAGGATGTAATTGGTGACTTTCACCAAGGCAGTCTTGACGCTGTCGACAGGGCAGGGCTAAAGGGATTCAAATGGCAGTTCTGGGAGAGGGAGGACATAGAAACATAGAAAATAGGTGAGAAATGATGACATGCTCAAGTATGTTGGACAAGGGGAAGTTAGAGGTTGGGCAGTAGTTCGAAAGGACAGTAAGTTCAAGGGTGAGCTTTTGACGGGAATGTAATAATGTGTTTTACCAAAGTTAGCTTAGAGGTAAACTCTGGAAAAATTGTACAATTATTTGAGTAAAGAGGGAAGGTCTAGATGAAGTCACAAATTTAGACATTAGAACAGGAGCTCTTACTGGTGATAAAAGTAAGTAGTATTGCAGAGGTTTGATGAAGGAGGAAAAATGTAAGTTAGTTTAATATTTTAAGTTTTGGGTGTTTGAGCTTTCCTATAAAAGCCTACCATCTAGTGTGTTTATTTGGCATTGATGAAACTACTTCTGTGGGCAAATAAAAGTTGTTTTTATCCACACCCTTGGACTTTAGATAACTAAAGGGAGGGGAAAAAGACACATACACACAGGCATACCAGTGCACTAAAAAAAAGCAATAAAATGAAAGTAGATACAATGCAGATTTCCCATTGTATCAGTCAGATTCATAGTGCTCAATTTTGGCCATGACTTGCTCCAATTTTTTTGGAGTAAGTTGTTTTTTCTGGCATAAGTTAAAAAATGCCACTTTCCCCAATAAACTTGCTCCAGAGTAAATCAGTTTGGTCTGATTTTTTTTACGCCAGTTTTGGCCATTTATGCCACTTTGGCAAGCTAAAACTTACTCCAAATTGACTTAGGTCAGCGTATGTGGCCAGCTCTGAAAAACCTTGCGGGCAGTTAAGAAAGCGGCGCAGATTAGTACATCGGCGGACATTAGGCCAGGGATAGGGGAGGGAAGGGAACCGGAGAGGACCTGAAACTAAACAACCAAGCACCAAACATTGCAAGGAAAAGCTCAAACAATTAAAATACTAATAGAAATCAAGTAAATCCTATCTTAATCATTAGTCGGCCCAGGAAGGCAACGGGCCGGCCTGTGCGTGAGGCCTGGGATAGGGGCGGCTGCAAATGAACGGGAGTTGCGGCATCGTTTGGGTGGGGGGGGGGGGTGGTGTGTGTGAAGAGAGAGCGAGAGATGCTGGCCTCGATATCAATGGGTTGGGCGAAGCAGAGCAACCGAACACGGCATCGGTTGGGTGGGGGGGGGGGGGGGGGGGGGGGAGGAGGAGGAGGAGGAGGAGGAGAGAGAGGAGAGAGAGAGAGAGATGCTGCCCTTTAAATCAATGGGGAGGCTGGGGGGTGGGAGAGAGGAGAGTAGGGAGGCAGGTCACAAGACCAGGGCAGGGGGGAGTGAGGTGACCCAAGGAAGGGGGGGGGGGGGGGGGAGAGGAGAGGACAAAAGACCTTTGGGTGTGGTCCATCTGAACAGAGAGAGAACTGCAAACATGTGCTGTGCTGTGCTGCCTGCTTTGACCTTCTTTGAAAGTTTAACTTTAAGTATGGGGGCAGTACTCACAATGCCATACCTTTTGCAAGCAATCTGCATCATTGTGCTACGTAGGAGACAATTGATAATAGCTCATCACATCAGGAACATCAGAGCCCGTAGGCTGCTGGACAGGAGGCCTTACCCACATTGGCAATTTCGAGTCAGGCGTTTGTACCTGGACCTGAGTGATACAGACTGTCAGAAGGCTGCGTTTCCGCACAGAAGTTGCCCATGAGATTTGTGACTTGCTGAGACCAGACCTACAGCCGAGAAGCAGGTGGATTGCTTTGTCAGTCGAAGTGAAGGTTACAGCTGCACTTTCCTTCTATGCCTCCGGATCGTTTCAATTTACAACTGAAGATGTGTGTGCCATCTCTCAACATGCAATACATGTCTCCATTCACCAGGTCACGGCTGCACTGTATGCGCAGAGGAATGACTTCATCAAGTTCCCAATGACCGGCCAAGCAATGTATGAGCGGGCTGTGGCGTTCTCAAGGATTGCTGGCTTCCCAAAGGTACAGGGTTGCATTGATTGTAGCCACATCGCCTTGCGAGCACCTTTGGAGAATGCCGAGATGTACAGGAATAGAAAAGGCTTCCACTCCATTAATGTGCAGCTCGTGTGTGACGACATACATCGCATCAGGTCAGTCGATGCAAGGTACCCTGGCAGCATTCATGATGCGTTCATCCTACGCGACAGCCTTATAACTGAAATGTTTGAGCAGCAAAGGGAAGAACTGGCTACTGGGAGACAAAGGGTACAGCCTCAACACCTGGCTCATGACGCCCCTACGCGTAACCTGGACGGAAGCTGACCCTGAATATAACATGTCGCACATTGAGACGCACAGCATCATAGAGAGGACCATTGGCATCTTGAAACAGCGTTTCTGATGCCTGGACCATTCCGGAGGCTACTTGCAATACTCCCCTGAGATTGTCGGTCAGTTCAACTGTTGTGTGCTGCATGACTTAGCCATCATAAGGCAGCAGCACCTGGTAGTGGAAGAAGACCCACCCGAGGTGAGAGTGGCTGATGATGATGATGTGGAAGATGCAGGTGGCTAACAGGAGGACGATGATGATGATGATGATGATGAGGAAACCATGCAAGTGCCTGAGGAGAGGGAGAGAGGGCCATCGTGCCCCCTTAACGATTGCTCGAGCCTTGTGCCAGCAGCTCATCCGTGAACGCTTTGATGATGCCTGAGGGCTCAGCAACAACTATTCCGCATGGACATGTTTATTTTTTGGAGCTGTTCCTAATCTTGTGTTGTGTTAATGGAACATGATACAGTTTTAATGTAAAATATATTTTATTCAAAACTTTGCAATGTACTTAACTTTAGTGTAATAAAATTATTCGTGTATCAAACTTTACTCTTTAAGATCACTTAAATGTTAAGATCACTTAAAAACAAAAACAAAAACAGCAGCAGCAAAGAAAGGCTGCCCGCTGCACTTGGTCTTGGACTCTCCATGAGCCCTGCCCGCAGGTGGTGACAGTGTTTCTTGGGTACACACCAAGATTCTTCTTTCTAACATCTCGGCCACTGGGCAGCTCGAGGGTGGGGGCGTCAGCATCACGTGGCAAGTTGGAGGGCCCTGGCGGCAAGTTGGAGGGTGCAGCTTTGGGCTGTTCAGAACTTGGTGCGGGGATTGGCAGTTGATTCTGTCAATGGGTGCAGGGTCTGGGCATGTTCTCTTATTGCAGCAGCTAACTCACACATGCCCTTCCTCATGCACCCTGACAATGTCTCAGCGGTCTGAAACATTCCCTCCCTCATGGCCTTGTCGGCATTTCCGCTTCCTCTGACATTCCATCCCTCATGGACACCATTCCCTCACTGATGTTAGCGGACATGGTTCCCATTTCCCGTGCCATTACTGTTACTTCTCCC
This sequence comes from Pristiophorus japonicus, assembly GCF_044704955.1. Classification (NCBI taxonomy): domain Eukaryota; kingdom Metazoa; phylum Chordata; class Chondrichthyes; family Pristiophoridae; genus Pristiophorus; species Pristiophorus japonicus. The sequence continues at coordinate 410,661,947 of NC_091977.1, forward strand.
GACAGTCCCGCTACCTCCTCACTCACCCCAGTTATGATGTCCAGGAGTGATCGGGTAAGGTCAATGCTCTCCCCACCCAATGCCATGATCTGAACCACATCTGTTGCATCCTGCATCTCAGGAGAGTGTGGTCAATTCCTCCTTCCCCTCACCCTGGATCTGGCTCGTGGCATCCCAGTGGGAAGCGCAGGTTGGGACCTTAGGACCCTGGGTGTTCCCTGCTGATTTCCACCACCAGCACCACCAATGGGACCTGCAACCTCAGACGGTGGGGCCACGGGTGTGCAATGCTGCGGCACAACACCACCATCACCGAGACCTGCAACCTCGGACGCTGGGAAACCATAGAATGTCGAACCACTAATCACGGAAGAGCCTGGCAAGTCAGATATGTTGACCTCCTCAAGATTCAGTAGAACACTCCTATCATTGAACCCCTCCCCCTTCCACTCAAACTGCCCCTCACGCCCATGTTGGTCTGGGGGGTTGATCTCCTCTTCAGGCTCGTCCACATCTGAATCTCGATTTGGATCATCAGGATTGTCCTCAAGTTCTGCAAAAAATAACAGAACAGTCAAATGGTCAGCAGCAGAGGAGGGGGCAGGATGGGTGGCATGAGTAGGCTCACACATAGCAGGCTAGGCAGCAGGTTGATTTGAAGGGCCACGATGAATTTTCATGACTTACCCACTCCTTCGCATGTGGGCCCAGCTTGTGCAGTACTGATGGTTCTTCTCCAGGCGGGACCCATAAAAGCAGCGACCCTCTCTTCCAAGGGTGTTAGTGGGTGCAGGTTCTCCTCCTGTTCGAGTTGTTTCCCTTTTGTTGTGGGACAGTTTCTTCTGCAAAGATGAAAATGCAACTTTTTGAGAGAGGGTGTCTTTCTGCTGGGTGGGACATATACAGCTGGTCACATTTACAATTGAAATTACATTGAATAAATGGAAATATTACTTACACTAACTACTTGACCAAGGTCCTGCCACTTCTTTTTACACAATCTTCCAGATCTCTTGGTGTTCACCAATGCGCAGAATGCTTCTGCAACTTGGTTCCAGCGTTTCTTCATCTTTTTGGGTGTCACTTTTGTGTGACCTCTGCTGGTATCCAGGTGCTGCCATCTGTTCTCAATGACAGTAACTAGTGACTCGACTTCGTCATGCAAGAAATTCTTTGCTCTTGGTGTATGTTGCTACATTATTGCTGCAGCTGCTCTGAGACACGAACAGCACTTTTGCAATGCTCTGAGATACTAACAGCACTTTTGCAATGATCCCAAACACAGTCCTTATTTTGCATACATACAGCACCTTCTGTCACTTTTCCAGGCATGCAGCACTTAATTTGAGAAACCAACACAGGCAGGACACTGCTGCTTGTATTCAGTAGTTAATTCGGTTCAGAGCTCTCCTTCTGGCACAAAAACAAAACCAGCTGCAATTACCTTTAATGGCCGAGTGCCAAGTTTCGGCGCTACTGAGCATGCGCGCACATCGGACCAGACACCACTGCGCATGCGGGCAGCTGCCGGCACTGTTTTCGGCGCAGGGCTGTAGCTCCACCCCCCCACTGCACTATATACGCCGCGCTAGGACCCGGGATACTTGGCAGAGTGGCCAGGATGGGGGCACATTTTTGTTTGCGCCGTTTCCAACGTACAAAGTCGGCGCATCTAGGGTAAGTGCGCCGAAAAAAGGGGTTGGGGAAAATTGAGCCCATAATTTTGAATGCATCTAAGCAACGTTTTTGTCACATTTGCCTTCTTCTGTACTCTCGTTACTTGCTCCAGATATATTCAACAAGTGTTAAAAATAAATAAGCTATTTGAACTTGATATCGTTTCTATGCCAAACATCACAATGGCCTGAATACCAGTTATGTTTGACATGTAACGTTAAATGTTTAAATTAATCTCTAAACTAAAAGATCTAAAGATACAGTGGATTTGTATTTTAGTACCTCAAATTTCAGTGATAGATAATATATTAGCGATATTATCAGTGTCCTCACTGAGACACACATGGATGGGACAATTAAGTTTTAAGCCTTGTCGTCCATACTAAGACAGGTGACATTATTGTGCAGTTCTCAGCTTTTTCATTTAAAATCCATTAATTGTAACGATGCACTGAAGTATTGGTTCCTAATTCAAGAGCTATTGCAATATAAACAGATTTTGTAAAACACTGACTATTATCTATTAAAAAAACTACATTTACTTACATTTCCAGTCAACTTTTCTACTTATAAATTCTTATGTTTACGTTTATAATGGAAACTACAAATGAGATGCCACCACTAGCAGTAGAGTACAATTACAAAATGACATTTACATAGTTTATAAATAGGGAAATATGAATTTAGAACAGAAATATTAAAATATAAACAAAATGTATAATTAAAATGGGGACTAAATTACACCTGCATGTTCTGGACCAATTGACCTGGATTTTGCGGTTAAAAATAACGGTGAGGCTATCAATGCAAAGAGAGCAAGTTTCTGGCGACCGCACATGCACAGTTAAATGCGGAAATCAGGAAGTTTATGTCCAAGTTATCCTGCTCCTCCAGCTTAGCTATACTGGTATCTCATGGAGAGACTTGCTATTTAAATATATGGAAGGGCGTGAAGTTGGGGTTCTTACATGATCGTTACCAACTAAACACACCAGAAAATGTCAGGACTTGTCCATTCAAGTGTAAGCGAACTTTTAATGATGTGAGAAGTCTTAATTACTGCCAAACAATTTTTCTGGCACTGAAAATTAACTTTTACAAGTGCAGTGTCTCATTCCTTCAGATTTTAAATATTGCTGGAGATTTCAAAATAATTAAATTTGCTTTTTTTTAAAAAAAAAACTTTCTTTCTGTCTCGTTTATCTCTCTCTCAATCCCATCTTTCTTTACCGCTCTATTTCTATTTCTGTACATGATTTGGCATCGAATTAACTATTCTAACTTGGTTAGAAGAGTCTAACTGATTCAGACTTTGTGGTCTGGATGTTGCGCTGAACTGCAGGCCTGAGACATTTTGGCAGTCCGATCATTTCATTCTGCAGTACTAAAATTTACAGCAATTTATTTTAGAAGTTAGCAAGATACATAGGCCTCAAAAATAGTTAGTATTCCAACAGAATTAAATCCATGGAGCTGTCAATAAATAGTTTGTGGCTCATTCAACAATGAAAATAAAGGTACAGTACAAGCCCCACCTTCTCCCCAAAAACTGATCCAGCAGCAGACCGCCTCCAAATTTTAGCACCAGGCCTAAAGGGCAATTACCATAGACCAGGAAATAGTTAGATTTTCTTCTGGAAAAAGTGCCATTGTACTCAACAAGTTTTAATCTTAAATTTCAAATATTAAAATGCTACAGTATTGTTAAATGAAAGAAAATAAAATTAAAGGAAATAAAAGAAATAACATTTATTATTAAATGATGTGGATGTTGCATTAGCCAAATGTTCTGGCATGAACAAAAACATTATACTATGACAATGAATATGAATAACCAAATTGAATCAGTACTGGGGCACCGTACAAGGAGGTGAGGGAGGAAATAGCAGAGGCTCTGACCATCATTTTCCAATCCTTTCTGGTTACAGGCATCGTGCCATAGGACTGCTAACATTGTGCCATTGTTTAAAAAGGGAGAAAGGAATATACCGAGTAGTTACAGGCCAGTCAGCCATATCTCGGTGGTGGAAAAGTATAAATGAGGCACAGTATAAATCATCATTTAGAAAGTCATGGATTAATCAAGGACAGTCAGCATGGACTGGTCAGGTGGTCTGAAAAGTGGCAAATGGAATTCAATGGGAAGAAGTGTGGGGTAATGCATTTGGGGAGGCAAGGCAAGGAAATACAAAATAAATGATAAAAATACTGAGAAGTGAATAGGAACAGAGGGATCCTTGAAGGCAGCAGACAGGTAGATAAGGTGGTTAATAAAGCATACATGATGCTTGTCTTTATTAGCCGAGGCAGAGAATACAAGAGCAGGCAGGTTATACTTGAACTGTATAAAACATTAGTTAGGCCACAGCTGGAGTACTGCGTACAGTTCTGGTCACCACATTACAGGAAAGATGTGATTGCACTAGTGGGGCTACAGAGGAGATTTACGAGGATGTTGCCAGGACTGGAGAATTTTAGCTATGAGGAAAGATTGAATAGGCTGGGGTTGTTTTCTTTGGAACAGAGCAGGCTGAGGGGAGACTTAATTGAGGTGTATAAAATTATGAGGGGCCTAGATAGAATGGATAGGAAAGGCCTCGATAGAGTGGATAGGAAGCACCTATTTCCCTTCGCACAGAGGTCAATAACCAGGGGGCATAGATTTTAAATAATTGGTAGAATGATTAGAGGGGAGTTGAGGAGAATTTTTTTCACCCAGAGGGCGGCAGGGGTCTGGAACGCTCTGCCTTGAAAGGGTGGTAGAGGCAGAAGCCCTCATTATAATTAAAAAGTACTTGGATATGCACTTGCCGTAATCTACAAGGCTACAGACCAAGAGCTGGACAGTGGGATTAGGCTGGATAGCTCTTTGCTGGGTATGCACGATGCGCCGAATGGCCGCGTTCTGTGCCGTAATTTTCTATGTTTCTATACTAATACCCACTCACAATTAATTACTTCTAATTGTTTTTGGCTTATAAACAATTGCACATCCAAACATTTTAACCTTTATTTTATTGATAGTGCAGAAATGTACTGTCATTTAAAGAGTTTGTAATACCATTATTCTGTAAATGGTAATTTCAAAGGAAAAACACATTATCAAAAAAGTGGATTATATGCACACTATTTCTAGTCTAATTTCCTATGGAATTGCTCAGTGAATCACAGAGATGACATGGTTAACATGTGGTGAGGAGGAAAATGAGGGACATTTATTTGAGGAAGCAATTTTGCTGCTAAAATGAAATGAAAATAAGACTGAAGATATGTTCAGACAGTGAAATATTTGTGTGATTTTGATTGGATCCTGTGAAATTTGAACTTATAACTTGTATGATGGATACTTTACATGTGACAGAAGATTAAACATTGCACAAAATAAATGGAAGTGTGTCTACGTGTTTGTAGTAAACTGAACAGATTTGAACATTAATATAAAAGAGGGTTTTTATTTTTATTGATCGAATGTTACATTCCGAAAAGCCATAAAACATCACAAGTGATTTTTACCTATTTTAACTAAACAAACCAGTAACATGAACCAAACACTAAGGCCCCAAGTTTCCACATGATTTGCTCCTGATTTTTAGGAGCAACTGGTGCAGAACGGAGTATCTTAGAAATCAGAATTCTAGTCATTTAGTTTGCTCCAGTTCTAGTCAGTTAGAACAGTTTCACTTTGGAACAGAATTTTTTTTCCAAAAGGGGGCGTGTCCGGCCACTTACGCCTGTTTTCAAAGTTTCGTCAGTGAAAACTTACTCCAAGAAGGGGGGAGGGATGGGGGAGAAGGGGGGAGGGATGGGGGAGAAGGGGGGAGGGATGGGGGAGAAGGGGGGAGGGATGGGGGAGAAGGGGGGAGGGATGGGGGAGAAGGGGGGAGGGATGGGGGAGAAGGGGGGAGGGATGGGGGAGAAGGGGGGAGGGATGGGGGAGAAGGGGGGAGGGATGGGGGAGAAGGGGGGAGGGATGGGGGAGAAGGGGGGAGGGATGGGGGAGAAGGGGGGAGGGATGGGGGAGAAGGGGGGAGGGATGGGGGAGAAGGGGGGAGGGATGGGGGAGAAGGGGGGAGGGATGGGGGAGAAGGGGGGAGGGATGGGGGAGAAGGGGGGAGGGATGGGGGAGAAGGGGGGAGGGATGGGGGAGAAGGGGGGAGGGATGGGGGAGAAGGGGGGAGGGATGGGGGAGAAGGGGGGAGGGATGGGGGAGAAGGGGGGAGGGATGGGGGAGAAGGGGGGAGGGATGGGGGAGAAGGGGGGAGGGATGGGGGAGAAGGGGGGAGGGATGGGGGAGAAGGGGGGAGGGATGGGGGAGAAGGGGGGAGGGATGGGGGAGAAGGGGGGAGGGATGGGGGAGAAGGGGGGAGGGATGGGGGAGAAGGGGGGAGGGATGCGGGAGAAGGGGGATGAGGGATGCGGTGGGAGGGATGAGGGATGAGGGGGGGAAGGAGATTGCGGGGGAAGGGGGATGAGGGATGCGGTGGGAGGGATGAGGGATGAGGGGGGGAAGGAGATTGCGGGGGGAAAGGAGATTGCGGGGGGAAAGGAGATTGCGGGGGGAAAGGAGATTGCGGGGGGAAAGGAGATTGCGGGGGGAAAGGAGATTGCGGGGGGAAAGGAGATTGCGGGGGGAAAGGAGATTGCGGGGGGAAAGGAGATTGCGGGGGGAAAGGAGATTGCGGGGGGAAAGGAGATTGCGGGGGGAAAGGAGATTGCGGGGGGAAAGGAGATTGCGGGGGGAAAGGAGATTGCGGGGGGAAAGGAGATTGCGGGGGGAAAGGAGATTGCGGGGGGAAAGGAGATTGCGGGGGGAAAGGAGATTGCGGGGGGAAAGGAGATTGCGGGGGGAAAGGAGATTGCGGGGGGAAAGGAGATTGCGGGGGGAAAGGAGATTGCGGGGGGAAAGGAGATTGCGGGGGGAAAGGAGATTGCGGGGGGAAAGGAGATTGCGGGGGGAAAGGAGATTGCGGGGGGAAAGGAGATTGCGGGGGGAAAGGAGATTGCGGGGGGAAAGGAGATTGCGGGGGGAAAGGAGATTGCGGGGGGAAAGGAGATTGCGGGGGGAAAGGAGATTGCGGGGGGAAAGGAGATTGCGGGGGGAAAGGAGATTGCGGGGGGAAAGGAGATTGCGGGGGGAAAGGAGATTGCGGGGGGAAAGGAGATTGCGGGGGGAAAGGAGATTGCGGGGGGAAAGGAGATTGCGGGGGGAAAGGAGATTGCGGGGGGAAAGGAGATTGCGGGGGGAAAGGAGATTGCGGGGGGAAAGGAGATTGCGGGGGGAAAGGAGATTGCGGGGGGAAAGGAGATTGCGGGGGGAAAGGAGATTGCGGGGGGAAAGGAGATTGCGGGGGGAAAGGAGATTGCGGGGGGAAAGGAGATTGCGGGGGGAAAGGAGATTGCGGGGGGAAAGGAGATTGCGGGGGGAAAGGAGATTGCGGGGGGAAAGGAGATTGCGGGGGGAAAGGAGATTGCGGGGGGAAAGGAGATTGCGGGGGGAAAGGAGATTGCGGGGGGAAAGGAGATTGCGGGGGGAAAGGAGATTGCGGGGGGAAAGGAGATTGCGGGGGGAAAGGAGATTGCGGGGGGAAAGGAGATTGCGGGGGGAAAGGAGATTGCGGGGGGAAAGGAGATTGCGGGGGGAAAGGAGATTGCGGGGGGAAAGGAGATTGCGGGGGGAAAGGAGATTGCGGGGGGAAAGGAGATTGCGGGGGGAAAGGAGATTGCGGGGGGAAAGGAGATTGCGGGGGGAAAGGAGATTGCGGGGGGAAAGGAGATTGCGGGGGGAAAGGAGATTGCGGGGGGAAAGGAGATTGCGGGGGGAAAGGAGATTGCGGGGGGAAAGGAGATTGCGGGGGGAAAGGAGATTGCGGGGGGAAAGGAGATTGCGGGGGGAAAGGAGATTGCGGGGGGAAAGGAGATTGCGGGGGGAAAGGAGATTGCGGGGGGAAAGGAGATTGCGGGGGGAAAGGAGATTGCGGGGGGAAAGGAGATTGCGGGGGGAAAGGAGATTGCGGGGGGAAAGGAGATTGCGGGGGGAAAGGAGATTGCGGGGGGAAAGGAGATTGCGGGGGGAAAGGAGATTGCGGGGGGAAAGGAGATTGCGGGGGGAAAGGAGATTGCGGGGGGAAAGGAGATTGCGGGGGGAAAGGAGATTGCGGGGGGAAAGGAGATTGCGGGGGGAAAGGAGATTGCGGGGGGAAAGGAGATTGCGGGGGGAAAGGAGATTGCGGGGGGAAAGGAGATTGCGGGGGGAAAGGAGATTGCGGGGGGAAAGGAGATTGCGGGGGGAAAGGAGATTGCGGGGGGAAAGGAGATTGCGGGGGGAAAGGAGATTGCGGGGGGAAAGGAGATTGCGGGGGGAAAGGAGATTGCGGGGGGAAAGGAGATTGCGGGGGGAAAGGAGATTGCGGGGGGAAAGGAGATTGCGGGGGGAAAGGAGATTGCGGGGGGAAAGGAGATTGCGGGGGGAAAGGAGATTGCGGGGGGAAAGGAGATTGCGGGGGGAAAGGAGATTGCGGGGGGAAAGGAGATTGCGGGGGGAAAGGAGATTGCGGGGGGAAAGGAGATTGCGGGGGGAAAGGAGATTGCGGGGGGAAAGGAGATTGCGGGGGGAAAGGAGATTGCGGGGGGAAAGGAGATTGCGGGGGGAAAGGAGATTGCGGGGGGAAAGGAGATTGCGGGGGGAAAGGAGATTGCGGGGGGAAAGGAGATTGCGGGGGGAAAGGAGATTGCGGGGGGAAAGGAGATTGCGGGGGGAAAGGAGATTGCGGGGGGAAAGGAGATTGCGGGGGGAAAGGAGATTGCGGGGGGAAAGGAGATTGCGGGGGGAAAGGAGATTGCGGGGGGAAAGGAGATTGCGGGGGGAAAGGAGATTGCGGGGGGAAAGGAGATTGCGGGGGGAAAGGAGATTGCGGGGGGAAAGGAGATTGCGGGGGGAAAGGAGATTGCGGGGGGAAAGGAGATTGCGGGGGGAAAGGAGATTGCGGGGGGAAAGGAGATTGCGGGGGGAAAGGAGATTGCGGGGGGAAAGGAGATTGCGGGGGGAAAGGAGATTGCGGGGGGAAAGGAGATTGCGGGGGGAAAGGAGATTGCGGGGGGAAAGGAGATTGCGGGGGGAAAGGAGATTGCGGGGGGAAAGGAGATTGCGGGGGGAAAGGAGATTGCGGGGGGAAAGGAGATTGCGGGGGGAAAGGAGATTGCGGGGGGAAAGGAGATTGCGGGGGGAAAGGAGATTGCGGGGGGAAAGGAGATTGCGGGGGGAAAGGAGATTGCGGGGGGAAAGGAGATTGCGGGGGGAAAGGAGATTGCGGGGGGAAAGGAGATTGCGGGGGGAAAGGAGATTGCGGGGGGAAAGGAGATTGCGGGGGGAAAGGAGATTGCGGGGGGAAAGGAGATTGCGGGGGGAAAGGAGATTGCGGGGGGAAAGGAGATTGCGGGGGGAAAGGAGATTGCGGGGGGAAAGGAGATTGCGGGGGGAAAGGAGATTGCGGGGGGAAAGGAGATTGCGGGGGGAAAGGAGATTGCGGGGGGAAAGGAGATTGCGGGGGGAAAGGAGATTGCGGGGGGAAAGGAGATTGCGGGGGGAAAGGAGATTGCGGGGGGAAAGGAGATTGCGGGGGGAAAGGAGATTGCGGGGGGAAAGGAGATTGCGGGGGGAAAGGAGATTGCGGGGGGAAAGGAGATTGCGGGGGGAAAGGAGATTGCGGGGGGAAAGGAGATTGCGGGGGGAAAGGAGATTGCGGGGGGAAAGGAGATTGCGGGGGGAAAGGAGATTGCGGGGGGAAAGGAGATTGCGGGGGGAAAGGAGATTGCGGGGGGAAAGGAGATTGCGGGGGGAAAGGAGATTGCGGGGGGAAAGGAGATTGCGGGGGGAAAGGAGATTGCGGGGGGAAAGGAGATTGCGGGGGGAAAGGAGATTGCGGGGGGAAAGGAGATTGCGGGGGGAAAGGAGATTGCGGGGGGAAAGGAGATTGCGGGGGGAAAGGAGATTGCGGGGGGAAAGGAGATTGCGGGGGGAAAGGAGATTGCGGGGGGAAAGGAGATTGCGGGGGGAAAGGAGATTGCGGGGGGAAAGGAGATTGCGGGGGGAAAGGAGATTGCGGGGGGAAAGGAGATTGCGGGGGGAAAGGAGATTGCGGGGGGAAAGGAGATTGCGGGGGGAAAGGAGATTGCGGGGGGAAAGGAGATTGCGGGGGGAAAGGAGATTGCGGGGGGAAAGGAGATTGCGGGGGGAAAGGAGATTGCGGGGGGAAAGGAGATTGCGGGGGGAAAGGAGATTGCGGGGGGAAAGGAGATTGCGGGGGGAAAGGAGATTGCGGGGGGAAAGGAGATTGCGGGGGGAAAGGAGATTGCGGGGGGAAAGGAGATTGCGGGGGGAAAGGAGATTGCGGGGGGAAAGGAGATTGCGGGGGGAAAGGAGATTGCGGGGGGAAAGGAGATTGCGGGGGGAAAGGAGATTGCGGGGGGAAAGGAGATTGCGGGGGGAAAGGAGATTGCGGGGGGAAAGGAGATTGCGGGGGGAAAGGAGATTGCGGGGGGAAAGGAGATTGCGGGGGGAAAGGAGATTGCGGGGGGAAAGGAGATTGCGGGGGGAAAGGAGATTGCGGGGGGAAAGGAGATTGCGGGGGGAAAGGAGATTGCGGGGGGAAAGGAGATTGCGGGGGGAAAGGAGATTGCGGGGGGAAAGGAGATTGCGGGGGGAAAGGAGATTGCGGGGGGAAAGGAGATTGCGGGGGGAAAGGAGATTGCGGGGGGAAAGGAGATTGCGGGGGGAAAGGAGATTGCGGGGGGAAAGGAGATTGCGGGGGGAAAGGAGATTGCGGGGGGAAAGGAGATTGCGGGGGGAAAGGAGATTGCGGGGGGAAAGGAGATTGCGGGGGGAAAGGAGATTGCGGGGGGAAAGGAGATTGCGGGGGGAAAGGAGATTGCGGGGGGAAAGGAGATTGCGGGGGGAAAGGAGATTGCGGGGGGAAAGGAGATTGCGGGGGGAAAGGAGATTGCGGGGGGAAAGGAGATTGCGGGGGGAAAGGAGATTGCGGGGGGAAAGGAGATTGCGGGGGGAAAGGAGATTGCGGGGGGAAAGGAGATTGCGGGGGGAAAGGAGATTGCGGGGGGAAAGGAGATTGCGGGGGGAAAGGAGATTGCGGGGGGAAAGGAGATTGCGGGGGGAAAGGAGATTGCGGGGGGAAAGGAGATTGCGGGGGGAAAGGAGATTGCGGGGGGAAAGGAGATTGCGGGGGGAAAGGAGATTGCGGGGGGAAAGGAGATTGCGGGGGGAAAGGAGATTGCGGGGGGAAAGGAGATTGCGGGGGGAAAGGAGATTGCGGGGGGAAAGGAGATTGCGGGGGGAAAGGAGATTGCGGGGGGAAAGGAGATTGCGGGGGGAAAGGAGATTGCGGGGGGAAAGGAGATTGCGGGGGGAAAGGAGATTGCGGGGGGAAAGGAGATTGCGGGGGGAAAGGAGATTGCGGGGGGAAAGGAGATTGCGGGGGGAAAGGAGATTGCGGGGGGAAAGGAGATTGCGGGGGGAAAGGAGATTGCGGGGGGAAAGGAGATTGCGGGGGGAAAGGAGATTGCGGGGGGAAAGGAGATTGCGGGGGGAAAGGAGATTGCGGGGGGAAAGGAGATTGCGGGGGGAAAGGAGATTGCGGGGGGAAAGGAGATTGCGGGGGGAAAGGAGATTGCGGGGGGAAAGGAGATTGCGGGGGGAAAGGAGATTGCGGGGGGAAAGGAGATTGCGGGGGGAAAGGAGATTGCGGGGGGAAAGGAGATTGCGGGGGGAAAGGAGATTGCGGGGGGAAAGGAGATTGCGGGGGGAAAGGAGATTGCGGGGGGAAAGGAGATTGCGGGGGGAAAGGAGATTGCGGGGGGAAAGGAGATTGCGGGGGGAAAGGAGATTGCGGGGGGAAAGGAGATTGCGGGGGGAAAGGAGATTGCGGGGGGAAAGGAGATTGCGGGGGGAAAGGAGATTGCGGGGGGAAAGGAGATTGCGGGGGGAAAGGAGATTGCGGGGGGAAAGGAGATTGCGGGGGGAAAGGAGATTGCGGGGGGAAAGGAGATTGCGGGGGGAAAGGAGATTGCGGGGGGAAAGGAGATTGCGGGGGGAAAGGAGATTGCGGGGGGAAAGGAGATTGCGGGGGGAAAGGAGATTGCGGGGGGAAAGGAGATTGCGGGGGGAAAGGAGATTGCGGGGGGAAAGGAGATTGCGGGGGGAAAGGAGATTGCGGGGGGAAAGGAGATTGCGGGGGGAAAGGAGATTGCGGGGGGAAAGGAGATTGCGGGGGGAAAGGAGATTGCGGGGGGAAAGGAGATTGCGGGGGGAAAGGAGATTGCGGGGGGAAAGGAGATTGCGGGGGGAAAGGAGATTGCGGGGGGAAAGGAGATTGCGGGGGGAAAGGAGATTGCGGGGGGAAAGGAGATTGCGGGGGGAAAGGAGATTGCGGGGGGAAAGGAGATTGCGGGGGGAAAGGAGATTGCGGGGGGAAAGGAGATTGCGGGGGGAAAGGAGATTGCGGGGGGAAAGGAGATTGCGGGGGGAAAGGAGATTGCGGGGGGAAAGGAGATTGCGGGGGGAAAGGAGATTGCGGGGGGAAAGGAGATTGCGGGGGGAAAGGAGATTGCGGGGGGAAAGGAGATTGCGGGGGGAAAGGAGATTGCGGGGGGAAAGGAGATTGCGGGGGGAAAGGAGATTGCGGGGGGAAAGGAGATTGCGGGGGGAAAGGAGATTGCGGGGGGAAAGGAGATTGCGGGGGGAAAGGAGATTGCGGGGGGAAAGGAGATTGCGGGGGGAAAGGAGATTGCGGGGGGAAAGGAGATTGCGGGGGGAAAGGAGATTGCGGGGGGAAAGGAGATTGCGGGGGGAAAGGAGATTGCGGGGGGAAAGGAGATTGCGGGGGGAAAGGAGATTGCGGGGGGAAAGGAGATTGCGGGGGGAAAGGAGATTGCGGGGGGAAAGGAGATTGCGGGGGGAAAGGAGATTGCGGGGGGAAAGGAGATTGCGGGGGGAAAGGAGATTGCGGGGGGAAAGGAGATTGCGGGGGGAAAGGAGATTGCGGGGGGAAAGGAGATTGCGGGGGGAAAGGAGATTGCGGGGGGAAAGGAGATTGCGGGGGGAAAGGAGATTGCGGGGGGAAAGGAGATTGCGGGGGGAAAGGAGATTGCGGGGGGAAAGGAGATTGCGGGGGGAAAGGAGATTGCGGGGGGAAAGGAGATTGCGGGGGGAAAGGAGATTGCGGGGGGAAAGGAGATTGCGGGGGGAAAGGAGATTGCGGGGGGAAAGGAGATTGCGGGGGGAAAGGAGATTGCGGGGGGAAAGGAGATTGCGGGGGGAAAGGAGATTGCGGGGGGAAAGGAGATTGCGGGGGGAAAGGAGATTGCGGGGGGAAAGGAGATTGCGGGGGGAAAGGAGATTGCGGGGGGAAAGGAGATTGCGGGGGGAAAGGAGATTGCGGGGGGAAAGGAGATTGCGGGGGGAAAGGAGATTGCGGGGGGAAAGGAGATTGCGGGGGGAAAGGAGATTGCGGGGGGAAAGGAGATTGCGGGGGGAAAGGAGATTGCGGGGGGAAAGGAGATTGCGGGGGGAAAGGAGATTGCGGGGGGAAAGGAGATTGCGGGGGGAAAGGAGATTGCGGGGGGAAAGGAGATTGCGGGGGGAAAGGAGATTGCGGGGGGAAAGGAGATTGCGGGGGGAAAGGAGATTGCGGGGGGAAAGGAGATTGCGGGGGGAAAGGAGATTGCGGGGGGAAAGGAGATTGCGGGGGGAAAGGAGATTGCGGGGGGAAAGGAGATTGCGGGGGGAAAGGAGATTGCGGGGGGAAAGGAGATTGCGGGGGGAAAGGAGATTGCGGGGGGAAAGGAGATTGCGGGGGGAAAGGAGATTGCGGGGGGAAAGGAGATTGCGGGGGGAAAGGAGATTGCGGGGGGAAAGGAGATTGCGGGGGGAAAGGAGATTGCGGGGGGAAAGGAGATTGCGGGGGGAAAGGAGATTGCGGGGGGAAAGGAGATTGCGGGGGGAAAGGAGATTGCGGGGGGAAAGGAGATTGCGGGGGGAAAGGAGATTGCGGGGGGAAAGGAGATTGCGGGGGGAAAGGAGATTGCGGGGGGAAAGGAGATTGCGGGGGGAAAGGAGATTGCGGGGGGAAAGGAGATTGCGGGGGGAAAGGAGATTGCGGGGGGAAAGGAGATTGCGGGGGGAAAGGAGATTGCGGGGGGAAAGGAGATTGCGGGGGGAAAGGAGATTGCGGGGGGAAAGGAGATTGCGGGGGGAAAGGAGATTGCGGGGGGAAAGGAGATTGCGGGGGGAAAGGAGATTGCGGGGGGAAAGGAGATTGCGGGGGGAAAGGAGATTGCGGGGGGAAAGGAGATTGCGGGGGGAAAGGAGATTGCGGGGGGAAAGGAGATTGCGGGGGGAAAGGAGATTGCGGGGGGAAAGGAGATTGCGGGGGGAAAGGAGATTGCGGGGGGAAAGGAGATTGCGGGGGGAAAGGAGATTGCGGGGGGAAAGGAGATTGCGGGGGGAAAGGAGATTGCGGGGGGAAAGGAGATTGCGGGGGGAAAGGAGATTGCGGGGGGAAAGGAGATTGCGGGGGGAAAGGAGATTGCGGGGGGAAAGGAGATTGCGGGGGGAAAGGAGATTGCGGGGGGAAAGGAGATTGCGGGGGGAAAGGAGATTGCGGGGGGAAAGGAGATTGCGGGGGGAAAGGAGATTGCGGGGGGAAAGGAGATTGCGGGGGGAAAGGAGATTGCGGGGGGAAAGGAGATTGCGGGGGGAAAGGAGATTGCGGGGGGAAAGGAGATTGCGGGGGGAAAGGAGATTGCGGGGGGAAAGGAGATTGCGGGGGGAAAGGAGATTGCGGGGGGAAAGGAGATTGCGGGGGGAAAGGAGATTGCGGGGGGAAAGGAGATTGCGGGGGGAAAGGAGATTGCGGGGGGAAAGGAGATTGCGGGGGGAAAGGAGATTGCGGGGGGAAAGGAGATTGCGGGGGGAAAGGAGATTGCGGGGGGAAAGGAGATTGCGGGGGGAAAGGAGATTGCGGGGGGAAAGGAGATTGCGGGGGGAAAGGAGATTGCGGGGGGAAAGGAGATTGCGGGGGGAAAGGAGATTGCGGGGGGAAAGGAGATTGCGGGGGGAAAGGAGATTGCGGGGGGAAAGGAGATTGCGGGGGGAAAGGAGATTGCGGGGGGAAAGGAGATTGCGGGGGGAAAGGAGATTGCGGGGGGAAAGGAGATTGCGGGGGGAAAGGAGATTGCGGGGGGAAAGGAGATTGCGGGGGGAAAGGAGATTGCGGGGGGAAAGGAGATTGCGGGGGGAAAGGAGATTGCGGGGGGAAAGGAGATTGCGGGGGGAAAGGAGATTGCGGGGGGAAAGGAGATTGCGGGGGGAAAGGAGATTGCGGGGGGAAAGGAGATTGCGGGGGGAAAGGAGATTGCGGGGGGAAAGGAGATTGCGGGGGGAAAGGAGATTGCGGGGGGAAAGGAGATTGCGGGGGGAAAGGAGATTGCGGGGGGAAAGGAGATTGCGGGGGGAAAGGAGATTGCGGGGGGAAAGGAGATTGCGGGGGGAAAGGAGATTGCGGGGGGAAAGGAGATTGCGGGGGGAAAGGAGATTGCGGGGGGAAAGGAGATTGCGGGGGGAAAGGAGATTGCGGGGGGAAAGGAGATTGCGGGGGGAAAGGAGATTGCGGGGGGAAAGGAGATTGCGGGGGGAAAGGAGATTGCGGGGGGAAAGGAGATTGCGGGGGAGAGAAAGGAGATTGCGGGGGGAAAGGAGATTGCGGGGGGAAAGGAGATTGCGGGGGGAAAGGAGATTGCGGGGGGAAAGGAGATTGCGGGGGGAAAGGAGATTGCGGGGGGAAAGGAGATTGCGGGGGGAAAGGAGATTGCGGGGGGAAAGGAGATTGCGGGGGGAAAGGAGATTGCGGGGGGAAAGGAGATTGCGGGGGGAAAGGAGATTGCGGGGGGAAAGGAGATTGCGGGGGGAAAGGAGATTGCGGGGGGAAAGGAGATTGCGGGGGGAAAGGAGATTGCGGGGGGAAAGGAGATTGCGGGGGGAAAGGAGATTGCGGGGGGAAAGGAGATTGCGGGGGGAAAGGAGATTGCGGGGGGAAAGGAGATTGCGGGGGGAAAGGAGATTGCGGGGGGAAAGGAGATTGCGGGGGGAAAGGAGATTGCGGGGGGAAAGGAGATTGCGGGGGGAAAGGAGATTGCGGGGGGAAAGGAGATTGCGGGGGGAAAGGAGATTGCGGGGGGAAAGGAGATTGCGGGGGGAAAGGAGATTGCGGGGGGAAAGGAGATTGCGGGGGGAAAGGAGATTGCGGGGGGAAAGGAGATTGCGGGGGGAAAGGAGATTGCGGGGGGAAAGGAGATTGCGGGGGGAAAGGAGATTGCGGGGGGAAAGGAGATTGCGGGGGGAAAGGAGATTGCGGGGGGAAAGGAGATTGCGGGGGGAAAGGAGATTGCGGGGGGAAAGGAGATTGCGGGGGGAAAGGAGATTGCGGGGGGAAAGGAGATTGCGGGGGGAAAGGAGATTGCGGGGGGAAAGGAGATTGCGGGGGGAAAGGAGATTGCGGGGGGAAAGGAGATTGCGGGGGGAAAGGAGATTGCGGGGGGAAAGGAGATTGCGGGGGGAAAGGAGATTGCGGGGGGAAAGGAGATTGCGGGGGGAAAGGAGATTGCGGGGGGAAAGGAGATTGCGGGGGGAAAGGAGATTGCGGGGGGAAAGGAGATTGCGGGGGGAAAGGAGATTGCGGGGGGAAAGGAGATTGCGGGGGGAAAGGAGATTGCGGGGGGAAAGGAGATTGCGGGGGGAAAGGAGATTGCGGGGGGAAAGGAGATTGCGGGGGGAAAGGAGATTGCGGGGGGAAAGGAGATTGCGGGGGGAAAGGAGATTGCGGGGGGAAAGGAGATTGCGGGGGGAAAGGAGATTGCGGGGGGAAAGGAGATTGCGGGGGGAAAGGAGATTGCGGGGGGAAAGGAGATTGCGGGGGGAAAGGAGATTGCGGGGGGAAAGGAGATTGCGGGGGGAAAGGAGATTGCGGGGGGAAAGGAGATTGCGGGGGGAAAGGAGATTGCGGGGGGAAAGGAGATTGCGGGGGGAAAGGAGATTGCGGGGGGAAAGGAGATTGCGGGGGGAAAGGAGATTGCGGGGGGAAAGGAGATTGCGGGGGGAAAGGAGATTGCGGGGGGAAAGGAGATTGCGGGGGGAAAGGAGATTGCGGGGGGAAAGGAGATTGCGGGGGGAAAGGAGATTGCGGGGGGAAAGGAGATTGCGGGGGGAAAGGAGATTGCGGGGGGAAAGGAGATTGCGGGGGGAAAGGAGATTGCGGGGGGAAAGGAGATTGCGGGGGGAAAGGAGATTGCGGGGGGAAAGGAGATTGCGGGGGGAAAGGAGATTGCGGGGGGAAAGGAGATTGCGGGGGGAAAGGAGATTGCGGGGGGAAAGGAGATTGCGGGGGGAAAGGAGATTGCGGGGGGAAAGGAGATTGCGGGGGGAAAGGAGATTGCGGGGGGAAAGGAGATTGCGGGGGGAAAGGAGATTGCGGGGGGAAAGGAGATTGCGGGGGGAAAGGAGATTGCGGGGGGAAAGGAGATTGCGGGGGGAAAGGAGATTGCGGGGGGAAAGGAGATTGCGGGGGGAAAGGAGATTGCGGGGGGAAAGGAGATTGCGGGGGGAAAGGAGATTGCGGGGGGAAAGGAGATTGCGGGGGGAAAGGAGATTGCGGGGGGAAAGGAGATTGCGGGGGGAAAGGAGATTGCGGGGGGAAAGGAGATTGCGGGGGGAAAGGAGATTGCGGGGGGAAAGGAGATTGCGGGGGGAAAGGAGATTGCGGGGGGAAAGGAGATTGCGGGGGGAAAGGAGATTGCGGGGGGAAAGGAGATTGCGGGGGGAAAGGAGATTGCGGGGGGAAAGGAGATTGCGGGGGGAAAGGAGATTGCGGGGGGAAAGGAGATTGCGGGGGGAAAGGAGATTGCGGGGGGAAAGGAGATTGCGGGGGGAAAGGAGATTGCGGGGGGAAAGGAGATTGCGGGGGGAAAGGAGATTGCGGGGGGAAAGGAGATTGCGGGGGGAAAGGAGATTGCGGGGGGAAAGGAGATTGCGGGGGGAAAGGAGATTGCGGGGGGAAAGGAGATTGCGGGGGGAAAGGAGATTGCGGGGGGAAAGGAGATTGCGGGGGGAAAGGAGATTGCGGGGGGAAAGGAGATTGCGGGGGGAAAGGAGATTGCGGGGGGAAAGGAGATTGCGGGGGGAAAGGAGATTGCGGGGGGAAAGGAGATTGCGGGGGGAAAGGAGATTGCGGGGGGAAAGGAGATTGCGGGGGGAAAGGAGATTGCGGGGGGAAAGGAGATTGCGGGGGGAAAGGAGATTGCGGGGGGAAAGGAGATTGCGGGGGGAAAGGAGATTGCGGGGGGAAAGGAGATTGCGGGGGGAAAGGAGATTGCGGGGGGAAAGGAGATTGCGGGGGGAAAGGAGATTGCGGGGGGAAAGGAGATTGCGGGGGGAAAGGAGATTGCGGGGGGAAAGGAGATTGCGGGGGGAAAGGAGATTGCGGGGGGAAAGGAGATTGCGGGGGGAAAGGAGATTGCGGGGGGAAAGGAGATTGCGGGGGGAAAGGAGATTGCGGGGGGAAAGGAGATTGCGGGGGGAAAGGAGATTGCGGGGGGAAAGGAGATTGCGGGGGGAAAGGAGATTGCGGGGGGAAAGGAGATTGCGGGGGGAAAGGAGATTGCGGGGGGAAAGGAGATTGCGGGGGGAAAGGAGATTGCGGGGGGAAAGGAGATTGCGGGGGGAAAGGAGATTGCGGGGGGAAAGGAGATTGCGGGGGGAAAGGAGATTGCGGGGGGAAAGGAGATTGCGGGGGGAAAGGAGATTGCGGGGGGAAAGGAGATTGCGGGGGGAAAGGAGATTGCGGGGGGAAAGGAGATTGCGGGGGGAAAGGAGATTGCGGGGGGAAAGGAGATTGCGGGGGGAAAGGAGATTGCGGGGGGAAAGGAGATTGCGGGGGGAAAGGAGATTGCGGGGGGAAAGGAGATTGCGGGGGGAAAGGAGATTGCGGGGGGAAAGGAGATTGCGGGGGGAAAGGAGATTGCGGGGGGAAAGGAGATTGCGGGGGGAAAGGAGATTGCGGGGGGAAAGGAGATTGCGGGGGGAAAGGAGATTGCGGGGGGAAAGGAGATTGCGGGGGGAAAGGAGATTGCGGGGGGAAAGGAGATTGCGGGGGGAAAGGAGATTGCGGGGGGAAAGGAGATTGCGGGGGGAAAGGAGATTGCGGGGGGAAAGGAGATTGCGGGGGGAAAGGAGATTGCGGGGGGAAAGGAGATTGCGGGGGGAAAGGAGATTGCGGGGGGAAAGGAGATTGCGGGGGGAAAGGAGATTGCGGGGGGAAAGGAGATTGCGGGGGGAAAGGAGATTGCGGGGGGAAAGGAGATTGCGGGGGGAAAGGAGATTGCGGGGGGAAAGGAGATTGCGGGGGGAAAGGAGATTGCGGGGGGAAAGGAGATTGCGGGGGGAAAGGAGATTGCGGGGGGAAAGGAGATTGCGGGGGGAAAGGAGATTGCGGGGGGAAAGGAGATTGCGGGGGGAAAGGAGATTGCGGGGGGAAAGGAGATTGCGGGGGGAAAGGAGATTGCGGGGGGAAAGGAGATTGCGGGGGGAAAGGAGATTGCGGGGGGAAAGGAGATTGCGGGGGGAAAGGAGATTGCGGGGGGAAAGGAGATTGCGGGGGGAAAGGAGATTGCGGGGGGAAAGGAGATTGCGGGGGGAAAGGAGATTGCGGGGGGAAAGGAGATTGCGGGGGGAAAGGAGATTGCGGGGGGAAAGGAGATTGCGGGGGGAAAGGAGATTGCGGGGGGAAAGGAGATTGCGGGGGGAAAGGAGATTGCGGGGGGAAAGGAGATTGCGGGGGGAAAGGAGATTGCGGGGGGAAAGGAGATTGCGGGGGGAAAGGAGATTGCGGGGGGAAAGGAGATTGCGGGGGGAAAGGAGATTGCGGGGGGAAAGGAGATTGCGGGGGGAAAGGAGATTGCGGGGGGAAAGGAGATTGCGGGGGGAAAGGAGATTGCGGGGGGAAAGGAGATTGCGGGGGGAAAGGAGATTGCGGGGGGAAAGGAGATTGCGGGGGGAAAGGAGATTGCGGGGGGAAAGGAGATTGCGGGGGGAAAGGAGATTGCGGGGGGAAAGGAGATTGCGGGGGGAAAGGAGATTGCGGGGGGAAAGGAGATTGCGGGGGGAAAGGAGATTGCGGGGGGAAAGGAGATTGCGGGGGGAAAGGAGATTGCGGGGGGAAAGGAGATTGCGGGGGGAAAGGAGATTGCGGGGGGAAAGGAGATTGCGGGGGGAAAGGAGATTGCGGGGGGAAAGGAGATTGCGGGGGGAAAGGAGATTGCGGGGGGAAAGGAGATTGCGGGGGGAAAGGAGATTGCGGGGGGAAAGGAATTGCGGGGGGAAAGGAGATTGCGGGGGGAAAGGAGATTGCGGGGGGAAAGGAGATTGCGGGGGGAAAGGAGATTGCGGGGGGAAAGGAGATTGCGGGGGGAAAGGAGATTGCGGGGGGAAAGGAGATTGCGGGGGGAAAGGAGATTGCGGGGGGAAAGGAGATTGCGGGGGGAAAGGAGATTGCGGGGGGAAAGGAGATTGCGGGGGGAAAGGAGATTGCGGGGGGAAAGGAGATTGCGGGGGGAAAGGAGATTGCGGGGGGAAAGGAGATTGCGGGGGGAAAGGAGATTGCGGGGGGAAAGGAGATTGCGGGGGGAAAGGAGATTGCGGGGGGAAAGGAGATTGCGGGGGGAAAGGAGATTGCGGGGGGAAAGGAGATTGCGGGGGGAAAGGAGATTGCGGGGGGAAAGGAGATTGCGGGGGGAAAGGAGATTGCGGGGGGAAAGGAGATTGCGGGGGGAAAGGAGATTGCGGGGGGAAAGGAGATTGCGGGGGGAAAGGAGATTGCGGGGGGAAAGGAGATTGCGGGGGGAAAGGAGATTGCGGGGGGAAAGGAGATTGCGGGGGGAAAGGAGATTGCGGGGGGAAAGGAGATTGCGGGGGGAAAGGAGATTGCGGGGGGAAAGGAGATTGCGGGGGGAAAGGAGATTGCGGGGGGAAAGGAGATTGCGGGGGGAAAGGAGATTGCGGGGGGAAAGGAGATTGCGGGGGGAAAGGAGATTGCGGGGGGAAAGGAGATTGCGGGGGGAAAGGAGATTGCGGGGGGAAAGGAGATTGCGGGGGGAAAGGAGATTGCGGGGGGAAAGGAGATTGCGGGGGGAAAGGAGATTGCGGGGGGAAAGGAGATTGCGGGGGGAAAGGAGATTGCGGGGGGAAAGGAGATTGCGGGGGGAAAGGAGATTGCGGGGGGAAAGGAGATTGCGGGGGGAAAGGAGATTGCGGGGGGAAAGGAGATTGCGGGGGGAAAGGAGATTGCGGGGGGAAAGGAGATTGCGGGGGGAAAGGAGATTGCGGGGGGAAAGGAGATTGCGGGGGGAAAGGAGATTGCGGGGGGAAAGGAGATTGCGGGGGGAAAGGAGATTGCGGGGGGAAAGGAGATTGCGGGGGGAAAGGAGATTGCGGGGGGAAAGGAGATTGCGGGGGGAAAGGAGATTGCGGGGGGAAAGGAGATTGCGGGGGGAAAGGAGATTGCGGGGGGAAAGGAGATTGCGGGGGGAAAGGAGATTGCGGGGGGAAAGGAGATTGCGGGGGGAAAGGAGATTGCGGGGGGAAAGGAGATTGCGGGGGGAAAGGAGATTGCGGGGGGAAAGGAGATTGCGGGGGGAAAGGAGATTGCGGGGGGAAAGGAGATTGCGGGGGGAAAGGAGATTGCGGGGGGAAAGGAGATTGCGGGGGGAAAGGAGATTGCGGGGGGAAAGGAGATTGCGGGGGGAAAGGAGATTGCGGGGGGAAAGGAGATTGCGGGGGGAAAGGAGATTGCGGGGGGAAAGGAGATTGCGGGGGGAAAGGAGATTGCGGGGGGAAAGGAGATTGCGGGGGGAAAGGAGATTGCGGGGGGAAAGGAGATTGCGGGGGGAAAGGAGATTGCGGGGGGAAAGGAGATTGCGGGGGGAAAGGAGATTGCGGGGGGAAAGGAGATTGCGGGGGGAAAGGAGATTGCGGGGGGAAAGGAGATTGCGGGGGGAAAGGAGATTGCGGGGGGAAAGGAGATTGCGGGGGGAAAGGAGATTGCGGGGGGAAAGGAGATTGCGGGGGGAAAGGAGATTGCGGGGGGAAAGGAGATTGCGGGGGGAAAGGAGATTGCGGGGGGAAAGGAGATTGCGGGGGGAAAGGAGATTGCGGGGGGAAAGGAGATTGCGGGGGGAAAGGAGATTGCGGGGGGAAAGGAGATTGCGGGGGGAAAGGAGATTGCGGGGGGAAAGGAGATTGCGGGGGGAAAGGAGATTGCGGGGGGAAAGGAGATTGCGGGGGGAAAGGAGATTGCGGGGGGAAAGGAGATTGCGGGGGGAAAGGAGATTGCGGGGGGAAAGGAGATTGCGGGGGGAAAGGAGATTGCGGGGGGAAAGGAGATTGCGGGGGGAAAGGAGATTGCGGGGGGAAAGGAGATTGCGGGGGGAAAGGAGATTGCGGGGGGAAAGGAGATTGCGGGGGGAAAGGAGATTGCGGGGGGAAAGGAGATTGCGGGGGGAAAGGAGATTGCGGGGGGAAAGGAGATTGCGGGGGGAAAGGAGATTGCGGGGGGAAAGGAGATTGCGGGGGGAAAGGAGATTGCGGGGGGAAAGGAGATTGCGGGGGGAAAGGAGATTGCGGGGGGAAAGGAGATTGCGGGGGGAAAGGAGATTGCGGGGGGAAAGGAGATTGCGGGGGGAAAGGAGATTGCGGGGGGAAAGGAGATTGCGGGGGGAAAGGAGATTGCGGGGGGAAAGGAGATTGCGGGGGGAAAGGAGATTGCGGGGGGAAAGGAGATTGCGGGGGGAAAGGAGATTGCGGGGGAGAAAGGAGATTGCGGGGGGAAAGGAGATTGCGGGGGGAAAGGAGATTGCGGGGGGAAAGGAGATTGCGGGGGGAAAGGAGATTGCGGGGGGAAAGGAGATTGCGGGGGGAAAGGAGATTGCGGGGGGAAAGGAGATTGCGGGGGGAAAGGAGATTGCGGGGGGAAAGGAGATTGCGGGGGGAAAGGAGATTGCGGGGGGAAAGGAGATTGCGGGGGGAAAGGAGATTGCGGGGGGAAAGGAGATTGCGGGGGGAAAGGAGATTGCGGGGGGAAAGGAGATTGCGGGGGGAAAGGAGATTGCGGGGGGAAAGGAGATTGCGGGGGGAAAGGAGATTGCGGGGGGAAAGGAGATTGCGGGGGGAAAGGAGATTGCGGGGGGAAAGGAGATTGCGGGGGGAAAGGAGATTGCGGGGGGAAAGGAGATTGCGGGGGGAAAGGAGATTGCGGGGGGAAAGGAGATTGCGGGGGGAAAGGAGATTGCGGGGGGAAAGGAGATTGCGGGGGGAAAGGAGATTGCGGGGGGAAAGGAGATTGCGGGGGGAAAGGAGATTGCGGGGGGAAAGGAGATTGCGGGGGGAAAGGAGATTGCGGGGGGAAAGGAGATTGCGGGGGGAAAGGAGATTGCGGGGGGAAAGGAGATTGCGGGGGGAAAGGAGATTGCGGGGGGAAAGGAGATTGCGGGGGGAAAGGAGATTGCGGGGGGAAAGGAGATTGCGGGGGGAAAGGAGATTGCGGGGGGAAAGGAGATTGCGGGGGGAAAGGAGATTGCGGGGGGAAAGGAGATTGCGGGGGGAAAGGAGATTGCGGGGGGAAAGGAGATTGCGGGGGGAAAGGAGATTGCGGGGGGAAAGGAGATTGCGGGGGGAAAGGAGATTGCGGGGGGAAAGGAGATTGCGGGGGGAAAGGAGATTGCGGGGGGAAAGGAGATTGCGGGGGGAAAGGAGATTGCGGGGGGAAAGGAGATTGCGGGGGGAAAGGAGATTGCGGGGGGAAAGGAGATTGCGGGGGGAAAGGAGATTGCGGGGGGAAAGGAGATTGCGGGGGGAAAGGAGATTGCGGGGGGAAAGGAGATTGCGGGGGGAAAGGAGATTGCGGGGGGAAAGGAGATTGCGGGGGGAAAGGAGATTGCGGGGGGAAAGGAGATTGCGGGGGGAAAGGAGATTGCGGGGGGAAAGGAGATTGCGGGGGGAAAGGAGATTGCGGGGGGAAAGGAGATTGCGGGGGGAAAGGAGATTGCGGGGGGAAAGGAGATTGCGGGGGGAAAGGAGATTGCGGGGGGAAAGGAGATTGCGGGGGGAAAGGAGATTGCGGGGGGAAAGGAGATTGCGGGGGGAAAGGAGATTGCGGGGGGAAAGGAGATTGCGGGGGGAAAGGAGATTGCGGGGGGAAAGGAGATTGCGGGGGGAAAGGAGATTGCGGGGGGAAAGGAGATTGCGGGGGGAAAGGAGATTGCGGGGGGAAAGGAGATTGCGGGGGGAAAGGAGATTGCGGGGGGAAAGGAGATTGCGGGGGGAAAGGAGATTGCGGGGGGAAAGGAGATTGCGGGGGGAAAGGAGATTGCGGGGGGAAAGGAGATTGCGGGGGGAAAGGAGATTGCGGGGGGAAAGGAGATTGCGGGGGGAAAGGAGATTGCGGGGGGAAAGGAGATTGCGGGGGGAAAGGAGATTGCGGGGGGAAAGGAGATTGCGGGGGGAAAGGAGATTGC
The DNA here is from genome assembly GCF_044704955.1 of Pristiophorus japonicus. Taxonomy (NCBI): domain Eukaryota; kingdom Metazoa; phylum Chordata; class Chondrichthyes; family Pristiophoridae; genus Pristiophorus; species Pristiophorus japonicus. Next base: position 410,686,253 of record NC_091977.1, read on the forward strand.
GGGGGGAAAGGAGATTGCGGGGGGAAAGGAGATTGCGGGGGGAAAGGAGATTGCGGGGGGAAAGGAGATTGCGGGGGGAAAGGAGATTGCGGGGGGAAAGGAGATTGCGGGGGGAAAGGAGATTGCGGGGGGAAAGGAGATTGCGGGGGGAAAGGAGATTGCGGGGGGAAAGGAGATTGCGGGGGGAAAGGAGATTGCGGGGGGAAAGGAGATTGCGGGGGGAAAGGAGATTGCGGGGGGAAAGGAGATTGCGGGGGGAAAGGAGATTGCGGGGGGAAAGGAGATTGCGGGGGGAAAGGAGATTGCGGGGGGAAAGGAGATTGCGGGGGGAAAGGAGATTGCGGGGGGAAAGGAGATTGCGGGGGGAAAGGAGATTGCGGGGGGAAAGGAGATTGCGGGGGGAAAGGAGATTGCGGGGGGAAAGGAGATTGCGGGGGGAAAGGAGATTGCGGGGGGAAAGGAGATTGCGGGGGGAAAGGAGATTGCGGGGGGAAAGGAGATTGCGGGGGGAAAGGAGATTGCGGGGGGAAAGGAGATTGCGGGGGGAAAGGAGATTGCGGGGGGAAAGGAGATTGCGGGGGGAAAGGAGATTGCGGGGGGAAAGGAGATTGCGGGGGGAAAGGAGATTGCGGGGGGAAAGGAGATTGCGGGGGGAAAGGAGATTGCGGGGGGAAAGGAGATTGCGGGGGGAAAGGAGATTGCGGGGGGAAAGGAGATTGCGGGGGGAAAGGAGATTGCGGGGGGAAAGGAGATTGCGGGGGGAAAGGAGATTGCGGGGGGAAAGGAGATTGCGGGGGGAAAGGAGATTGCGGGGGGAAAGGAGATTGCGGGGGGAAAGGAGATTGCGGGGGGAAAGGAGATTGCGGGGGGAAAGGAGATTGCGGGGGGAAAGGAGATTGCGGGGGGAAAGGAGATTGCGGGGGGAAAGGAGATTGCGGGGGGAAAGGAGATTGCGGGGGGAAAGGAGATTGCGGGGGGAAAGGAGATTGCGGGGGGAAAGGAGATTGCGGGGGGAAAGGAGATTGCGGGGGGAAAGGAGATTGCGGGGGGAAAGGAGATTGCGGGGGGAAAGGAGATTGCGGGGGGAAAGGAGATTGCGGGGGGAAAGGAGATTGCGGGGGGAAAGGAGATTGCGGGGGGAAAGGAGATTGCGGGGGGAAAGGAGATTGCGGGGGGAAAGGAGATTGCGGGGGGAAAGGAGATTGCGGGGGGAAAGGAGATTGCGGGGGGAAAGGAGATTGCGGGGGGAAAGGAGATTGCGGGGGGAAAGGAGATTGCGGGGGGAAAGGAGATTGCGGGGGGAAAGGAGATTGCGGGGGGAAAGGAGATTGCGGGGGGAAAGGAGATTGCGGGGGGAAAGGAGATTGCGGGGGGAAAGGAGATTGCGGGGGGAAAGGAGATTGCGGGGGGAAAGGAGATTGCGGGGGGAAAGGAGATTGCGGGGGGAAAGGAGATTGCGGGGGGAAAGGAGATTGCGGGGGGAAAGGAGATTGCGGGGGGAAAGGAGATTGCGGGGGGAAAGGAGATTGCGGGGGGAAAGGAGATTGCGGGGGGAAAGGAGATTGCGGGGGGAAAGGAGATTGCGGGGGGAAAGGAGATTGCGGGGGGAAAGGAGATTGCGGGGGGAAAGGAGATTGCGGGGGGAAAGGAGATTGCGGGGGGAAAGGAGATTGCGGGGGGAAAGGAGATTGCGGGGGGAAAGGAGATTGCGGGGGGAAAGGAGATTGCGGGGGGAAAGGAGATTGCGGGGGGAAAGGAGATTGCGGGGGGAAAGGAGATTGCGGGGGGAAAGGAGATTGCGGGGGGAAAGGAGATTGCGGGGGGAAAGGAGATTGCGGGGGGAAAGGAGATTGCGGGGGGAAAGGAGATTGCGGGGGGAAAGGAGATTGCGGGGGGAAAGGAGATTGCGGGGGGAAAGGAGATTGCGGGGGGAAAGGAGATTGCGGGGGGAAAGGAGATTGCGGGGGGAAAGGAGATTGCGGGGGGAAAGGAGATTGCGGGGGGAAAGGAGATTGCGGGGGGAAAGGAGATTGCGGGGGGAAAGGAGATTGCGGGGGGAAAGGAGATTGCGGGGGGAAAGGAGATTGCGGGGGGAAAGGAGATTGCGGGGGGAAAGGAGATTGCGGGGGGAAAGGAGATTGCGGGGGGAAAGGAGATTGCGGGGGGAAAGGAGATTGCGGGGGGAAAGGAGATTGCGGGGGGAAAGGAGATTGCGGGGGGAAAGGAGATTGCGGGGGGAAAGGAGATTGCGGGGGGAAAGGAGATTGCGGGGGGAAAGGAGATTGCGGGGGGAAAGGAGATTGCGGGGGGAAAGGAGATTGCGGGGGGAAAGGAGATTGCGGGGGGAAAGGAGATTGCGGGGGGAAAGGAGATTGCGGGGGGAAAGGAGATTGCGGGGGGAAAGGAGATTGCGGGGGGAAAGGAGATTGCGGGGGGAAAGGAGATTGCGGGGGGAAAGGAGATTGCGGGGGGAAAGGAGATTGCGGGGGGAAAGGAGATTGCGGGGGGAAAGGAGATTGCGGGGGGAAAGGAGATTGCGGGGGGAAAGGAGATTGCGGGGGGAAAGGAGATTGCGGGGGGAAAGGAGATTGCGGGGGGAAAGGAGATTGCGGGGGGAAAGGAGATTGCGGGGGGAAAGGAGATTGCGGGGGGAAAGGAGATTGCGGGGGGAAAGGAGATTGCGGGGGGAAAGGAGATTGCGGGGGGAAAGGAGATTGCGGGGGGAAAGGAGATTGCGGGGGGAAAGGAGATTGCGGGGGGAAAGGAGATTGCGGGGGGAAAGGAGATTGCGGGGGGAAAGGAGATTGCGGGGGGAAAGGAGATTGCGGGGGGAAAGGAGATTGCGGGGGGAAAGGAGATTGCGGGGGGAAAGGAGATTGCGGGGGGAAAGGAGATTGCGGGGGGAAAGGAGATTGCGGGGGGAAAGGAGATTGCGGGGGGAAAGGAGATTGCGGGGGGAAAGGAGATTGCGGGGGGAAAGGAGATTGCGGGGGGAAAGGAGATTGCGGGGGGAAAGGAGATTGCGGGGGGAAAGGAGATTGCGGGGGGAAAGGAGATTGCGGGGGGAAAGGAGATTGCGGGGGGAAAGGAGATTGCGGGGGGAAAGGAGATTGCGGGGGGAAAGGAGATTGCGGGGGGAAAGGAGATTGCGGGGGGAAAGGAGATTGCGGGGGGAAAGGAGATTGCGGGGGGAAAGGAGATTGCGGGGGGAAAGGAGATTGCGGGGGGAAAGGAGATTGCGGGGGGAAAGGAGATTGCGGGGGGAAAGGAGATTGCGGGGGGAAAGGAGATTGCGGGGGGAAAGGAGATTGCGGGGGGAAAGGAGATTGCGGGGGGAAAGGAGATTGCGGGGGGAAAGGAGATTGCGGGGGGAAAGGAGATTGCGGGGGGAAAGGAGATTGCGGGGGGAAAGGAGATTGCGGGGGGAAAGGAGATTGCGGGGGGAAAGGAGATTGCGGGGGGAAAGGAGATTGCGGGGGGAAAGGAGATTGCGGGGGGAAAGGAGATTGCGGGGGGAAAGGAGATTGCGGGGGGAAAGGAGATTGCGGGGGGAAAGGAGATTGCGGGGGGAAAGGAGATTGCGGGGGGAAAGGAGATTGCGGGGGGAAAGGAGATTGCGGGGGGAAAGGAGATTGCGGGGGGAAAGGAGATTGCGGGGGGAAAGGAGATTGCGGGGGGAAAGGAGATTGCGGGGGGAAAGGAGATTGCGGGGGGAAAGGAGATTGCGGGGGGAAAGGAGATTGCGGGGGGAAAGGAGATTGCGGGGGGAAAGGAGATTGCGGGGGGAAAGGAGATTGCGGGGGGAAAGGAGATTGCGGGGGGAAAGGAGATTGCGGGGGGAAAGGAGATTGCGGGGGGAAAGGAGATTGCGGGGGGAAAGGAGATTGCGGGGGGAAAGGAGATTGCGGGGGGAAAGGAGATTGCGGGGGGAAAGGAGATTGCGGGGGGAAAGGAGATTGCGGGGGGAAAGGAGATTGCGGGGGGAAAGGAGATTGCGGGGGGAAAGGAGATTGCGGGGGGAAAGGAGATTGCGGGGGGAAAGGAGATTGCGGGGGGAAAGGAGATTGCGGGGGGAAAGGAGATTGCGGGGGGAAAGGAGATTGCGGGGGGAAAGGAGATTGCGGGGGGAAAGGAGATTGCGGGGGGAAAGGAGATTGCGGGGGGAAAGGAGATTGCGGGGGGAAAGGAGATTGCGGGGGGAAAGGAGATTGCGGGGGGAAAGGAGATTGCGGGGGGAAAGGAGATTGCGGGGGGAAAGGAGATTGCGGGGGGAAAGGAGATTGCGGGGGGAAAGGAGATTGCGGGGGGAAAGGAGATTGCGGGGGGAAAGGAGATTGCGGGGGGAAAGGAGATTGCGGGGGGAAAGGAGATTGCGGGGGGAAAGGAGATTGCGGGGGGAAAGGAGATTGCGGGGGGAAAGGAGATTGCGGGGGGAAAGGAGATTGCGGGGGGAAAGGAGATTGCGGGGGGAAAGGAGATTGCGGGGGGAAAGGAGATTGCGGGGGGAAAGGAGATTGCGGGGGGAAAGGAGATTGCGGGGGGAAAGGAGATTGCGGGGGGAAAGGAGATTGCGGGGGGAAAGGAGATTGCGGGGGGAAAGGAGATTGCGGGGGGAAAGGAGATTGCGGGGGGAAAGGAGATTGCGGGGGGAAAGGAGATTGCGGGGGGAAAGGAGATTGCGGGGGGAAAGGAGATTGCGGGGGGAAAGGAGATTGCGGGGGGAAAGGAGATTGCGGGGGGAAAGGAGATTGCGGGGGGAAAGGAGATTGCGGGGGGAAAGGAGATTGCGGGGGGAAAGGAGATTGCGGGGGGAAAGGAGATTGCGGGGGGAAAGGAGATTGCGGGGGGAAAGGAGATTGCGGGGGGAAAGGAGATTGCGGGGGGAAAGGAGATTGCGGGGGGAAAGGAGATTGCGGGGGGAAAGGAGATTGCGGGGGGAAAGGAGATTGCGGGGGGAAAGGAGATTGCGGGGGGAAAGGAGATTGCGGGGGGAAAGGAGATTGCGGGGGGAAAGGAGATTGCGGGGGGAAAGGAGATTGCGGGGGGAAAGGAGATTGCGGGGGGAAAGGAGATTGCGGGGGGAAAGGAGATTGCGGGGGGAAAGGAGATTGCGGGGGGAAAGGAGATTGCGGGGGGAAAGGAGATTGCGGGGGGAAAGGAGATTGCGGGGGGAAAGGAGATTGCGGGGGGAAAGGAGATTGCGGGGGGAAAGGAGATTGCGGGGGGAAAGGAGATTGCGGGGGGAAAGGAGATTGCGGGGGGAAAGGAGATTGCGGGGGGAAAGGAGATTGCGGGGGGAAAGGAGATTGCGGGGGGAAAGGAGATTGCGGGGGGAAAGGAGATTGCGGGGGGAAAGGAGATTGCGGGGGGAAAGGAGATTGCGGGGGGAAAGGAGATTGCGGGGGGAAAGGAGATTGCGGGGGGAAAGGAGATTGCGGGGGGAAAGGAGATTGCGGGGGGAAAGGAGATTGCGGGGGGAAAGGAGATTGCGGGGGGAAAGGAGATTGCGGGGGGAAAGGAGATTGCGGGGGGAAAGGAGATTGCGGGGGGAAAGGAGATTGCGGGGGGAAAGGAGATTGCGGGGGGAAAGGAGATTGCGGGGGGAAAGGAGATTGCGGGGGGAAAGGAGATTGCGGGGGGAAAGGAGATTGCGGGGGGAAAGGAGATTGCGGGGGGAAAGGAGATTGCGGGGGGAAAGGAGATTGCGGGGGGGAGGAAAGGAGAAGGGGGAGGGAGGCTGAATGGACCGGGCCCGAGACTTCGGGCAGGGCTCGTCCCCACCACCAGATTTACAGGTAGGTGGCGTTGGGTCGGGTCGGGGGGAGCGCGGGTCGGGGGTGGTGGGAGGGAGTTCGGTTCGGGTCGGGGGGAGGGAGGGAGAGGGAGGTCAGGTTGGGGGGAGGGAGGTCAGGTCGGATCCAGTCCGGGGGCAGGGGGGGGAGCGGGAGTCGGGTCGGGTCAGGTCCAGTCAGGGGGTGGCGGGAGTCGAGTCGGCTCGGGAGGAAGCAGGAGCTGGCCTGGGAGGAGCCTTATTCACGCAGCCCCAGTGAGGCCATTCGGCCAGGGGCTGCGTGCTTCGGCCCCTCCCACACAGTTTTGGGCGCCTGGAGCTACTGCACATGCGCGCCCACTGTAGCGCGCATGTGCAGAGTACCCGGCACTGTTTTCAGCGCAGGGACCTGGCTCTGCCCCCTACAGCTCGTGCTGCGCTGCGCCGAGGGCCAGAGGACCTGCAGGGAGGTGGAGAATCTGGAGGGTTTTTTTAGGCGCACTTTGTGGCGCGAAAAACGGGTGTCCACGTCGGGACTGCGCCGTTCTAGACGCGGCTCGAAACTTGGGCCCTAAGTTTCCAAAAATTGTATCAAGGCACAAGGACAGTCAACAGAAGAGACCAGTAATCTAATGAGCTAGATTTCTACAAGAGAAAGGAATACTACCTAAATTGTCAATCCTGAGGGTCCAAAAAGGGGACAGCTGACAGGAATGCAAACTATAATGGGACAGATTTTGCTGTAGAAATAACAGTGAGGCTAACAGCAACTTCCGGCCACTGCACATCTGCAGTTAAATGCAGAATTCCAGACGTTGCTGTCCAAGATGCGATGTTCCTCCAAAGGTTGCCCGAAAATAGCATCTGGCTCCTCATTCAAATACATTAAACGCTGTGAAGTTGCTGTACTTATCTCATGGATACAAACTAAACTCGTCAGAAAAAAAGTTAGGGCTTGTCCATCCCAATGTAAATATCCTTTTAGCAGTGTGGCAAGTCTTAATTACTTCCAAACAACCCCCGGCATTGAAAATTAATTTTGTGTGGAGTCTCATTCCATCAGATTTTAATTATTGATGGAGTTTTTAAGAAAAATTAAAGGAAATACAGTTGCTTGCCCTGTTCTCACAGGTTCCAGATGCCCTGTAATTGGCTGACGTGCAGTGTGAAAGCCCATAGAAAGTCTATGGGCAAGGGTAAGTGTAACGAACGATTGCCGCTGTTCATTCATCACTCAGTTCAAAATATAGCCTAATTTATCTGCTTTACAATGTTGAGAACAATGGCTCAGATTTAATGATCAGCAGCGAATGAATGTGCTTGCTGTCCATTGCACTTACACAGACTTTGTGGGTTTTTGCACTGGAACTTGCGGTGATTTGTGAACCAAATAGTATGGCGTCCTCTACAGGGGATATGGGACCTGTGTGAACAGGACAAGCAACGGTGTCTCTGCAACCAATCAGATTGAAGAATCCTTACTGAGACACAGAGTCTAAACCAGGAAGTGTATGTCATAATAGTTAATTCAATGTAAAATCATGTGCAGAAAGCAAAATAAAGAGAGGGAAAGAAATATGTTATTGAGAAATAAAAGATAGTAATCAAAAGTAAAAGAAATATACTTTTTAAAATCTCCAACAATAATTAAAATCTGAAGGGATGAGTCTTCACACTTATAAAAGTTAATTTTCAGTGCCAGAGAGGTTGTTTGGCAGTAATTAAGACTTGCCATGGCATTGAAAAATCATTTATACTTGAATGGACAAGCCCCAACTTTTTCTGGTGTGTTAAGTGGGTATCTGGTGGGTGAGCACCTGAACTTCATGCTGTTGCATGTTTGTGAATACAGAGTCTATCGAAGAGATACATTTTGGTTGGAAGAATGAGGAGAGGCAATATAAACTAAAGGATACAATTCTAAAGGGAATGCAGAAAGAGAGAGACCTGGGGATATATGTGCACAAATCGTTGACGGTGGCAGGACAGGTTGAGAATGTGGTTAAAAAAGCATACGGGATCCTGGGCTTAATAAATAGAGGAAAAGAGTACAGAAGCAAGGATGTTATGATGAACCTTTATAAAACACTGGTTCGGCCACAATTAGAGTATTATGTTCAATTCTGGGCACCGCACTTTAGGAAGGATGTGAAAGCTTGAGAGAGGGTGCAGAAAAGATTTACCAAAATGGTTCCAGGGATGAGTTACGTGGATGGACTAGAGAAGTTGGGCTGGTTCTCCTTAGAGCAGAGAAGATTGTGAGGAGATTTGATAGAGGTGTTCAAAATCATGAGGGGTCTAGACAGAGTAGATAGAGAGAAATTGTTCCCATTGGTGGAAGGGTCGAGAACAAGAGGACACAGATTTAAGGTGGTGATTGGCAGAAGGTCCAAAAGGAAAAACTTTTTTTTTTAAATAGAGCGAGTGGTTCTGATCTGGGATGCATTGCTTGAAAGTGTGGTGGAGGCAGATTCAATCATGGCTTTCAAAAGGGAATTCGATAAGTAGCTGAAATAAAAAGGAATTGCAGGGCTACGGTGAAAGGGCAGGGGATTGGGACGAGCTGAAGTGCTCTTGCAGAGAGCCAGTTCGGACTCGATGGGCTGAATGGCCTCCGACTGTGCTGCAACAATTATATGATTCTTGGAGCAAAGCTTGTAGAGGAACAGGGTAACTCACACAGCAACTTCCTAATTTCCATATTTAATTGTGCTTGTATGAACGCCGGAATGTTACCGTCTGATTTCCTCCTTTAACGGTGAGCGCTGATAGCCTCACTGCTATTCTTACCGCAAAACCCTGGGCAACGCAAGGAAATCTCTGCAACTTCTGAAACCATTAGGATTGTATGGACTGAGGAAAATCTTGTGTATTTTCTCCATAAAATCCTGAGAGCGGAACATTTACAGGCCTGGATGAAATGTATCCCAGGCTGAAGAGAAGCAAAAAAGGAAATAGCAGAAGCTCTGACCATCATTTTCCAATCCTCTCTGGCTACAGGTGCAGTGCCGGAGGACTGGAGGACTGAGAACGTGGTACCTTTGTTTAAAAAGGGACAAAAGGATAGACTGAGCAATACCAGGCAGTCAGCCTAACCTCGGTGGGTTGGAAAATTATTGGAAAAATTCTGAGGGATAGGATAAATCTTCATTTAGAAAGACACAGATTAATCAAGGATAGTCAGCAGGATTCGTTAAGGGAAGGTCATGTCTGACTAACCTGATTTAATTTTTTGAGGTAACAAGGAGGGTCGGTGAGGGTAGTGCATTTGATGTAGTGTATATGGATTTTAGTAAGGCTTTTGATAAGGTCCCACATGACAGACTGGTCATGAAAGTAAAAGCCCATGGGATCCAGGGCAAAGTGGTAAGTCGGATCCAAAATTGGCTCAGAGGCAGAAAGCAAAGGATAATGGTTGTTGGGTGTTTTTGTGACTGGCAGGCTGTTTCCAGTGAGGTCCTGCAGGGCTCAGTACTAGGTCCCTTGCTTTTTGTGGTATATATCAATGATTTAGACTTGAATGTAGGGGGAATGATTAAGAAGTTTGCAGATGATACTAAAATCGACTGTGTGGTTGATAATGAAGAAGAAAGCTGTAGACTGCAGGAAAATATCAATGAACTGGTCAGGTGGCCAGAACAGTGGCAAATGGAATTTAATCCGGAGAAGTGTGAGGTAATGCATTTGCGGCAGGCTAACAAGGCAAGGGAGCACACATTAAATGGGCGGACACCGAGAAATGTAGAGGAACAAGGGGACCTTGGAGTGCATGTCCACAGATCCCTGAAGATAGCAGGCCAGGAAAATATGATTTAAGATGTACGGAATACTTGCCTTTATTAGCCGAGGCATAGAATACAAGAGCAGGGAAGTTATGCCTGAACTGTATAAAACACTAGTTCGGCCACAGCTAGAGCACAGTGTGCAGTTCTGGTCACCACATTACAGGAAAGATGCGATTGTACTAGAGAGGGTACAGATGAGATGTACGAGGATGTTGCCAGGACTGGAGAATTTTAGCTATGAGGAAAGATTGGATAGGCTGGGTTTGTTTTCTTTGTAACAGCAGGCCGAAGGGAGACCTTATTGAGGTGTATAAAATTAAGAGGGGCCTAAATGGAATTTAATCCGGAGAAGTGTGGGGTAATGTATTTGCAAAATAATGCAAATTGCAAAGTGCTGCAGTACAGAGAGACCTGGGGGGGTCCTTGTACATGAAACACAAAAAGTTAGTATACAGGTACAGCAAGTAATCAGGAAGACAAATAGAATGTTGGCCTTTATTGCAAGGGGGATAGAGTATAAAAGCAGAGAAGTCCTGCTACAACTGTACAGGGTATTGGTGAGGCCATACCTGGAGTACTGCATATAGTTTTGGTCTCCGTATTTAAGGATATACTTGCATTGCAGGCTGTGCAGAGAAGGTTCACTAGGTTGATTCAGGAGATGAGGTGGTTGACTTATGAAGATAGGTTGAGGGAGTTGACTTATGAAGATAGGTTGAGTAGGTTGGACCTAGACACATTGGAGTTCAGAAGAATGAGAGATGATCTTATTGAAACTTATAAGATAATGAGGGGGCTTGACAAGGTGGATGCAGAGAGGATTTGTCCACTCATAGGGGAAACTAAAACTAAGGGACATAGTCTTAGAATAAGGAGCCGCCCATTTAAAACTGAGATGAGGAGAAATTTTTTCTCTCAGAGGGTTGTAAATCTATGGAATTCTCTGCCCCAGAGAGCTGAGGGGTTGGGTCATTAAATATATTAAAGGCGGAGATAGACAGATTTTTGAGCGATAAGGGAGTAAAGGGTTATGGGGAGCGGGCAGGGAAGTGGGGCTGAGTTGGTGATCAGATCAGCCATGATCTTATTGAATGGCGGAACAGGCTCGAGGGGCCAAATGACCTGCTCCTGTTTCTTGTGTAGAATGGATAGGACGAACCCATTTCCCTTAGCAGAGGGGTCAAGAACCAGGGGGCATAGATTTAAAGTAATTGGTAGGGGGTTTGGAGGGGATTTGAGGGGAATTTCTTCACCCAGAGGGTGGTTGGAGTCTGGAATTCACAAACTGAAAGGGTGGTAGAGGCAGAAACGCCCATCACATTTAAAATGTACCTGGATGTGCACCTGAAGTTCCCTAACTTATAGGGCTATGGACCATAGAAACATAGAAAATAGGTGCAGGAGAAGGCCATTCGGCCCTAAAGCCTGCACCGTCATTCAATGAGTTCATGGCTGAACATGCAACTTCAGTACCCCATTCCTGCTTTCTCACCATATCCCTTGATTCCTCTAGTAGTAAGGATGACATCTAACTCCTTTTTGAATATATTTAGTGAATTGGCCTCAACAACTTTCTGTGGTAGAGAATTCCACAGGTTCACCACTCTCTGGGTGAAGAGGTTTCTCCTCATCTCGGTCCTAAATGGCTTACCCCTCCCTTATCCTTAGACTGTGACCCCTGGTTCTGGACTTCCCCAACATTGGGAACATTCTTCCTGCATCTAACTTGTCTAAACCCGTCAGAATTTTAAACGTTTCTATGAGATCCCCTCTCATTCTTCTGAACTCCAGTGAATACAAGCCCAGTTGATCCAGTCTTTCTTGATATGTCAGTCCCGCCATCCCGGGAATCAGTCTAGTGAACCTTCGCTGCACTCCCTCAATAGCAAGAACGTCCTTCCTCAAGTTAGGAGACCAAAACTGTACACAATACTCCAGGTGTGGCCTCACCAAGGCCCTGTACAACTGCAGTAACACCTCCCTGCCCCTGTACTCAAATCCCCTCGCTATGAAGGCCAACATGCCATTTGCTTTCTTAACCGCCTGCTGTACCTGCATGCCAACCTTCAATGACTGATGTACCATGACACCCAGGTCTCGTTGCACCTCCCCTTTTCTTAATCTGTCACCATTCAGATAACAGTCTGTCTCTCTGTTTTTACCACCAAAGTGGATAACCTCACATTTATCCACATTATACTTCATCTGCCATGCATTTGCCCACTCACCTAACCTATCTAAGTCACTCTGCAGCCTCATAGCATCCTCCTCGCAGCTCACACTGCCACCCAACTTAGTGTCATCTGCAAATTTGGAGATACTACATTTAATCCCCTCGTCTAATTCATTAATTTACAATGTTAACAGCTGGGGCCCCAGCACAGAACCTTGCTACAGTACCCCACTAGTCACTGCCTGCCACTCTGAAAAGTACTCATTTACTCCTACTCTTTGCTTCCTGTCTGACAACCAGTTCTCAATCCACGTCAGCACACTACCCCCAATCCCATGTGCTTTAACTTTGTACATTAATCTCTTGTGTGGGACCTTGTCGAAAGCCTTCTGAAAGTCCAAATACACCACATCAACTGGTTCTCCCTTGTCCACTCTACTGGAAACATCATCAAAAAATTCCAGAAGATTTGTCCAGCATGATTTCCCTTTCACAAATCCATGTCACCTCTTTCCAAATCCGCTGCTATGACATCCTTAATAATTGATTCCATCATTTTACCCACTACCGATTTCAGGCTGACCGGTCTATAATTCCCTGTTTTCTCTCTCCCTCCTTTTTTAAAAAGTGGGGTTACATTGGCTACCCTCCACTCCATAGGAACTGATCCAGAGTCTATGGAATGTTGGAAAATGACTGTCAATGCATCCGCTATTTCCAAGGCCACCTCCTTAAGTACTCTGGGATGCAGACCATCAGGCCTTGGGGATTTATCGGCCTTCAAGCCCATCAATTTCCCAACACAATTTCCCGACCAATAAGGATTTCCCTCAGTTCCTCCTTCTTACTAGACCCTCTGACCCCTTTTATATCCGGAAGGTTGTTTGTGTCCTTCTTAGTGAATACCAAACCAAAGTACTTGTTCAATTGGTCTGCCATTTCTTTGTTCCTAGTTATGACTTCCCCTGATTCTGACTGCAGGGGACCTACGTTTGTCTTTACTAACTTTTTTGTCTTTACATATCTATAGAAGCTTTTGCAGTCCATTTTAATGTTCCCTGCAAGCTTCCTCTCGTACTCTATTTTCCCTGCCCTAATCAAACCCTTTGTCCTCCTCTGCTGAGTTCTAAATTTCTCCCAGTTCCCAGGTTCGCTGCTATTTCTGGCCAATTTGTATGCCACTTCCTTGGCTTTAATACTATCCCTGATTTCCCTTGATAGCCACACCTTCCCTTTTTTCTTTTTATGCCAGACAGGGATGTACAATTGTTGTAGTTCATCCATGCGGTCTCTAAATGTCTGCCATTGCCCATCCACTGTCAACCCCCAAGAGCTGGAATGTGGGATTAGGCTGGATAGCTCTTTGTTGTCCGGCGTGGACACGATGGACAGAAATGACCTCCTTCTGTGCTGGAAAATTCTATGATTCTTTGATTTATACAACAGGGTGGGAAAGGTAATCAAGTTCATTTTTATCCCTCAGCTCGTTGATAAAAATGGGTGAGTGAATGTGTGGCAATATCAGTATGAATCACACAATACTGAGATCACCGTACATTCGCCCATTTTTTGTGCTGATCACAGAAAACTGATGGATCAAAATGTTGATAAAAGGAACATGTTCTCTTTCCAACATTACAGTGTCCCTGGTCCAGATGCGATTTGTCAAACCATCGTAATCCGACCCTAAGCCTGAGTGGAGAGCCGGCTCTGGCGGAGTGACGGGACCGTCCCCACCCACCTCAGAGATTCAGCACCGGGACACTTAGTGTTAAACCAGGGGCTTGTCGCAGTTTGCGCTCGACAGGCGGCAGTAACCCTGAGCCGTGTTGCCGGCGCCGTGTGCTCAGGGGGCCGGCGGCCGGCGACACTTCGGAAATCGCAATCGTCAACAAGTGCGTCACGGCCTCTTACATACCCGACCGAGAGAAAGAATAAAACCCCGGGGCGGGGGGACGAGATCACAGGGGGAATTAAAAAAAAACCCTGAGCGAGCGAGTCCGTCACCTGCACATCCCACCCGGCCGCCTCCAGCTGAGCCCTGGCCCGCTCCTCCAGCGCCCCGGTCAGCCGCACCAACCGCCGCGTCTGCTCCTCCCGCTCGGCACCCTCCGCCATCTTGGCCCCTCCGCCGCTTCCGGTCTGCGCCAGCCCACGCTGCGGCTGGGTGTGCCGGTTCCTGGAGCAGGGCGGCGGAGCTGAAGCGCCCGGTCGCAGCACAAAGTGCATCGAGGAAGAGCATTCGCACCCTATTACCGCCACTGGAGCCTGGACTTTCCATCTCCCCTTCCCTTCCCCGCCCTCTCCTAGCTCCTCTGTCAGCAGTGACTCAGTTGGTCTCTTGAGTTCTGAAGGTTGTCGGTTCAAGTCCCACTCCAGAGACTTTTGAGCACATCAATCGAGGCTGTCACTCCAGTGCAGTGCTGAGGGAGTGCGGCACTGTTAGAGGTGCCGTCTTTTGGATGAGACGTTAAACTGCCCTCTCAGGTGGACATAAAAGATTCCATGGCACTATTGCAAAGAAGAGCAGGGGAGTTATCCTGGTATCCTGGCCAGTATTTATCCCTCAATCAACATCACTAAAACAGATTATCTGGTCAAAATCACATTGCTATTTGTGGGAGCTTGCGCAATGTGTGCGCGATTTGGCTGCTGTGATTCTACATTACAACAATGACTACACTCAAAGTACTTAATTGGCTGTACAGTGCTTTGAGGCATCCAGTGGTCTTGAAAGGCACTATATCAATGCAAGTCTTTCTTAATGATAAACTTTATTTTATTTCATCAATTAAACAAATGTTATCTGTTCCTAATGTATATAGTAGTTTTTATATATTTTGTCCTTGAAATTTCACAGGATTCTACTGATCTCCTGTTGTAACTCCAGTGGGAGGCTGCCAAAACCACAAGCGAAATGGTGCAAGTAGTTATTTACGCTATTTTCCTGGAGGTTTCATCGGTCTCCTGCCAGAATTGTGGTGGGAGACAAGTAGAACCACCGCAGAATTTCAGGGCCTTATTTTTTTTTGCATGAAAAGATTGGGCAACATAGCACCCATTTTTCATATGCTACACGGCCTACTAAAGCCCCAAATGGAAGGCAGAAGTGCGTCAATCAGCATATTGGGTAAGAACCAATAAGAGGCATCCATTACCCACTCCTGAAGCAGGCGTTAGGCCCGATCCAACCTGCGGTCCCACTTAGCCGAGGCCGCTGCGACCCTAAAATGTTGAACTCCCTAGCAAAAACAGTTGAATACAAGTCAGAGATAGTTGTGATGAAACGGTACAGACCACACCTTGAGTGATGTGTCGATTTCTGGTTGCCAAGAAACAATGGAGAGATTCAAATCCTGGAGGCAGTGCAGAGAAGAGCCATTGTCAGGCATTATGAGAATCTTCTATCATCTACACCACTAGCCTCACACACTGCTCAAGGCACAGCTCCCCCATCACTCACCTACCAACAATCTATGCCAAACACAAGGCACACCTCATGTTCCTAGCTTCACCTCACCTACTTGGAGGAGACTATGCTGCTCATTTTTGGCAGGTGCATGGCTGAGCCCTTGGCCATCGACAAGGCTGAAAGAATACAAGATGTCGGTATCCTCATACGTTACCCTCCTTCTCTCATCTCACTTCCCCCTCATCCCACAATCCTTTCTGCTTTACAAGCTGCATATGATGTAAGCACCTCTTGTTTTACCCCTCACCACCCTTGTGCCTTCCTCATTTCAGACACCCAAGAGATAAAGCCTGCCAAACAAGTGGTTGACCAAGAAGAGTGAAGAAGAAGGGGAAGAAACACCATCACGCGATTTGACATTCCCAGCCACCAGCTCCCTGAGGTCGACCTGCAAGGCCATTTGCAGTGTCCCCCACTGAAAGTTAGCAGCCTTCCATCAGCCATGCTACAGCCCCCCATCAGCCATGCTGCAGCTCCAGGGTAGCACTGCGTAAGAGCACTAGGATAGGCAAAGGCACACGCAAGACACTCATTAAGAGAGTCTTGCACAAGCTGATATTTTGATGTAATATTGGATGCATATATGGATAAAGTTGGATTGGAAAGTTTGATTTGTGGTGGCTTTTATTTCAGCATTGTGGTCAACTGGCGGTCAGTAACAGAGGGGAGTTAAGATGTGGGACAAATGTTGAAAGGGGAATTTGTACCACAGGCGGATGATTCGATCCCATATATCCCGGCCAGAAAGGGGCTGTCTGGGTTGCCTCCTTCCGCTTTCTCCTCTTCTGCTTCATTCTCTTTTGCTTTTTCTTCTTCCTTCTCCTCCCTCTGTGATCAGCTTGTTCCCTTTGCTGCTTCTGCTCCATCGCCATGTCATTCTGCAACCCAAGGGGGTCTGTATCTAGAACCACCAGAGCTGGGAGCAAGAAGTGTTCTCAGAGCATTCCATTTAGAGCCAAAGCCTTGCAAATGTCCAGCAGCACTCACTGCACTCCCTTCACACTTTAACAACTTTTTACATGTATTATACTAAGCCACTATTCTTATAAAATGTAAAGAAACCAAAAGCAAAAATCTAAACTTACATGAAAGTTGCAGGTGTCCCTTTAAGAAGCGCTGGTAGGGGGCCCGTCATACAGCTGCATGCATGTTCTGCCGTCAGCTTTGGTTAGGGCGTTAATAAAAGTGGGGACATCCAAAATACTAAAGCGTGCATCAATTCAGCGTTGTAAACTAATTAACGTCACAATCTGACTCATTGAAATATCTGGAGTGAACGCAGGCAATGGCAGCGCTGCCGATATGCCCAAAATGGTGGCTGCCGCATTCCGCGCCTGATGTGGGCAGATGTGAGTCGACCGAATTTTTTCTTTTAAACCGGCTTAACAGCCGGCGCAAACAGTTTCAATTTCCCGGCCAGATGGTTTTAATTGAGATTAAATAAAATTGTTGCCTGGCTAAAAGATCTGAAGAAATTCCTTCAAAATTTGAATGGCTTGTAAAATGGAAGAAGGTAGAAGATGCAGGAGTTAGAGGTCAGGGTTGGGATGGGGACAGTCGATTAGGTGGGCAAACCTCTGAACTCTTAAATGACCATTACAGTACAGCAAACAACATGTGGCAGTGTGCGTGCACTTTGGCGTGTTGTGGTTAACGTTACGTGGTGTTCAGTGGAGCTCGGCACGAACGAGCAGCAGCTGATGTCACGTGGGGTGGGGTGGCGTAAAAGAGAATAGCAAAGTAAGAAAGAGTAAAAGTGAAGAGTAGAGTAAAAGAGAGGAAAGGTATGAAGGCAGAGTTGGCTAAAGTGGACTGGGAAAATAGATTAAAGTGCGGGACAGTTGATGAGCAGTGGCAGATATTTAAGGAGATATTTCATAATTCTCAACAAAAATATATCCAAATGAGAAGGAAAGACTCTAAGGGAAGGGATAATGATCCATGGCTAACTAAGGAAATAAGGGATGGTATCAAATTGAAAACAAGGGCATACAAAGTGGCCAAGACTTGAGGATTGGGAAACTTTTAAAAGCTAGCAAAGAATGACTTAAAAAATAAATAAAGAGAGGGAAGATCGATTATGAAAGTAAACTAGCACTAAATATAAAAACAGATAGTAAGAGTTTCTACAGGTACATAAAAACGAAAAGAGTGGTTAAAGTAAATGTTGGTCCCCTAGAGGATGAGACTGAGGAATTAATAATGGAGAACAGGGGAATGGCAGAGACTTTGAACAAATATTTTGTATCGGTCTTCACAGTAGAAGACACTAAAAACATCCCAATAATAGATAATCAAGGGGCTATAGGGAGGGAGGAACTTAATACAATCACTATCACAAAAGAAGTAGTACTTGGTAAAATAATGGGACTAAAGATGGACAAGTCCCCTGGACCTGATGGCTTGCATCCTAGGGTCCTAAAAGAAGTGGCTGCAGAGATAGTGGATACATTGGTTGTAATCTACCAAAATTCTCTGGATTCTGGGGAGGTCCCAGCAGATTGGAAAGCCGCAAATGTAACGTCTCTATTTAAAAAAAGAGGCAGACAGAAAGCAGGAAACTATAGATCAGTTAGCCTAACATCTGTTGTTGGGAAAATGCTGGAGCCCTTTATTAAAGAAGCAGTAGCAGGACATTTGGAAAAACATAATTCAATCATGTCAGAATGGTTTTATGAAAGGGAAATCATGTTTGACAAATTTGCTGTTGTTCTTTGATGATGTAACGAGCAGGGTGGATAAGGGGGAACCAGTGAATGTGGTGTATTTGGATTTCCAGAAGGCATTCGATAAGGTGCCACATAAAAGATTACTGCACAAGACAAAAGTTCACTGGGCTGGGTGTAATATATTAGCATGGATAGAGGGCTGGCTAACTAATAGAAAACAGAGAATCAGGATAAACGGGTCATTTCCGGTTGGCAAACAATAACTGGTGGGGTGCCGCAGGGATCGGTGCTGGGTCCTCAACTATTTACAATCTATATTAATGATTTGGATGAAGGGCCCGAGTGTAATGTAGCCAAGTTTGCTGATGGGTGGGAAAGCAATTTGTGAGGAAGACACAAAAAATCTGCAAAGGGATATAGACAGGCTAAGTGAGTGGGCAACAATTTGGCAGATGGAGTACAATGTGGAAAAATGTGAGGTTATCCACATTGGCAGAAAAAATAGAAAAACAAATTATAATTTAAATGGAGAAAAATTGCAAGGTGCTGTAATACAAAGGGACCTGGGGCTCCTTGTGCATGAAACACAAAAAGTTAGCATGCAGGTACAGCAAGTAATCAAGAAGGCAAATGGAATATTGGCCTTTATTGCAAGGGGGATAGAGTATAAAAGCAGAGAAGTCCTGCTACAACTGTTCAGGGTATTGGTGAGGCCACACCTTAAGTACTGCATACAGTTTTGGTCTCCGTATTTAAGGAAGGATATACTTGTATTGGAGGCTGTTCAGAGAAGGTTCACTAGGTTGATTCTGGAGATGAGGGGGTTGACTTATGAAGATAGGTTGAGTAGGTTGGGCCTATACTCATTGGTGCTCCGAAGAATGAGATGTGATCTTGTCGAAACATATAGATATTGAGGGAGCTTGCCAAGGTGGATGCCAAGGAGAAGATATTTCCACTCATAGGGGAAACTAAAACTAGGGGACATAGACTCAGAATAAGGGGCCACCCTTTTAAAACTGAGATGAGGAGGAATTTCTTCTCTCAGAGGGTTGTAAATCTGTGGAATTCTCTGCCCCAGAGAGCTGTGGAGGCTGGGTCATTGAATATATTTAAGGCGGAGATAGACAGATTTTTGAGCAATAAGGGAATAAAGGGTTATGGGGAGCGGGCAGGGAAGTGGAGCTGAGTCCTTGATCAGATCAGCCATGATCTTATTAAATGGCGGAGCAGGCTCGAGGGGCCAAATGGCCTACTCTTGCTCCTATTTCTTATGTTCTTATGTAAAAGAGAGGAGAGTGTGAAAGAGTGAGAGAATAAAAGCGAGGAAAGAATAGAAAGAGCTGAGAGAATAAAAGAGTGGAAAGAGGAGAGAGTAAAAAAAATGGAAAGATAAAAGAGAGGAAAGAGCACCCAGGGATCATGTTGACCAAAACCCTACTCATTGTCACAGGATTGTGAGTATTATTATATAGTCTGTAATTCTATGTTTTGTAACAATCAAGTCGCCACATTTGATTGACTGTCTAAAATTGAGTAAAAAAATGAATAATTGTTTAATATATAAATAAAAAGGATTTGGGAACCAATGAAGATTAAAGTTTAGTCATTACCAAACCGGGATTACCTGGGGCCCCAGTAGAAAGTACCTGCTTCCCTTAAGGGAGAGAGATTCTTACCGACTGACTAAGAAAATACAACAAGAGCCCAATTTTCCCCAATGATTTGCGCCATTTTTTTGGCATGCGCCGCTTTTTTTGGCTTTATTAAAAAATCCAAATTTCCCCAATCTTTGTGCACCAATGTAACTCAGTTAGTTATGATTTTTATAGGTTAGGTTTTTTTTGCTTCAAAAGGGGCGTAACCTGATGGCTGCACCAGTTTTCCACAATTATGCAAGTTTGGCCAATTTACATTTCTCCTAGGACGGCATATGTGACCACTATCAAAAAACCTCTGGGCACTTAAGGAAAACCAGTGTACATTAAAAAATCGGCACAGAAAGACGCCATTGCTTTTAGGCGAAGTTTTGGAGGCAGTCAAGAACGCATAAATATGCATAATCAAGCTTAAATTGTTAAAACTTAAAATGCAGGAAATGGAAGTTTAATGGAATTCTTTAAGTTTTGATTTTTTAAAAACTGACACGCCACCACTGAACATCTCCAAACCAGGCTCGAGGGTTGGAGCATCAGCCAGCAGAATCAGTCCCTCACCCGGACATGGGCTCGGGGCTCAGCTTGAAAAGATGTCCGGTGGGTGTGGGGGGTTGTGGAAGGTGAACAGAAGGCATGAGAATCCTTACACTATGCATCAAATGAAGCCCGGGGGCGGGGGGAGGTTTCCCAATCATTGTGGTCCATTCTAGGGGAGAGAGAGAACAAAGAACCTTGTCCTGCCTGCCATTTTGAACTTCTTGCAAAGGTACAATTTAATCATGGGGGCAATACTGACAGTGCCATACCTTATGCAAGCCTTTTGCAAGAAGGTGCTGCAGAGGAGACAATTGAGTCAACATCATCGCATCAGGAACATCAGAGCACGTAGGGTGATGGGCAGGAGACCTTACCCACGTTGGGTATATCGAGACAGGCGTTCGTACCTGCACCTGACTGATGCAGACTGTGTCAGAAGGCTGTGTTTTGGCAAAGAAGTTGTAACTGAGATCTGTGAATTAGTAAAAGCAGACCTGTAACCTAGAAGTGTCAGGAGGACTGCTTTCTCAGTTGAAGTGAAGGTTACAGCTGCATTTTCATTCAATGGATCTGGATCGTTCCAGGCCACAACTGGGAATGTGTGCTCCATTTCTCAACATACAACACATATCTACATTCGGCATGTGACTGCTGCACTATATGCCCGAGGAATGACTACATAAAGTTCCCCATGGCCGCCTAGGCAATGCGTGAAAGGGCTGTGGACTTCTCCAGGATTGCTGGCTTCCCAAAGGTACAGGGCTGCATTGATTGTACCTACATGGCCTTGCGAGCACCTTTGGAGGATTCCGAGACGTATAGGAACAGAAAAGGCTTCCACTCCGTTAATGTACAGCTCGTGTGTAAAAACATGCATCGCACCATGTCAATTGATGCAAGACACCCTGAGAGCACCCATGATGCGTTCATCCTACGCGAGAGCGCTATATCTGCCATGTTTCAGCAACAACCAGAAGGGCAGAGCCTCGCCACCTGGCTCATGATGCCCCTACGTGAAAACCTGGCGGAAGCTGACCGGGAATACAACATGTCGCACATTGTGACGTGCAGCATTATAGAGAGGACCATTGGCATCTTAAAACAGCATTTCCGATGCTTGAACCATTCCGGAGGCTACTTGCAATACTCCCCTAAGATTGTCGGTCAGTTCACTGTTGTGTGCTGCATGCTGTGTAACTTAGCCATCATAAGGCAGTAGCAGCTGTTAGTAGAACACCCACCTGAGGTGAGAGTGGCTGATGATAATGAGGAAGATGCAGGTGACAAGGAGGAGGAGGAGGATGAGGACAAGGAAGCCATGCAACTACCTGAACCCGAAGCACGACTGCGGAGGAGGGCGGGCCATCATGCCCCTTTAACGATTGCATGAGCCTTGCGCCAGCAGCTCATCTGTGAACGCTTTGCTGCCTGAAGGCTCAGTGGCAACTATTCCACATGGACCATGTTTACTGGTTGGACCTGTTCTGTAATGTTGTGTTGTGTTAATGGAACAAATGATGGAAATAATTTTTGTTTACTTCAAAAAGCTGTGTTCATTATGGAACAAATAATGTAAATGATTCAGTTATAATTTAAAATATATTTTATTCAAAAGTTTAACAAACATTTGTTTGTACTTAATTTAACTTTAATAAACATATTTTTGTATCAAATGTTAAAGTTTTCAGTTACGATCACTTACAAACTCTAAGATCACTTAAAAACTTTAAGATCAATTACAAACTTTTAAACTTGTAAATTTACATAACTTACAAAAACTTTGAATTTGAGAACAGTTACAACAATAATAATAACAGCAGCAAAGAAAGGCTGCACCCATCTCTCCTCTACCTTATTCTAAGACCGCCCACTGCACTTGCTCTTGGTGAATCCACCCCTGCCTGCAGGCGCTGGCGCAGCGTTTCTCGGGTTAGTACTAAGCTTATTCTTTCAAACATCCCAGGTAATGCGTACTTCTTGATGGGGCGGAGTGGGGTGGAGGGGGGGAGCGGAGGGGGGGTGGTGCCAGTGGTAACGTGGAGGGCCCAGCTTGGCCTCTTCAGAGGCTGGTCTGGGGATTGGAATGGGAGTTGCAGTTGATTCTGTCATTGGGCGCGGGGTCTGGGCGTGTTCCCTTATTGCAGCAGCTAACTCCGACATTCCCTCCCTCATGTTCACTGACAGTGTTTCAACTACCTGCAACATTCCCTCCTTCATGTTCACTGACAGTGTTTCAACTACCTGCAACATTCCCTCCTTCATGTTCACTGACAGTGTTTCAACGACCTGAACATTCCCTTCCTCATGTTCACTGACAGCGCATCAGCTGCCTGTGACATTCACTCCCTCATGTGCACCAATATTGTTTCACTGACTGTGATATTCCCTCCCTCACGTTCCCAGAAAGTGTTCCCATTTCTCGTGAGAGTGTTGTTACTTCACCCGACAGTCCCGATACCTCATCACCCACCCCACTGATGGTGTCCAGGATTGATCGGGTAAGGTAAATGCTCGCCGCACTCATTGCCATCATCTGAACTGTTATGTATGCAACCCTATGCAACCTGTATCATACCACCACCAGAAGGCATACCTGTTGGAGTCCCAAGGGATCCCAGCATCACTTGGGAACACTGTATATAAGCAGGCCTCCCATGCTGTACCAACACTCTGGAGTTTGAATAAAGGAGCTAAGGTCACACTTACTCAAGTCTACAGTACTCACTTACATTACTTTATTATGAACATAAAAACTGGCGACAAGATAACGAACAATCACGTGAAAATGCAGAGAACTGTTGGTATCCTGGAGAAATTCTCAGAAGGGGACGATTGGGAGGCCTTCGTGGAGCGACTCGACCACCAGCGATAACACCAAACAAATTTCGCAGCATAAAGAGGTTTCGGCAAGTACTGTACACATAGTAACTGTTATAAATGTATACTTGTATTTACTCTGTACAGCCACCAGAGGACTCATCCCCTGGTGTCCCAAGGGATCCCATAATCCCTTGGGAGCACACGTATTTAAGGAGGCTTCACAGGTTGGAGAGGCACTCTGGAGACCTGCAATAAAAGACTAAGGTCACACTTTACTTTGAGCTCACAGTGTTCAGTCTGACTCTTTCTCCATACACAACAGTAACGTTGTTTTCAGGCAGGAATGCATATGGCAGAATGTACACGCCTATAGCTGCATGACCTCAGATGACCCAGAGTCCGCCATCAAACGTTAAGGCGAGGAAGTTAACACCTTGTTGGTGCTGCGGAGGTGATCATCGAGCCCATTGATGCCGCTTCAAACACTATGTGTGCAAAAGCTGTGGAACAATGGGACACCTCTAGTGAATGTGCAGACGAGCTGCAAACCCTGCAAAGCACCACGTTGCAGAGGAGGATCGATCCATGGCAGATCAGGCTGAACTAGAAACTCGAACAGAGGAGGCAGAAGTGTACAGGGTACATACCTTCACCATGAAATGTCCACCGATAATGCTAAAAGTCGTACTGGACGGAATTCCAGTATCCATGGAACTGGATACGGGTGTGAGTCAGTCTATCATGAGCATAAAGGCCTTCGATAGGCTGTGTTGCAAAAAGGCACACAGGCCCAAGCTTAGGCCCAAGCTTAGCCTCATTCATATCAAGCTAAGAACTTACACTAAAGAGCTGATCCCTGTAATTGGCAGCAGCAGTAAAAGTCTTCTATGATGGAGCAGTGCATGAACTACCACTATGGATTGTACCAGGAGATGGCCCCACACTGTTCGGCAGAAGCTGGCTGGGAAAAATCCGCTGGAGCTGGGACGACATCCAAGCACTCTCGTCCGTCGACGAAACCTCATGTGCCCAGGTTCTGAGCCAGGCATCGGAAGTTTCTCGGGGGCGAAGGTGCAGATCCTCTTGGTTCCCTGTACATGACCCATCCACCACAAGGCATGGGCGGTGCCATGTATGATGCGAGAGAAAGTGAAAATTGAGCTGGACAGGCTGCAGCGAGAAGGCATCATCGCGCCGGTGGAGTTCAACGTGTGGGGCAGTCCAATTGTCCCGGTTCTCAAAGGCGATGGCACGGTCAGAATTTGTGGGAACTATAACTTCAATAGATGCCCGTTTAGGATTTGATCAGCCGTGGCAATTTTTCAAAGGAACATGGAGAGCCTGCTAAAGTCGGTTCCGCGCACTGTGGTTTTCCAGGATGACATACTGGTCACATCGAACACTTGAAGAACCTGGAAGAGATTCTAATTCGGCTACATTGTGTGGGACTCAGATTGAAATGCTTGAAGTGTGTTTTCCTGGCGGAAGAGGTCGAGTTCTTAGGGAGAAGAATCGCGCAGACGGCATCAGACCCCCCCGTTTAAGCCCACATCCAACGGCCAGGCAGAATGGGCAGTCCAAACCATCAAGCAAAGCTTGAAACGTGTGTCGGAAGGCTCCCTGCAGACACGCCTGTCCCGAGTCTTGCTCAGCTACTACACCAGACCCCACTCGCTCACCGGGGTTCCCCAAGCCGAGCTGCTCATGAAAAGGGTACTCAAAACAAGGCTCTGTCTTGTCCACCCTGATCTCCATGATCATGTCGAGGGCAAGCGGCATCAACAAAGTATGTACCATGAACTTGTCACGCGATATTGAGGCCAATGACCCTGTATTTTTACTCAACTATGGACATGGTCCCGAATGGCTTGCTGGCACTGTCCTAGCTAAAGAAATGAATAGGTGTTTCAGGTCGAACTTGCTAATGGACTAACCTGCAGAAAGCATTTGGACCAAACCAAACTGCGATTCACAGACAGCCACGAGCAACCCGAAGAGGACACCACCAACTTCAACCCTCCAACACACACACAAGTGGCAACCGACATCACAGTTGACCACGGAGCTGAACTCACCATCCCTAGCAGCCCAGCAAGGCCAGCTGCCCAGTAGCCCAGCGAAGAACCAACCAACTCACCCACACCTGCATTTGTACCGAGGCGATCGACAAGGGAGCGAAAAGCCCCAGATCGTCTCACCCTGTAAATAAGTGTGCTATTGACTTTGGGAGGGAGTGATGTTATGTATGCAACCCTATGCAACCTGTATCATACCGCCACCAGAGGGCATACCTGTTGGAGTCCCAAGGGATCCGAGCATCCCTTGGGAGCACTGTATATAAGCAGGCCTCCCATGCTGTACCAACACTCTGGAGTTTGAATAAAGGAGCTAAGGTCACACTTACTCATGTCTACAGTACTCAGTTACATTGCTTTATTATGAATATAACATGAACCACATCTGTTAGATCCTGCACCTCAGGAGAGCGCTAGCAAGCTCTCCTTCCCTTCCTCACCCTGGGTGTGACTCACTGCATCCCACTGGGACCCACAGCCTCGGACGGTGAGGCCCTGGGTATGCCTTGCTGCATCCCACTGGGACCCGCAGCCTGGGACAGTGGAGCCCTGGGTGTGCCTCGCTGCACCCCCTGGGACCCACCGCCTGGGATAGTGGGGCCTTTGGTGTGGCTCGCTGCACCCCACTGGAATCCCCAGCTTCGGACTGTGCAAAACCAGGAAATGTCCCAACACTCGCACCACTCAGGGAAAGGGCTGGCACCTCAATGGACAGCACCTGCATCTCCTGCAGAGTGAGTACAACAGTGGGGGCTTCATCCATCCCACTCCCCCTCACCCCCATGCTCTTGGTCTGGAAGATGAGATCGGAAGATGTTCTCCTCTTCAGGTTCGTCCGCATCTGAATCTTCTTCTGCAGCGGCTTCATACTCCTCAGGGTTGGCCTCAAGTTCTGCAAAATATAACAGACAAATGGTTAGCAGCAAAGAAGGGGGTCAGAGTGGCATGAGTAGGCTCACACAGTGCAGGCAGCAGGCTCATTTGAAGGACTACGATGAATGATAGCACATTGCATCAACCGAAGTGTAGTTGACGGAGACATCCCCATGAACCAAAGCATGGCTAGCCCACGCAGTACTTAACACTTAGCAAAGCCAGAATGTGGAATTTGCAGGACTTACCCTCTCCCTCGAGTGTGGGCCCACCTACTGCAATGGTGGTTGTGTTTCTCCAGGCAGGACCCATCAAAGCAGCGACCCTCTCTTCCAAGGGTGTCAGTGGCTGCAGATTTGCCGGGCCTCCTCCTGTTCGAGTTCTTTCTCGTTTGTTGTGTGCCACCTTCCTCTGCAAAGATGAAAATATAACTTTTTAGAGAGGGTGTCCTTCTGCTGGGTGGGACATATACAGCTGGTCACATTTACAATTGCAATTCCATTGAATAAATGAAAATATTACCTACACTAATTGACCAAGGTCCTGCCACTTCTTTTTGCACTGGTCTCCAGACCTCGGGGTGGTCGCCATTGCACAGTAATTATCTGCAAGTTGGTTCCAGTGTTTCTTCATTTCTTTTGGTGGAACTTTTATGTGACCTTTGCTGGTGTCCAGCTAGTGCCATCTGCCCTCAATCGCAGTAACCAGTGCCTCCACTTCATCCTGTAAAAAATTCTTGTCCAAGTGCCGCTTTGCATCTTGTATTGCAGTTCTGATTTTTCCAATGAGAATTAAAGTTCTCACACACAGCTGGCTCTTTAAAAATGGCCAAATGCAGACCGGGAGCTGGACTGGGCATGCTTGCCCATAGGAATCAGATCAAAAACATCCTTTTTTTTTCGCGCATGGGGAAGGGGAAGCATCATTTTTTCGGCGCAGACATTAGGCTCCACCCCCCCGAAGCTACAGGACAGGCTGCGCGGCGCCAATTTCAAAAAATAGACCGGGGAAACTTGCTACTTTTTTTTTGGAGTAGTTGGGGCCAAGAAAAATGGGTGTAACTCTGGCAATACGCCAAAAAACGCCATTGGGGAAAATTGAATCCAAGACCCGGTTAATTACTAAATCTATTGTATGAGAGGAAACCTCTTAGCAGGAGGGTAAATACAAAATTGTTACAACAGCCAAAGAATGCATACGTTAGGGGAGTGAGAGGTTAGTATCAGGACAAGCTGAGAGGAAGATGCAACCATCAGGAAAAAATAATTAAAAGGGTCATATAGCCAAAGAAACAGTGAAGTTAGGGTGAAATGGGCCTTGCATCAGAGAGAAATGGTGGGACAGGAAGAAGAGCAAGGCAGAGGTGCAGGTTAAGCAGCGAGGATGTAAATAAAGCTGCGGTTTAGGATAGTTTTGGGGACGGTGGTCTGGCAGATGGACAGAATATGCAGCAAGCTCTTGGAGCTCTGCAGTGCAAGTTAAGTAATGGTAAGTACATTAAGGGCGAATTTCTGAGGGGCTTCTCCTGTTCAATTACTGTAACTAAATTGTGCAAATACCATTTAGGCTGCTTTTTTCAGGGTTTCCGCAGTTCTTCCTCCAAGGTTACGGTGGATGACTGGGAGTCCCGCCGTGAAAATTAATTCCCATTATATTTTAATAAATGTTACCCAAAGTGTTACAGCAGGTGTTACCCCACGTGAAACTGATTGGCACACAACCATGAATAAATAGCGACACAGAAATTAAACATGACAAACAGGAAGTTTCAAGAGTGAGTGTGAGTTATGTGAAAAGAGAAAAGGAAAGGAAGAAGCCTAAACATAGAAACATAGAAATTAGGTGCAGGAGTAGGCCATTCGGCCCTTCGAATCTGCACCACCATTCAATAAGATCATGGCTGATCATTCAACCTCAGTACCCCTTTCCTGCTTTCGCTCCATACCCCTTGATCGCTTTAGCCGTAAGGGCCATATCTAACTACCTTTTGAATATATCTAACGAACTGGCATCAACAACTTTCTGCGGTAGAGAATTCCACAGGTTAACAACTCTCTGAGCGAAGAAGTTTCTCCTCATCTCGGTCCTAAATGGCCTACCCTTTATACTTAGACTGTGACCACTGGTTCTGGACTTCCCCAGAATCGGAACATTCTTCCTGCCTCTAACCTGTCCAAACCCATCAGAATTTTATATGTTTCTGTGAGATCCCCTCTCATTCTTCTAAACTCCAGTGACTACAAGCCCAGTCAATCCAGTCTCTCCTCATATGTCAGTCCTACCATCCCGGGAATCAGTCTGGTGAACCTTCGCTGCACTCCCTCAATAGCAAGAACCTCCTTCCTTAGATTAGGAGACCAAAACTGTACACAATATTCCAGGTATGGCCTCACCAAGGCCCTGTACAACTGCAGTAAGACCTTCCTGCTCCTATACTCAAATCCTTTAGCTATGAAGGCCAACATGCCATTTGCCTTCTTCACCGCCTGCTGTACCTGCATGTCAACTTTCAATGACTGATGTACCATGACACCCAGGTCGCACCTCCCCTTTTCCTAATCTGTCACCATTCAGATAATATTCTGCCTTCGTGTTTTTGCCACCAAAGTGGATAACCTCACATTTATCCACATTATACTGCATCTGCTATGCATTTGCCCACTCACCTAACCTGTCCAAGTCACCCTGCAGCCTCTTAGCATCCTCCTCACAGCTCACACCGCCACCTAGCTTAGTGTTATCTGCAAACTTGGAGATATTACATTCAATTCCTTCATCTAAATCATTAATGTATATTGTAAATAGCTGGGGTCCCAGCATTGAACCCTGCGGCACCCCACTAGTCACTGCCTGCCATTCTGAAAAGGACCCATTTATTCTGACTCCCTGCTTCCTGTCTGCCAACCAGTTCTCTATCCACATCAATACATTACCCCCAATACCATGTGCTTTAATTTTGCACACTAATCTTTTGTGTGGGACCTTATCAAAAGCCTTTTGAAAGTCCAAATACACAACATCCACTGGTTCTCCCTTGTCCACTCTACTAGTTACATCCTTAAAAAATTCTAGAAGATTTGTCAAGCATGATTTCCCTTTCATAAATCCATGCTGACTTGAACCGATCCTGTCACTGCTTTCCAAATGCTCTGCTATTTCATCTTTAATAATTGATTCCAACATTTTCCCCACTACTGATGTCAGGCTTACCGGTCTATAATTCCCTGCTTTCTCTCTCCCTCCTTTTTTAAAAAGTGGTGTTACATTAGCTACCCTCCAGTCCATAGGAACTGATCCAGATTCAATAGAATGTTGGAAAATTATCACCAGTACATCCATTATTTCTAGGGCCACTTCC